>NC_049174.1:11526095-12128296 GCF_009769625.2 Cygnus olor | reverse complement strand
CACAAAAGTAATCTGGCAAGTTTCCAGGCTCAGTAAGTCTGTTTAATGCACTGATATTACATGGCTCCAGTAAATCCTCAAGCTCACTCCACAGAGAGACAGGAAAAGCTCAAATTCTGCCACTGTCCTTCTACTCCATTAGGGCTCTCTACAGAATAGAGAAACAGATTGATAGACGTCAGCTACCTCTGTAGGTATACCAGTCTGACATTGGCTCCTGCCCTTATAATTATTAGAAATTATAGTTTTAAATAACCCTCTTTTTAAAAAGTTGAGATGCTTCCCTTCAATGAAACACAATCTTATCTCCTATTGCACCAGAAGATGAAATGAAGAACTATTTTCATTAAGTTCCTGTTAAGTTACAAGTCTGAATTTCCACACAGACACGAGCTTCAAAATATAATGCATTTCCAAACCATTGCAACTTCATCATGCATTAAGTATGAAAACTCTTTCTGAATCACTCAATTGATATATTTTGTGACATTATTAGAATCTTTACCCAGAGTTTATAAATGCAATTTATCAAACCAGAACCAGCTTTCCTATAGCATTATGACATAAATCATGAGTATAGCTGTCTCCTCTTACAAGCTGAAGAAAGCTACATGCATCGGGGGAAGTGGTGGTGCACTGGTAATGTACTATCTGCTTCCCAGAAAAGCAAAAAAAAAAAAAAAAAAAAGAGGGGGAGGGGAGGGGTGGGGGGAGGAGAGGGACTAGGAGTGGTCAGGAAGACAAAAAAAGACATTTTAAAATCTGAGCTAAAATATTTTCTGTCACAGCTAAAAATTACATTGGTAAAATATATAAAATTTAAATGTTTTCAAAAGGATGCTGTAAGCAATGTGTCTACCCCTTAAAACAATTAAGAAAGTGATATTTCAATATAGTCAAAAATCTCAGATCTGCAGAGATTAAAGTATTTAGACATTTTGTTTGTGACTTCCTACATGCATCAGGGACACAGTCTAAAAGTAGAATGACTATGCCTGGCATGTAGTAGCCAAGTGTTATAGTGAGTTAGGCCAGAATTAATTGTCTGAACCAAGTCATTTTAACATAAAGCACGTAGTGGGGAGGGATGGGAGAGATACTTTGCTACTAGGTACAAATACACTTCTCTTCCCCAAACTGACAATTTCTACTACCAAAATGTCCAGGACCAGTCTCAGACCACTGGGTACCACAAAAGACTCTCTGAAAACTCTCCCTAAAGATCTAAATACAGAAACAAACAGACAAAGAGACAGGCGAACATAAAGAAAATACATTTTCTATAGCACTTTTTGCAACAACATTAATATCTATTCCCTTCCATTACTGCTGTAAGGAAAATTGACTAGACAGGATTTTCTCAGTTAAGACAACAGAACAGAAAGCAAAATACATATTTAACTTAGCATTAAATGCCTTAAAGTCATCCCTCACCTTGGAGAATCTGCGTGTAAAAATAAAAATGGATATATGCACCATATAATGCTGTTTGAAGCTGTTAAGTTGTTCTAGATCTCCCTTTCTGATCCAAGATGACATTTTTACCTCTTTCACATCCTCCACGTTCTCATTACATAAGGTACAGTGATTTATGAGCAAGGAGAAGACATTTCAGAATATTAAAATTCTACATCATATATGATTTATTTTTTTTCAGTACACTTCTTGAATATCAGTGACATTCATCTTTTCTTAAGTCCTACCTAAGGACTTACCCCATCAGCTGTATAACCTTTACAAGCAGCCGAGCATTTCTGACTTATGGGTTGCAAAAAGCTCATATTCATAGTAACCACTGTGCCCAATAGATCACAGCAAAGATGCTCAAGACTAAAGACTGAAGCAGTTCCTGCTTCAGAAATCCATGAATATGGGAAGATCCAACACACAAATCAGAACATGAAAATCTTCTTTTAAAAGTCACCAGAAGTGTCCCCCTTTCCTCCCTCCCCCTAAGATTACACTTTGTTCAAAATACAGAGTGCATTCAAAATATGCAAACAGAAGTCACACAACCTGGAACCCGCAGACTACATAGAACTCAAATTATTTAAATTTGTAGGCTACTGAACTTTTTCAAACGGACTTCTAGGTCTGGGTTTCAGGTTTGAGCAGTGTCCTGTGACACTGACCCTTACAAACCATGGTTTTAGAGGAAAGTCCAAAAGGGGTTTAAAGTTTATCATGAAATAATTGGGGTGCGGGTAGAAGGGGCTAGTTGTCCAAGTTTTAGTACGAATGCAGTCACTTTGACTTTTTAAACTAAAAAGGTAGTATGTATTTAAAAAAAATCTTTATCAGTATCTGTGGTAAAGATACAAAATAACACAATGCAATATAATTTTTTTAGGAAATTAGGCCTCACTAAAAAATATTTTACATTACATCCACAGAAATCATCTGCTGTGATCTCAAAGAAACTAGTGAAGTGATTCAGAGTTCCTGGATGAACTACAACATGGTAACTATACCGCAAAACTGAAAAAAAAAAACCAGCTGAATTACTCTCAGAAACATGCAGAAAAACGAAAGAGCTGGTGCACAGCTTTCAGAGCAGGAAAAAACAACAACAACAACAAAAAACACCACACATCAATCCCCCACTACAAGCAGAACTCTTCAGGGTTCAAAATCTTGGGAAGCCCCAGTATGGGTCCCCGCGATGGCTGAACTTATTTGCGCTTATATACAGCTGCAACGCTACTTAGCTGGTATGCAGCTCGAGTTAAGAAGTCATGAATGGCCAGCAAACATGAAGCACTTTGCTGAACCAGGGACATGGAAAGTCCAAGACCACAGTTTGCAAAGGCCTACGTTGATCATTCCTATACATGGCTTTACCTGTCACATTTAGCTGTGTTTGTCTAGCATACACAATACCCACATTCAAATTCAGCAGCTGTGAGTGCTAACAAAAATGGAACGATCACCTTGCTGTGACTTTCTGCTTAGAAGGCCATTAATGAGACTGTCCCACACCACCGTTGCCAGCACACGTTTTGGACAAGTGGGTTTATTCCTCTGTCCACCTTCCTCAGTTATTCCTATTTGATGACCAGAGGCCATCCGTTTGCTACTGATATGAAGAAAACTATTTCTTCAAAAGCAAAATGCCAATTTGTTCCTAAACATTTTCACATCCTTAACTGGACAAATCTTTCTTAGAACATACAGACACGCCCTTCCTCGCAAGCAGGAGCCATCTCTTCCACACCTTCTCAGAACAATAAGGACAAAAATTGCAATTTCTGCCAACTACGCTTTATCCTCATTTACCTCATGAGAAAGAACCAAACAAATGCCAAGTTTGGCATCTGGGGTATTGAATTCTTAAGCACACCACTACCACCATGCTTCAGGTTCAACATAACACACTGCTACCATTTCCTTGCTGAGGCTGTGGCTAACTAGCACTATTTTCTATAAAGTCACGTTTATTGAACACAAGTAATGAAATGCATCATTTTAATTACATAAAGTACTGAATGCAGTACTTTTTTTTTTTTTAATTGGCTACTAAGGGAGGAAGGGAGGACAAAGTATGTTACTGAGAGAAAGTGAAACAACTCCAGCAACAAAACAAAAAATCTGTTTCCAGAATTTCACACAAAGAGTAGTACTCATAGCCAAGGGCTGCAGTGTGACTGAAAAATACTCCTTTGCAATAAGATACCCTCAGTTGCCAATATAACAGTGTTGTAAAAGAGGTTCAACGTGATCTTGTAGAAGGGAATCTAGGAGCACCCCTGCAGCAATACATCTCCTATCTCAAGTACAGTCACCATCAATTAAGTAAGAGATATATAATGTCACTGCATTTAGCGAACCAGTGCCAAAATATCTGTTGTCAAATTGATTTACACTCCAACATTACTTTATTTGGCAAACTGAGTGTTAAAAAACTGAGAATAAAACTTTACTTGGCTTCTGATTCAAACTTACTAGAAAAATGACTCAATTTTGTACTCCTTTTATCTTTTCTTATCTTTTTAGAAGTCCACTTCTTTCATTTCTGAAATAATTTAAAAATCTACATCTGTGGATAATCCACTGAGTAGGACTGTGTAACTACTCAAAACAAACTGTAGTATGGACTGAACATACCACCTGCTAAAAAGAACCTTTTCCTGCCAGATTTGCTTGGACAGTTCACTTCAAAGCTTAACCCAGCTGCTGGCATAACTAAGTGGACAGAAGAGCCAGCACAAGGGGTCAGCAACCCTCCACCAACAGCACTGTGGGTTCTGTCAGAATAAATTGGTCCAATCAGGTTGTACAGATATCATTTTACCCCAATGTATCTGGAAGCCATGTGCTTAGCTGCTAAATCCACTTTAGTTATCAAGCAAAGACATACTTCCTTATTTAGGACTAACCAAAATGTAACACTTACTTAATAGTTTTATAAACATCATATGAAGGTTGTGTCAGCCAATTTCACCTGGTCTTTACTCCAGCAAGTAACTGATTTTTATTTCAGCCACTCAAAATATTGTTCAGTTGAATAACATATATGGTCCAGACTTCGTATTAATAAAATTGAAATGTATTACCTTTATTTTATAATTCAAACCTACTAATGCATAGCTTTCAGCATAACTCACATGGCGTGCAGTCTGATTTAAGTGAACTATTGTGTGTTTTTTGTCTGAGCTGTTTCTTTATTAGAGAAATGTGTTAAGTAAAATTCAATCCCATTTTTGGAAGCTGCACTGCCTTATGAGTACTTTAAATTGAAAAAATAAAAATAACTGAGGAGTGGGCTGGCAGCTCAGTCAGGAAATCAAAACAGTGCATGAGAGGAGGAAAGCACAACAAACTGGCACAGTTATCTTTGACTACTTATTATAGTCTACTTAAGACCTGGTAACAGTTTCTTCCTTCCTTTCTCTTACTCCCACACCCAACTAAACCCTTGGTATATATTATTGACTGTCATCAAGAACCACATCAGCAGCATCAACTTGACATTTTTTCCAAGCACAAACTTTGAAAGCGTTACTACTTTCAAAGTATTGACATCAGAGAGAACCTCGCAACTTACCTTTCTCCAAGTAGTCACATATTTTACGTATCTGCTCAAATTAACAGCTCAGACTCAACCTTCACTTGCTTGGGATGTAAACTGCAGGTAAAAGACTAATCTACAAAAATTATATTCCATTGCAAACTTTTATTTGCTACTCAAGTGTTACAAACACACAAATACAGCATTTTTCAGTGCTAGAATTGTGACTAGTGATACGGTTTTATACCTTCAAAATTGCAAAGACTAACAAAACCAATTTGTTTTTTTTTGAGTTTAAGGTTAATAAGGACTACAAATAAGTAATGGATTCAGCGATATACTTGATGTTGCCTCTAAACCTACTTCTCAAGCTACTTATCTACTTACCTTTATTACTCTCACTGTAATCTAAAAATTTAGTATTCAGATGACAATTGCTTGAGATAAATAAAGTGTCTATAATCAGGCCAAACCTAGGAAGTCTACTAAAAATGTTTCTATTCAGGAAGTAGCCCTATTTATAATTGCATTTTTAAAGTCCCAACCTTAAGTTGCTTTTTAAATGACTCTGAGTGACTTAATCTTCCTAGTTTCTTACAATCACATCACTAACTTCAAAGACCACTTTTTTCAGAGATCCCTTGTGGTCCTACAATTCAGTACTTGGTCCTTAAAGACAAACAAGGTTCTCAAGTCTTCTGTATTCATATGTACCTCATCCTGTCCTAGGATATGCTCATCTATTATCTGCTAGCTGCCTGTGTTACTCAGCGCATCCTAATTCATTCAAAGGATATACTTAACGGATCTTTCTGAGCTGTGGAATGTTCCTGGTAAGCCTCCCAAATCTTTCTCCTCCATTTCTCAAGCAAAGCCTTCCTGAAACGTTTCCTCTCCTCCTTCTCTTTCTAGTACCACTGAAAAAATTAACATCAGAGTAATTCAGGCTCGGAGAGACCCTAAGAGACCTCTAGTCCAACCTCCTGGTAAAAGCAGGAAAATTAAAAGGTCAGATTGGGTCGCTCAGGTATTTACATAGTCTTGAAAACCTTCAGAAACAAAGACTGCACATCCTCTCTGGGTACTCCAATTGCCCTCAGGGTGAAAAAGGGCAATCCTAAACCTTCTCCATATCTCCTGCCAGATCCAGTCCTGCTTCATTTCAGGTCCACTACCTCCCATCCTCCTTGCACGTGCCACTGTGAAGAGCCTGACTCCATCTTCTGGATAATCTCTTCGAAGATCAGGGACAACAGTTCAAAAATCTTCTCCACTAGAATTCCTCCATCCCCTTCTCAAAGGCTCATGCATGCAAACTGCCCTCAACTGCTGATTTAAAGTTGTCTCACTCCAGTGGACTAGGTTAAACATTCCCAATTACCGCTGAAAAAGAGCATCTTCTATGCTTTCCCTATGTACAACAGGGAATTCCTTTAAGTATTTATACCTTTCCCAAATTATTTGAGAAATCTCTGATTTTGATATGATAATAATCTATACTTCTTAGGATTCCTTCGTCCTCAATCTACTTATTCTTTCAGTCTCAGTGGGTCACATTTTTTTTCTGCTCGGTAGCTCCAAATTTCTAACTCATGTAACTTGACATCAATTTCATTCTTCCCTTTTCTAATTAATCTTTATAGTTGCTTTTGATAGGCATCAAAAATGGGCAAGGTTTTTAACCAAAGTCTCCTGCACATCAGGATTATCTGCCATCCTTGAAGGACTGTAAATCTCTCCACAGGCACATGTTCTTTTGTGAACTGCAATATCCAACCAAGTACTATGTACCTTTCAAAAAATGCTTTGATGTTTCTGTGCTCTGAACCCAGGCATGACAACATTTGTAACTGTAGAAGAACAGATGAGGAGGTATTCTATATTGCTCATAGCACTTTCTCTCATCTGCCTCCAGATACGGAGAATAAAATTGCTTTAGCTCTTACAATCTGCCAATATCAAACCTCTGTTTTCATGGTGGCCAGTTTCTTGCTTTCTTGAGTCTGAGAAACAGCTCTTCCCAAATCAGGTTGGAGACAATGATAACTACTTAGACAACTCTCTGTATTGCCACAGCTTGTTTTTCCAAACCACGGTGTTTCCTTCCTGCCAAACCCCCAATACTCATCTTGTACAAAGAAAGTCTGGCTTCAGGTAAGAAAGACTGTTGATCAGCAGTGGGAGAGTGGCTGAAGTATCTGCAGCACAAAACCATGTCTCAAAAGATCATAGACTTTCTCTCTCTCTCTCTCAAAATACACTTGCAGGTTCAACAGCAGCAACAGGCAGGTGAAGATTCTAAAAGTTACCAGGTACATAACAGAAGGTAGTGGGTGTAGTAGCTAAGGAAGTTCCTAAGGCAAGTCCAAAAGACAACAAGGAAAATAGCATACAAAGAAAACCCTGAAGAAAATTGATGAGGTTACTGCTGCTGAAAGACCATCTAGTTCTGCTTACATCCCCCAGCCATTGCATCTTCTCAGCTTTAGAGCTCGTGTGAGCTCTAAAGGGCATTGGACAAAGGACATTGAATTAAACACAAACCTGGCAAGTTTAGAAAAAGCCAGGATGATTCACTTAGTGCCAGGTAAGCTGCTAGGTCTTCTTCCTTCCTATAGATCCTAGATCCTCTTTTTCACTTTTGACATCTGCCTACAAGGAAATATCAATAAACTACAGAGAAAATGTAACTGTACTAGAACAGTTATGAGTGCCAAAGTCAGGCAAACTCATTCAAGAGCTTTTCCTTTTTCTTCTTTAACACACGTGCTATCGCCATCTTTCTCATGACCATACCATACTGCTTTATCCAGAGCTTGTATCATATTTGGTCTGCAAGTTTAGTGCTGTTATTAATACAAGTGCTGTTGAAAGGACATTGAAATGTGCTGAAAATTGCTTCAGTTCATTAAGAGGGTGGCTGCAGAGGGGTGTGGCAGCAAAACTATTTTTCACCCTGGCAAGCAGGCAAAAGGTGGGGCTGAATGAGACAGGATTGCAGCTGGAAGAGACCAACCTGCTCCCCTTCAGCATGCCCCAAACAACAGTTTCTGCTACAACGCTGCACCAGCATTCAGACCCTTCCAAAGCCTGACTGAGCTCACCAACCCTGCAAAATCTATTACATATATTTGAGAAAAAATTAGATGGGTAGGGAGGATTTCTTTTCTTTCAAGTGAGTGATCTGAACTGACTCACAGAAGGGTCTGTTAAGTCCCACAGTTAGCATAGAGGATCAATCCCAGCCACTGGTAGAAGAGTTCTTTAGTAATAATAGCACACAGTTGTGTTTTCCTTGAGCTCTCCTGTTGCTAGTAGCTTTCACCACAGCTCCTCCACAGCAATCACAATTAAGTGATTATTAATCACTTAATCACCTGAAAACTCTTTATTAATATATACTTTTAATATGGTACTCATCTATGAATTTTTAAAGTTCACCTACTGGATGCCGTAACAGTGAAGCACAGCACAACCTCCTCTAGAATTGCAATTCTAAGGCAAAAAAAACAAAAAACAAAAAACAAAAACAATGCCACTCAGTACAAATATAAAAACTCTGCACAAATTACAAGCATAGACAAACATTACTGTTACAAAGACAAATGTGGGACAAAAACATCAGACTGAAGCTTGTCTATTCAATCCAATGTAGTCCCCTTGCAGGCAAGTACTGAGAAAATCTACATGATCACATTTATTTCTCAATAAGACCTCTGACTCATCCAGTACACTGAGGAAACATTGTTCAATGAACAGAATATTGAATAGTTTTTTGTTTCAAGTTCTCCTGCCAAGATATAACAGGCTTTGGATCAGAGGAATGCCGGAAGAAGAAGGTCACAGTCAGGGCACTGAATGGGGGGTAGCTGTGAAGAGGTTACTGGGCCGCTATCAATGTGGCCACACTTTTTCACCCTCGAAAAATCTGAATTTATTTATGCTCAAAATGATCTCAATTCAGGTAAGTTATGGTACAAGAAGTCATCTGATCCTATCTTCAGATTAGTCTGCATGGGGATTTATTTCAGGGGTGCCCCTAAGGTTCCCAGCGGTAGCTCTTGGTGTTTGGAGCCTGATGAAGCAGCAACAACCTGCAGAACACCTGGGTCTGGTATCAGTCTGGAAAGCAAGACACCACAATTAAAAAAAAAAAAAATAGCACCACTTGTACAGAAGTCAATGTCTCCAAAGATAACACCTGGATCTGTTTTCACCTTGTATAACCTGCATTTCCAAAACAGTTTCCTGATATCTGCAGAATAAAGCTGACCTATCAACAGATAAGTTGCTTTTTACTCAGTCTCTTGCAATTCAATTTAAGAGATCAGAACATAGAAAATGTATCTGGAAAACTCACTAGCAGCAGAATCGTGCTAGAATCATAGAATCATATAACATCCTGAGTTGCAAGGGACCCACAAAGATCTTCAAGTCCTCTGCTGGCTCCACACAGCACCACCCAAAAATCAGACCATGTGTCTGAGAGTGTTGCCCAAACTGAACTCCGGCGGGCTCAGTGACATGACCACTTCCCTGGGGAGCCTGTTCCAGTGCCTGACCGTCCTCCTGGTGAAGAACCTTTTCTTGATAACCTTTTCTACCTTCCCCTGTCCCAGCTCCATGCCGTTCCCTCAGATCCTGTCGCTGTCCCCAGAGAGCAGAGCTCAGCGCCTGACCCTACGCTCCCCTCGTGAGGGAGCTGCAGGCCGCTATGAGGCCTCCCCTCAGTCTGCTCTGGTCAGGGCTGAACAAACCAAGGGACCTCTGCTGTTCCTCATACATATTCCCCTCTAGACCCTTCACCATCTTTGTTGCCCTCTTTTGAAGGCTTTCTAATAGTTTTATGTCCTTTTTATACTGTGGTACCCCCCCCAAAAAAAAAGTTAAAAACAATAGATTTTGACATTTGACTCCATAAGCCTTGGCAAACTTAAGGCACCACAGGCATTACCCTTCCAAATGCAATGTTACAGCAGCACTTTCTCACTAGGAGGTTATGTTTAATAGCAACACATTAAACTACTTAATGTCTGGACATGCTTTATTAAATCTTTAGGTGTCAGAACAAAGAAAAAATTGTCAGAAGATCAAGCTAAAAGGCTGCTTGCTTTTTCCTTTAAAGTTCGAGCAAATGGACTTCCAGAATAGATAAGAGCTTATGGATGGGGATCACACAACGCGGGGAAGATGGACAGGCAGGCAGGGGGATGACATGGGACATGGCATGGATGCCATGTGATTTCCTGTCCCAGTACTGGCTCAGTCTATGTTTATTTAACAGGCTACTTGAATTCTGTTTCCAGCACAGCAGTTCACTAATTTATAAAAAATCTGTTTTGCAGAAGTGCTTCTAAAAAGGATGTTGTTTATTTCTTAAGTAACCAATGAGGTC
Organism: Cygnus olor; assembly: GCF_009769625.2. Classification (NCBI taxonomy): domain Eukaryota; kingdom Metazoa; phylum Chordata; class Aves; order Anseriformes; family Anatidae; genus Cygnus; species Cygnus olor. The sequence goes on along the minus strand of NC_049174.1, from coordinate 12,117,893 downwards.
TGAATACTGTAATTCTAGGAAAGTATTACAAAGCTATACAATATTTACCTTCTGTTCCCACCAGAAAGGACTGGGGCATAGACATCTAACCATACAAATACAAAAAAAAATGGCCTGTTCTATCTGAAAGTTATGAATTTGTAGTTACTTTTTTCAGTATAAGGCACTACATAATACACAGTTATGACTCAACACCACATTTTATATGGCTATCTCAATTACCACCAAGACTTCAAAGATTGTGAGATAACAAAGGAAGTGCACTAGCATTTTTAAATTGACACTCCAAATCACATTTAAATTGTTTGATGATTTGGTTTAAACATTCATAAGACAAAGTCTTTACTATTTCCAACAGATAAATGTTTCAATGCTGCATATTATTTTACACTGGAATGAAGAAGTCCATATATAACTAATACAAAAAATACAGGTACTGTTAGAGTTAAGGATTTCAAACAGCTATATTTAGTCCCTTCATTCTGAGTGATGATCAGAAGACACTTTAATAGCCTCAGCGCATTTTATAAATGGCTGTGGAATTTAAAATCAATTAAATCCCAGTTAATCTAATATGCAGAAGTTCCCCACATTTCATCTACAAATGCAAGTTTCACTTGCTCATTCATCCAAACTGATTAGGATTATCACAAATTTCCCAGTCTTCTCTCTCCACTCTTACCTTATATGAGGAAAAAAAAATCCAATCGAGCTACTATCCACGAATTTACCATGGCTTTATTAAGTCACAACAGTATTTTACTTTTTCATTCCTGGAAAATATAGCCTTTCCAGAGGCTTGCTGGATAGCTTCTTATAAGCCATAAAAGCATATGTCCCAAGTTACATCAGCTTCCCCATTATCTGTTAGTATGACACTTAAACTCATTTTTTTTAAAATAGAGAAGGCTGGACAATACTATCCCAAACTGTTTTAATCCTAACCATTATTTCAGCTTGTTTCTATGTAACAGTTACTATATTCTTTAAGGCAGGATCCGGCAATCTTAAGTAATAAGCTTCTACTAGAAAATGACAGCGAGGTAGCCCGAGTCCCCTTCAAAAAAACTACAAATCATTTTCTATGGGAATAACCCAAGGAACAACCTCCCAAGCTGTGTAACAGAATCCTCCTTAAAAATTCAAGTGACAGATAGGTAACAATAAATGGCTAATACGCAATCTCTGAATATACTGACATTAAGTAATACAACCAAGATTTTATGAACTTGGCTCTTCTATTACAGCTCCAGCCCCCCAGAGCCTGAGCAGCATCTAGTTCACTTCTCACTTACGTACCACCTTTATTCCTTATGTGCAGATTTTTTACTGCTCAAAATCTGTTTAGTACTAGTACAGGCATATTTGTACAAGATTTCTGTTTTGGAAATGTAACTCCTTTCCCAAGAAAACTACCTTAGCATATTACTAAAAATACTGTTTTACTAAACATTACTAAAAATTCTGTTTTTCAAAGCTCTCAAATTTTAACTTTTTCAATATCCACAATCTGCAAAATTTTTCTGATGTTACATGAGTCAATGTTTCTTAGTACATATGTTGGTCTGTAAGAAAGTAACTCAATCATAATATTCCTAGATTCTCTATAGTTTTCTGGATAAATCCTCCTGCACTTCAGAAATGAGATGCAACATTTTTAGCTTCTCTAGGGAACAAGGGCAAGAGAGTTTTCCATAACTGTCTTACTTTTCATCTTTTTCAGTGTACGTGACTTAACACATAAACCATGGGGTTAAAAACTGACATAAGTGGATAATAATTTTAAAGCCTCATACACTTCTCTTAGATACTGAAGTCTTCTTTCAACAGGTATACTGATTTCTTCAAAAATTTAGAAAGTAATTTTAGTTCACAGATAATGGAAAATATTTTAAGAGTTTAAAATTCTAAAAGTTTTACAGTTAATGTTTCCCTTCCCCTAACATTCTTGAAAGCAACACTATTTTACCTTCATCTCAGAAGAAGAAAGACTGAAAGCAAGCAATTCTGATGACTCGTACAGCTTTTGCTAATCGCTGACAAGTCACTGCAGCTAGGAAAACAAAGAGTAATTTCAAAGTCACTATTCTGCACACAGATTTTCCTTGAGGTCTTATTGCAACTTTCTTTGTTATAACTGATAATAAAATTCACTATAAGAGCTACCAGTGAAGTCCATTCCTGCAGAAGCTGGAAATTAGTAACATTCTTAACATGGAATCATAGAATCATTAGGGTTGGAAAAGACCTTCAAGATCATCTGGTCCAACCACCACCGCACTACTAATGTCACCCACTAAACCATGTCCCCAAGCACCACGTCCAACCTTTCCTTAAATACCCCCAGGGAAAGTGACGCCACCACTTCCCTGGGCAACCCATTCCAATGCCTGACTGCTCTTTCTGAGAGGAAACGTCTCCTAATTTCCAACCTAAACCTCCCCTGGCACAACTTCAGGCCATTCCCTCTAGCCCTATCACTAATTACCTGTGAGAAGAGGCCGACCCCCAGCTCCCCACACCTTCCTTTCAGGTAGTTGTAGAAAGCAATAAGGTCTCCCCCGAGCCTCCTCTTCTCCAGACTAAACAACCCCAATTCCCTCAGCCGCTCCTCATAAGACTTGTGCTCCAGACCCCTCGCCAGCTTCGTAGTCCTTCTCGTAACACGTTCCAGGGCCTGAATGTCCTTCTTGTAGCGAGGGGCCCAAAACTGAACACAGCACTCGAGGTGCGGCCTCACCAGAGCTGAGTACAAGGGGATGATCACCTCTCTGGTCCTGCTGTCTGCCCTATTCCTGATACAAGCCAGGATGCCATTGGCCTTCTTAGCCACCTGGGCACACTGCCGGGTCATATTCAGGCGAGCATCGACCAACACCCCCAGGTCCTTTACCTCTGCACAGCTTTTGAGCCACTCTGCCCCAAGCCTGTAGCACTGCATGGGGCTGTTGTGGCCAAAGTGCAGGACCCAGCACTTAGCCATGTTGAACCTCACCCCACTGGCCTCTGCCCATCGACCCATCCTGTCCAAGTCCCTCTGCGGGGCCCTCCTACCCTCTGGCAGATCAACACTTGCCCCCATCTTGGTGTCGTCTGCAAACTTCCTGAGGGTGCACTTACGGCACACAGGGTCAGCCTGCTCCTGCGCCTTGAAGACTTCCTTCTTGAGGAGCGTCCAGCTTTCCTGGATCCCTCTGCCCTTCAGGACTGACTCCCAAGGGACCCTCCCTACCGGTGTCCTGAACAATTCAAAGTCTGCCCTCCAGAAGTCCAAGGCAGCAGTTTTACTGACCCCCCTCCTGACTTCACCAATAATAGAGAACTCTATCATTTCGTGGTCCCTCTGCCCAAGACAACTCCCTACTGCCACATCTCCCACCAGTTCTTCTCTGACAGTGAACAGCAGGTCTAGCAGGGCACCCCCTCTGGTAGGCTCACTAACCAGCTGAGTCAGGAAGCTGTCTTCCATGCACTCCAGGAACCTTCTAGACTGCTTCCTCAGTCTTGTTTGCCCTCAAGGGCTTGTTTCAGCACCCCTTCTAATTGCAGCCAAAGGAAAAACTGAGCACAGACAGGTGTTCTCGTGCTGGAAACACCACAGTATCACACTTAGGTCTTTGCATGCTGTTTGTAAAGCAGTAACCATAAGGTGTGATGGGTTTCTGTGTGGACCAGGTTCCCATCTACCTTGGACAACAAAAGGACTGCATTTGACAAAAAGCTGCAGGATTTTACATCACAAAACACATCGCTAAGGCCCATCTGGGAACATACACCTACATATTCTTGAAGTCCTTTCCTCCCTAAGATTTTGCAAGCATTTAGGATAAGACCAAGCATTTTTCAGAGCAAATTAAAGCCTCTTTGAAACTGAGCCTTGGAGGAGGGAGATACAGAATAAAAACACCTTAGCTAAGCACTACCAAAGAAAATTAATATTCTTCTCCACTTGTCATATCTTTTAAACTGATCTCCAACTGTACTGTCATCTCCAATTACAAAGGAATGGTATGCTGTTAGGTTTTCCTTTACACAGTAAAAAAAAAAAAAGAAAAAAGAAAGTATTATTACAAATAAGAATTAGAAGACAATTACTGCAAGTGACCGACGCTGAGCAGAAAGAATTTAAGTCAGAATAAAGGAGGAGTTTGCCTTGGTTGATGAGGGCTGGGTTAAGGACTGATTAAGCAAGCTGGACATCCACAAGTCCATGGGTCCTGATGGGATCCATCCACAGGTGCTGACAGAGCTGGCGGAAGTCATTGCTAGACCACTCTCCATCATATTTGGTAAGTCATGGGCATCGGGAGAGGCGCCTGAGGACTGGAGGAAAGCAAATGTCACTCCGGTCTTCAAAAAGGGCAAGGAGGAGGACCCGGGTAACTATAGACAGGTCAGCCTCACCTCCATCCCTGGTAAGGTGATGGACAACGTATCCTTGGCCTTGTCTCTAGCCACATCAAGGATAAAAGGGTCATTAGGGGCAGTCAACATGGCTTCAGCAATGGGAAGTCGTGCTTGACCAACCTGATTGCCTTTTATGAAGACATAGCCAGGTGGATAGATGATGGAAAGGCAGTGGACGTGGTCTATCTTGATTTCAGTAAGGATTTGACACCATCTCCCACAGTATCCCCGCAGCTAAACTGAGGAAGGGTGGTCTGGATGTTTCGGTAGTGAGGTGGACTGTAAACTGGCTTAAGGAAAGAAGCCAGAGAGTTGTGGTTAATGGGACGGAGTCGGGTTGGAGGCCTGTATCTAGTGGAGTCCCTCAAGGGTTGGTCCTGGGACCAGTACTATTCAATATATTCACTGATGACTTGGATGAGGGAATGGACTGCACCATCAGCAAGTTTGCTGATGACACACAACTGGGAGGAGTGGCTGACATGCCAGAAGGCTGTGCTGCCATCCAGCGAGACCTCGACAGGTTGGAGAATTGGGCAGGGAGAAACTTAATGGAATATAATGAGGGCCAGTGTAGAGTCCTGCATCTGGGCAAGAACAACCCCAGACACTAGTATAAGTTGGGGACTGAACTACTGGGGAGCAGAGAAGGGGAGAGAGACTTGGGGGTCCTGGTGGACAGCCGGATGACCATGAGCCAGCACTGTGCCCTTGTGGCCAAGGCGGCCAATGGCATCCTGGGGTCTATCAGAAGGGCTGTGGTTAGTAGGCCGAGAGAGGTTCTCCTCCCCCTCTACTCTGCCCTGGTGAGACCACATCTAGAATATTGCGTCCAGTTCTGGGTCCCTCAGTTCAAGAAGGACAGGGAACTGCTTGAGAGAGTCCACTGCAGAGCCACAGAGATGATTAAGGGAGTGGAGCATCTCCCTTACAAGGAAAGGCTGAGGGAGCTGGGTCTCTTTGGCTTGCAGAAGAGGAGACTGAGGGTTGACCTTATTAACGATTATAAATATGTAAATGGCAAGTGTCAGGAGGATGAGGCCAGGCTCTTCTCAGTGACATCCAATGATAGGACAAGGGGCAATGGGTGCAAGCTGGAACATAGGAGGTTCTGCTTAAATATGAGACAAAACTTTTTTTTTACGGTGAGGGTGACAGAACACTGGAACAGGCGGCCCAGGGGGGTTGTGGAGTCTCCTTCGCTGGAGACATTCAAAACCTGCCTGGACATGTTCCCGTGTGATGTGATTTAGGTATTCCTGCTCTGGCAGGGGGATTAGACTAGATGATCTTTCAAGGTTCCTTCCAATCCCTAGCATTCTGTGATTCTGTGAACATAAAACCACCACAGAGTTACTATTCTATCATCTGATTCATCAACTGAAAGCAGTGCATCAATGTAATCATTTTTTCCCCCTTTGATCACAATGGAGAAGTGTTGCACTTACAGAAATATCTTGATTTAAAATAATTGGAACCACATTGTGCCAAAGATATTTCTACCACTTGCACACAACAGTATTATTCCCTTTCCAATAAACAGTCATATTGCCTGGTATTGTGCTAGGAGCACAACAGTCTATATACAGCAACGGTCAACAATTTTACTACAGTCATTCTACCAAATATGATTTCCAGTGAAAGCAACTGCAACATAAGTTCTCAAGTCTTGAAGTTCAGAATTTCCCTATAAAAGGGCATTGAGAATCTATTTCATGTGATAACAGTTTTCATAACGTCAGTACTGCACGAGCCATCGATTTGTCCAATGATACACTTCAGTCACCACAGGGAATTACAACAATTAGTGAATTCTACTTTGCCTTTTCAAAACATTGCTTGTTTTAATAAAGCAAGACTACCTCTTGTTATTATTTAGCTGACGTCACTTTTAGTTTGTGATCACTACTTAGGGGTTTACCTTCTTCACCACAGCAAGCCTGCTAGGATTTTACAGCACACAGACTTTTCTCAAAATTTAAGACCCATATAACTTGCTGGGGCAAGAGTTATAAATAACAGGAATTATAAGCAGCCATTTTAATATCTAAAATATTATTTATAATCTTAACACTAGTGTAAGATTACAATGCTGAGGCCATAGTACCAGTACCAGAGGGACATAGATCTACTGGAGCGAGTCCAGAGGAGGGCTACTGAGATGATTAGAGGACTGGAGCACCTGTCATACGAGGACAGGCTGAGAGATCTGGGCCTGTTTAGCCTGGAAAAGAGATGACTGAGGGGAGACCTCTTCAATGTGTCTAAATATCTGAGGGGAGGGTGTTGAGAGGATGGAGACAGTCTCTTTTCAGTTGTGCCCAGTGAGAGGACGAGAGGCAAAGGGCACAAACTGAAGCACAGGAGGTTCCGGCTGAATATGAGAGGGCATTTCTTTACTGTGAGGGTAACAGAGCACTGGAACAGGCTGTCCAGAGAGGTTGTGGAGTCTCCTTCTCTAGAGGTACTCAAAACCCGCCTGGATGCCATCCTGTGCAACGTGCTCTAGGTGACCCTGCTTGGCAGGGGGTTGGACGAGATGATCTTCAGAGGTCCCTTCCAATCTCAGCCATTCTGTGATGATCTGTGATTCTGACAGAAAACTCAAATTAACTTGCCTATTAAGGTGATGGTTGGAATGAAGATTTTCCCTTACTGGACAGTTACTTACGATGACTTCAGTGATATCATTGTTATTAGACTATAAAATGAAAATAGCATCCTTACTTTGTATGGTCTAGAGTGGTGTTTTCTTTTGGAAAGTGAGTTTAGACTCTTGCTGCTCACTGGCTCAGGGTAGGTAGGATTGAAGTGCCAGGTGTCTTCTCAGATTAACGCTATTCAGCTAGTTTGCCAGGTAAGTAGGCACTGGGCCTGTGGGATGCTTCCTCCATCCAAAACATTATTTTTGGCTGGAGCACGTTTCTAAAACTGTTCAGGCATCGAACTTTACCAAAACAGTGAACTGGTGTGCTGGTGGAGCAGGAGAAGGAAGGAGAGACCGAGGGGAAAGGCACTGCTGTTGGGTTAAGCAGCAGAACTGTGGTTTAGCCAGGCTGCTGGCACTCAGGTGACAGCGTTTGTCCCATATGTCTTTGTCCTCCTCCACCCTGTGCCTCAGCCTCCTGACTTTGTAAAGCTTGTTCTCATCTGTGATGGGGCAGGTGAGTGGTACTGTTGAGGTGTTCTGTCCAAAATCAGAGGCAGATTTTTTTTGTAAACTGAGAGATGCTGTAACTGGAACTATCCCCAATGTTTCAGAGTTATCCAAGCACATTAATATAATTGCAGCAGTAATAAATGGGAGTCTTTTACCTGTTTGTTGGATTACTACAGTGAAAATGAGTTTTTCACATTTTTACTGGTGCATTTAACACCCCCCTTTTTAATTATTTCATATTAAAAGTCTCTTCCTCAAAAAGGAGGCGCAGTTACTTCTGCAGAGGAAGTGTACTATTGTTATTATCCAAGCCTCAAGAGAGATGGCAGTTTAGAAAACTGATGTGAAGAGTTCAAAGTCCTATGTATCCCTCTTTAAGGCTGTGAGATAAAAACAAATTGATCTATAAAACTAGAGTGGATTTTTTTCTCCCCTCTATTTTAGAGGGTAGTGAGAAGTGATTTTGAGGGTTGTCATTATGGAGTATTGGGTTGGCCTTAAAGATGAGCAGTAACCATGTTGGAAAGTCTTACTGGAGCAGTGGAGTAATATGGTTAACCTTGGTTTTGTCTATAATGCTCCTTCCCTTTTGCTCTGATTCCCTCTTTCTCCATCGTTTTAATTTTCTTGCAGTGTTATTCTGCTCTCCCCACCTTTTTTCCTACCTTCTGGGACATGTGAGGATGAGTCTGGTGTGTGTCTTAGCCAAGAGTATCCTTACACTTCCTATCTTCTGCTGCTTTTACTGAAAGCAGTTGCATGTTTACTGAAAGCGTTGCCTACTTGAAATCTGCGGATGTAAGGACATCCATTCTTCTTCTTTTCCTAATTTTGTTTCTTTCATTTCTAATTCTTTTTTTTTTTTCTAGACTGCTTTTCAAAGTAAACAGCTACTTTAGAAGACAGATGTGAGGTAATAGTTTCTCATTTATCCTTAAAACAATACTCTCTGCTACTGCACGCTCTTTATACTTCACAGGCTGATGTCGAAGTTTAGAAAGTGTGTGTGCGCCTATGTATCTACAGGAAGTATCAGTTTATAGGCCGTCTCCTTCCTTCCCACTGGAAAAGTGTAATGCTGCATTTCTGCTACTTCCTCTGTGCCCTATTATCCTTTGTGTCATGGTTTTCTGATCAAGTTTTGGGGCACCCTTCTGCTTCTGCAAGAGCTCATTCTTTCCATTTCCCGTCTTAGGCACAAAAGATTCTCAGTGTTTACAATGAGGATCTTGTTTGCCTTTTTTGTTTTCTGGCTGCTATGAAGGGGGGTTGGAGGTTGTCTCTTGCAGTCCCCCCTCTCTGTGTAGGGCGCTCTTTCACCAGACTAAGCAGCTATTGCCCAGAAGCAGAATTCCTGTCCACAGGCTTTTATCTTGAGATATATCTGGTGCCTGCCTGGTGGTGTGGTACAGTGGTGAAGAATTAACACGAGAGAAAGAGCATACTTTTTTAAAGCAAGTTAGTGAGTTGAATTGACTTAGCATATAAGCAGATGGGCTTTACACTGACTGGGAGGATTAAATTCTGAGGAGAAGGATGGAGCAGGGTTTAGTAATTTAGCTTCACTGCAACGTGAGTCTATGCCCAAAATAAGTTGTTTTGGTGTCTGCCTGTATCTGGGCTTCTTTTCCTCCAGAACTGTCCTGGATTCAGTCTGGAATGAGTCATTTTCTTTGCTGGTTACAGCAATGCTTAGAACTTTTCTAGAACTTGAATTATAAAAAATTGCATGGTGCGAGATCAATACATTAGTGTACCATAGACCTGTGATTAATCAGATGCAAGGAAAATACAAACTAATTGATATGTTACCAGATAGGGTCTGAAAAAGCCACTTGCATACAGAAAACTGAAAATGTGTGATGGTAAGTTGTTTGAATATAGGTTGGAGCCTTCAGCTCCATCCCACCATAAAGAGGATTCTGCAGGCCGGTCTTGGAACTGCAGCTTCTCTGGAGATGAGAAAAGCTGGGGATTTGAGGTTCTGTTTTCCCTTGTCTCACAGCAAGGTATATAGGTGGAAAGGGAAACAGTAAAGGGCATATGTGCCATGGAAGATAACAATGCAACAGTAAGGCTGAAAAGAGTATTCCTGTGAGTGGTATAAAAATTATGGGTGACCACTTTCTGTGCTGAGCAGATTCAGTTTACCACTTCTGTTAAGCACCACGTGCTATGCATAGTGGGAATATGTAATTTGGAAGGGCTGGTGGGGCTAATGGTGAGCATTGATACAGTGCCTTCCCTCTTCACCAGGCTTTAAAAGATTCTCTGCCATCTTAGTATTTCACATGGCCATGTTACATGTCAGCAGAGCCCCTTGCTCAGGACCTGCTGGTAGGTCCGTCTTTGATGCTAGCGGCACGTGCTGTGTATGAGCAACATCGTATGAGCAACTGACTGCTACTGCCCCATATGCGAGGCTCTGTGCCACCTTGGAGCTTCAGAATTACAATCCTGTTATTAATAAAATGAGGTGGGCTTCAAGCTTACCCCTGCATGCCGTGTGCTTTTACAACTATATGCCTTTCACCTTTGATCTGTGCATCAACTTCTTGGCAGCAACTCTCTGCACGTGGTAAAACTGTGTTAAGGGGCAGCTGAGGGGTAAAAGGTATGTGACTGTGTTTTGTCATCTTTTGAGGTCCTTTTGTTTCCTGGAGTGACGACTGAATTCTGTGAAAGTTCAGTGGAATGAGATAAATGAGATATCTCCTATATTATAAAGAATATTAAGAAAATGCAGAGATCTGTCTTTGCAAAGAAAACACGTCTGGCATACTGTGTCATTAAAACACGCTGGGAAGGCTAGATTTGGAACTAACATTTAAGATCACTGGAAAAATGTTTGTTTACAATTGTTTTCTAACAAAAATGCTTAAGTTTCAAATTTCAGGTGTTTGTGTATAATTTGTACTTGGTGGGAATTCTTTCAATCTGCAAAGAGTACTCACTGTTTCCAGAGACAGGAACCTAGTAAGGATTTTTCTTTAAAAAATAATGCTCAGAAAAAAAAAAAAAAACAGAAACTTAGTATTTGAAGAAAGCAAGTACATACGGACACTTTTTTTTCCATTTTTTTTTTGTCTGAGTAGACCTCACTAAGAAACTATTGAAAATGGCTAGATGAGGTTGCAGTATGTATTGTGTGAATTACAATGGCTGTACTTTGGACTGTTCATTCTTGCTCTCTGCCTTGTTTCTAATGTCCTTGGTTTTCGTTTGAGCATAGTAAAATTCATGACCTTGAAACTTATTAGTAGTCAAAACTGATGAACCCAGAGTCCTCAATAAGCAGGAGTTAGAGGTCTTTTCTCCTTGCTCTAGTGCCACTGTGTTGCGGTTTGATGAGTATGTGCATCAAGGGCTCTCACTCCAGAGCTCTGCCAGTTTGGTTCAGTATGCTCTCCGTTGACTTCTGGTTGCATGCATAATTTACCCAAAGGACACCAGTAAGAAAAGGGATTATTTTGGCTGCTTTGGGTTTCTGCATTGCTGGTTTTGAGTTTGTCTTCCTTGAGTAGTTTAGTAAACTGAGAAACTATCTTGTGGTGGTCAAATCCTGAAACATAGCCTGACATGTCAGCAGTAGCACAGTGCTAGAGTTACTGTGCGCTTGTCTCTGTGCTCCCTTTTCAGCTACATCAGCCTTGTTTGTGAGGGTTTGGGTTACTTTTCTTGAGCAATGCAGCGAATTGGTTTGTCACAGAAGTATTGCAATAGTAGTTGCCTAATGTGATTGTGGGACAGATGAAGGAACATGTCAAGAAAATTAGTATTTTTTTTTTATAGCAGGAAATGCTGCTCTAATTAAAGTGGCTGGACCAATTTACACCTGTATTTCTAGACTTCTCATTTCTAGACTTCCCAAACCTGTTGTGATGCCATGATTCGAAGTATCAGCAACTATTGCCTAAATGAGTGTGAAGCTGTGATTTTCTTCAAACTGGGGTTTTGGCAGATATCGACACTATTCTGATTTGGTTTATTTTTATTTTCATAAGATATCAAGTTACAATTTTATCAGCACCTGATACTGGCCATTAAGCTACAGCAAATCAGAATCTTCACTTGCTTATGAAAGCTGTTTTTCAGATGTACTTCAGGCTGTTTAGATTCTTTTAAAACAAAAACTTTGTGTGCTGGAAATGCTAGTACAGAGCTGCAGGAGGCACGGGCTGCTTCAGAGACCACAGAGTGAAAGTCTACAAAACGTAGCTCTGTGGCTCTCTCTCATTCCTGGTTCAGGTAAAGTGAAATTTTATTGACCTTGCTTTTAATAATAGAAACTTGTAGAACAGCACACAATAAACTACAGAAACCTTGCATAGTTTTCCAAAAGGAAGAGAAAGGGAACTATATCCATGTGGAACAGTTTCTAATCATATCAGTAATGTGCCTCCGAGACCTATTTGGCTAATTCCTACTCAGGCAACAGATCCTACCTCAAATAGCCAGGACCTGAAAGATGGGAAGGCAGCTTCGCTTGGTTTCCTTTTCCAGGATGAGTGACCAAAAAAACTCCTTCTTTATCGACTTGCTATATGAATTCTTACTTGGAAAATGGAATCATCTGGAAGAATTGTAGTAGAGATGTTAACATGGTTCCCAGCTCCAGAGAGTTTCTGTTCCTTTTAAGTTGTTAATTTCTATACATAGGTGTCCCTCATCATCTCACAGATCATCATCATCATCATCACAGAATGGTTGAGGTTGGAAGGGACCTCTGAAGATCATCTCGTCCAACCCCCCTGCCAAGCAGGATCACCTAGACCACATAGCACAGGATGGCATCCAGGCGGGTTTTGAGTACCTCTAGAGAAGGAGACTCCACAACCTCTCTGGACAGCCTGTTCCAGTGCTCTGTTACCCTCACAGTAAAGAAATGCCCTCATATTCAGCCGGAACCTCCTGTGCTTCAGTTTGTGCCCTTTGCCTCTCGTCCTCTCACTGGGCACAACTGAAAAGAGACTGTCTCCATCCTCTCGACACCCTCCCCTCAGATATTTAGACACATTGAAGAGGTCTCCCCTCAGTCATCTCTTTTCCAGGCTAAACAGGCCCAGCTCTCTCAGCCTGTCCTCGTATGACAGGTGCTCCAGTCCTCTAATCATCTCAGTAGCCCTCCTCTGGACTCGCTCCAGTAGATCTATGTCCCTCTGGTACTGGTACTATTGTGTCCAGAACTGGACACAGTACTCCAGGTGTGGCCTCACCACCAGGGCTGAGTAGAGGGGGAGGATCACTACCCTTGACCTGCTGGCAACACTCTTCCGAATGCAGCCCAGGATCCCATTGGCCTTCTTGGCCACAAGGGCACACTGCTGACTCATGGTCAGCCTGCTGTCCACCAGGACTCCCAGGTCCCTCTCTGCAGAGCTGCTCTCCAGCAGGTCAGCCCCCAGCCTGTACTGGTGCTCGGGGTTATTCCTCCCTAGGAGCAGGACCCTGCACTTGCCCTTGTTGAACGCCATAAGGTTCCTCTCGGTCCATCCCTCCAGCCTGTCAAGGTCCCACTGAATGGCAACACAGGCCTCTGGTATCAGTCACTCCTCCCAGCTTTGTGTCATCAGCAAACTGAAGATAATCAGAAAGTTTAACTCGGAAAAGGGGGCTTTAAAAGGAATCTGCCTTTCAGCTGCTACTGTTTTAATAGAAAATCTCACTGTGACCAGAACACAGCCTCAGAAAGTTGAAAGAAGCACTCGAGTTCCTGTCCGTTACTGACCTGGTCTGGCCAACCACTCAGAACAGCTTTAATCTCTTAGAAGACGTCCTCATGGATGGCTGTGACTGGAATTCCATATGCACATTCACCATCTTCATTTCAACCAGTAGGAAGTGAAATCCTCTACCTAGAGGTCCATTACAGGCTGTGTAAATCCCCCCTTTGCACTATCAAATCAATGATCTTCTTAAAATAACTCTCTCGTATTAGTAACATTCCCATACATGCATTACACAACAGAAGTATAAGAGTGACAAAAGTTGTGAATGCACTTAGAGACACAGCAGTGAAAGAATGATTTCCACAAGGTCAAACCATGATAATTATATTCTCCAAATATTTCAGGAGGGTAATGTTCACTTTTGTTTTACAATCAAAATCTGTCAGACCATTATTATAAAATAAATTGAAAAACGTCAGAAATCTGCTTCCCTTTACATAGAATGTGACTTATTTCAGTAGCAAACCAGATCAAAGGGTATCAAGTATCCTGGAAGTTCATCAGCGAACCACTACTTGAGAACTGCATCAAGTGTAACATGCAAGGACAAGTGTTGTAGACTTACTCAACCCCAATGGGCATTTGGCATACCTCACATATTATCATACAATTAACAGTTTCTGTTGGAGAGGCCCAGAAATTAAGCAACGAAGATGCTGCAGGTCAAGTTTTACAGATTACCATCCACTTGTGAAGTATTTGTCTGTACGGTCCCAACAGTTCTTCTCATTGCAATCTTCAGATTATATTTGCTTCCAAAATTAAAATGATCACAGAAGCGGTAAACAAACATAACTTACATACATATGTTTTCAAGACTTTCAGAATAGAAAACTCCCACCTTAAGACCAGAAAAAAATAGATACCACACTTTATCATAAGGAAAACAGGTTAAAGTATGTGCGCATCTTCCTCACCTGATTTTATATACAGTATTTTAATACCACATCAATCCTGCTAGTGTAACAAAAGAAATTAATTTAAGCACTTCAGTTCTAACTTCTACCTTTAGATATTTTAACAAAGGTGTTCTGTCCAAAAAAGTGTTGTCATCAATTGTATTTTTAAAACCCAACCTGAGAGTTAGTATAGGCAAACACTGACTAGCAGAGATTACAAAAATCATTTGCTAGAGTCAAAGAATAGCCAGAAAAGTCAGACACAAAACATCTTGATTTTTTTTCAGGAAACCCTTCTTAGCTGGCACCTTCTTCCACTCAGACGTATGCATTATACTAACTGCAGTATCTCAAAAGATGCCAAGACAAACAGACCAAGTCTCCTTGTCAGACACTTTTTTTTTTTTTTTTTAAATTAGAAATAAATAATTGAATCAGTATTATGCAAAAATGAGCTTTTTGCTAGGCAGACACAAACATCTCATCGGGAACCAGAGCAATCTGCACATCAAACTTTCTATCTAAATCCCGGGCTAAAATGTCATGCTTTCCACTAACTTAACTAGGTACTGAAAACACTTTGGAGTGATATGTTAAGGGTTGGAAAACATAACACCCCAAATAAATAATAAAATAAAGTCATAACTAAGTAAATACAAACACATTTGTCTCTAGACGGATTCTGAAGACTGTTTGACAGAAGTCATCAAGAGGAGAATTTGCCATGAGGCAAATTTGCAATCAGCAGGGTAACTGCTATTTGTATTGAGGGAAAACTGAATTGGGGATAACTATTTGAATTGGGAGAAGAAAAAAAAGCCTTTTTAGAGTAGGTAATCTTTGCTAAGAGTTTCAGTTCAGTTCCAAAATAAGTCTGACTTATAAAACTCCCAGGAAACAGACGAAAACCCAAGTCCTTTTATTTGAATTTTAAAGCTGATCAAAAATTAAGACACCCTCCCCCCAAAAACAAACAAAAGCAAACAGAAAAGCCCTGTACCATTGCAACACTGGTCAAACAGCTGCCTGAAGGCCTATTATCCCACATTTGTCTCTAAATGTCTAACATTTACTTAAGGCAAATCATGTTATGCATCCACATGACCCAGTCTCATAAGAACCACCTAACAACAAGTACAACAACACAAGTCCAGCAAAAGATACGAGTATAGTCTTATGTTGTGTGAGATCCTGAGCCACAAGCTGAGGGACGTACCATAACCAACATCTCTAGAAGACAAACTGGAGCTTCAGAAATTCTTTAAACATCAGGATCTATTTCTATCACAGGAAGTGTTTGATGACCTCTCAAGCTTTTCTCTCTTACCCAAAAGAGGCATCTAATTGCAAATGCCAGCAAATTGCAGTAACATACCATGGAAAAAATATAGCTAAAAAACCTGAGAAAGCACAAGAGAACAGTCAAAACATGTTCTGACACAGTTTTAAAATAAAATGTGGTTTTAATGAATGGATAAATTATACAAGTAGCATTTGTGTCTAAATGAGAACTGCTCTTCAACATTATCACACATTAATGAAAAGCGCTCTACAAATACTTTATAGACATAAAAATACACATAAACATGATATACTATCATAAAAGAAATGGAGGCTTTAAAAAAAACCACATTGATATTTATCTTACAAAATCTCCACCGCAGACTGAATTTTAAGGAAAAAAGGAAGATTTTTTTTCCTCTCAAGGAGAACTATACTGACTAATAAAGAATTGAAGTACTTGACTTTATCATCACTACTTTTGTGCTTTTACCAAGCATCCTGGCAAGCTGATTAAGGACCCCCTCATCTCTCCATAATATCAAGAAGTTGCAGCATCTTACAGTCGTAAGGTTAGGAAAACTTCCACACAGTCCACAGGTTAACGAGATACGGTTCAGCTTAGCTGCTGCTGACTTCCTCAAAATTGTCCTCATCTCCCGAAGAGGTTGTGGCAGACCTTTTAGTTTTCATATCTTTATTAGTCAAGCAATAAAAATAATTACGATGCTGCTAAAACAAAGCAACATAGTAGAATTTCTCATCTGTTTTTTCCCCACCTATTACTTTTCCATTACATAAAGAATGCAAATAATTGTCATTTAAAACATTAAAAGAGCTCCTGTAAAAGTGTAAGGATGCATCACACAAGATCAGAATTGCAGCATGTCAGAGTCCCATTCCCATCCAAAACTCTTGTAAGTTGAACTGCTGCACTTCAGATTTTGAATTGTTCAGAAAGAAGCAATGTGCTTTGTCTGTTTTCATTTTTCTCCTCCTCTAAAGGCAAACACTTCTCCTAACTTTCATTATGACAACCTGTGGCAAAAGGAGAGGAAATTTTTAATCATCTCCCTGATTTATTTATAGATGACAATAATTTAATTAAAGAGAACATATTTTATTCCTATCCCAACATAGCATGCATGACATCTCAACTAACAAAATACACATACAAAGTAGGAAAGAACTTGATCTCAAATTTCCTTTTCCTCCCTTCACACTTCCTCTCACATTATGGAAACATCCTTCCAAGTGTGACCTTATCTAATCTAGAGCTTATTCACCATAAGAAATCCCTCTTTAAACCTCCGTGCAGACTGCTCCGTGCAGTCTCCCCCCCCCCCCCCCCCCCCCAAACAAAAGTCTCAGCCTCGGTTAAGGCAGAGGCCAACTACAACATCCACACGCAGAGCTCAGGACAGAATTGTGCATATAGGAAAAAGGCTTCTGACAACTTCAGCAAACTGAAGCTAACAGTGGCCTTGGATTGTGATCTGTTAAAGACCACAAATACCTGTTGCTTTGTTGTAGCATTAAGAATCCCATCATGTAAGTCCATCTTGGAGGATGATACTCCCCTGTCTATAGAAGACGAAAATAACTGACCATGTCTGCAAGTATCAATTTACTCTTTCCAGAAGCAGATACGAATTTTGTACTGTACCCTATTTTACATAGATTGAAATGCAAATATATAATCTGAGATCACTATTCCTTCCTGCCCAAGTAAACAAGATCTGAATATTGATGACAGAGATGTCCACTAAAGCTGCACATGCAAACACCAGGCGATCAGAGAACACAAATGCATAAAACAGTATTAGATGTTGAAGGATTCCTACCCAGAAACACTTTCAAGACATTTGGCCAAGGCAGAAAAGGAATTGCACCTTAGATCAAAGATCCCCCACACAGTCAGTGATAAGCCCTGGTGCTATTTCAGCCACCCAGCAGATGTGCAGCAGCAGGTTAAATGCGGAGAACCCCACATTACTATTCCTCTGCTTCTCCCCTGCCTCTGCAGCAATGGTCCCACACCCGAGGAAAGACAGCTGACCTGTGAACCATTTCCTAAACTACCACGTTTCAGCCGGCACACTTGAGGTAAAATAACCCAGGTTTTGCCCACCTGAACACACTGATCTGAAAACTGCAACACTCAAGGAGCAGATCAGATGCTTCTACCTCAGGGCCACAGTATTAATAGCTTTTTATCTATTCTACTTCGAGGTATAGTCCAACCACATAGCCGGGGGAAGCATAATGAGCACCTGCTCCCAGAAGGTGCTGTCTTGGTCTCCTTCTGCCCTGCCTGCTCTGCTGCACCCAGAGCTTGCCTGTCCATGTGGCCAGCCAGGCCATGGCAGGCAACTAATACACAAAAAAAACAAACCAAACAAACAAAACAGCACAACAACAACACAAAACAAACAAACAAAAGCAATCCAAGAACACAAATGTAATTGCCACAGGGCCATAGGAGCATCATCATCATCATCATCAAACATGAGCGGAGATAGCAGGAAGAAACCGTGCCTTTGGGGACAGCAAACAGACAGAAAGGCTTAACTACAGCATCAGGAATGAAACCTTGGTCTGCCACCCCATCTCTGTGAAATCAGGCCAGGAAAGGAATGTAACCTCATTCCCTTATTGGTCCTTGAGACAGTAAAAACATAAAAACATTCTGAATCGTAGCTAAAGGGTTAAGACCTTAGGTACTATTAAGAAATGGGACACAAAAAAAAAAAAAAAAAAAAGGCTGATATTTTCAGAGAACCCAGCCGCACAACAAGCAAACAGAGACCGCAAGCGAAAGACACTAACAGGACTCAACACCGCCTTCTGGAACTCAAATGACTGTTTAAAAAGAAACTCGACTGCCCTCTGACCTGAGCCGAGCAGAAGACATTTCAGCCCGAGTCCGCATTCACTTGAGAAGCCGCTCAGGGCTGGCTGAAACGACACGCTCGGGAACGAAGCCCCCCTGCGGCCCACCCCGCCCGGCCGCGTCCCGCAGCAGCAGTCCGGCAGCCGCCCGGCGAGAGCCGCAGCGCGGCGAGAGGCGGCGCAACGCGGCCAGGCCGCGGCCTCGCAGCCCCCCAGGCGTCCCCCGGCACCCCCGCGGGCTGCAGCCGCAGCGGAAGCGAGCGGCCGCCCTCCTGCCGCAGCAGAGGCACCGCGCCCCGGCCCGGCCCGGGGAGAAGAGCCCCCCCCCGGCCCCGCTCTCACCTTCCGACAGCTCCAGCTCCAGCTCCGCCAGGCTCTCGCGCACCTCGGGCGGCAGCGGCACCGCGTCCAGGGAGCAGCCCCCCCGCTCCGCCGCCATGGCGCGGGCCCCGCCGCAGCCGCCGCCCAGCACGGCCCCAGGCGGGAGGACGGGGAGCGGCCGCGGCCGCAACGCGCGGAAGCGACGGGCGGGGAGCGGGAGGAAGCGCCGCGCCGCACCGGCCCGGCCCCCGCGCACCGCGCAGCCGCCGCCGCAGCCCCGGGCGCCTGCCCCCTGGCGGCGCAGGCAGGGCGAGGACCCGCGGTGGCGGTGGGCCCGGAGCAGGGGCTTCAAGCGGAGCCGGCGCCCTCCGGTAGCGACGCCCGCGGAAGGGCCTCACACGCGAGGCAGTGGCAGTGCAACCCCCCTGACCCTTCGAAGTAGGCATTTTCTCTGCACCTTCTCCTCCTTGAGTGGTGTTGCAGAAGAACATGTCTCTTCCACCACAGCTGGTATCCCTATGGGCCCTCCCTCTTCAGCAGGAAGGAAAATGACAGAGGATGAAGAGTCTCTGTTTATTCTGAATACAGGACAACTCACTAGTGAGGTGCATGTGTGACAGGTGTAAGGAATCGTAGAATCATAGAATATCCCAAGTTGGAAGTCCATCAAGTCCAACTCCTGGCACCACAAAGGTCTACCCAAAAATTCAGACCATATGACTAAGAGCACAGTACAAACACTTCTTAAACTCCAACAGGCTTGGTGCTGTGACTGCGTCCCTGGGGAGCCTCTTTCAGAGCGCAACCACCCTTTCAGTGAAGAACCTCTTCCTGATACCCATCCTGAACCGCCTCTGTCACAGCCTGACACCATTCCCTCAGGTCCTATCACTGGTCACTAAAGAGAACAGATCGACGCCTGCGCCTCCACTCCCCCTCGTGGGGAAGCTGTAGGCCGTGATGAGGTCTCCCCTCAGCCTGCTCTTTTCCAGCCTCCTCTTTTCCTCTTTTCTGGGCATGTGGTGCCCAGAACTGCACACAGTACTCGAGGTGAGGCCGCACCAGCGCAGAGTAGAGCAGGACAATCACTTCCCTCAACCGACTAGCAATGCCGTGCTTGATGCACCCCAGGATACGGTTGGCCCTCCTGGCTGCCAGGGCACACTGCTGGCTCATATTCAACTTCCTGTCAACCACAACCCCCAGATCCCTCTCTGTGGGGCTGCTCTCCAGCGTCTCGTCCTGCAGTCTATATGTATAGCCAGGGTTGCCCCATCCCAGGTGCAGGACCCAGCACTTGCTGTTATTAAACTTCATTTGGTTGGTGATCGCCCAGCTCTCCAATCTGTCCAGATCTCTCTGCAAGGCCTTTCCACCCTCAACAGAGTCAACAACTCCTCCAAGTTTAGTGTCATCAGCAAATTTGCTCAAAACACCTTCTAGTCCTACATCCAAATCATTTATGAAAACACTGAAAAGAACTGTCCCTAAAATGGAGCCTTGGGGGACCCCACTGGTGACCATCCGCCAGCCTGATGTAACCCATTTACCACAACCCTTTGAGCCCTACCTGTCAGCCAACTGTTCACCCATCGTGTGATGTTTTTTGGTGTGATGTTTCGTCACATATTTAAAAAAAGCCCTTTTTATTGTCTCCCATAGACCTGGCCAGCTTCAACTCTAGTTGGGCTTTGGCCGCACAAAATTTTCTCCCTACAAATGCGAACATCATCCCAGTAGTCCTTCCATGTTGCCTGACCCTGCTTCCAGCAGCCATACACTTTCTTTTTATGCCTAAGATCCAGAAGATCCCTCCCTGGTCAACAAAGCCGGCCTACTGCCCCGCCTGATTGACTTCCGATATTTTGGAATTCAGATATTTGGAAGCTGGAGAATGATGAATCAACAGTTTGGATTAATAATATTATTCTTTACCCTGACCTTGATGCAATCCCGTTTGGTTCATAGCCAAAAAGTCACAAAATGGCCATGGTCCCAAGCCCATGTTAAATACACTGGATTATGGGAACACGTGCCATCAGGGAAAACTTAAACTTCACTACTGTGGTTGTGCATGGAGCTGCGGTGTTTCACCATGACATCTAACCTTGCATTGTCACGGTATAGAGCAATCACTGGAACATCTCAAAACAAAAAGGAAATAAATCTCTCTACTTTAGTTTTACATGGATACAAAATATTTTCAAAAGATGAATGGAGTTGGAATGATTCTCTAAGAATGGCTGAACTTCAAGTCACTTCTGGCCAGACAATACAAATCAGTTGCCGAATAACTAACGGATCTACTTACAATAGGCTGACTGAAATTAAGATAATTTATGCTGATTCTACCAGACCACAGACTTATAGTACTGATTGTAGCAAAATAACTGAACCAAATTCTGATTGCTGGCAGAATTTTACTTTCACCAAGCCTATAATTGTGTACTGTCTTTGGGGTTACAGAGGCACAGAATTACTATTTGAATTTATGATCAATACAGCAACATCTTCATTGACTGCAAAGGATAAGAAGCCTCTGCCCCTGCAGATATTCGAAAATGTACCAACTCGGCCTCCCATTAGTCTAACTCCTTCCATCTTCAACACAGGTCTTTACCTAGTTAAAAATATGGGACAACAAGTTCTCTTTAACCCTAGCTGGTCTCTAAAGGGTAGACCTAGCGCTACACTTTAATATCTACGTTCTCTGAAACAATCTCGGTGCATGCCACGGGATACAACTGGGTTACTGGGAACAGGATTAGGTGCATTAAATAGCATTGATGCTGAGGTCCTAATGAGTAGAATAACTGCTACTACACACAACCTAAGGAAATTGGAATGACCAATAAAATCATCCTTATTGGCCTTAGGAGCAAGTCAATGGCTTCTATCAGACATTTTACCCCATTGGGAACAAATTGAAGAAAAGGATCATCAATTAATTGTAAATGCCCTTGGAAAAACCCAAGGCAATACGTCCCTTGCCTTGAGCTGCATCCAAGTGCAGTTTTGGATACAGTCTGTAGCAGCAGCTATTATTAGAGAGGGAGAAAGAGGAACTTTACCCACTGAAATTCAAGAATTGATTTGAGATAATGCTTCAGAATTTGAAAAGGAGTTTCAAGCATGGTGGCAGTTAGTCAACTTTACCTATTATGCAGAAAGTGATAAAATTATTGCCTTTATACTTACCATAAGCAATGCCACTGTATACAATGTATATCCAAACATTGCATTAGGACTCAGTCATAATGGAACTATACTTTATCCTAAAGAGCGTAAAGTATGGGCCCATCAAAAGGGAGGAAAGTGGCAAACAATTGATGTGAATGCATGTATTGTGCATGAACAAAAAGGCTTCATCTGTGAGAGTAACATACTCGAAGCCCAAGACATTCATCTTGACACTGAACAAAGTATTTGCTACTTTGAGATACATCCTAATGAGACCCTTGAAACTGTACTTGTATATATTGGGAAAGGTTGTGTTTGCATGGTTGTGTTTCCATTGTGATTCTATAGTCATAGATAATGCTATTGTAGATACCAGTAATCATTCTAAAGCTTGTGTTTGTAATTTTACCAAAATTCCAGGATGTGACTTTAGTTACTCAGCTCCGTCACCTCTTATCAGCTTATTGCGTCCAATTATATCTTGCTTCATGATCTGCCGCCTACTCCAATTGGAATGAACCTTACCTTGATGAAGAAATTACTGTTACATGAAGACTTAAAGCAGCTGATGAAACAAGGTCGAGAAAATGGGTGAAAGACTCTGATTACTGTCCATCATGATATTGAAGTACACTGAGTGATGGAAAGAGTAAAGAGAGATGAAAAACACCATTGGTGGGACACTTTGGATAGTCACCAACTGCCACAGGAATCTTCAACAAAATTCTTCACCCTGTTGTTGTTTTGTTAATACTCATTGTATTATGCTTTATGATAACAATTAGTTTGTATGTTTAACTCTGAATCATGATGAAACGTTTAGTATCCCTACATAATATACTTGATGAATCTCGTTCCAAGAATGTATGTGATATACCTGACACATTCCAAATGTTGTGAAGCTTGAGTGACTATAGTCACGGGGTGGATTATGTGGTGTAATTGCCTAAAGTAACTAGGAAATAAAACTAATATTCATATTATAAAGTAAATGTATAGCATTGAAGAGGCTTTCAGGGAAGAGCGTAGCTGCATTACCTGAGCGTTCCCTAGGCTTCCAACTTTAGATGCTATTGCACTGGGGGAACCTGGTGTGCTGACTCTAAGGAGCGTAGAGTGGAGTGGAGACACAGTGGCTAAGCTCTGTGACCAGGTGGGGACTCGATTGTTCTTGTGCACACCGAGACCGATTAGCTGCACTTTTGCTACCCTGAGCCAACGACCTGTCATGTTTTTGACAACATACTGTACTCTAGGGAACTTTTGCTCATTATAATACCAAAACACACCTCCATCCCAAAAGCTGCCCACCTCCAAGGTGCGACCACCCATCACTGAGCACACGCTCTGAATTTCTTGGAGCCTACACCTTTAAACAAAGACAGGAAAACTTTCCACCAATCATAACCAAGATATGCCTGACTAGTCACTGAAGCTCCACCTAAAAGATAAAAAAATAATATAAATTGGCCTAAGAGAGAGAGAGAGGATGGTAGGGAGGCTACTATTGTCAGGGGAGATACCATCATGAGGACATCCTGACTTCTGAGATCAGTCGATGGGCTGAGCCTCTCTTCCCGCCCCCCCCCCCCATTAGGATGCCTTTGGGTGAGATATGAACACCTGGTTTTACTGGGTGTCTCTGTGGAAACTTAGAAATCTCTATAGTCTTTGTGCCTTTTAACGTGTTAATAGCCAGGCTGTGTTCCTGTGTATTTCATGTATGCCAGCTTGCTTTTGCAGACAGTAATTATCACCGGTAATTCAAAGAACCTGTGTACCTGTTGCTGTAATAAATTGCATTGTTCCTAGCCATGATAGTTCTCATTGAACGTGACTAGAGTGCGGGCGTGTTACATTGTTGGTGAATCTGTGAGCGTGATAGTTCAGTACCCAGAACCCGACCAGACCCATATTGGTTAATACGTTATTAGCAAACCTGTGACCGTGATAGTCCAGTACCGTGAATCTGGCCCGTAATGGTTAATCACCTACACCCCCTTAATGCGACAGGTTCACATACAAGCGTGAAATCACGAGTCTTATTTAGTGTCAGTCTTGAATGCTGGTCTAGAAATGGACAGACATTATTTATAATGGAAGATACACGAATGCTGTGTAGGACAAAAAGGACACCAACAGCATTCAGAGGTGTGCAGTTTGACAGAATTCTAAATCTAGCACTAGAATCAGATTTTAAAAAAATAATAAGTTACTGATCCAGCATAAATTTACTTTGTCAATTTGAATGGGTTTAGAACTTTACAGAAGTTAACTCCTTCTTGGCAAGCTTTTATACCAAATTAGGTACTGGTTTTGTTCATTAAATCTCTTAAATTTATGCCAAATCAGGTGTAATAGGTTCTCCAGTAGCAGTCATAGGATAATAGTCAGTAATTTGCACATTGCACAAACTGGATCACATGCACACACTGACCCTAACCCAGGTATAGGACAATGTACAGGTCCATTACCAGGGATAGTGGAAGACTGAGTCAGCCTTTGCAGCAACGTGGGTGGGATCCTACAATATGCAGAACTTTTATTTCCTCTTCCATGCAAAGTTACCTAGTACCTCTAGCTCAAGTGACAGGACATTTCTTACCTGTTATCACAATACTGATGAGAAGGCCAAAGCTCATTTCCAAAGCTAGCTAGCTTGTTTGCTATTATTATTTTTTTCCAATGCAACCTTCAGCCAGCCTAGTAAAAGCTCTCAAAGTTTATAGAATTAGCACAGTGCTAGCTCACTATTAGTGACAGCAGGCACTGGAGAAGCTCTTACTGAACATCAAGAAGGCAGTGCATTACTAATTTCTTGAAGAATAGCCAGGATGTCATACTGTGTTGTCTCTAACAGAAGTTCTTAAAGGGCTGGCGCAAAGCTCAGCTGTGGTCTGCAGAGCACCATGTGGCTCCTGTTTGCACATTTGCCTCTGGAACCAGCAGCCTGGCAAGGGGCAAAGGAAGAACTGAAATGTTCTCTACTCCACCTACAGCAGGCCTGTGGGAAATAGCACCTAGGTGCGGAATGACTCACAGGAGATTCATCACTAAGTCACAACATTGCCCAAGGGCAGCTATGCTTTCTCAGGGCTGAAGGCATGAGCCTGCAGAGTGTCTCGCTTTGCTCCTGTGACCCAGAAATACAGCATTGGATGCTCCCACCAGAAAAATCACAAAAATACCCAGATTTGTCAGGGACAACAGTTTGTTGAGTCAGGCTACAATCAACAGACAGAAACAACTATTGAGGAGCCAAGAGTAGCAGGGGCAGTCCAGCACCTCCAAAACTCTTGTCAGGAGCGTTATCTTCCTGCTCCAAAGGTTGGTACCAGACCTCCACATCCATACTGCCAAGTGGCACAGAAACTTCTGGCATGAATTCAGTAATACTGATTATCCAGGAACACCAAATATATCATGAGTGTAGTCATGGTGTTAAAGTTCCTAGGAAAAGTCCTAAGAACAATATCAGAGTTTCCATATGGAAGCACCTCTGTAGCTGTTGATTTAAGGATATTAGCAAGACTAGGATTTGAAAGCAAGGTTAGACTTTTTTTGTTACTTGTATTAGAACAAGCTCAATCACAGAAGAGTTCAGGGAGTAGTGGCTTGACACTGAACTGGAATATCATGAGAGACTGAGGGAAATAAAAAAAAAAAAGCAAATCCTAAATTCACAGAAGGCTACATGCATCTTTGAGATTTGGGAGGTTTTTTTTTTTTTTTGATATTCTGTTAGTCAATGATCTTACAGAAATATTAAAACCCAAATAATTTTAACAGAAAAAAAAAGTAAAGATTTGTAAGGTGGAAACATAACCATACACTGTAAGAATTCACTAATAAAATGCCATTTTAATAACTTTTTTTTAAACAAAGAATCCAGCTATACACTATAGAAAAATAAACAGACAACTGACAATAGTGATGCCAGCACACTTCAGCTGTTAACTTAGTATTAATTCCATATGACAACGTAAAACATTGTTCTTAGCGAAAAGTAATTTCCTCTTAAAAGTACTAAAATATAATAAAAAGTCATATAAAAATCTGATGCAAAAGCACTGCCCTTTATTCATTTGCACAAGAGATGACAAATGCTTCCATTTGCTAGGGAATAACTCAGAAGGAACCAGTAACTAGGAGGTTTCGCGGTTCAGATTTCAGAAGCATTTGGATCACTTTTTCATGTTTCTCTGTCGAGGTGGGCCTGGAACTTTTCCTAAATATAAATAAAACAAATCAATATTAGAAAACTGCTTGTGTTATGAACCAACAGGATGCAGTTAGCAGCATGTTATTTCCTCAATGTGCTTCACATGAGCTACACTGAAAGCAATTACCATTTTCACAAGCCACCTAGGAACAATATAAAACAAGACTTGAAAGCTTACAATCCTGACAAAGCAAACAGTCACACATTAAGAAAAATGCTCAATCACGGGTATACTCTACACACAGCAACAGAATTGCTTAGTTCAACCCAACCCGTCTTGCGATGATTCAATGTGCATTCTGTTGCTGGACCAAGTATTGTGATTGAGTAGATGTTGTAAAGTTCATTAGCACCTAGGAACTCATTTTGCTCAAAGCGCTGTTCTAAATCACTGCATCATTCTGTAACTCCTTGCAATGTCATTCTGGTAACATGAAAATTTCAAAAATGGTATGCACTGTGCTCTAAAAATTGTGTTCCAGTAAAGTACTTCACACCTAGCATAACACAAAATAGTCTGTGAAATACTATCAGGTTTCAATTCTAACATTTGGTTATCTGCATCTGCCATAAACGATTACAGTATTCAGGAGAAGGAAAAAAAAAGCAATCATGTTAAGGGTTCTAGGAAAAGTCCTGCTGAGAACAATGTCCAAGTTTCCACATGGAAGTGTCATTGTAGCTGTTGGTTTTAGAGATATAAGCAAGACTAGGAGTTGTAAAGTTAAAAGTCTAACTTTGCTTATTTTTTTTTTTAACTTGTATTAGATCAAGCCAGAGAGAAAAACAAGCAACGTTCTGGACTTTCACCAGAGCTATTGTCCAGCTATACCAGGCTCCTATGAACTTCAAAGCCAGCATTTCTCTCTTTCTAGAGAGAAAATCATGTGATTTTCAAGTTTAAATTTTCAAGGTGAACACTAAAAATGTACTATGACTGCAACATGTATAAGAATTTGCCTCAAAGTTAACTTTAAAAGTTATTTTCCAAATGCATAAACCAGTACTACTCACAATTACCCATACCTTCCATAATTTGTGGGGAACTGAATGAGAATACAGTATCTCTACAATGTAGATTAAATGTTCAGACTGAACATTGAATTGAGGAACCACTGAAGTAGATGTGTTTTGAATGAGTATCTGCAGTAACTGCAGGGCCAAGAGTCACTAATACCGTGATCAGCAATTGAATGCCTACTCCTTCTCCCATAAAATCACCTCAGAGATGATCTGCTGGTAAAGACCAAAGAAGTGGTCAGCAATAAGAATACAAGTGACTGCCACAGAAGTCAGTCTGCAGGTTCACTGAAGTATTTTTTTCCTCATCTCAGGTCAACCAACATAAAACCACACATCTTTGGGCATAAGCTGAAGGACAGTTATAAAATGAAAGACTGCCTGGGAAACAGCAGTTGACAATGGTTATGCTCAGTGAAAGAAACATATAGGTGCTGTCACCTAGAAAACAGTGACCGTAGTGACCCAAGATTGACTTTCTGAATTAAACAACTGATCCTGGGAATGAGCAGCCAGAAGCAATACAGGGAAGGAAGGAGCAATAGCAGATGAAAGGGGTAACAGTTGGACAAAAACATTAATAACATCATCTGACTTGATGGTCCACAGATGTTGAGACCAGGAAACTCAGTAACATAAACCTGGATGGGTAAAGCAAGTTTTGGGGAATATGCTCCAAAGACCCTAGAGGAATATCTGCCAGCAGGTCCTTCTAACTGCATAGAGTCAGTGGAGTCACGCAGCAGGAGGCACTGGAGCCTTGTACTGCTCCCTGGTAAGGGGATGATTTGGACCATGGTAAGCATGATCTCATTCTTGTCGGTGACTTAAGCTAGCATGGGCGCCCTCTCCCCCAGCCACCTGCTGGGATTGGTGTGCAGAAGCATGATCTTTCCTGGAGCAGCCATGGGATGGACTGTGTGAGCCACTCCTGTGTTTGTGCATATTGTAAATATTATGCTGCTGTTTTAATAGGTGTTTCATTTAGAATTACTGCTTCACTAACTTCACTATACTTTTATAACTTCTTGTTAATAAGTACTTGAATTAAGCAGACTTGTCTTTTTCCTGACAATCACAGCCACATTGCTTGCAATCCAGAAATACTAATACACCAGAAACAGTTTAGATCTAAGTCCCAAAAATAAGAAAACAATGGAGAACACATCTAATCATATCTTTCCGTCATATTTTCTCCCCATTTTACTTTGAGGAGGGGGAGTGGTTGAGGTGTTAGCTACATGGAGTAATACCTCTACAGTGACAAATGAGGGAAATATGATAGTTCATGCTACAGAGGCAGCCCTATTCAACTATTACCTTTAAGTCAGAGAATCATTGTAAGTTAACTCCATACACTTCATTTAAAATACACAACTTGCTAACTTAGACTTTTTGATAACGGGAGGGGAAAAAAATTGCATGGAAATTATTCACCTTTATCTCTGAAGAATTTCACTGAAGTTATATTCTGAGAAATGCCACACTTGGACTAATTTTAGATATGATTCACAAAAAGGTTTAGTTTCAGAGACTTATTTCTTTCTATCCCCCCCCAAATTATTCATTAAAATGATGAATGATACTCTTTACATTCTTTAAGTATTATAGGCAGAGTATAATATAGGCAGAGTCCTTAAGTATTGTAGGAAGACCCTTGTTAAAAGAAACCCAGACTGCTTGCAGTTCTGAGAGGTAGCATGGTTCCTCTTACCTAGTTGCACACCTCCTAGTCTTTGCTGGATAACCTCCAAGCGATGGATATATTCTGTTAGTGATCGTTCAGGATCCTGAATAGGCACAAATGACTTTTCTGAAGCTGAACTTGTGGATGGAGTCAATCTTAAAAAGGAAAACAAAGAATTTTGTTCTTATTGCATGCTGTCCTGGTTTCATCTGGGATTGAGTTAATTTCCCTTCTAGTAGCCGGTAGGGTGCTGTGTTTGGGATTTAGGATGAGAATAATATTGATACCATGCTGATGTTTTAGTTGCTCCAGAGCAGTGCTTACACTAAGCCAAGGACTTTTCAGCTTCTCACACTGTCCTGCTAGTGGGCAGACTCGGGGTGCAGCAGGAGCTGGGAAGGGACAAACCCAGGACAGCTGACCCAAACTGGCCAAAGGGGTATTCCATACCATCTGACGTCATGCTGAACAATATGGGGGAGCTGGCCAGGGTGGGGGGGCTGGCTGCTCGGGGATAGGCTGGGCATTGGTCAGCAGGTGGTGAGCAATTGCATTGTGCATCACTTGTGTCGTACACACTATTATTAGTAGTACTATTATCATTATTGTTATTTTCCTTTCTTTCCTGTCCTAATAAACTGTCTTTATCTCAAACCACAGGCTTTCATTTCTTTCTGATTCTCTCCCCCATCCCAGAGAGGGAGGGGGGAGGGTGAGCAAACGGCTGTGTGATGCTTAGCTGCTGGCTGGGTTAAACCACAACACACGCTCTAATTTAATTAATTTATTCATACAGACAGTATTTCAATACAAATAATACAAAGCAAACTAGAAAATCGGTAAACACCACCATCACCAAAACCTCACATATACCTGGATTGAAAACAAAATAGGCTAGGCAGCTTTGTATACAAGGGATTCAAAAAAATGCTTTGGTAAGAACTGGAATACCAACAACTCTCACTCTCCTGATATGCAACCAGAAGTCCCTCAGGTAAGAAAGCTGCAGTCAGATGTAAGATCAAATGCCCAAGTGAGAAAAGTCCTACTTCTGTGGAGAAGGACTAGAGAATAGTATGCTGCATCCGAGTGCATACTCTCCTGGTCAGCAGGTAAAGGGCTATCTTGAAAAATCTCATAGGACCCTCTACGTGATACACTGTCTGTATTTCTTTTCTCTACATGATTAACAGATAAGAAAGATACATTTGTGGGGACACTCTATGCAAACATACTGCTACTCCAGAGTTGGCAGGTTTTCCTTCCCCTGCACCTTTTGATTAATGAAAGGTAGTTCCTATCCATTAATTTCCTTCTGTGTATCTTTGCCAGGAAATAAGAAAGAACAGACATCATTTCACCTATTTTGCATCCACATTTGACTTTAGCTATCACTAACCCAATCATTCAGACTAAACAGTCGGTGCCTATTACTGTTATTATCCTTGTTCCATACAATACGGTTGACTTCTCAATAGGTAAGCTGTCGGCTACTGTTTCTATCAGACCCTGATGCATGCAGAGTCAGAGGAATAGGATAGGGTAGAATTTAGGCTTTTGGGAAATGCTTGCAAGTCTACAACTCTCCAAAATGTTCTGCTAAGTTCTATGCAAAACAAAGTACTATCTATCCTTCCCAACAAGCGCTGCCCGATCCTGTTTCCCAAATTAGTCAGAAATGTTAAAAGACAGAAAAACAACAAAAATCAACAACTAAAACAATTTGGAGCATCTGCTGACTTTGAGCACCCATAGATGACCACAGCTATTTTCTTGTTACTCAGTGCCCCTGGTTTTGGCTGTGATAGAGTTTATTTTCTTCATAGCAGCTGGTATGGTGCTGTGTTTTGGATTTAGGATGAAAATATCATTGATAACACATTGATAATGTAAACACTGCTCTGGAACAAATAAAATAAGTCAAGGACTTTTCAGCTTCTCATGCTGCCCTGCAAGTGAGGAGGCTGGGGGTACACAATGAGCTGGGAGGGGACAGAAGCAGCAGGACAGCTGACCCAGACTGGCCAAAGGGATGTCCCATACCACGGCATCATGCTCAGCAATAAAACTGGGGGCATTGGCCAAGGGAAGCTACTATTGCTTAAGATCTGGATGGGCATGTCAGCCCAGGTAAACAATTGCCTTGTACATCACCTGTCCATCCCATTCCCCCTCCCCTCCCCCCCCCACCCGAGTCTTTATCTCAATCCACAAGTTCTCTCATTTTAACTTTTACAATTCACTTCCCCATCCCAAAGAGGGGAAGTGAGAGAGAGGCTGTGTGGTACTCAGCAGCCTACCTGGTTAAATCACAATGCTCAGTTTTCTTTAACCAGCAGACGATTTTATTCATAAAGTATCCAATTTATAACAAGAAAGTTAAAAAAAACATGCCAAGCTGATGGAACTGTGAAATGCTACCATTCACATCAACTGCTACAAGTCTGTATTATAAGAAGGAAGCCACAGATGAGGAATAACTTGTGGCTATGCATTATTTGAGGTTACTCTGGGAGCTTGGAGAGCCTGGAACTGGTAAGATCAACAACAAATGAAGGCCACGTCCCTCCAGCTCCAGCACTGAGCTTGCAGCTCAGGCGTTTTCTTAGCAGCACTGTGCAAAACGCCACCTGTGACATCCAACCCAGCAACAATCATCTGGGATCATATTCCTGTGCAGAACTGGACATAATTCATGAAAAACTGGAAAAAACACACACAGCAAGTTCCCCACCTCCCATTCAGCGTGTTCACTGTCCGAAGGCAACTAATACTAATGCAACACTGTCCTATGGTAGAAGAGCCACTTCCGCTGGAAGGTGAACCTACTTTCTTGCATTCTTAAAATAAATCTCCAGTTTAGAAGGCAAAAGCACAAGAATTACCCCTCAAAGAAGATAACAGACATTACCATTTTAAATACTTCAGCCTGTCCAAATGAAATTGGGGAATACCACTAGAAGTATTCTCAGTCCAAGAACATCAGACATACTCAAAGAAAATGAGAAATTTTCTTCTCCTGTGGCATCTTGAACCAAATTAAATACTTACCAGACCTAAGAAAACAAATACCTCTTCTTGTTCAAGTACCTCCTCCAATAAGTTGTTACGTTTTTAGGAAAGACTGTCCAATATGGCGATTACACAGAATGCAGACTGACCTGTTGTGTGACCAGTGAGAGGATCTGGGGGAGTGGCTCAAAAATCTCCCAGAGCTGGTTCTGTGACACAACCCAGTGTCCCGGGTTGGGGGAGAGCTGACATTAACAGCTAGGAGCTGCTGCTGTTTCAGAATTTCCGTTCTAGCACCAGAGGCTGTATTAAGAAGAAAACAGTTTAAAAGTATTCACTGAGAACCCACTCAAAACAGCCTATTATAAATACAACCAATAAATAAATAAATAAAAACACAAGAATTGCAGCAGCATACATTTGGTTTTGGTTTTAAATGCACCGATAGAAAATATATTTCAACTAATGCCTTTTTTATATTTTTAAATCAGATTTAACAGAAATTTGACATTTCAGTGTTCAAATTGTTTTCTGCAAATGGAGAACTTGCATTGTTTTCCTTATCCAGACTTACTTTCTCGTCAGCTATTGCCATATCTGCACATTCCAACATCTGACACAAGCAAATTTTTTTTTCCCAAGAAATTCTAATAACTACTTTTTTCTCTAACTATGTATGTTAAGTGTTGACTTACACTTTTCTGGTTGCGACACAGATAGCAGAAAAAGAAGAGGAATTTGTTGTATTTTTAATAACAAATAACCCAGACAGATAAGTCCTCTTTTAAATCACTATAAATGATTTGATTTCTCCTTTTGTGAGGCTGCCAGATGCAATTTTGTAGTGAGGTTAGAAGTTAAGAATGTATTTCAGGATTCAAGTTTTGTAGGAACACAACAATAATATATAGGAAGGGTGTTATTTATTTATTTATTTTTAATAAGTATTCCTGACTTAGAATACTGAAAATGATGTAGTGTGTTCATGTATCACGTAATGGAAAATGTACCATTAAATCTGAATTTTGTTTAGTGTTCAAAGCCACAATTGGAATATTACATATAATGGGACAGTTGTACAATATTGAGTCCCATATTAGGATGTTTGTTCGAGTTCTTATAAACATATCCGTAAGCAACTCAAAGGAACACAACCCTTACTGAATTCTATCAGACCATCCATCCATCTGATTCTGTTTGTCATCTACGACAGCACTTAACAGATAAAACAGTTAACCTGTCATCAGATTAAGTCTCTTCTATATGTCTGGAACCATTTAAAACCCTTTTTCACCTCTGGCAACACAAGTACACCCCTTCTCAGACTTATTTTTGATATTGCATGTACCAATTTCAGTACTGTTACAGCAGTATTTGTCCTTATCTTATTAACTCATGGCATTAATTTCCACTATAAGTAGCTTTAAACTGTATGAAAATTCTTTGATAAGTTTAATGAACATTGGGTCATTCAATGAGCTTGAGCAGTTGCAGTAAAGGGAGAAGAGGAACAGCTGGCTACTGTTTTAAAATTATGAATTCTGTAAGTTTTCAATTTTAAGTTCTTACAATGTCATTACAATGTCATTTTAAACTCAATCATTATATGCTGAGGAAACAAACAGATCTTTGTTAACACAAACATACTTTGCCTTTTTGTTGTGTTTTTTATTTGTTTTTTAATGACACACATCACTACAGAAAAATTATGATTTAAGAAGTATAACTACCCCAACGCCTTACCTGTATTACCTCCTATACTATGAGGAATGGTTTCACCCTGTGCACTCTTTCTGTAAAGTTTGTTCCACTTTTTCACCAAAAACTTCAACCTTGATAACAAAATTAATTTGTACAATCATTAACAACAAGCAAAAATAAACTAAGATTTAATATTAAACTCTTTGTTGGTACAAATCATATGAAACAACACAAGTAACAATCCTTGTAGGAATGGAGAAAGAATTCTTCAATTTCAGTCCTTAGAATGAAGGCTTATACCATTTTGCTTTACAACAATACTCCGAGGGTTCCAGAGGCACAGCACAATTTACACTTGGTTTACATTAAATAA
This sequence comes from Cygnus olor, assembly GCF_009769625.2. Taxonomy (NCBI): domain Eukaryota; kingdom Metazoa; phylum Chordata; class Aves; order Anseriformes; family Anatidae; genus Cygnus; species Cygnus olor. The sequence continues at coordinate 12,084,009 of NC_049174.1, read as the reverse complement.
CATTTAAAGTCTAGCAGGTCAACACAACAATCCACAAGAATTCTTGACAGCTGACAGAGGTCTGTCATAATAAAATCCCAGAACACCTGGTTTCACTGACTCAAATGCCATTTTCATTATATTGCTAACTGAATGGATATGATTCATCATGGAGACACAGCTAGATCCAGCCCACAGAAAACTTGCTTTCAGCCAGGTAAGGGAAGAAGATGAAAAGAGCAAGCAAACACTGCCTGAGAAACCCCAGCTCTTCTCCAATCTGCCACAGGCCATGTCAGAAAACTAAATTCACTGCAATTCACTGAAAGTTTCTGCTTACAGCAGAGCCAGCAGTGTGCAGTGCACAGCTACTGCCAGTGTCCTCCCAATGAGGATTATGTCACCCATCACTCCTACGCAGCACCATGAAGACCTGAGCTTAAGAGCCTGGGGTAACAGCAGATTGTTTACATTACTTTTTTTTTTTTTTTAATCTTTTTACGTACTTTTTTTTCCCCACAGTTACTAAACACTGAAGAAATCTATTGAGGACACAACCATGTGAACCTATACATCTAGGGAAGAAGAAAAATCCAGTAAGCCAGTCCCTCAAAATGGTTCAAGTTTGGATGGCAAAAAAGGAACAGACATTGGAGCTTAACCACAACATCCTCTTGAGTCTTGGGATGCAGATGCTGCGAGCTGTGGGATGGCAGATAACACCCTTGGTTTGTATCTGGCCCTGAGGCACTGGAAATGTCTGCAAGTTTTGGCACTGCTCTTCCACTCCAGCTCTAACCTCCAGGGAGTTTTGTGGCAGCTCCTCCTGCCTCAAAGGATTAGTTCGGAGGTCACTTTTCCTCCATCCTTTGATACGGCTATCATAGCATCCACCTCAAAGACAACAGTACAAAGACATCCTGTACCATCTCCTGAAAGTCTTAAGCTTCTTAATAACATTCTTTACAAGACAAGGAGATTGCTCAGAAGTAACTATCTATTAAATTTAAAACTTTTTTCATTAGATGGACACGAAAGACATTATGAGGTGGTGTATTGTTCTAAGCACAGGTATCAAAATCCACTCCATAGTAAACAACTGCGTATGACAGAATCACGCCCAATGAAACAAGGGCTATTGAACTCAACAGGAAAATCATCTTTGATGAGACAATAACATTACGATACAAAAGAGAATATCCAGTGCATCCAAATGGACAAGAACTGAAAGGACATCAGTTTGTAATTGCTATGCATTGATTTGCAAATATATTGCATCTGAGCATCTCTCAAGAAGACAGATACAGCTTTTGCAAATCTTTGGTTTAGTACAAATGCAACTTAGCACTGACTCTGAAATAGAAATCTGGCCAAAGTTACAGCTAATGAGTCACATCTGAACTAGTTTTGGAGAAATCTTTTGCTTAATATTAAGTACAACAAACCATCGGAACTATTCATTTTTTTTTTATATTTCCAAGAAAACAAGTGTTCTGGTTTTACCTTGATACAGCGATGACTGCTCTGACTGCACATCTGAACTTGGTAAAAGGGCGGGAATGGGAAACAGAAAGCTGCAGGTCTGCAGGTGCAGGGTAGATTCCCATACGTGCTATTAGAGACAGGGTTGCTTGCTCACAGTCCTGAAATCCGCCGAGGAGCAGCAAGAGGTATTTCTTCTGATAAACTAGAGCCTTTCTAAAGCTCTCTGCTCTTAGGTACTTCCTATATAATTTCTGCATCTGGAGAAAAAAAAAATCTAGCCATTAAAATTTAGCTACATTAAGCCCAGAAAAGTTGATTGTTTTTTCCAGCGAGGTTTCCCACAAATCAGTTATGCATCAGTATTTAAACTTATTTTGCTTTGCAATACTGTGGAAAGCTATTTAATAATTATGAAGTATGGAAGAATTGTACATTTCTCTTTAAAATGAATTTTTGAACGAGTATCTGTACTACCAACTCTGCACCAAAACTGTCCAAGTTACAAAGTAGTGGTATTGTACTCTGAACACCATATAAGAAGGTTTGTGGTAGTCTACTGAATTTCTGTACACCCATGGAGTATTGACTTGACTAAAGTTTTGTCATGATTTCTCATTGGTGTACTGTCTGTACTACAGACACAAGGGCAGCTGCAACACCTCTGTACCTAGCTAAAAGCACCCAACTTTGGAGTGTCAGACTGCCTTAAATCTGAAAGTTTCACAACAAAATTGTCATACCTGAGATTCTAACACTGTTTTACTCTTCAACAATTAAAATAGCATTTGTATTAAATATTAACCATAAAGCACATCAGTATAAGTGCCCACCTAACTTAATTATAATTAAATTTGTCAGAATAAAAGTATTTAAGATTAGGAAAAAAGAAATATAAAAATCTAGATGTTTGATAATTTCATGCTTAGACAACAAATCTGGATCTCCCTCACATTTAAATGTAGAAAGAGATTACAAAAGGTAGGTGACTTTTGGTGCAAGTCTCTGTCTAATATCAAGAAAGTTAAAAAGTATCTTTTCTGACATCGGACATATGAGGAAAGAATGTTCCTAATTTAATATGCAGCTTCTAAAATCATTTAACCATATGATCACCTTTTAAAATGGCAACTGAAAAGATTACAGTATTAAGTTCAAATTAAATGCCATAAACTGACAGATACTTAAAACCTTAGTGGCTGGAAAGGTGTCCAGCAGAAAAGAACCTGGGGATGCTGGTTGAAAGCTGGATGAACATGAGCAAGCAGTGAACACCAATGGCAGCCTGGTCTGCATCAGAAACAGCATGGCCAGCAGGACTAGGGAAGTGATTGTCCCCTTGTACACGGCATTGGTGAGACCGCACCTTGAATGCTGTGTTCAGTTTTGGGCCCCTCACTACAGGAAGGCTACTGAGTTGCTTGAGTTTGTGGAGAGAAGAGCAATGAAGCTGGTGAAGGGAGTAGAGAACAAGGTTTGTGAGGGGGAATTGGGATTGTTTAGTCTGGAGGATCCTGAGGGGACACCTCATCCCTCTCTTCTACCAGCTACCTGAAAGGAGGTTGTAGTGAGAAGAGTGTCAGTTTCTTTTCTCAGTTGGCAAGTGACAGGACATTAGGAAGTGTTCTCAAATTGTGTCAGAGGAGATTTAGACTGGACATTAGGAAGAATTTCTTCACAGGGAGGGTGGTTAAGAATTGCATGGGTTGCCCAGGGAAGTGGTAGAGTCCCCATCCCTAGAGGTATTTAAGAGATGTGTGGGCATGGCACTGAGGGACTTGGTTTAGTGATGGGACTCAGTAAGTCAGGCTGATGGTTGGACTTGGTTGTCTTAAAGGTCTTCCAACCTAAACGATTTCATCCCTATAAATCTGAACTGCATGATGCCTGGCCCCCCTGTAACAGCAAGTTTTTATCATATTAATAATAAAGACAACCCAAGCAGAATTACTAAATTAGTTGCTCTACATGTGACAATAATCACTTAGGCAATGATCAAGAATGATAATACCAAGGACTGAACTTTCCAGATGGTTTTATGACCTTGAGTTGGTAATAGTTCTCACACAGCAAATCTGTGCAACAGGCAAGATACTGAGAGCAAAGTGCCAACGGTTTAAATGATGTGCTAATGGTTACAGCACTGTCTGCTCCTAAAGCTCCAGACTAGCTCCAGAAGCTCCATTGGCTAGCCATCACTATCATTTTACCTTAGGACTGGAAGTTTCTACCACTGGTTTGTTTTCAATTTCAACAGTTGCTTTAGCCAGTTCAGACTCTGCCCGTTTCAATGCATTCTGCAGAATGCTTCTCTCTTGCTGCCAAGCGTCTCTTTCCAGTTGTTGAACAGAATCAGCATCATCTGTAGATCTGATCTAAAAAGAAAACAAAAGTACACGAGCTATGATAGTTCTCACACATTATTTGACTTGAGATGTTTGCCTGTAGAAGTAATAACCTAACTTTATGGACAAACTAAAAAACTATCCTGATAGTCACTAGTGGCATTCAGGTGTTAAATGGTACAAAAGTAAACAGAAATACACAAGCAGCCCTAGTTAAGAAGTTACAAATTAATTGTTAATCAAATTACTCCTTCCCTCTGTATATATCTGATCAGTGCCACTATACTTACAGAGGTGGGACAAAATAGCATCTTGAGAACAAGAGCAGAGGACATCATCTACAAAACACACTTCAAATAATTATTATTAAAAATAGTTCAAATATGGGAAACAAAACCCATCCGTATTACACTGAACTGGAGGGAAGCTGCTTTATGTTAGTCTTGCCAGCAAGCATCCCAGTAAGGATTACAGTCCTGCCATCCTAGGCATTCTGTAGACAGAGCTACAAAAGCTCAATTTGAAGGCAGTAACAGATCCCTGTAATACCTGAGGAGTCCTATCTGATATACATCAGGTTGATTTCCACTGCATCAGTTGGCATGATTACTGCCTATTCATTTTGGTACAAATTCCTCTGTAGCATTTTGCCTGTATATCTAATAGTCCTCTACTTATCACAACCCAAGGAAGTAACAAAAGTAAATTCCTTCAGTTTCCAGAGCATGTAGTTCAGCACACTTAACTGAAGGAGAAATTTAGGGAGGAACCTGAAACAAGAGGCAATTCTGGAGAACGTAAAAGCCTGAAAAGAGGGCAGAGAGCAGGGATGTTTGTGACCACAGAACTAAGGACATCAAGGTGCATTTGTTCTCTAAGCTAAAGAAAAGCACATGTCTTTAGGTTTTTAAGTGGAACCTCTCATTAAACAAAAATAGAGTCCCTGTATTTTTTGTGATCATTACAATTGCTTCCTCCAGCACCGAAGTCTGATCCAACAACAGAACAGACTGCTATACCGTGAATGCCAAACAAAATTAAAACTGCTCAAACAATCAATTAAAAACGCTCAAACAAAATGTTAAGAGGCCTGCTAACAGAAGATGATGACCTCGGAAAAAGTTAGGAGCACTGAAAAGCATTTACAGCAAAGTTTCTAAAGACAATGGCCCTAATTACATCAGAGGAAAGAAAAGAAAGAGCCCAAATATGCTTTTTTTTTTTTTTCCTATTCCAGTAGAGTAATAACTTGGATTAAGCTAAGCCAGACAAGCAGCTTACCTCTGCTAAGTCAGATTTAAATGGAGCCATAAGGTTGTCCTTATTCCCCACAGGCTCTCTGACCATTTTGTCCACAGCAGAGGGCCATATAGGTTTGTGAGAAGAAGGCTTAGTCAAATCAAACTTCAGAGACACCTACCCAGAAAAGGTTACATCTCCCTCCCTCAAGGCCGGAAATGATCTTTATGGCAACCACCTAAGTGGCTGCACAGATGATAGAAGGAAACTGTTTAGTGTTTTTTGTAAGCAGTTAAACACAGGGAGAGCTTTCACCATGCCTAGCCAGCTTTTCATAGATCAGACTTGTATTACAAAGAACATGAGAAAAGAAGTTACCAAAAGCCTCATGTTCTGAAAATTCACAACTTTTTCTCAAAGGTAGGTTTTTTGGGGATCTTCTACAAAATTGTAGATCAAGCAGGTGAGGGAGTAGAGGAAGGATGAATTTAACAGAACGAAGACTGTTAGCCATAAATCAAAAAAGGCCAGAATGGCTGCAATGCATTTGAAGAGCTCTCTTAAATAGGAAAGAAAGATATCTATGACAGCACAAACTTATGTGGTGAATAATATGAAATTTTATGGAACTGAGTTCAATTTTCAATAATTCCTAGGTATAAGATATCTGTAATACTGCAAACATGAAACAAGACATGCCTCCTGAGATGACAAACCACTACCACGCTTTTTGAAAACTGCTTGGCAATTTACTGGAAAACAACTGTGTCTGGATGCATACAAAAGAAGCAGCAACACTTCCCAGGGTTTGATAACCTCAAGCTTATTACATACTTATTACATACCTAGGAAAAAATGGTTTCAGAAGCAGACTTTGCAATATACAAAGTGCAAGAGTATGATATTAAATATGCTAACATAAAGATGGTATGAATAGAAGAGTTCCTATTTTTTTCCTATCCCCACGGCAAAAAGGAAAATTTGTTAAAACACACAACACAATAATCACTACCACTACAACTTAAGTGTGTATTAGAACTCATACATGCTGTTTTCCTCACCTGAGATGCAGGAGGAGACAATAAATCTGATTTTAGTTCCTTTAACATCTGCAGTAAAGATGCTACAGCTTCATTATTTGATGCAGACCAATCATTAACTGTTCTGTTAAACAGAAATACTTTTTCAGTATCAGGTTGATTTGTAGTAATTTCATATTACGATTAGTATACACCTGATTCCTTCTCCCCACTGAAATACCTTTTTAAGTCTTGATGCTGTCCTTATGTACTATTTATCACACAAAATACTACAAATACACACAGAAATTAACAGCTTTTATTAAAGAGTAGAATTTCTAAATAGTGCTGCACAAGAATTTATTCAGAAGTCAGTACTTTATGCCAGCCTGAAATTCTATTATACAAATTCAGGCTGCAGCTAGATGTTACCACAGTATTTTACTTTGCTGCCAAAGAAAAAAAAATTACTGCTGCTTGGCCATTCGTTCTTGATGACTACCTTTTCTCTTCCATGCTCAATGGATTTTCCCATTCCAAACCTGAAGCTGTGTTGATTTTTTTTTGATTGCTCTCCAATCAAAGTCCTGCAGTTATCAAACTGACAAAATTCTTTCCAACTCAAGGTTTTTCTTTATGGATTTGTTCTTTCTTAGCAAGGTCACTTCACAGATCTGGTTCAAAAGCAGGCACACAAGCTTCTAACAGGAATGGCTACAGTGTGATGACAACCTTTTAAATAGAGTCTGCTGCCACCATGAAACCATGGTTTCACACAAGGTAGGTCTTGTAAGCAGAGGAAGTGATACACTACTTATTTCCTTCAGCACAGGGCTTTCAGCCATGACCCACACAAGTTTAGAAGAAGGATGGAAAGAAAACTACTATTTCATAACAGAGTTTAAATGGCTACTCACTTATCTACTGTTTTATATATGAACTCATTCAGACATGCAGCTACAAAAAGCAACTGCTGTCTTATCTTCTCCAGCTGTTGTTGCTGCTGTTGCAAGTTCAATTTTTCACTTTCTTTTGTCATGGGCTGTTTGGCATTTTGATCTTTGTTTAAAGCACACAACAGTTCTCGTTGATTGTTGGAAGACGAAGGACTTTCTCTTAACTCTAATACTGCCAGTATTCCTTGCAGCTCTTTAATTTTTTGTTCATCCCTCTTGTGTTGCAGTTCCAAATTTTGCTATTTGAACAGAATAGATAGTAATAAATTGCTACTTATGCATACATATACAGATTATATAAAAATATATTATATATTTTCAGTCTGCATATACAGAAATAAAAGCATCGCACCCAACTAACATACCCATCTCAGTGTGTTCCTTAACCCACAAACCCCTTACAGGAGAAGACATATTACTGCACTCCAGGGCCACCAGTAAGCCATTTAATTACTATAGATTAGGCATCTTCTCCAAAAACTTCCAGACTCTGTGACTGACAAGTCTCCAGAGAGTCTACAAAGCCTCCCTCCTCCTCTAATGAGAATGAAGGAGCTGAGAAACAAGAAGGGTGAAACTGGAAACAAGAAGGGTGAAAAAAGCAGAAAAACAGCTGACTACTGAATTTTTCATAGCAATTTGTTTCAGGCATTTTAATTGAAGAATACTATTTACAGGTTCTCTGTTTATGGCTATTTCAATGTAAGAGAAGACTTGAATAAACATTATTACCAGTCTTTCTTGATCTCTCTGCCTGACTGTCTCTTTTTCCATTTCTGTTTGTTGCTGCTGCCTTTGCTCTTTCTCCTCTTTCTTGTTATCTTGTTCTTGCACTGTCTCAAAGACTAACTGCAATTGTTCCCCATCAGCTTTCAGCTTTGCCTCTCGTTCCTTCTGGGCCTCTAGGGAGCGGATTACCTCTTGATTTTGACTCTGAAGAGACTCCATTGTAGCTTGTAGTTTGTTACTGATCTCTCTCTCCTTCCGTGTTTCTTTGCAACACATCCATACTTCAGCCTCTAGCTGCCTTTTAGAATGAACAGCCTTCTGGTGTGTTTCGTCAATAATACAAGCAAGCTCTGTTGTTCGGGACCTCTCTTCTGCCAGCTTGGCTTGAAGCTCTCGGATAAAGGCTTGTTCCAGCAATGATGCCCTGTGCTGACAAGAAGCGTCTTCCTTAGCTCTCATGCTCAACTGTTCTGTCAAAACACGTTCATGATTCAAGGAATTCAAGAGCTCCAATGAACGATTTTTCTCAGCTTCCAAATTTCTCTGTAGCTCTGACACTTTTTTCTGTTCTTGAGACAACAATGCTTCACAGCGTGAATGTTCTATCTGAAGTTCCTTGCGGAGATTATCATTTATCATTTGCTCATGCTCTAAGGATACAGACAGCTGGCTATTCTGCATTGACTGCAGCTCCAAGGCAGCCTGCAAATCCTGCTCAAAAGGAGAGGCATGAATTAATATTCTAGCACAAGCATTCCTTTGTTGGGGTAGGCAAGCATTCAGCAATTTTCAACCTTTTGTTTTATCCATGGAGAAATTCAAGATTGAATTAGAGCAGTTCAGGTATTAAAAAGTTTAATTAAAAATGGCAAGTTTAATTTTCTAATTATGAGTGCCAGAAGCATAGAATCATTAAGGTTGTAAAAGACCTCCAAGATCATCTGGTCCAACCATCACTCTACTACCAATGTCACCCACTAAACCATGTCCCTAAGCACCACGTTCAACCTTTCCTTAAACACCCCCAGGAATGGTGGCTCCACCACTTCCCTGGGCAACCTGTTCCAATGCCTGACTACTCTGAGAAGAAATGTTTCCTAATTTCCAACCTGAACCATCATGACACCAAGTAACAAAACCAAAGATCATACTAAAATATCTTGCAGTACTTTTTTTTTTCCCTCTTCAATCAGTACGATCCTCATTGGGAGTCAATATTCTTTACATCACTCAAATGCCTTAGTAAATGACACCTGAAGCAGAAAAAAACTGTACTGATTTAAAAGAACCAAACATTTAAGCAGTAGGAGCATCTGTAAAATCTCTGGATTTTACAGCCCATCTATTTGAAGCACACAGCATAGACTGATGATGATAATCCATTCTCAGGTCAATTTTGCAAGTTAGTGCATTGTCATCACCATACCTTTAGAAGGAAAGGAAGCAATTGAATGGGCAGTCTCACAATGTTTGCAGACAGAACTAGCATTGCTGAAGTCCTATGAGGAGTTTCTACCCTCTCCCTCCAGTCAGCACCATATCTTCTCTGACCATATAGGAATCTAGGTCATATGGCTACAGGGCAGACATGTGGCACAAACTGGTGTTCCATCAGCATTCTGCAGTGGCACTTGTGAACAGTTTAATCTGTTGCACAACTCCATATCTTGGGCAATGCACTTCTTTTTAGCCTTTAAGTAAGATGGTCTGCCTGAGCAGTGCTTTTACAAGATGGAGCATGTTAGTGCCATGCCTACCACACAAACAGGAAAAGACAACCAAAAACCACCTACACACTTAAACACCTATCAGAAAGATAACAAACGAGAAAGACTAGAAAAAAATAGTCAGAACTGTCTCTCCCCATTTTGGCCATCTAACCAGGATTGTTCTGGAGTTAGAGTTTGGCTTTGGTTTCTAATTTTACAAAAGGTTTACATTAAATCATCTTCATTTTCTAGTCATTTTAAAGTCTTTTACAAGAACTAAGTCATTGCTATCACAGTATCAGTGAGAAAGCTGTTCATTTGTTTTCTATTCAGTTCAGAAGAAAGGGTACAGAAATAAAGAAAGTTCGGTTAACCTCCGAAGATACATTTACATCAGAAAGGTTCCAGATACTCTCTGCCAAGCATATGGATCATTAAAAGTTTTCTTTATAATCTTAGTTGATCATACACAGCACATCCTCATGGCATATTTGCTCTGGAATAAAGGATGCAGTTACACAATTGTAGAATCTGGCTTTCCCTGTACAGTAGAGGCAGTACAAAACTGACCCCAAGAGAAAGTTTAAGGCTCTGAAAACATTAAGATGATATAAAAAACATGCATACAACATTTGCTTATTTCTATGTGTGCAGACAGTAACTGAAAGCTTTAATTCTGCAGGGGAAAAAATGCCATGCACAATGGGTAGAAGTAACTTTTCTTTTTTAAAAACTGTTATTGAACAAAAACACCGGATACAAAAAACAGTGCAAAAACCCCTTCATTCACTTCTCTTGGTACATGAAGTTAAGATGCAGGGCATTACCTCCAAGGCCTTTTTATTTTCATCTTCTGCTTTCTTATGCTGAAACTGTTGTTCCTCATACAAGCCTCGCAGCTCTGTTTCTGTCAGGCGTTTGGTCTGCAATTCTTGGAGAGCAGCTGTCAAATCCTTTTCTTTATTTTCCAATTCAAAACTGAAAAGTTCAAAATGACACTTTATCTATGTTCAGAACAGAACATCCATTGCAAGTGATGCAAGTGGGACATTTTGGATTACTTTTTGTGAGTTGGTCTATAGACTTATTTAAGATAGCCTCAGTTACAAAGGTCAGTTTCAAGTCACAGCTGTTTAGCATTTTAAAACAGTTTACTTCTGTGCAAGCAAAACTAAAATTGTCCTATTTAGTACCTACTAAAAGATATAGATAAATTATCTATCCTGGCAGAACAAAAGTGGTTCTAAGAGGCAATTCTCTGTTTACTTTTATTACACTTACACAACATGCCTCGACTGCTGAGAAGGTTATGAACTAAGTGCTACTGGGAAGGTAAATATTCAAATTTGAATCAAGGAATAAATAAATTTGTTACTAAAGAAAAACAAACATATCCATGAAAAGTGACAGAGGCACATCTGCGAACCCAATGAATATAAAGCTTTTTCAGACCTGTCAATAAATTTAAATAAATAAAATCTACTTCTCACCGGAACTTGTTTATTTCCCTCTCATGCTCTTCTAGGGATTTTTGTAGCCTTTCATTCTCTTGCTTATGTTCATATAGCTCTGACTTCAGGGCTGATACTGCTGCTTTTTCTTGATTCAAGAGTTCACATGTTTCAGAGACTCTCTTCTGCTCCTCAGACAATGAGCTATGCAAGTCACTTACAATTGATTTTTCCTGCTGAAGTTTATATTCTAACAATTCAACTAGGATAAGAAAATGTTAGCAGTTATTTATATTCCAGAGAATTTGACAATATACTGTCAGTTACACTGCTTCAAATTGCAGAAAAAATAGCTGTATTAAAGCATTCTTGTCTGGAGAAGTTACTTATTTTCAAATATGATAAGAAAAAGCAGAAAGATGCACATATATGCTACAGCTTTGCCTGCTAGTGGACCAGGAAAAGTGAGGATATAAAAGCTGAGTGACACTGTATGACCTACTGTGATATACTGCAAATAACCTGTTACTCATAGATTCTATAACTCATTAAACAAAATGATACATTTACTAGCAAATATATATACAAAGAATTCCCTGAAAACCACCAAGGGTGTCTTGCTAGACTTAATGTTCTTTCCTATATACATACAGTCAGCATTCAACTCCATTGCTTTGGGTTCTTTTAAAGCTTCTCTTTGCTTTTCACAGATTTATCTGAAACAATAACATTAGAAAGAAGGAAAGGCCCGCTTCTTCCTCTGCTAAAACTGGCATTTTATCTGCTATGCAAAAAGGAAAGAACTGACATAGAAAACTGGGCACCGAGGACTTGGCAATTACTACCTTTCCTCCGAAGCTGGTGTTCTTGTTTGCTCCCATGATCTTCTGCATTTGTAAGAGTTTCCTGTAACTGCTGCAGCTTCTCCTGGTTCTGAAGGTGTGTCATGCGTAGCTGAGCTCGAAGGTCCTGTATCTCAGAGAGCAAGCTATTTCGGTCTGAAGAGAAAAGATGTTCTACAACCATCTGCCTTTGTTCCTCCTGAAAATGATCCAACTCCTATTAAATCTATGAGTCTATCCCCATTTTTTTTCATACAAAGATAAACCCTAGAGAACCACTCAGTACAAGTTTTACATAGAGGCAACTTCAAATGACTAAATACATATTTAACATTAACTGTTTGAATTAAAATGAAGTAACAAAACACCCCACTTCACTAGCTTCCAAATAGCATAATAGTAATAATAATAGTTTATACATAGCAGTTACCAGAAACCATCTGGTCTCAAGCTGAAAACTAATTATAATGAAAAAATCCCAAACAGATATGGAGTTAGCTCAGGATATGCCCTTTGCAAGAGAAGTTTGTGAAGCTCCAGATGGATTTTTTTAATCAAATATTTCCTTTTCCCTATCGCAGTCTCCTGCTCACTATTTTTTTCTGGCTGCCAGGTAAAATAATCAATAAGCTCTATAATAGAAGAGCTTGAGAACAACAGTGCCAAAACAGACTAGAAAAGCCTACTAATCCTATACAATCCAAATTAATGCACACGGCATTATTTAACAATAGAAGTAATAAACTTATAAAAATAATGGTAGTATCCATGCAAGATGTCCAGATCTAACCCCAAATAAAGAATGGGGGAATAGAAGTGATTTAGGAGCATAATCCTAAGAGGTTTTCTTACTTGTTGTTTCATGATATACTCTAGTCTTTCCGCTAATGAAACTTCATCGCCACACCCAGGATTGGAGAAGTGAGACTTCAAGTCAATTTGCAACACATTTCTCTCCTTCTCAAACACACTCTGTACTGCTTGGAGAAATTCTGCTCTCCAGTCAGCAGCAATATCTGAACGTTCCTGTTAAAAAAAAGCACCTATTACCAATCTGTAACCTACTGTCTTTGATATCATTACTGCATAAGAGTAAAACTAATTGCTAATTCAAGCAGACCAAAGCTGTCTGAGAGGCCTGTTCGAATCTCAGAAAGAGTCCCCTGCTCCTCATATATACACACATACAGTACTTAATATACTTATTTTATATATGTGTATATATATATACACACACACCTCTCTCTCTATATATACACACACAAAACAAGTTAACCAGTTTTTAAAGGGTACAAGACATCTTTATTGTCATACCTTGTTTCCTCTATCTGCCACCTTGCTAAGATGATCTTTCAGTGACTGTATAGCTTCCAACAAGGCTAAGCCCTCCTTCTGCCATCCCTCCATCATTGCTGTGGTCTGAAGAACATTTTTCTGCTCCTTAAAACCAAAGGAATGTTCTGACAAAGCCAATATTTTGCAGCTCTCCTCATATACCATCTTCAGCACAGTCTGACAAGGGAAAAAAAAAACAAAACCAAAATAGTCAATATTAGGAAACAGGCATCAGCATCTTGACAACGTATGAGTGGAATCTGATTGAACTAGACAACAAAAATAAGGTGGCTGTCCTAGACTGTAACATCAATAAAGGCATGCAGTTCTGCCCTGGTACTTAACGTGCTTAGTAAACTCAGAATATGCACACACACCTCTTAAACAGTTTTTCTGGGAATAGATCAAGTTCTATCAAGTCATATTATTAAACTCAGTGATGGCAGAAAATTGAATTACATATTTAGACAACCTTAGCTTAATTTAGCAGATTGATTATTTTGAGAGATGTTATTTGTACATGATCTTAATTTACACAGTAGAAACTGTTTCCTTTGATATTATCGGGCAAAATAATCTCTTTTAAATAAATTCTCCATTCGCAAGTTATTACACCATGCACAAATGTTTTCTGGTCTCATTTTGAGGAAGGTCACTGAAGATTTAAGTCATTTTCTACGTACATTTAACCAAAAATATCCCAGCCTTGACATAGAACTCTCTCTCTCTGCTACTTACTACTACTACAACAACAATACAAGGTACTTTTCCTTAACTCTTTGTATTCTTCTTTGCACTTCTCTGCATGACTTAACTTTTGAATCAACCCAACTTGCTTTTCTGCAGCTGGAATCGAAATACTGAATACTTCAAGAAGGAATGCATAATGATGCAACCCTTTAGTAAACGTTAACAAGAGAAGCAGAAGCACACTAAAGTGTCGTACTATACATTCAGCATTGGAACATGCACTCAGATCTTCCAGTCAGTAACTGATGATCCATGAAAGCAACTAAAAAAAATTCTCTGCTTTTTCAGATCTTCCTTCATTTTTCGAGCTAGATGAAAGCGTCTGTTAGACATTTTGGGAGGCAGCAAGTACACACTGGGAAGTATACTTCTAGTTTTATATTACTCAAGTTTCTTCAAATAGTATTGTACTCAAACTCCCTGTAGTCTACCACACTAAGCCTTGTACTTCTTGCCAGCCTCACACAGGAGATGATTTGGAGCACTGAATTTCTCCCTTCCACCAGCTGAAACTTCTGGAATCACAGAGAGCTTGCTCAGCTACAGCACCAAAAGAGAGTCCCTGGGATATATACCTTCTTGAACTCGCCTTAATGACTGGAGTAAGCAATCATTGCTCAGTCTTCTGTACATTCTTCCTCCTCCTTGAACCATCCGAAAGATCCCTCCATACAGTGGTGTTTCCACAGATCTCCATCAGATCAGAATGTCAAAAATAGGCAAGGGAGCACCATTTCAACTATATATATTTATTTATGAAACAGCTTTCTGTAAAGCCTCTGAGACAAACCCATCAATCAACAGATCAGTCCTGCCACATGCTGGAACATCACCAGTGCTGTCCTAGCAAAACTTCTGCAATTCTAGCAAGTACAAGCAAGACAAATGTCAGTAGGCTTGTTATAAGAGTCATTTTTGCTTGTCTCAAGAATCATAATCAACTGAAGGTTTAAAACAGTACAGAACAGTTCACAGTGTAAATCTTCTAAAGCAGCTAGCTTAGCAGCTAACAGCTAACTCCATTTTATATTAGCTTTCCATTTCTACTGTTTCAGTTTTAATTTGATAGCGTGTTTATATTAACAATATATTACCTTCAGCTGTGGTGAAAGTACTTCCTGTTCTCTCATTGACTCCATAACATCTGAAAACATGCCATGGTACTGCACGTAAGCCATGAAACTAGCATCTAGATGGTCTGATGGTTGTAGCTCCTGCTTTAGTTTAGCTGCCAAATTTGAGCTGGTACCTAGAGAAAGAGACAGCCCCCAGGTGTTAGAAAGCTGAAGAGAACTTGAAACCAGCATAACCGCTTGCAAATAACTGTGATTCCTTCTGCTAGCATAAATGTATGGTTAGTTGATTGAAATCTTGTAAGAGGTTGACCCGAACCAACTTAAAGTAAAAGGGCTATAAGTCACCTTTAGCACCAGGAACGATGATGATGATTTTAAGTTAAGACTCAATAAAACTCCATGTCTCCTATCCAGTATGAAAAGGGACGAAGAAGGAAAAGTAGACTTTCACTAGCGTGACTATCTTCTGAACCAACTAAGAAAGGCACAGATATCAAATAAAAGATGCACAGTAAAAGAAAATTGGGGAAAGTGGCAATGTTAGAATAGTTTTCTCCTGAAGCTATCAAAAAAGTGAAAGGAATCTACAAACAAAGTTGAACTTACTGCTGCCATATTCATTGCTCATCACATCTGTGGCAGATACTCTTGATCTTATGTCATCTTGCAAATCAGATGGGGTTAGATTATCCGCTTCTCTCATCTGCTTGGAAATAATTTTTCACATTAACTTAGTTTTCTGAATCCAGCTGTTGAGCTGTCTCTATTTATAGCACCTTTGTTACTAGTGCTGACTTGAGTAAATGCCTACTCCTTCAAAGAGTTAGAGGTAGCAAATGTGACGACAAATGCAGCACCAGTACTCCTTGAAAACCATTCTGTCTACATTTTTCTCTCTCAGTAGCCTTAAGAAACAGAAGAGTCTTTGAAAGAGAAGCATTCGCATTTAGTCTCAGCTGACGTGTCACTCTGAGGAATACTGTAAATAATTTCCCTCTAGATACTTTTCTTCTGTAGCAAAATGGAAAAGGAACATTACATACATTTTACAACTTGCAAGTAGAACAAAACTCTCTTTCTGCAGCATGAAAAGAAATTTCAATACTGGGCAATTTCAAATATAAACTACGGTACTTGAGGAGAAATGATAAGCCTCAACTGAAATCTGTTCAGTTTATCTATGGGGGTATAACAGTGGACTTAAGATTAAGGACACCTCACAATGAGGCTCCCCAAAAGCCAAACTGAAATCGCACACAACATCCACTGTTGTGTCAGCATCCAGAAGATTCTTCATTTTCAAATCAAAAAGGGTTAAAAGTTCAATATAAAGTTACAATATACAAACTTTAATCACCGTTCAATCAGCATCCAACCAGCCTGACGTTAACACTGAAGGGGAACCTCTGTCAGGAATGGCCCTCTGCACCACCACAATAAGAGCCGTGCTAACTTTCATGGAGCCAACAAACCCCAAACCAGCCCAAATTCTCTGGCCTCTATCAGAGCCAGTCAATTTAAGTTGTCTGTGTCCGAGAGAAGCTGAACTCTGCAGGAAGATACTCCCTAAACTTCACCTTTTCAATAAAACCGCAAGTTAACAGTGCATTTAACCCAATGTAACTGCCACTAGAGACGGTTCTGCACCACTTCCTCTTCTGTGCCCATCACATGCTGCAACATCACACGTTTCATCTGTTTGGGATCTACCAATTGGGACAGCTGTGCAGAAACTCAACACTAGTTTGATGAAGTGGTCAAAGCTTAACCCTTGGTGAAGAGTTTTCCACTGAAAGAGTGCCCCAAACTGAGCCAAACCAAACCCCTTCAGTTACATGGCTGCTAGCTCAGCCCATGGGAAAGGGCATGAGGCACATGTTGGAGATAGGAGAACGGGGCATTTTATGTATTTATAATTACTTTTCCTTCAAAAGCAAGGCATAAAAATTGAGAATAAAATGAATAAAATTAATTTTTTGAAGTAGACTATCTTCCTGTGAAAGGATACAGAAACAAGTATATAAAAACTCCCATTACCAAGAAAAACCTTTATTCTCCTATTTTGAAACAGTCTCTTCTAACTCTCTACCACAAAGTTGCTAATCAGTTACTTCCACAGAATCCCGCTGCAAAAGTAGCAGGATTTGCAAAGTCCTCTCAAGAAGTCTTCAGAGAACACAAGAGCAATCCAGATTTTTACTGGTACCAGACCAACAGCATAAAGATGTGTGGAACACTAAGCCTGCTGTAAGCAGTCTATTCTTCAGTTTTAGTATTTGGAAGGCATTTTCACTTATTCAAAGCTGTGGCAAACAATCTTTACGCACAGCCCAGAGTTTGCTCCAGTATCTGACAGTGAGAGGGGTACTAACAACGGTACATCCAGAACAATGCTACTCATACCCCTCTCGGTGTTTAATTTCCCACTACTTAGAGCCAATTGCCCAGCAATGATTTAGGATGGGAACAGAGCTGAGATGTCTTGTGTAAATACAATGAAATCAAGGCATGAAATATCGCTTACCAAAATCTTTTTCTCGGTAACGTGTTCATCGTCGTCAACAGAATAGGTACTTTCAGAGAAAACTGGAGATTTTACATCTGCTTCCACCACTGCTTCTTCACTGCCATTTTCATACAGGTTAGAAAATCCCATCAAAAGAGAATTATCTCCTTGAAGGGATGACCTAACGTGCACCACTTGAAAATCTGTGCTTTCAGCTTCTGAAAAAGGTGTCAGATGAAGCACTGGTTCAAGTTCCATGCTTGTATCTTCCTTCCTCACAATCTCAGGTGAACCCCATGAAGCCATATCCACAATGAAATCCTGGAAATCTTTCCGAGTATCTTTAGTATAGCAGATGTTCAAATTGTTTTTTGGAGAATCAGGACTTTGATCATTTTCCAATGTTAGTTGGCAATGCTTTTTCAGATTTTGCTGCTCTTCAGAGCTGTTCATCACGTCCATTTCCTGAGTTGAGATATCTTCCTGTGATTGTTTAATTTGAGATTTTATATTTGTGTTGTGAGTCATGGAGTCAAACATAACTTCATCTTTTCCTACAACGAGATAAAACAATTTCTTAATGCAATTTAAATATGATTTTACAAACTGAAAAACATATTTAAAAACTCATTGCAAAACTTATAATCAAATCTATTATTATTCCCAGATTTTATACAATAATCCAACACTTTAGTTTATTTGATATACAAACTAACCAGGCTTTTTTTTTTTTAACAAGTGTATCATCAATGGGAAAAAAAATCCCATACAATAAGAAAATGTACCTATTTCAGCAGAGCTGACTTTTTCATCAAACAGGAAAAACAATATTCCTTGTAGCTATGTAGATGATCTTCCTACTTTTAAATAAATAAAAATCAGAACATGTTGCTTTCCTGATTTGACAAATCTCCCCTAACTATCTTAAGACTTAA
Organism: Cygnus olor; assembly: GCF_009769625.2. Lineage (NCBI taxonomy): Eukaryota > Metazoa > Chordata > Aves > Anseriformes > Anatidae > Cygnus > Cygnus olor. The sequence goes on along the minus strand of NC_049174.1, from coordinate 12,065,656 downwards.
TTCCTGACCCAGGGCACTGGAAAAAAAAAAAAAACAACACAAAAAACAGTTAAAAAGAAAAGCTCTACGTGCGGTTCCTGTACCTTCCATTTCAGCCCAGGAGAAACAAACATATTTTTGCTGCACCTCCAGCTTTCATTTTTATGCATTTCCTAATTTTCATCATTCACACTTTTGAACCTAAGAATAACTGTAGGGGGGTTCTTCACTCCTCTACGAGCACTGTATTTGTTTCTGTTAAGTTCACTGTTATATGAAGGCCCTTCTACATTAACATTTTGACCCAGTTCTAATTCACCATTCAGAAGTAATGAGTTGCTTAATCTCACGAGGGTTTTCTGACTCAATATTCCATGCACGAGTTCTTTCTTTTCTTCTGAAGGGGTTCTGTATCACAACTCATAATGACATTTACCAAACTAGAACAAAAAATAGTACCTAAAATATTACTGTTTTTCCCTTCTCCTGCTCTCAGCTCATTGTCACTAACTTGTCTAGATAGCTGACAGTCTAAACTAAATATTGTACTCTTCCTTATTCTAGGATGAACGATCTATACAAATAGGTCTTTTTAACAAATGGACCCCGAGCTCCCCCTGGGGTGGATGAGGAGCTGACAGAGAGCTTATGGGTCAGTACGAAAGGGAGGGCAGGGACAGGCAACATTATCCTGGTAGTCTGCTACAGGCCAGTGGAACAGGAAGACCAAGCAGATGAGGCCCGCTAAAGACAAATAGGAGTAGCCTCATGTTCACAAGCCCTGATCCTTATGGGGGCCTTCAGCCACCCCAATATTTGTTGGGGGGACACCACAGCAGGGCATAGGCAATCCAGGAGGTTCCTGGAACAAGTTGATGGTAACTTCCGTCTCCGAATGACAGAGGAGCCAACAAGGACAGGTGCTATGCTAGACCTCGTTCTTACCAACAAGGAAGGGCTGGTGGGGAAAGTGAAGCTCAAGGGCAGCCTTGGCTGCAGCAACTGTGAAATGGTGCAGTTTAGGGTCCTGAGGACAGCGAGGGGGAAACACAGCAAACTTGCTACCCTGGACTTTGGCTGAGCAGACTTTGGCCTCTTCAGAGATCTGCTTAGTAGAGTACCATGGGAGAAAGCCTTGGAAGGAAGAGGGGCCCAAGAAAGCTGGTTAATATTCAAGGATCACCTCCTCCAAGCTCTGGCGTAATGCATCCCAACAAAGAGGGAGTCAGACAAAAATGCCAGGAGGCCTGCATGGATGAACAAGGAGCTCCTGGCCAAACTCAAGCAGAAAAAGGAGACCTACAGAGGGTGGAAGCAAGGACAGATAAGCTGAGAGGAAAACAGAGAAATCATCCGAGCAGCCAGGGATGCTGGTTAGGAAAGCCAAAGCCCTCTTAAAATTAAATTTGTCCAGGGACATCAAGGGCAACAAGAAAGGCTTCTATAGGTACATCAGTGATAAAAGGAAGACAAGGGAATTTGTGGGCCCTTTCTGGAAGGAAATGGGAGACCTGGTCACCTGAGATATGGAGAAGGCTGAGGTACTCAATGACTTTGCCTCAGTCTTCACCGGCAAGAGCTTTAGCCCCACAGATCAAGTCCCAGAAGGCAAAGGCAAGGACTGGGAGAATGAAGAACCACCCACTGTAGGAGAAAGATCAGGTTTGAGACCACTGAAGGAACCTGAAGGTGTACAAGCCCATGGGACCTGAGAGATGCGTCTGTGGGTTGTGGGGGAACCGGTAGATGAAGTTTCTAAGCCACTGTCCATCATATATGAGAAGTTGTGGCAGTCTGGTGAAGTTCTCGCTGACTGGAGGAGGGGAAACATAACCCCCTATTTTCCAAAAGGGAAGAAGAAAGACCTGAGGAACTACAGGCCAGTCAGTCTCACCTCTTGTTCCCAGCAAAATCACGGAGCAGATCCTCTGGGAAACTGTGCTAAGGCACATGGAAAATAAGGAGGTGACTGCTGACAAACAACATGGCTTCACTACGGGCAGATCATGCCTGACAAATCTGTTGGCCTTCTACATCTTGCTGCATTTTACTGCATTGGTGGATAGGGGTAGAGCAATTGACATCATCTACCTGTACTTGTGCGAAGCATTTGACATTTTTCTACATGATGTTCTTGTCTCTAAATTTCCTATGTTCTCAAACTCTTTTCATATAAGCCCTCTTACTAACACTTACCACCTTCATAAACCAGCTTTAACAGACAGTAATTTGGTATATGACAGATGACTGCAGCTCTCAAAAAAAATCACCTGGATTTTACTGTTTCAAAAATCAGGTAATTTAATACAAGTTCACATTCAGTTATGTGAGCAAGTGGATCTAGAAAAGATTCAGAGTAAAGAAAGGCTTCTAATAAAATTATGTATCTCTAGCCACTGCTGGAAAAACTATGTAAAGACAGACCCTTAAACTGACTGACAACAGCCATTTATATAACACAGTATTCATTTTCACCCTTTCTTAGAAGCTGTAGTAGTACGGGCCATCAGCACTTTTATTTCTACTATTACAGCACTGAAAGGAAAAACTATAGGGCTGTAGAGACTCACAATATTGGCTTAAAACAGCAGCATAATACTATTAATAAAATAATTACATACCAATATATCAGCTGGGGAAAGCAAAACTGGAAATGACTGATCAACATAAGCTTCCACTCCTTCCAATTCCTCCGTTCCTTTTTTAAGGGCTTCACCTTTTCTTCCTGCTTGGCAGAAGACCTTGAGGAAGTTAGCCTCTTCATTATTACATCGCTCCTCTGACTTGAACAACTTCAACTGTGAAATAAGTTCATCTCTTTCCAATTGTAAGGCTTCAAGCTCTTTCACGTATGCCTTGATCTGATCTTTCAATTTTGCAGTGCTACCTTGCAGTTCATTGATTTCTCTCTGATTAGCTGCATCTTTCTGATTCAGTGTTTGCACCTGAAAATCAAGTCTAGAAACTTCTAACTGAAGACTATAAACATCTTGAGCCTGATTTGCATCTTTCCTTTTCAACTCAGTTTCAAGTTCTGCTGCTTGTTTTGTTAAGTATTGCAACACATTTTTGTCAGCTTCTCTTTGATCTGCCATTATCTTCATCTGTGTATCTTTTTCTAGAATACTTGCTTCCCTCTCTTTCAGGGTTTCTTCAAGTTCTTGAATGCGAGAAGTAGTAATTCTTGCTTCAACCTCTCTCTGAGATGCACGTTTTTGGAAAAGGCTGTATTCTTCCTGAAGTGCATTGTACTGTGTTCTTAGAGAGGTTAGTTCTGCAAAGCGCTGCTTTGATGACTCCTGTGCGTTTTGGCATTTTTTCTCTAAAATTTCCACTTCCATTTTTAACTGTGATTCTTTGTCTTCCAGTTGCTGCTGCAGAGCTTCTCTAGCAGTTGAGACAAGCTCTAGCTTTTCCTGAAGTTCTCTCACATTGGTGACTAACAACTCATTTCTTCTGTCCGGATCAGTATCACCCTGACAATCTGTCAATCCCTTCAATTCATTCTGAAGGTCTTCCACTGATTTTTCCAATTCAAGTTCATAAAGATCACTTTGGTTGTCACTAACTTCATGGCATGCTGGTCCAAACTGTGCCAACTCTTTTTGAAGCTTCTCAATTACACCATGAAGTTGCTCTACCTCTTCATCTTTGTCCTTACGCAGCCGTTCCTGGTCACTACGAAGGTGCTCAATAAGAGATCTGAGTTCTTCGATTTCAGATTTTTGGTTTTCCACAACCTTAGCAAAAGGATAAGGTCTGAATATTAACATGTGTAGGAAGAATTGCTATTGCACATAGAATTCAAACTACTTCTGTTTTGTTTTTTAAAATCACACATTTGACAGAAGAAACAATTACAGATTTCAGGTGGGTAGCTACTCAGAATACTCTCTACTTTCCTCAGAGAATTATCAAATAGTCTTCATTTGCAATATGATTCTGTACACGTTGTTTACATCAAAATAAAGCAATAAACTTCTAGTAAATTTTCTTACCGTATTCTCCAGAGTGTTCTCTAGCTCTTGCTTGAGTCTCTTCATTTGTTCATTCAAATGATCAATTTCTTGATTCTTTTCTTTAAGCAGTGCTTGCGGGAATGACAGAGCTGAGGTATCACTAACACCTAAGTCCTGATTTTGCTTTACGTGAAGTTTTGTTAGATCCTCCTGATAAGAAAAACAGCAGTCTCATTCAAAAGGACTTACTTTCTCCCCCAGCCTAGTAGCAGAACAGACCTAAGGGCTTTATTTAAACATTCTCCTCCTTACTATAGTGTTAATTTACAAAAAACAACAATAGCTACTTTATTTGGTTTTGTACCACTGGATTAAATTGCCACAATGTTCCTTAACTTTCAAGGTAACAGATAAACACTAATTGCCATACTGACAACCAACCAGTTTTATAACTTAACAACATTTGCTGTGGCCATAGAAGTCAGTCAGGAATGCATACAAAATAGTGTAATGTTTACTAAACAACAATGCTGCAGGCTCAATCTATCAGGACCAGAAAAAAAGCTAAGCTTTTAATGTCAAACGAACATGGAAGATATTGCCATAAGCACGAATCTACAGTATCATTTTTTTTTTTCTAGATATCTTTTCCCAACAGGAATACAATAATCTCTTGACAACAGGAACGAAGTACATATTTATCATATTATGAGATAAAGACCACAACACGCAAGAAAGGAGGTATCCGAAGTTTTACCTGGTACCACTAAAGCCAAGAAAACCTACCTTCAAGTACGCATTCTCTAGCTGAAGCTGGCTGATGCTGGAGGTGCTAAGGTTTTTTTGCACCTCTAGCTGCAAGTTCAGCTGCAATATCTCCTCATTTTTACTGGTCAATTTATCTTTATATTGATCTAGTTGCTCTAACAAGCTTGCAATCTAGAAATAAAGAAAATGCATAGCTGTTTTAATTTAGTCTCCTATTTAAGCAGGAAATAAAGTTTCATTCATTGCTATGTTTAGTTAGAACAAGTAGCTTCAGCAGATTCTATGGTTTAAACTCTCCCTAATTAAATTAAATAAATTAACAAAATATCTGAGACATAAAAAGAGTAAGAAGCTAGTATTCCAGCTCCTCAGCTAGGTACCAAACTGCTGCAATGGTGGTTGTTTGTTTTCTTTAAAATAAAATCTAACTGGTCATAAAAGATGTGTTTGTTTATGTTCTGAACAATCAAGGTCTGACCGCTGATGCAGTTTGAGACAGCAATGAGAAATGTTAGCATTTGATGTTTAATGTAATCATAAGCAGTAACCCAAACACCATTCTCCTCCTCTTAAGAGAGGGAAATTAGCACTGCAGTGCTAATCCCAGTACACAACTATCAAAAAAATTCTGAACATTGACAACTTCGCCCTGTAAGAGTCAATAACTACACATTTCTCACAGTTTTTCTCTCTTGCCTTATTGTGTAGCAAGGTTCAAGTGCTTTAAGAAGAAGGACTGGTGACTCCTGAAATAAGACTTCTAGAGATACAAAACTTCAATGTGTACAAAATGAGTTTTTATTAGCTTACTGCTCCTGAAACAAAAGTGTAGAGTTAACTGGAGGGTCATCCATGCTTTATTTTCTTTACACATCCTAAATTGGACTGTATGTTTGTATATTACACAAGCAAAAGTAATTATGCAAAATTACATAAAAATACTGCACGTGGGATGAGTGTGTTGGTGTGCACACATCTGTACACGTGCACCCAAAAAAGGTCTAAATAATGTTATCAGTTATATTGCACTTTAGCTTAGCTTGGTATAAGTACTCATCGCTAAAATTCTCTGCCCCACAAATTGTAGAGGGTCAGATGACACCATTATGCATCATTGGCCCTCCTGTTCTTAAAAGGATCATCGCTTACTCTCAAAGCGAAACAAAAATGTATCTGTTTCCTGCTGCACCTCAACTTTGGGAGGAAAGGAAAATCAGTTTACAACAGAAATTGATCAATTGATCAATCAAAGCTGATGTGAATCATCGCAAGACAATTTCCAGAGGAATGGGAGACAGACAGACAAAGGGACAATAAAACAAAGAAAAAAAACGAAGTTTAGTTAACACCAAACCACAGAGAATACAAGTCAAAAAGGCACATTTACTACAAGAACTTTCGTCATTTGATTTTTGAATGGCTTAAATTCTCAGCTACAACTTTGCACAAAATGATTCTAGATTTATGTGAGCGACCCCAAAATCTACAGAACACTAACAAAACTCAAATTACCTCTCCCTCTTTCCTCTCAAGTGCTTCCTGTTCTGCCTGTAACTGTTCCTTCAGCCCTTGGTCAGAAGTGCCTTCTGTGAGTACTCTGTGCCTCGCTTCATCCAATTTAGATTGTAGGGCAGAGATCTGAATAAGGTTATTGTACTGCTGCTGTTGCAATGCTTCTTTATCCTGCAAAGTAATTTTTATGTTAGAGTTAATTGCTGTCAATATACAAACCCATCTGGACAGAATAATCCTACCAGAATACTTCTTTATCCCTGAAAAACCCCAATGTAAGAACAAAAATATTAATACCATATCTATAAAGACAGGAATGCAAAATAAGCGAACTGGAGAGCTGGCGGAGGAATGCAAAATAAACGAACTGAGAGAACTGGCGGAGGAGCTGGCCAAGCCTCTTCACATCATTTATCAGCAGTCCTGGCTATCAGGAGAGGTCCCAGTCGACTGGCGGCTAGCAAATGTGACGCCCATCTACAAGAAGGGCCAGAGGGTAGACCTGGGGAACTACAGGCCTGTTAGTTTGACCTCAGTGCCAGGGAAGCTCATGGAGCAGATTATCTTGAATGTCGTCACGCGGCACTTGAAGGGCAACCAGGCGATCAGGCCCAGTCAGCATGGGTTTATGAAAGGCAGGTCCTGCTTGACAAACCTGATCTCCTTCTATGACAAAGTGATGCGCTTAGTGGATGAGGGGAAGGCTGTGGATGTGATCTACCTTGACTTCAGTAAGGCTTTTGACACCGTTTCCCACAACATTCTCCTCAAGAAACTGGCTGCTCGTGGCTTGGACTGGCGTACGCTTCGTTGGGTTAAAAACTGGCTGGATGGCCGGGCCCAAAGAGTCATGGTGAATGGAGTCAAATCCAGTTGGAGGCCAGTCACTAGTGGAGTCCCCTAGGGCTCAATACTAGGGCCAGTTCTCTTTAATATCTTTATCGATGACCTGGATGAGGGGATCGAGTGCACCCTCAGTAAGTTTGCAGATGACACCAAGTTAGGTGCGTGTCGATCTGCTCGAGGGTAGGAAGGCTCTGCAGGAGGATCTGGATAGGCTGGACTGATGGGCTGAGGCCAACTGTATGAAGTTCAACAAGGCCAAGTGCCGGGTCCTGCACCTGGGGCACAACAACTCCAAGCAGGGCTATAGGCTGGGAGATGAGTGGTTGGAAAGCTGCCTGGCAGAGAAGGACCTGGAAGTACTGGTTGATAGGCAGCTGAATATGAGCCAGCAGTGTGCTCAGGTGGCCAAGAAGGCCAACAGCATCCTGGCTTGTACAAGAAGCAGCGTGGCCAGCAGGGCTAGGGAAGTGATTGTCCTCCTGTACTCGGCTCTGGTGAGGCCGCACCTCGAGTACTGTGTTCAGTTTTGGGCCCCTTGCTACATGAAGGACATGGAGGTGCTCGAGCGAGTCCAGAGAAGGGCGACGAAGCTGGTGAGGGGTCTGGAGAACAAGTCTTACGAGGAGCGGCTGAGGGAGCTGGGATTGTTCAGCCTGGAAAAGCGGAGGCTCAGGCGTGACCTTATCGCTCTCTATAGGTACCTTAAAGGAGGCTGTAGCGAGGTGGGGGTTGGTCTATTCTCCCACGTGCCTGGTGACAGGACGAGGGGGAATGGGCTAAAGTTGTGCCAGGGGAGGTTTAGGTTGGATATTAGGAAAAACTTCTTTACTGAAAGGGTTGTTAGGCATTGGAATGGACTGTCCAGGGAAGTGGTTGAGTCACCATCCCTGGAGGTCTTTAAAAGACGTTTAGGTGTTGAACTTAGTGATATGGTTTAGTGGAGGACTTGTTAGTGTTAGGTCAGAGGTTGGACTAGATGATCTTGGAGGTCTCTTCCAACCTAGATGATTCTGTGATTCTGATAACTGAATGTTTTTAGCTCACCTGTAGGTTTTTACCCCTTTATTTTTTCTAATCTAAGTTTAACATCCAAAAATTTAGCAATCAGTGGTGGTACTATACTTTCTCTGTTATACAGTGTACTGTATATTTGTTTAATAATCTAAACATCTTGCTCTTGTAGCCATTTCCAAATTGATTATGGTACCATATATTTGCCAAGCTAAATGTAAGAGGTGGAGAGTTTTGGGTAGACCAAACACCTACTAAATATATCATGATAAACCAAAAAATGAAGCACCAGCACTACATTTTTTGCGTCAGATTTGTGGTCTGACAAGTTGACAGAGTTTTCTTCCTTTATTTATTTTTTTAAAACTTCTCCTTCAGTCCTCTCTGTGGTTCTAACACAGTCCTTAGGATCTGGGTCAGTCCAACATAGAAAGCTTCACTTGCGAAGTCATCCAAATAGCACGCATACATATTTGTACTTAAAACGATAAAGGAAAGCTGGACATGAAACCTATGGCAGGAACTGCCTCTTCAACACTTATTCTGACCATAGCTCAATAAACATACCTCTAATAGAAGGATTATTTTAGATTCGTTATATAATTTGCCAAAAATAAATTGACTATCTTTTCTCTAATTAAAGAGAACTAAGACCCAGAGTACATGGATAGCATCTTCTGATCTTAAAATGAAAGAGACATCAATAAAAGTAAAAAAAAATTAGAAAGTTTATGTTGTACCACGCTACCAAAACAGCATGCCCAACAACACGTATTTAAAAAAGGTGCCCAAAACTTCATGCAGATACTGAAGAGTCCGTTGGACTTCCACCCACCAGCCTCTAAGCAGTCCCCAATAGCCTTCTGGCAGCTCTGGGGCAGTCCCCACATACACAAAGCACACGAGAGGAAAGGGGAAATTACAGGGGATACAGCCAGTTAAGGTATGATGAATTTTTCTTTCCATCACTCAGTATCTGTGATATTAACCAGCCCCTCAAGTGTTTTGCTGCCATACACTATGATGAAACCCAAACAACATTGGTGTCTATCTTTAGTTTTGATGTCAACTGAAAGACAGACATTATCCGCACCATTCTGAAGCTCATCTTGATCACTCACAAAAAGCTCCCAATAACTACATGCAAATCTGGATTACTGCAGAACCAGGCCACTTCCCCTCAGATGTTCTTCCATTTATTGCACAGCAGAGCTACAAGTGTGTCATGGTGTCTGCACAGTTCTGCACACAAGAGTGATGTTTCTCTTAACATTCTTCTGTTGCTACGTTCTAAGGTCATAACAGTGACCCAGCAAAAGCAAGCAGCAACCCAGGCAAAAAACAGAGCTTTATGCAAAGCATCAATGTAAAACCTGATTCTGGATGCCTGTGAAGTTAGGGCATACTGTGGTACCACCTTTTCCTGATTCCAAAACATGTCGGATAAGGATAACAGGCTCCTTAAGTGAGTCCCACTTTCAAGACCTCAAAGCAAAAGAATCGGCCATCAACTCAGAAGGACCAAGCCTCTCCCAGCACAACCCTAACCAAAACCATCAATGTTATATACCAACAACCTGGGCAACTGAAACATATTGGGCCAGAAAAGAACAAGGAATACCTACTCTAGGCAGATGACATGATAAATAGATATGGTAACTGTGAATTAAGACACTGTTCTTCACAAAAAGATACAGTTCCATATTCAAAGTTATTCTTTCCAAGGCCTATTTCTTATTAGCACTAGTCTCTGTTAGCTGCAGTGCCTATATTTTTGTTTGTTGAAATTTTGGGGGTAGTAAAAATTATAGTTGCCATTCAAATCAAATGTATTTTTATAGAAAAACTTCGTGACTTGCAATCATCGAGAGCTCATTCGACATCTATTTTCTGCACAAAATTGCTTCATGTCAAAATATTACAATCACTACAGTTAATAAATTCAAAGCTGCAACCTTGTTTAAAACTGGTGAATTAGTTTCTCGAAAGAGTCTAAATTTGGCTTATGATTTTTAAGAACAACCAATTGACTAGGACATTCAGAGAGCTAAAAATGTTTTTAATTCACATGGATAAAAGAAAGCCTGGACAAAAAGCAAAATTTCAGGGACAAGAGTATTGCAGTCTGTCCATTCCAAGGCAAACTAAACAGAAAAAAAAGCTTTCATGTATTTGTATTAAATTACCAAATAGCTTAGGTCTCTAGAGTTCTCTGGTTCAACCTCTAACAGCAGAACAAACTTGGCTCTGGTCAGGGCCTTGGACAGCCAAATTCTAGACATTTCAGAGAAACCAATGCCAGTCTGAATATCTTTTTCAAATGTTGACTGACCCCAGTATGACTTTTCCCACTGCCATTTAGTTGGAATTTTCCTCGTTGCAGTTTACGCTTGTGTTTTTTCATCCTTTCAGCATGCAACCCAAGTCAGGCTTCATATTCTCTATAGCTTCACATTATATGGTTGTTGGCAACAATATGATCTCCACAAAGACAAACAAACCCTGTCTTTCAGCTTCCCTTCATAAATCATTTACTTCAGTCCCCCAACCATCTTATCTTGATGGACCTTTGTTAAACTTGATCTAGTATTCCTCTGTCTTTATTGTTCAGGGGAGTCTTGAACAATTCTCCAGATACAATCTCACAAGTGCCAAATAGTAATATTAGTACTTACACTAAAACTGGCTACTCTATATCACATTCAGCTTAAGTTAAAACAAAAATATTTTGTTCAGTTTTTAAAGTAAAAAATAATGGAAGCAACTATTTACAGAATAATAGAGAATATTTAGTTTAGATCACGCTACTCTCAAATCCTCAAACTTGACAGACACACAAACAACATTTATTGAAGGAAAATTGCTGGGAGGAAACAAATATTTAGGTAGGAAACAAGGCAGGAAAGGTTATTCAGATGTTTGTGAGGAGACAATTTTGCTAAACAGTATGTAATTCCTTTAATTAAGCTGTATTTAAATCTGCTGTAGTAACAAAACAAATTCTGGGAGCATGCCAAAAAAACTGGCTCCAGTGGCATATAGTAAGAAGAGCTACTGGTTAAGCTTATATGATTTTAACAAAGTTGCTTACTGAAGACCCACCAGATTTAATATTCAGTAATACTATCTCTCAGGAACTTCCAGAGAAGAAAACCTTTGATCCACTGAAACATGACAACTGTCAATATAATAAGTCAGCTAATGGTCCATAAATGCATAGGTTGTTTAAAACATTGGCTGCAATGTCTGCCACTAATAAAATGCTTTAACTCACCCTTGAATGCAAGGAATAGTCTCAAAGAACACTATTAATAGAGTCATTGATATTTGCTACAAAGAAATTGTCTGCCTAATGTCTTTCCAATTAACTAAGTATTTTAAAGTTACCTGTTTTAATTCGGTTTCTACTTTCTTCATTTTCTGTAGTTGTTGTTCCAAGTAGTTAACGGTCTTTGAGACTTCAGTACTGCTCTGCTCCAGTTCTTGAACTTGTGCCACCAGTTTTTCTATCTCTTTATCACGAGCTATGATTTCTTGATGCTTTTCCTCCTTTTCTAATAACAGCTTATTGTAATCATCCATTTTCTCTTTTATTTCTGCTTGCAGAGAGTCTACCTGTACGGAAAACACATTACACAGATATTCAGGCAACATACTAAGCTTCCAGTTGGAGGCAAGAGTCATTTCATGGCTAAGCATGAAGAATTCTACTATGAACTAAACTAATACTAAGATCCCAGAAAAGAATAAAATCAGATGTGGAGAAAGGATGAAAAAGTAACTTCCTGAAGTCTTGTTTTCCAAATGCAGTGGCTCTTAAGTACACAACTGATTACACACACTTTATATTTTTAGTATTCTAGCAAAATGCTGCAAGGAAGTATACCTTCTGATGAGCATTGGGACTAGAGTGAACTTTATTTGATTTAAGATAAAAAACAAGATTAAATGGATTATTACTAATAGCACTGGATGTATTTCTACAACCTCAGAACCCTTTTTTATTACTTCTGGAAACCGCAGTTTGAAAGAAAATACCAAGAATTGAAAGAAAACTATGCAACTTAATCAACGTCTAATATCACATTGCCAGAAAGCTCGTGCTGCAATTCTGCAGATAAGGAAACACTTTCACAACCTTCACCCCCACGGAAAACTCTCAGATGGTAGCTCCAAGCACCAGTCAGCACTTTTTCACAAAACAATCCTGCTCATATACCTCAAAGAGCAAAGGGAAAAACTATGAACCTCTAACTACTACATGCAGAAATTAAAACTTAAAATGAACTGAATTGTTTCAGTGCAAGGTAAGCAGTTATTGACAATACAGATTCATTAAGCAACTGTATAAGAACCGTTCTGATGTGTTTTGGCAGACTGCAGACATACCTCATCCTACCCACAAATGTCATGTGCTTAGCTACCTCCATTGTGTCCCTTTCTCCATTTAAGTTTTAATCCTTTTGAGAGAGGTTGCAAATAGTTACATCATCTAGTCCTATGTTTTTCAGAACTTTCCCTTTACTAAGCCACATAAACACTAGTGGTTCGTAAACAGCTATCATCCATCTAACAATCTTGAATGAAAAGCAAGGTAATGGCCTGAACAGTCTGACATACTTTGAATAACTTTACACACATCCTTTATGATTCTGTATGTTCAAGATTTAAGGAAAGACTGCCACAGAGGCCTACCTTCTGGGTAAGGACGTATCTTCAACAAGTCACATGGCCTTCAAAGCAAAGTCTCTGCCATTCTTTTTCTGATCTTTGCCACAATACAAAGAACATGTAGGCTATATGTGTGATACAGACTCAGAAAGTCATAATGCACGGTATTCAAGTAAATGAGAAGCCAAGATGGGTACAGAATGATATGTAATCTCTCTACTTCTAACAAAATCTAATGAACTCCTATCAGAGGTTACAGAAGGCAAGTGACAATCTGGTGTCTTTCAGCATGGAAAATTCACTCTGCCAAAGATTCAGTTGTTTATACAGCATTTGCTTCTATAGCACTGATTTACATAATCACAGAATTACAGAATCATCTAGGTTGGAAGAGACCTCCAAGATCATCTAGTCCAACCTCTGACCTAACACTAACAAGTCCTCCACTAAACCATATCACTAAGCTCTACATCTAAACGTCTTTTAAAGACCTCCAGGGATGGTGACTCAACCACTTCTCTGGACAGTCCATTCCAATGCCTAACAACCCTTTCAGTAAAGAAGTTTTTCCTAATATCCAACCTAAACCTCCCCTGGCACAACTTTAGCCCATTCCCCCTCGTCCTGTCACCAGGCACGTGGGAGAATAGACCAACCCCCACCTCGCTACAGCCTCCTTTAAGGTACCTATAGAGAGCGATAAGGTCACGCCTGAGCCTCCGCTTTTCCAGGCTGAACAATCCCAGCTCCCTCAGCCGCTCCTCGTAAGACTTGTTCTCCAGACCCCTCACCAGCCTCGTCGCCCTTCTCTGGACTCGCTCGAGCACCTCCATGTCCTTCATGTAGCAAGGGGTCCAAAACTGAACACAGTACTCGAGGTGCGGCCTCACCAGAGCCGAGTACAGGAGGACAATCACTTCCCTAGCCCTGCTGGCCACACTGCTTCTTGTACAAGCCAGGATGCTGTTGGCCTTCTTGGCCACCTGAGCACACTGCTGGCTCATATTCAGCCGACTATCAACCAATACTCCCAGGTCCTTCTCTGCCAGGCAGCTTTCCAACCACTCATCTCTCAGCCTATAGCCCTGCTTGGGGTTGTTGTGCCCCAGGTGCAGGACCCGGCACTTGGCCTTGTTGAACTTCATACAGTTGGCCTCAGCCCATTGGTCCAGCCAATCCAGATCGTCCTGCAAAGCCTTCCTACCCTCGAGCAGATTGACACACACACCTAACTTGGTGTCATCTGCAAACTTACTGAGGGTGCACTCGACCCCATCATCCAGATCACTGATAAAGACATTAAAGAGAACTAGCCCTAGTATTGAGCCCTGGGGGACTCCACTAGTAACCGGCCTCCAACTGGATTTGACTCCATTCACCACAACTCTTTGGGCCCGGTCATCCAGCCAGTTTTTAACCCAACAAAGTGTATGCCAGTCTAAGCCACGAGCAGCCAGTTTCTTGAGGAGAATGTTGTGGGAAACGGTGTCAAAAGCCTTACTGAAGTCAAGGTAGATCACATCCACAGCCTTCCCCTCATCCACTAAGCGCATCACTTTGTCATAGAAGGAGATCAGGTTTGTCAAGCAGGACCTGCCTTTCATATTCCCATGCTGACTGGGCCTGATCGCCTGGTTGCCCTTCAAGTGCCACGTGATGACACTCAGGATAATCTGCTCCATGAGCTTACCTGGCACTGAAGTCAAACTAACAGGCCTATAGTTTCCCGGGACTACCCTCCGGCCCTTCTTGTAGACGGGCATCATGTTTGCCAGCTGCCAGTCAACTGGGACCTCCCCTGATAGCCAGGACTGCTGATAAATGATGTGAAGAGGCTTGGTCAGCTCTTTCACCAGTTCTCTCAGTACCCTTGGGTGGATCCCATCCAGTCCCATCAACTTGCGTACATCTAAGTGCCGTAGCAGGTCGCCAACCATTTCCTTGTGGATTATGAGGGCCACATTCTGCTCCCCATCTCCTTCCACCAGCTCAAGGTACTGGGTATCCAGAGAACAACTGGTCTTGCCGCTAAAGACTGAGGCAAAGAAGGCATTGAGCACCTCAGCCTCTTCCTCATCTCTAATTTCATAGACTGCACATTAATGAATTGATGGAGAGAAAATTAGCTAGTATACACATTGAAGTTTCATTAAGAGCAGTGCCACAAACAAAAGCTGAAGGCTGTGGTACAGTATATCATCATAATTCCATTATCTTTATTATATTTCTCAGCTTCCCCTTGCATGCCAAAAGGCACTTTTAATGTAAGTAACTGAATATAATATATCTGAACAACAGGCCAGAAGAATTCTGGAATGATTTGGGTTGGAAGGGACGTTAAAGACCATCTAACTCCAACCCCCCTGCAATGAGCAGAGGCAACTTCCATTAGGCTGGGTTGCTTAAGGTCCCATCCAACCTCAGCCTTGACCACTTCCAGGGATAGGACATCCACATCTTCTCTGGGCAACCTGTGCCTGTGCCTCACCACCCTCATAGTGAAGAATTTCTTCTTTATAACCAACCTAAATCTACCCTCTTCTCACTTAAAAACATTACTCCTTGTCCTATCACTACACGCCCTTGTAAAAAGTCTCTCTTCATCTTTCTCGTAAGCCCCCTTTCAATACTGAAAGTCTGCAATGAGGTCTCCCCAGAACACTTTCTTGTACAGGCTAAATATCCCCAGCTCTCTCAGCTTTTCTTCATAGATGAGGTGCTCCAGACCTCTAATCATCTTTGGGGTCCTCCTCTGTACCCACTCTAAAAGGTCCACATGTTTCTTGTTCTGAGGGTCCCAGAACTGGATGCAGTACTCCATTCACAACAATCAAGTACTTATGGACAGGAAATTAAGTTGAAAGCAGTTTCCCAGCCCCTGCAAGAATTCTGCCACTCTAAAACCTGCATCCTTATCTCTGAGTCAAGCTGAAGCACACTTGACAAAGGAAGAACAGGGGAAAAAAAGTATATCTAATAATATCTAGTAGAAGAGATTGAAAGGAAAAGGAAAGAAAGATTAAAGACATGTTCATGTTGTTTTCCCTACCTGTAGAATCAATTCATAGTTCTGTATAATGTTCATTTATGCAAAAAAAAAGAAAAAAACACAAGAAAAACAAAAGTTAATCTTTGAAACCAAGTACCAAACAAACAAGCATCTGAACAAAAGGACTGATTTATAAGCTTAAATAGGACATGACATAAAGACAAAATATCTTTTATTAGAACTGGTATAGCTGGAAAAATTAAACCAGTTTGGAACCCAGAAGCTTTTCCTCAGACGTGCTTTGTAGAGCAGAGTGTCTGTATTCTTCTCCTCCATAGTTACGTAAACTGGATGCATAGGCTGTGAACGTTTACTGTAATGCACAGGTTCAAATAAAACATTTATTTCTACCTCTTTAAGTAATACAAGTAATCCATCACCCCTAAATGTAGCCAAGACATGGAGCGCATGTAAAGGGTGTGGGGGCAGTTGAACCTGCTCTGTTGGACAACAGGAAAGAAGTCTCTCAAGAGCCAGTCCCCGAAAGCAGATACAGTTTTTGGCATTTAATTGTAGTAAGCCTCCATTAACCACTAAACGTGATTTTACTCACCCCATACTTTCTCAGCTCTCCTGAAGTCTGCAATTTTGCTGAAAGTTTTAACTGTTCTTCTAGCTTCTGAATTTCTTGCTGAAAATCATCACGTTCATGTTCCCTTTCTATAGCTTGTTCCTACCGACCCAGACAGAGAAAATGAAAACCTTTTTAGAAACTCTTAATTTCATTAAAATATTGAGAAAAAGAAAAATCTTTATTTTTTTAAATTTACTTGGTTTTGTTTTTTTAATGCTGTGAAGAAGCTATGCTCACTTACAAGTAACTAAAAGCTTTTTGAAGTAAAGTTTAGCTAAAATTTTAGTGGAAGACAAAAAATTGACTCCAATGTACATACAAACTAACATCAGCAATTAATTTAAAAAAAAGGAAAAATTGTCTCATAATATTACAGAAAAAGATTTATTTTTTCCCATCTTTCTTTTAAGTCTAGTCTTGCAAGACTAGAATATCAAGATCAAGATTTAAAGAAAAGAAGAAGCATCATATTTTAGGAACCATCTTCCAAGTCACGATCACAAACTAAGAATATTTATCACATCCAAAACCATGAAAGCATGATATCAAGTTTGCTTACGTCCATGAATTGCCGCTGTTTTTTAAGCTGTTTTTCAAGGACTTGGATTTGCTGTTTTAATTCAGCAACCTCCAGTAACTGCTTAGCCAGGTCTTGATTACTATGCAGCTGTTCTTCCAGTTCCACCTCCAAAACTTTCATTTGAGAGCGTAAGTTGGAATGGTCCTTCTCTGCCTGACACTGAAGTTCTAATTTCTCCTTTGCTAAAAATTCTACTTCCTTGAGTAGACCTGAAGAACACAAAAATAAAAAGGTTATTAGAGTAGAGTACAAAAAAACAACAAAAAACCCTAAGCCATTCTGAATTTAAAGTATTACGTTCAGGTACTTTGAGAGCAACAAAATCAAATTGACCATCCCCAGAAGTTTTAAAAAGACACACAAAAGAAAGTCAGATACTTGGCTGCCCACCGTGTCCTTAAAAATTTAAAAATCTCTTTGTTAAGACTACCATATTTACAAAAGAAAATGACTCCTAACTAGGAGTCATTCAAACTCCCTCCCTCAGTCTCTGCCCTTTCAAACCCAGTTCCACACCCCTCCTGCCCCAGAGGTTCTTTGCAAAGCACACAAGATCCTCACTCCTACAAATTCATTTCATTCCAGATGTGCTCCAACCCCATGTTTAAGCCCCACACACCAAATTCAGCCACTCAGTCTCACAAATACATCCTTCCAACTACCCCATTCTTCACTATTTTATCTCAAGTCCATGCCACCACTTCCATCCCAATGTCCCACCTTGCTTAAAATCTCTTCGAAACCAAGCCTTCTAATACTGAATTCTGAATTCCTCCAAAATGTTATGCTAGGATCCTCTTAGACCTCCAACATCTAATCTCAGGTTAACCTCTCAATTACTCCTCTACCTCATGCTGTACTGGATACTGCTGCTGATGTCCATGCTGTGGAGTCAACACCCAGCCCATCTACACAGTGGCCAATAGTGCCCAGCCTTACCCTGAAGCTAGCTGCTGTATGAATGCAAAGTTAGCCTTTTTCCTGAATTTGAGTGGAGATTAAAACACAGAAAGATCATGCCTGGAGAAAATCAATTCAGTTCTGAGACTACAAAGGCAAGAAACACCTGGGAAAAAGATGTCACATTTGTGCTATACAGATAGTGGAAATACCATAACCATGAAAATGTGCAAAGCTCAAGTTATCCAAAGCTGATTTATACCTATAAACTGTATTGTCAACCAGTTGGATACACTTTTTAGGTGACCCAAACCAAGACTGATGTGAATGAGCACAAAAGTAGGAGTAAAACTATTTTGATGCGATTATAGATAAAAATGACCCAAACACAAAAATAGAGTCTGGCTATTCACTATTTAATGCAAAGTCAAAGAATTATAGAATGGTTGAAGTTGGAAGAGACTTCTGGAGATCATCTGCTCCAACCCCCCTACCAAGCAGGGTCACCTACTGCAAGTCTTGCAAGAACTCATTATTTCACTTTTCAAATGCTCCATTTTTTTCCATCTGAAATATTTTCAGTCAAAGAGGAGAAATGTAAGTCTATGATTCCAGCAAGGACCTTAACCGATCATTCTAGACTGGCTCCCAGGATGGCAGAATTCCCTTTTCCAAGCATGATCAAATCAATCCACATGATTTTTGGCTTAATTCCTTTCCAAGTTACTGTTACAAACTTCAAAAATAAGGCAGTACTGTACCTTCATTATAACATCTTTACTATTACTTCAATACTCATAGTTTTAATTAAATTTATATATGCTTCAGAATAAGCAAAGAAACAAACATTTCTGTGTTCACATTTAAGAGGATGTGTGTCACAAACCTAAAATGCAGCAATAATATTTACATTAAAAATTGGTGAAACTGTCACAGCAATAAGGATAATGAAGCACTTGAACAGACTGCAGAGACTGAAGTCTGTCTCTGGAAATTAAGACGGTGAAAAAGGTAACAAGTAGGTTCTATCTGGGGACAAAAATGTGATCTAAATGAGATCTTGAGGTCCATAGCAACCTTACTGTTCCATAATTCAGTCACCCTGGTCTCTTACTGTAGTTAGCTGTGCTTCCTTCACATTAAGAGGATATTAAGACATGCAAGGTAAAAATTAATTGAATGAGAGAAAATTCAGGAGATATGGAACTGTATCAAATTCTTTAACCATTTGCTACCCCCCAGTAAAAAAAGCTACCCACGTTAACTTTCAAAACCGATTGAAATGGCTAATGCTTTCAGTGACAAAATTGCATATCATTAACTTGATTTCTTGAAGATGTGTAGCATTAATGTACATTGACAATGTGAGAGCAAAAGATGCACCAGTTGGAAGAAAAAAAAACATTTTGTTTTGCAGTCACGTGAGACAACGTGCTAGGTGCTCTTCCCTCACTTACACACAGTTACACTGTCACAAGGCTTGTGCTGACATTTTAAGTTTGCTCCTGGCTGAAAAATACAGATCACAAAATTAACAAAGGACTTTAAGGAACCACTGGAGAAGCAGATATACATGTACACTACAATATCTTAAAAAGCTCCACTCCTGCTAAATTATTTTTGTCTTTGACTGATAGTCTACAAATATATTACAACAAAATTTCACTCCAGGCACTGATTTTGCAAACTTATGATTATTAGCAGTGGCATCTCAGATGCCTACAAAATAACAGCAACCATGCAATCATTATGCCATGCTCCTTAACATTTGAGCGCATTAGGACTGTGCCATTGATAATCACATGAATTAAGCTCTGGTGTTTCCAGATCAAATGTTCATTGAGTTGCAGATGTAACTCAAGCTCTGCAGAATGCATACAAGCAAGCAAAGAGACTCTGCCAAACCAATTTCTCTCACAACCTACTTGGGCAGTGAGCTACAAGAGCATCCTGTCATCAAGAGATGCAACAGAGCAAGTTATCCAGGGCTGAAACAGATGGTCCAGTAAATGCCAAGGACAGCCTCAGTTCTATTAAGCAACTGAGCAAGCAATATATGCAAGCCATAGCTGCACAACGGAGAATATCTTCTATGAAGAGCAGTGTTTTGCCATGCGAGAGACCGGAATAAATTAGCACTCTGCTGTATCCACTTGCATACACCTAGTGCGTAACAGATGGCAAAACACAAGCATACTGCATACAGATATATGTATACCCACAGCAAGGACACATATATGGACTGGCCCCCTAAGGGAAGAACTGATTCTCTTTTGAAAATGAGCACAGGAATTTTTTCTTCCATATTCTAAGTAACATGGTAATTAATGAGTTGATGGCTTCTTTTTAACTTGAAAAACAGGGCTATTGCGTTCTGAGAAACAAAATGACGATTAGATAAAACTGAAATAGTTATTGACACCTCCTCAGACAGAAATGCAAGTTAGTGGAAAAAGTAGCTAGCCTAACAGATTTTACTTGAAATTGAAAATGATTAGTAGAAAGCACTTACCAAAATTTGGCAGTGTCAATAAGCGTAGTCTGTTCAAACAACAATTTCTTTTTTTAAGCACACGTTCCCCAAGTGTATAAATGTAGTTTCAAGCAACATGACTAGATCATCAGACCAGACATTTGCTTATCATTGGGACAAACCTGCTATTTTATTAATGTTAATTCAAATCACGCAATTCCACTTCGGCAGTGTCCTGGCACGATCATCATTAGCAAATGCCAAGCTCCACTTTAAGTGCATTTTACTAGCAAGGCCATTCTACTCACATTAGTGCTATGCATCAAAAAAAACAAAAGAGGGGAGGTGTCAGCTTTTCAAGGAATAAGCCATATCAAATCAACTCCAAATACTATTTTTAATTATATTTTCTACATACTAAAAAATTTCAAACTAGAGGAAGAGTACCATAGAAGGCTTGGGTGGGGGAAAGAGGGTGAATTTTAGAGCTCACAACTTATTACAAACAACTGTTCCAGTTCTAATAAGCTGCCTGGAACGCAGCTACTAGGAAAACAGAAATCCCCAGACACACTAACCAAACAGGCTATATGTTCTCCCTCCTCAAGTGGACAGCAGCAAATTTCAGTGAGGTGGTTAAAAAAATATGTTAAATAAGAAGTTTGAGGGAGATCTGAAGGAATAGAAATATAGTAACTGGCAAGACAGCCCAATGCAGTTTTTTTGCTCTAACTGGAATGTATCTAGATAATTCTTCCTTATCCACCCAAGACACTTGGTATATCCAGCTCATAACCTTCGGGAAGAGGAGGGGGGCAAATACACCAGAGAACTTACCAGATGTGTGTGTATAAATAATAAGAATTAAAGAACGTGTTAAGAAAATGATATTTTGTGTAGACCAGAAAACCAAATCGTGGCAGCTATGAATTTATCAGACCTAGAAGTTTGCTACTCAGGAATAAGGTAGGCACACTTCTGTTTAGTAAAAAAAGGCACATCATTCCATTTTGCGTCTGCAAATTTTACTTCAGCATTAGACTTCCAAAGTCGGTGTAAAACTCTATGGGTCCTTCTCGCTTGTTTTCTGTTTCTTTTCTCCCATAACCATCCTTCATCATTCTACTCTCCTCCCCCTTCTTTTTTCTGATCTACCTATCCATTCAATTACATTTCTCATCTCCTCTAGACTTCATTCAGTTCTCACAGTATCTTTTAGCTCTATTTTATTACTTCAATTGATTTTTTTCTCCTCTCCCCCCCTTTAACTACTTCAACTGCCCACTACATATCATGAGAAGTTCACAGCAAGCTTAAAAGGCACTATCACCTCAACAGCAAAAAGAAAGCTGTCAAACATGATGATAATGGCACAATGCACTTTAAACCCAACAGCAGCAAAACACTTTTTTTTCCCTAAAGCACTGATCAGTAAATTGAATACTCTTAGTTTTATAGTTCTTTTCTGATTAGTCACGTAAGTATTTTTTTTTTTCCAAGATACTCAAAATCACAGTAATTTCTTGGGCCTATTTATGAAGTACTATTCCTCTTTGTAAAAATAATATCAAAACTATTAATTCATTCACTCAGTGTTAAAGCAACATAGACCAGGAAAAAAGACACATATTACAAACCTGATCCTTCTTTCTGTGCTATATTTGTGTTCCTAGAAATCAAAAACAGACACATGTACAAGGCAAGAACAGGATACTTTGATCCATTCTAAACCACTGGAAATTCATGCATAACACAGACAGTTCCTTTTATTCAGCAAAAAACCACTTCATCTTAATTAGGACACAAAATTCCTTACCATATCAGTCAACCCATGCCTATAATTGGACTAGAACTACCAAAGAAATACTTTTACATTTTAATCATTGAAGTTTGTTGCAACATCAACCTAAGTGATTCTATGAACATTCTTGACTAGTCATGCATTTCATAAAACAATTGATACTCTCTTCACTATTTTTCCCAGACTGAGATGGAATACTTAATGCCTTAACCCCCCTTTTAGTTCCAGTCAGGGTAATCAAAGCAGGGTTCAGTCCAGTGGGATTCAAAGCACTGGCACAATTTACAGTGTTTGCAGTCTGTCATACATTTCCATGACAGCCAGAAAAGTACTTGTGTTTGACAGTATCAGAGAACAACTTTGTGTTTCCTTTGGGAAACTATAATCACTATTCTAGAGCAAGAATGACATGCTTTCAGTTTCAATTATGGACCCTGAATCAGTTTATGTTCTTCTGTCTTTCCACTGAGGATAACAGACCTTCCCCCACTTTTTCCTCTGCTTACTGTGGCAAACAATTGTAGATTCTGTAAGCCAGGACAATTGATTAGTGATCTCACACACGTTTTCTTCTATCATAACAGCAATATATTATTGATATGTCATATGACAGCTCAGAGATAAACACAACTTTTAATACTGACACATGTACAACATTCCGATTCAATATTGAGTATTCTGATTGCACTATTTGAAATGTTCAGTGCAGAGTCAAAAAGCAGAACAGAGAAGGATAGTGAGATCAGGACAATAATTCACTAATACCGTTAGAACCACTCCTCACCAAGAATTGCCTGCTCCTGGGTTAGCTCCTGGAAGCGTTCACGCATATTCTCCAGCTCTACAACAAGGCGACGCTCAGATTCTTCTTTCAGATTCAAAGCCTCCTCCAATGCAGCTTTTTCTGCAACATAGCCTTCAATAATGCCTGAAATCCCAAGTCAGAATGCAAATAAAGCAGCAGACAAACTCATCTATTGGAAAAAAAACAGCTTGAAAACATGAGTAAACAATTTAATACAAAGAATGGAATGATGTAGAAAGGAAGTACAAGATGACAAACTTACACTGTAGCTAGGCTTTTTGAAGTATCTTGAGGAAAAAAATGTACCAGTTATATACTCTAATAGATTTTATGAGGCTGTCATGTCACAAAATTCCTCAAAAAAAGTGGAATGTACATGGGGATTATCAAGCCTTGATGGCTTGGGATCACCTCAGAATGTAGGGCAGCCTGACATGTCCTCTACAGGGGACAAACCTTCAAAGAAATAGAAACTCTCCAAAAAGTAATATCAAGTGCCAGATTCAGAGCCCAATAAATCCACAAATGATTCACAGAAAGAAAGGAAACAGGATGTTGGAGACCACGTAAGCCTAAAGGAATATGACTGAAGAGGAATGGAAGGCAGATGCCACGATTAGGAAGAGAAGATCAACTTTAAGGACTTAAGTTCTAGAACATGGAAACCATAAAAGATTCCCTTGCATAAAGGCAAAAAATACAGGCCAAGTCAGCATACTTCAGGTCTTAATCTTCACAAAGGGGAATAAGTCTAATGATACGCAGCCTGTGATAGTGTTGAGATCAACAGCCTCAGCCTTCATGTCTCCTCTAGAATCTCTTTATGCTTGTACTACCATCAAACATTGCTTAGTTCATGCTGAACATTTCCAGGGTCATACAGGTGGGCAGATCTATACCGGGAGTACATCATCTTTACAATAATCCAAACTCCCATGTTTAGACATGCAGGAATACAAACTGCTGTTTTAAAAATTAAGGTGTTTTTCACATGCAGTCAATCGAATAAGTATAGGACTAAACACTATCATATTTGCCCCAGGGAAATACAAATCTGCTAAAGTAAATTAAGTACTAGATTTGAAAGAAACAATCCATGCTTCAAGTAACCAAGTAATCTGAAATGCAAAAAATAGATTACAGACAGGCAAGCAACAATGAAACGCATATCATACATATTTGGAGGAGTGAGTTATGAGTAAGTGACATAGAAATCTCTTCATATTGGCTTCATTCTCTTACCCTCTGCTTTATGAAGTTCTAGTGCCAGCTGATTCTTGGCCTCACTTTCCTCAGTTAGGCACTCCATTAGCTCTTGGTGCTGACTAACCACCTGAGCAGTCTCCTGATTTTGGCGGCTGAATTCATCTTCAAATTGCGCATGGATTTCATGCCTTTTCTCCAGCTAAAAATGAGCAATATCACTTAGCATGAGAACTTGGATGCACATGCAGTGCAATGATAACTACAGGCATTTAAACAAAAACCTTACCCTTAATGCATAATAACTATCAAAAATTAAGGGCCAGCTTTTGAAGTTTTGTTTTAGTATTGGGTTGTTTTTGCCCGAGACCCCTGGGCATTCTAGTGATTCCATGTACTCACATACTTGTATTTTCACTGCAAAACTTCTTTAGGCACATAAGTTTCTTTACTGTGCATAAAGAGATATCTCTCTGTTGGCCAGGCTGCTCAACTCCCTGAACCATCTACGGTTCAAAGCATCCTTGCACTTATTAAATTCAACAATCATAGAATATCCTAAGTTGGAAGGGACCCACAAGGATTGAGTCCAACACCACAGGACTACCTAATAATCAGACCTGATAATCTACCTACCTAATAATCAGTCTGAAAGCATTGTCCAGACGCTTCTTGAACTCCAGCAGGCTTGGTGCTACAACCACTCTTATGGGGAACCTGTTCCAGTACCAACCATCCTCTCAGTGAAGAAAACATTTTCCTATATCCAACCCAAACCTCCCCTGTCATAGCTTTATGCCATTTCCTTGGGTCCTGTCGCTGGTCACCAGAGGTCAGTGCCTGTCCCTCCGCTCCTCTTGTGAGGAAGGTGCAAGCCATCCTGAAGTCTCCCCTCAGTCTCCTCCAGGTTGAAGAAACCAAGCGACCTCAGCCTCTCCTTCTGTCTTGCTCACTAACAGACAGTGAAGTAAATGCATCATCTGGTTTCCAAGATATGGCACCTATCCCAGCAGATTAAGACATTTCACAGAAGTGAGCAAAGTATGATTGAATGCAGCTGATGAAGGTGACCTAGAATCTAGATCTGCCATGGCTTAGGCAAATTCTTTAACAAGTTGGCTACATGGTACTAAACTTGCATCAGTACCCAAAAGCAGCATCACCTCATTCTAGAAAGGATTTTTAAGGACCATGAGTATAACATTTCACATCGGTATTCTGTGCAATCCAGGGATAAGCATCTAAAAGGAAGACTAATTTCAGACATTTTTCCCTTCATACTTTCTCTTAAATTAGGGGCTTCTTTTCTCATACCAATTACTATACTGAATTAAGTCCTCTAAATGTATAGAGTACTCTGGCACCTACCTCAGATTTATGATGCCTATTCCCAAAGCTGAATATCTTGACAGTAATCTCAGTAGGGAAATACTGAAATTCTTTTGTGATATTGAGTCCAGCTCCTCTTATTAAAACTCAGTAGTATATAATTACAAAGATGTTTGCCTGCTCCCATCTACATATTCCTAACATATTTTAAGATGGGACTGAATTTTCTTTAATCTACTCATCAGTGTTGAAAAAGCATCAATGTCAAGTTTTTGAGAGGTTTTATCACATTTAACTCTGTTCTCCAGAAGTTACCAAATGCATCCAAAATACTAGTTTAAATTTACTTAAGGCAACCAACTTATCTCTTTCATACAGGATCTCCTCTAAGAAAAAAACAAAACAAAACAAAAAAAACACATTAACTCTCATTTATAAGAAATACTCAAATAAAGACCAAATATTCATTGTAAGAAGCAGGGGATTTACATGCTTCCCTTTACTGATAATGTGTCATGTATTTAGAAAAGATATTTTTCCTCATGGTAGCCAATCCCACAAGGTGCTAAATATACAAGCATTAAAACAGATTTCACATTTTCAGAATAATTATACCTCTGTACAGGTAAAGACATTATCTTACTTCTTTAGTTGATTCTGCAACAAGTTCCAACATTTTTTCCACCGCAGTGCGCAAACGATGACTAATTTTCATAACCATTTCTTCATTTTCACATGCCATTTCTGGCTTCACAAAAACACTTTCACATAAGTATTGACTCAACTCAGACCCCTCTTCACTCACTGGAGACAGCTGGTTGTGTTCTGTGAGAGTTTCATCAAGCTGTTCATCTACTGAAAATAAGCAATCTATTTAAAAACATAGGAAAATGACACAGAACCGGCCACTCAAATAACAACTGACATCAGCCAGCAATACTGCTTAATCCTGAAGACATATTACAAGGTAAAAAAACTTGTAAACATCAAATAACTCCATGCTGACATATTAAGACAGTCTTTCATAATGCCTGGAAATATTGCGCTATATACAAGAGGGACTGAGGTTCTATATCCATCAAATTAATCTTTCCTGTCCTATAATCCATTCAGCCTTCTCAAGTCACAGTTTAGTATTTTCACTACTAAAAATTAAAATGAAAGAACACTGATAGATACTATCTTAAGTGTGGAAAAACTTTGAAACAAAGAAAAAAACATAAGAGATACCCATTCAGAGCCTCCTTCATATAACATGAAATGAAAAGTCATTTTTTCAAGAACATGAATCAACTAAATACAGTTATGCTGATTTGTACTCACATTTTTCTAGGTGATGCTTCTCTTTGGCTTTAAAATATTGTGCAAATCCCATTTCTTCCATAATACTGTGACCTTCCCTAGAATCTCCAGAAGCCAAACTGTCATCAAGGCAAAGACCAATCTTGCTACAGATAAGGTCCTCAATAGCTATTGTAGCCTTCACCAACTCCATAAGCAATTTCAAAATATGCTGATAAGATTCCTGCATTTTCTTCCTAGAACAAAAATACATGGAACATGGCAAAAAATGCATATACTTGTTTTGAAGAGACTTCAAACCTACTGAAAACCTGACAGTCTAAATTAGGTATCTTGCCATAGTTTGACAATTATCAGTGAAGATGATTCAGATGATTCACAAAAAAGGCCATTTTTCCACAGAGCAGACTCGAAAAACCTGTCTTCTCCATAAGTGGATGGAGAGATCATACTGCAGTCAGAAACATCTCAGGCTTCCTATCTATGCAAGCACCAGCAGGGAAAACATGTTTACTACTACAGTACCTGTGACATTAAAATAACTAGGGGAAGAAAATATTGATACGACTTCTGAAGCATGCAACATTGTATAATTCCTGCTACAGGTACTCATGACAGTTTGAACAAATAAGCAGAAATACCCAAGGCAGGCACAGAACAGCCAACAACTAGTAGTCTGTCATACTTTAATATCCTAAAGGAAACCAAACAATGGAATGGAAGCTCCACTAAGCCCTGCAAGTTTACAAAACAGTAAGCAAGTTTTTTTTTGTTTGTTTATAAAAAGGTGAGAAATGGAATTCTTCTAGAAGATTATTCAGCATGACAGCTTCTCTCTAATCCACACATTCCAATCACATATCGGTGATGTACATTGCACTGAAAAGTTTCTAGAATAAAGAGGCGCTTTCTGTATTTCCTAGCTTTTGCCAAGATTACAGACAGTGGGGACCCCAAAACACCAAAGTCTCCGTCAGACCACAAGGGGCCAGGGGGAGGGAGGGAAGGTAGGAAAAAAAACTTGCTCTCCATATCAACACAGATTGGTAGTGACGGAACTCAAACATGTTTGCAAATAAAGCCAATACTATCATTATCTTACTCTGTTAATTTAAATTGGCTTAATTTAGTTATTTGTGAAAAAGTGAGAAAAATAAAAACAACCAATAAGCATTATATGACCCATGATGGACAAACCTTTCATCCTTGGACTGCTCAATATCAGACCTCAACATGACTATCAAATTCCCTCCTTCTTGGTTCTCTCTGTCCCGCTGCTGTAGAAGTGTCTCCAGCTCACAGTTGGTCTCCTCTATCTTATGATTTAAAGATTCGACTTCCTTTTCCAGCTGTGGAAAATAAAATAACAATGCACCAGACAAATCAGTGATCTTTTGCGCCATCAGCAAGTTTGCTGATGACACACAACTGGGAGGAGTGGCTGACATGCCAGAAGGCTGTGCTGCCATCCAGCGAGACCTCGACAGGTTGGAGAATTGGGCAGGGAGAAACTTAATGGAATATAATGAGGGCCAGTGTAGAGTCCTGCATCTGGGCAAGAACAACCCCAGACACTAGTATAAGTTGGGGACTGAACTACTGGGGAGCAGAGAAGGGGAGAGAGACTTGGGGGTCCTGGTGGACAGCCGGATGACCATGAGCCAGCACTGTGCCCTTGTGGCCAAGGCGGCCAATGGCATCCTGGGGTCTATCAGAAGGGCTGTGGTTAGTAGGCCGAGAGAGGTTCTCCTCCCCCTCTACTCTGCCCTGGGGAGACCACATCTAGAATATTGCGTCCAGTTCTGGGTCCCTCAGTTCAAGAAGGACAGGGAACTGCTTGAGAGAGTCCACTGCAGAGCCACAGAGATGATTAAGGGAGTGGAGCATCTCCCTTACAAGGAAAGGCTGAGGGAGCTGGGTCTCTTTGGCTTGCAGAAGAGGAGACTGAGGGTTGACCTTATTAACGATTATAAATATGTAAATGGCAAGTGTCAGGAGGATGAGGCCAGGCTCTTCTCAGTGACATCCAATGATAGGACAAGGGGCAATGGGTGCAAGCTGGAACACAGGAGATTCCGCTTAAATATGAGACAAAGCTTTTTTTTTTTTTCTTCTTCAAACGGTGAGGGTGACAGAACACTGGAACAGGCTGCCTGGGGGGTTGTGGAATCTCCTTCGCTGGAGACATTCAAAACCTGCCTGGACGCGTTCCTATGTGATGTGATTTAGGTATTCCTGCTCCAGCAGGGGGCTTGGACTAGATGATCTTTCAAGGTCCCTTCCAATCCCTAGCATTCTGTGACTCTGTGATCTTACCCTCCATTACTTTCTGTATAGTCACATAATCATCACCTGTTATGAAAACTTGCTTCCAAAGTTACTAGAAATGGACAGCAGTGAGACAGGGAACAAGATAAAGGATGTTGATTCTGTAGGTCTTAGCTAGCACAATTGTATGTTAATGACCCCAAAGATAAGGAAGTAGAAGACTGTATGCATAGATAACGGAATCAGAAAGAACTGGCTTGACTGCTGAAGTCTGTCAAAGAAATGAAGGGTCGGGAATTTAGCAGCAAGGAAGACTTCTGGCCTTCATCAAAAGACCACCAGAGTACGCTGGACAACCACCCAATGACTCTAGTACGCATGCTAATAGGAGCGGGAACCTATGTTAATGATTCTTTGGAGACCTGATGAATATGCAGGAGAGTTATGGGAAATGAAGTTAACATGTATTTGTCCCACTAATATAAGCACACTGCCAGTAACCCTTAGTGTTTGTGTGTTAGGCGGAGCAATCCCCCACAGACCCGGTGCCGTAATAAAGAATACCTGCCTAATAATTTTGGTTATTGAGTTTTCACTGTGTCAGCAGGAAGGCTAAAATTGTATGAGTTTTTAAAGTTCTTTTCTCATGCAGATTTTACTTCAAGAGGCTGCCTCATTTGCATTCAGACTCAATGCACACAAGCAGTACAAGAACTTGTAAAAACTTACCTTACTTTCAGATTGCTTTCATTGTTCATGCCTTAAAAACGCAAAGCAATATCCTAAGAATAAATTGACACTAGAACACAAACCTGAACAGCAACCTGATACAGTATAACCACTCAGCCACTTTTCTTCTTTCCTTTATAAGCTCTGTGAAAGGATTTTCTAGAAAGTGCCTTGTCTCCCCATAATTCTTTCCAGATGACACCTTTATCCCACTAACAATATAAATAAGTATCTATACTGGTTTATACGCACACCCCTAACTCCCAAATTTTGCTACCAAACTGGTACTATTTTGTTACAAACTGTCTCAAAAGTAAGCCAACAAATTAATCAAAATATCTATTTGGGACAGCACAGCAAGGAAAGAAAAGCGTTCTACTTCCCTACCAACTTTCTCACCTCTCATTAAATCTTGCATGAACAACAGGAAAACAGTAAGATTTTCACCTACTGTAAGAAATGCATTAACGTTACTCCTACCACTTCTCAGTTTTCCTGCTAGCCGTAAAAGTCTAACAGAACATTCCAATACACCAAATTTACATTTGGTCAGAGCCTTTTGAAATGCAAGAAGACATCAATATTTTCAAAACAGAAGATAATAACGAAGTAAAACTCAAAGCTATTATTTTAAATCACAGAAAACAATTTACATTTCTGTAAGTGTAAGACAAACACCCTTTTCATGCTGTTCCTCCATATCTTAAGCTGAATCTAGGTTACCCAGAAAGCTTTTAGTTTTGCTTTATAGGATGCATAAGATTTTGCTTTGTTTGGCAAACAAATATTGTCTTTGCCACTTCTGGATCCATACTTTTCAGTTGCCTGTCTTATCTGCCTCAAATTATAGGTCAGTGGGTCTAACAAAAGCTAGAACACTATTTTCTAGGGGAAAAAAATGCAATAAAAACAAATGGCATCAGTACATAGACAAAATGCAAACATCCAACGTTCTCTTGTAAAAGGGCAGTTTTCAAGTTACTACCCAGTTTCAATTTCTACATGACTACCATAGCACTCCAGTTCAGACACAGAATCCATGATATATTTTTTATACCTTGAAAACTAGCAATCACAAGAATTACGCCCATAGTCTCTCTACATATATCTTGAGAAAGGTGAAAGCACTGTGTTAAAATACAATCACGACAACCAAAATTTAGATTTAAAATATTTTCCACACACCTGGATAATTCTTGCTGCTTTTTCCTGTAGCTGTGCTGATAATGTCTCCTTCTCCTTCTGGCAAGCAGCCAGTGCCTTCTCCCTCTCCTGAATTACCACCTGCACCTTCTCATGTAGTGACACTGTTTTTTCAGCTTCAAATTCCTCCTGCATTAGTGACATATAATTTGAATTACAGAGAGAAATAAACGAGAAAAGCAAACGAAAAGAGCCATACACATCAACACATTCCCCCTTTTTTGTTTAAATACACAAAGCCTTACTTCTCAGATTAATTAGCAGTAAATTACACAGTTAACACCCCATATCAACAAAATAACGCCAAAACTATGATTTTAACGACAAAACTATGATTTAAGACTAGTTAAATAAATTAACTACCTGAGTGCACTTCCTAAGACCTTTGTCATTTAAAATTGCTGAGATAGTAATGAGAAACAGAAAACTGATAGATGGAGACAGACAAATGCCACTTTCATCAACTGCAAGTAATACAATATACATAGCACTGAGTTCCACACAGGACAAGTGATTTTCAAGAACAAATTGTAAACTTACAAAGTGTAACTTGCCTACCTCAGAAGAATGTATTTACTCTAGATATGACCCACTTGTGAATCAGCAAATAAGGGAGATGAAACAAGGCCCAGGGATCCCTTCATGAAGAGGCTAAAATGAACCCTGCAACGATCCGAACTGGGGAATGAGTTGTCATGATCACACTACAAAAAATATATGCAAGTTCACATATATGAACATCAATAAACTTCAGGGTGAAAGATGCTTTTTTTTTTTTTTCTATAATGATAAGTGAAGAAAACAGCTTTTTTTTTTCCCCAAGGAATAAAATAATATAAAAATAAAAAAAAAAAGACACTCCTCATAGGACTTGTGTTCCAGGCCCTTCACCAGCTTTGCAGCCCTTCTCTGGACACGTTCCAAGGCCTCACTGTCTTTCCTGTAGTGAGGGGCCCAAAACTGAACACAGTACTTGAGGTGCGGCCTCACCAGAGCCAGGATCAGCCCTCACTAGGTCCTACTGGCTGCGTTATTCCTGATACAAGCCAGGATGCCATTGGCCTCCTTGGCCACCTGGGCACACTGCCCACTCATGTTCAGGAGAGCATCAATCAGCACCCTCAGGTCCTTTTCCTCTGCACAGCTTTTGAGCCGCTCTGCCCCAAGCCTGTAGCACTGCATGGGGCTGTTGTGGCCAAAGTGTAGGACCCGGCACTTAGCCATGTTGAACCTCACCCCGTTGGCCTCTGCCCATCAACCCATCCTGTCCAGTTCCCTCTGTGGGGCCTTCCTACCCTCTGGCAGATCAACACTTCCCCCCACCTTGGTGTCGTCTGCAAACTTACTGAGGGTGCACTCAATTCCCTCATCCAAATCATCAATAAAGATATTAAAGAGAACGGGCCCCAACACCAACCCCTAGGGAACACCACTGGTGACAGGTTGCCAGCTGGATTTCACTCCGTTCACCACCAATCTCTGGGCCCGGCTGCCCAGCCACTTTTTAACCCAGCAAAGAGTGTACCTGTCCAAGCCATGGGCTGCCAGCTTCTCCAGGAGAATACTGGGGGAGACTAAGGGGTCTTGCTGAAGTCTACGTAGAACCAGGACAGTTGCTTGTCAAAGTCTCTCAGTCTGCCTACTCTTCTTAGAAGCAATGCATCCTCTAATACGGAATGTAAGACTGTACAAAAGAAACTCTGAATGACTTAAAGCACCAGATTTCTGTCAGATCTTCCATCAGTTTTCCTGCTTAGAGGGAAATAAGCACGGAAACTGGCTTGCGCAAAGACAACCCCATAAACAAGCATGGGGGAAGTAGCAATGAAGGATCATTGTAAAAACCTGTAGCAGACTATAATGCAGCTCAGCCTGACATTGCAAAGAGATGCAATCAGTCTGCAAGAGATGCAGTCAGGACAAGAAACTGGTCATCAAGGCAATCAACAAACCAAAACCAACTCACAGAGTCCTGTGGTGAGCACAGCAATGGCCCTACCATGAGCAGCTTTTCAAGATACACTTACATCCTCTGTTTCAAAAGATACTCCAGACACAAAGAGGTCAAAAATGAATCTAAGTGATAGGACCTTGCAGCGGGCCAGAGGCAGGAAGTTAAGAGGAATTATCTGCATGTCCACAGCATCCAGTTCCAACTGTTTGTGCAACTCTCAGGAAGCATCCTACTTGAAGTTGAAGAGATGACAGATACAGTAAGGTTCTGTTGACATTTCCCAGGGAGACAAAGACAGAGAATGGTCGATCACCAAATACAGGTTATTTTTGCTCAACATGTGCTCAGCACAGTGATAACAGAGATGCATGCAAGCATTGCTCTTGGTGTTGGTGAGTTTCCCCCTCTCTTCTGAGGCACGATACATCTTCTCCACTCATCTCATAACTGAGTATGTGCTTGACACCTAACCAACCAACCAAGGCATTTGGCATGAGGCACAGAAGATGACAGGCAATTCCTACATCATACACAGTGCCAAAAAGAGATAATTTTTAGATATTCTCATCAAGATGAAAGTTTGGAACCAAAATGATGAACCCAAGAATGCAGAAAAGAAAAACAAAATTCACATGCACAAAGTGTTCAGACATCGCACAGTTGACAAAAGCTTAGATAACTGAACATTTTTTGCTGTACATACACAAGTGCTGTAGACAAGGAAATACTTGGTCAAGAGTACAGTCTCTGCAGACACTAAGAAGAAAATCAAGTTTCAAGCAACAAAATGAACGTAAATCTACACAAGGACTATTTCTCAGAGCAAATATTTTGCACTGATTTTTTTTTTTTTATCTAAAGGGCACCATTTCACAACCAATTCAGGATTAAATGAATCCTATGGTAAATACTATAACTCCTTCACAGAACACTGTATTATTTTTAGCACTGCTTTTCTAGTTCTAACATTGAGAAGCAAGGAAGAGAACTAGTTTGGATTGCCTTTTATATATAATACAGCTGAAATACAATAACATACTAATTGTTCATTTTCAAAAAAAGCAAGCTACCAGTACATTCTTTGAAGTTCATTTTAATTAGACCTTACCTTCAGCTGTGCAATTTGCTGCTCAAGGAGTACTTCTGACTGACACTTCAGCAGCTCAATCTCTTCCTGGAACTGAAGCTGTTGCTTCATTTTTACCTCCTCAAACTGAGACAGAAGAGCTGTCCTCACATTTTCTACTTCAGTGGCCGATGCAGAAGCATACATCTGCACACAAGGGAATAACAAAATATTTGAGCTAGTGTTATAATTAAGGAAGAAACAAAAATAAAAACAAACCATAAAGCCCAGACAAACTCTTAAGAGAATTTTCATAACAGTTGTCTCCAGACCTCAAAGCCATACAGAGGTGCCATTTATCATCACGCTGACTATGGAAAAGCAAGTTGATAAAAACAGGTAAGAAGCAACAAAAATACTTAAGGTACCAAACATCTCCTATATTCATGAGACCATCAAGTCAACCTAACAGACCCTATTTGTTTTTTTTTCCTCAACAGACATACGCCTAAGAAAAAAAGACTAAAGTCAAAGAGACCTGATAACAGCCTTCCAGTACCCAAAGGAGGCCTACAGGAAAGCAGGAGATGGACTCTATCATGGAATATGGTGATAGGAGAGGAGGGAACAGCTTTAGACCAAAAGAAGGTAGGTTTAGATTAGATATAAGGAAGAAATTCTTCACTCAGAGAGCAGTGAGGCCCTGGCACAGGCTGCCCAGAGAAGCTGTGGATG
Organism: Cygnus olor; assembly: GCF_009769625.2. NCBI lineage: Eukaryota > Metazoa > Chordata > Aves > Anseriformes > Anatidae > Cygnus > Cygnus olor. The sequence goes on along the minus strand of NC_049174.1, from coordinate 12,030,939 downwards.
CTCCCACCCTGGCAGTGCCCAAGGCCAGGCCAGATGGGGCTTTTGAGCAACCTGGTCTAGTGGAAGGTGTCCCTGCCCACAGTAGGGGGGTTGGAACTAGAGGTTCTTTAAGGTCCCTTCCAACCCAAAGCATTCTATGATTCCAAAAAGAAAAAGAAAAAGAGGAGGGAAAGAAATACACAGACAGCATACTTGTTGCAAATAGGATTAATTGTTAGGTAGCTATATTTAATGCTTTTATGCCATGAGTGGCTATATTTCAAACAAGGTAGTCCATCAAAAATGTACAGAGAAAGTTTCCCCTCCACGCTTCCCAACTACACTCTCTAACAAGAGTCACTGTAGTCACTGGAATAGAGAGAAATCCTGTTTCTTGAATCAAGGGCTTAAGGCATTTAGTCATGTCTTAAGAAAAGAACTTTCCACTTATGAACAAAACTAAATTCCCTGTCAGGCTTTTCTTCCAAAAGTAGAGAGTTTGAAATTCAATGTTGCCAGATAGAAACAGCTAACAGCTCTATAGTCTGACGATCCAAAAGAACATGAAGGATCTGCTCAAACAAACAGCATTTTTCGTGAGGTGCCCAAAGTAATAAAATAAGTGCCCCAGGGATTAGGGGTTACTTAACATACTACCCAGTTTTCAAATCAGTAAGTGAAAAAGCAAGTTATACTTGTTGTCTATAACATGCCTTCTATTGTTTGGTTACAGTTAGATAAAGTTTATTTCATTTGTGAATTCTCCCAATATACAAGTGTAATATATACTACATAAAAGTGAAAAGTCTTGATCACTCATGACTCCTTGCATCAACACATGTAATTGTATAACAGACTCAAATAAGAGAATTTTCCATTTCAGTGTTTAATAAAAACTTCGTTTATCAGATTTTTAGCCTTCATTGTGAAAGTAAACATCGAACTTATACATAAACATTTTCAACAAGAAATTGAAAAGCTTTAATGACAATACAGTTTGAAAATCTTCCTTGAGTAGACCTATTTGAAAAACATTACAAACTATAATTTCACTAAGAAAAATGAATGTTAGTAAAGTTGCTCACTAATATAAGCTTAAAGTGAGCAGTTACTTTCCACAAATAGTTAATAACCCAATTCATTATTTATTCATTTGTGATCAAATATGGAAGCTTTAAAATCTTGAATTCAAAAGGACAGGAATTCAAAAAAAATAAAAAGCAAGTGCCCTCCCGCCCCAAAGGTAGAGAGGAAACACTATAAACAAGGAGTTAAACTAAAAAAATTAAGGCTAATATGCATATATGAACTATTAAGTTCTTTTTAGATAGAGCAAGGCTTAAAAATATTATTTTTGTCTCTTCTTACCTATTGACACTACTAGAAGAAAACCAAAAAAGCATCTAGGAATATTCCCTAAGTTCTACAATTAATAAAACTGAATTTACTCAGTGTGAATGAATGGCTTATTTTGGGTTTAGGTATTTGCAATACTCTGACCTCTTGTTCATGTTCATGTTGTGCTTTTAGTTTCCCCAGTTCTTTCTCCAACTCCCTGGAGTATTCCTCCTTATGTTTCTTAATTTCTGCCTCATGAAGATCCTGAAGTTCTTGCAGTGCTTTCCTATGTTTTTCTTCCATATGCACTACTTCCTCACGTAATATATCCAGGGCTAGATCTTTTTCTTCTTCCAACAAACATCTTTGATTTTGAAGAGCTGTTTTCAAATCATTCTGTATACGCATTAATTTAAAAAAGGGTAAATAAAAAGGGTAAACAAAAAGGGCATAAAAGTACAAATATTTTTGTAACCCATTTGGAAAGTGCATGTCCTTCTTTATCAAAGTTTAAGTAAACATGATCAACATTGCCTCATGAATGAGGTAAAATGAGGTAAAATTTTGGTATCATTTTTTACATACCCAAACTCTAAAAGATCTCAGACCTCTGTCCATACACTCTTGTGCTATGTACTCCTCCTGTTAACGGCCTTAAGACAAGGCACACTCTCTCACCACCTACTCCCCAAATCCCATCTAGGACTCAGAGTACCTTTCCTCTATTCTTCCCCTCAAGTCTGTACCACTGAGGAGGAGCTTTCAATTCACAAAGATGTACCCTAACCTACAGAAATACATTTACTCAATACCAATCAGTTCTAAAGAATGACACGGTAATTCTACTAGACAAAGAAACTCCAAGCCACAAAGCGGAGACCCTCCAATTGGAAATTATGTTAAAATTGCATCTCATGTATATTCTCCATACACTGAGATAGAAAACTCATTAGTCTGAGTGTTTGGGGAAGGGATGACAGGCTTTTTCATCTTCGGTTTCCTACTTCAACTCACAGTATGACCATGCAAGTTTTAGTGCTGGCACAGAGGAGCCTGTAGAAAATGCACCCAAAGAACATGGGTAAAAGGTGATCCCACACATTTCAACATCTCCTCACACTTAGGCAGGCTTAAAAATGTAACATGAAATTTCACCTTCTATGCTAAGTTTTCTTTCTGACTCACCTTATGAAATTCTTCTGCTTCCATAGCCATAATTTTAAGTTTTTCCACATGCATAGTAGCTAGCTCAATTTTCAAATTGTTTTGTGCAAGCTGAAGTTCCTCAGCATACTTTAATTTCAACATCTCTATCTCTTGAGCCAAGTGTGCTTGATCCATTTTGTCCTTTTCACGGAACTGTTCTGTGTGATGCAGCTGTAGCTTCTCAAGAACCTGCTTGTGTTCATCTCTTATATTCTGAATTTCTGACAGGTAGGATGACTCCAAGGAATCCAGGTTTGATAAGTGTTTAGCCTCCAGTTCATCAATTTGTGCTTGATGTTTTGTCTGCAGTTCAGCAACAGAAGCTTCAATCTGAATCTGCTGTTTACTTTCTAGTGTAGATTTAAGCATCTCAATTTCAGCTTGGTGCTTTGTCTGAAACTCAGTTGTAAGAGACAAAATTTGCTCCTTATGCTTTTCCTGTAACCGCTGACTTTGGAGTTCTAGCTCATCAACATGTTTCTTCTTCAGTTCTTGGAGAAGAATCTCTTGCTCAGTAGTGAATTTCTGAGTCATAGCTTTGTGTTCCTCCATAAATCTAAATTATTTCCAATAAAGTTGAAAGAATATTGTCAAAAAGGCACTTTTTGTTGAAATAATAAACAAAGAGGTAGGCCTTATTTAGCCTCCATACCTTCAGCTTTATGTTTCTAATACATAGCTAATTCAAAGCAAACCACAACGATGATTTCATAGCCACATAATTAATGGTTTAGGCAATGTAAGTTGGTCATATCTGGTTATTATTAGCTAGACTGGCACCCCTATTAAATTCCTACTAATACAGAGTAACACACAAACCTTGTTCTCTCAGTCTCATTTAAAGCCCACTGATGGGGTAGTACGGGAAATTAACACTGACAAAGAGCCCACAAATACAAGATGAATTTCAAAAGCAGTTTGAGCAAATATTGCCATACGAGATCATCTAGGAAACAGTACATACCTTTCAAGTGTGTGCCTTATTACTGTTTACTTGCAGACAACATCTCTAAATGTATGAGGTTTAGACTAAGACTTAAAACCACTGTGGAAGCATATGAAGGAAATGGGCTTCTCCAAATTAATCTCAGCTTTCTGAGGTCTACTTAAAAGCTTGATGCAGAAGATTTAATGTCTTAAATGCTGCAATTTGCAGTAATCATTAATTATAGTATCAACCATCAACCTGAGCATTCAGTGGATAACAAAAGCTTCATTTACTGGGGAAGACTTGCTCAAATTCATTTGAATAGTTCGAACAACCTTGAAAACATTTCAAGATTTTTCCCATTTATATGTCCTGAATGTTTCCTTTCCTCCAAGACTAATATATGATTTTCATCTGCATGGTGTATTCTTAACTGAAGTGAAATGTAACAGTCAGAACTAGACCAGATTTGCTAGACTAGATTTAATGCATTTACATGAAGTAAAATTCTATAGAAACTGTAATGGACAGCATTACTGTTCCTTGATAATGTAAGCTTTACATATGTACGTAATCTGGTGCCACCAAGTGACAAACCTACATCACTGTCACTTACTAGATTTAAAATAAGAAAACAATATCTGAATGAGAGACTAATCATTCCTAATGAGTACTTGAGCATTTTCACTTAAGACTTACTTGTTTTGTGCTTCCATAAGTTTCAGTGCACATTCTTCCTGCAGACAAAGCATGGCCTTTTCCATTTCTTCCTCCATGAGCACTCTGGCTGCCTGCAGATCACTCTCATATTGTTCCTGAGATTTGTGTGTAGCCTGTGCACTTGCAAGGCTGTCCTCCAGTTGTTGCAAGTTGTTTTGTTGCTCTTTTACTAACTTTTCTAATTCTACAATTCTGGCAGCTTGGTAATCTTGGAGCCGATTCATTTCTGCTTCACGAACTTCAAATTCCTTTTGCAAATTCTCTTTCTCACATTCCAATCTATTTTGCAGTTCTAAACGCAACAATGATAATTTCTCTTCTGCTTGGATTCTCTGGTCCTCACTTTCATGTTTCCATTTATTCTCTTTTTCTTTGTACATAGTCTCTATTTTCTGGATTTCTTCTCTGGCTTCCCTTAATTCATTCTTGTGATTCTCAGCAATTTTATATTTTACCTGTGAACACATTTATTAAAATTGCATAAAATAACAGAATGCAACTGAAGTGTCTGCAGTAAACACTACCAGGCATTTAATGCCTTGGAGAGATTCGATCCTTGCAGACAAGTCACCCTTCCAAACAAAAGAAAGGCTGAAATGAATTCAAGTAGCTATAAAAATAATAAATATAAAAATAAATATAAAAATAATAAATTGACAACTCTCTTCTACAACTACCTGAAAGGAGGTTGTATAGTGAGGACAGTGTCAGTTTCTTTTCTCAATTGACAAGTGACAGGACATTAGGAAGTGTTCTCAAATTGTGTCAGAGGAGATTTAGACTGGACATTAGGAAGAATTTCTTCACAGGGAGAGTGGTTAAGAATTGCATGGGCTGCCCAGGGAAGTGGTAGAGTCTCCATCCCTGAAGATATTTAAGAGAAGTGTGGACATGGCACTGAGGGTTCAGTGATGGGACTCAGTAGGTCAGGATGACAGGTGGACTTGATCTTGAAGTTCTTTCCCAACCTAACTGATTCTGATTCTCAGCTCAAAGGCTTTGATGATAATAATAAAGAGCCATAAAGAGCCACACCAGAATAAAATGAAAACAGAAATCCGTTGTCCTATTCTTTCTTCTTCCCCAAGAAACTGCTCTGAAAAAAAATATCTGATTGTTTGCTTCAGAAGACAGTGCTATCAAAACCAGAAAATGCTTTGGGGTGACATATTCAGCAGAAGGGCTTTTTCTATCTGCCACACTGCTTTCTGCTCAATTCTCCATTACTGCGTGACACAACAGTATGAAAGTGCATGACCCTACTTAGAGCTATAAGATGCTGCTCCACAAGATGAACTTATGTACTTGCCTGTATTAGAAGCAGTGTACATATGCTTGACCCACGTTAATGAAAATGGTAGACTGGACCAACCCTTGAAACATTTGTCCTCTCACACTGTCTGTGCTCTTAAACGCTTAGTTCCCTTGCAGATTAACTTTTCTTCAATGCTAATGTGCTCTGAACTTCAGACTTGCATTCCAATATCGAAGTGTATCCATGCAACTCTATTTAAACCTGAGGCTACCATCACCAACTAGACACATTTTAAAATAAGTGCCACATGGACTTCTCCTGGCCTTCCTAGCAGATCTGCACTTACCCAACTCTATACAAACAGCCCTGTAACTTGGATTACCTGTTCCATTTCCTTTTTCAGATGCTTTTCATTCTGCACTGAAAAATCTTTTTGTTTAGCAATCTCTTCCTTTAAACACTTTATTTCATCTGAAAGCTCTGCAATATGCTGTTTCTCAGAGTGGAGGAGAGAAAGCTTGACTTTGTGCTCTTCCTCCAGCACAGACACTCGTGTGGCCACCTCCATTTCAACTTGACGTGCTGCATCTTGAGCACTCTGTAGGCGTAATTTGGTGATTTCTATCAGAAAAAAATACAAAAAAAACACAAAAAAACACTGAAATGACTTTCTAGAATTTATTTAACAGGTCACAGTAATGCACAGCAATAAAGCTGAATGTTGTCAGGTATGCAATTCATCAGTAGTCATACTAACTACAGGCAAACAAGAATCACTTATCAAAAATTATTTTGTAGTCTGCTTTGCTTTATCATCACCTTTGAAATTTGTCAGTATCAACACACACAAAACCTGTGGCAGGACTTCCCTGCTAACAGCACAGCCATGAGTTGATTTTCTTTTTAGACAATATAATGGCAGATTTATGGAAGTTTTCTCCCCTCTTTCACATACAGAATTCACGTAAAGAATTTCTCCAAAAAGTCAACTGGAGAAAACTCTAAGCATCCTAATTTAGCAGTTTTGATACATTGTCTGCTAGTTGAAAAAACAAACAAAAAACCAATTGAACATAAGTAGTATGGCTGAAAATTTAAGAAGTTGCACCTATCTTTTTAACCAACTTACAGTGGAATATAGTTATAGTTGTGTGTTACATAGCTGTGAGTTATGGATGAGTTAAAACGTGTGTAATATTGTGCTCTCAGAAAGAGGTTGCAAATACAAGAACTGCCATGATCCCTTATCTGCACCTCAACAATACGTGCATTTCCTATTGAATACAAGCCAGCATATTTATCTAAATTACAAGATTGCATTTTCCAAGAAAAGCAGCAACTGTTAAGAAATTAATGAAACTTCCTATGTGGCTAGTTTCATGTAAACTTGGCCATAAGAAGAACTTTATCCTGAATTCTACAGCAGAAGTTACCTATTGTAAATTCTGCACTCCATAAATACTTTCCTCTTTGTTCCCAAATTCATTCCAATACGTATACCAACTATTGGAAAACGTGGGAGGAAAATAATACTGAAGTTAAATGAACAGAGGGCTATCAAATCTACAAAATGAACACTGGCAAAAGAGGTGTGGAACAAAGAACAGAAGTTGGCGTACTCTGTGGAATGGACTGAGAAACGTCCTACTTCACCGAAACACGACGAATATTTAACATGTCTGACAGACGATATTTATTTGAAATTTTTAGTGTTAATTCACAAATTGACATCAACCTTCCAGACATCAAGGATGCAAACTTAATTAACTCCTTCTAGCAACTACTCCTCAGTTGCAGTAGGTTTTTACCATAGAATAAGCAACCTCAGGTCACCACATCTTTGAAAGGAACCTTTTTCATTTAGGTAATTAGTCTCCTAGACTGTCTAGCTGTATAATTTCTGAGAAGGTCGTGTGAGACAATGTCATAAGCTTTGTGGATGTGACAGTGTGCTGTCATCTGCTGCCTCCACCAATGAGACCTATTATCATCATCATAGAATATCCCCAGTTGGAAGAGACCCACAAGGATCATCAAGTCCAACTCGTGGCACCACACACGTCTACCCCAAAATTCAGACCATATGACTAAGAGCACAGTCCAAACGCTTCTTAAAGCCCAACAGGCCTGGTGCCATGAACAACTCAACATAATCATAAGAGTCAAAAGCAAAGTGCTCAACACTAGGAATTAACAAGTGTTAAGTGTTCTTTATATATATAAAAAAAGGTTAATTTCATCAGATAACTTTTAAATATTTAAAGAAAAGCATAAGCCACACAAGCAGCTTACCATTTTAGTTCCCAGTTTGTCAGTTTATCTTACCTTTGATATGTTCATCTGAAAGCCTAGCACGGAGCTGCTCAAGTTCCAAACAATGCTTTCTTTTCATTTCCTCTATTTCTACTATATATTTGCCTGACAGATCCTTCTTCATTTTCATTAGGTCCTCTTTATATTGAAGCGCAAGGGAAGACCTTAAGGAATCTAATTCATGTTTGTGCTGTTCTTTAAGTTGTACCTGCAAACAGGCAAGTTCTTCCTATATAAAAAATGGATTAAAAAGACATCTTCAGCTTTGTGTTGAGGAAACTATGCCAAGATTCTTTCAAGGAGAGCAATAGATTAATTCCACTATGAAGCGTGTGCTTGACATTTATCTATCTGGCTTACAAAAACCCTGCTGATTTGCTCCTGCCACTTCATCTGCTACTACTGCAGCAGAATCCCTCAAGATATATATGCTCTGGAATTATGCGACAAGTCAGAGCAGAGTTTTGGGAGCCATTTGACAGTATAATAGAGAAGAAGGTCCCACAAGCATCTGGGTGGAGAAACCATCAACGCTCAACACTGAGGAGACCGCCCTCCTTCCCCATGTACAAAGCCTAGACATCAATCTGTGAATGCAGTTTCACACTCAGCTAGGAAACAAATTACAGCAATTTAGAAAATAATGATATGTACTTCTCATTTGTTTTATAACTGAGATTTTGTGTATGTTACTAATGAAACTGAGCTCATGCTGTCTTGAGTATGCCTTGTTTCCTCACTAAAAATATTACTATTTTTAAAGCTAATTTAGAAATAAAATCTTAAAACGAAAAAAGATCAAAAAAACTTTGGGAACTGTTAGACAACTTCTATTAAATTGAACAAAACTTTTATCTTAAAATTACAAGGGACGTGAAAATAGATGTATACATAAAAGAGACCAAATTAGTATCTCCACTTACGAAAACAGAGAGCAATGAAAAGCACAATCACTACAGAAGCTATAGAGAAAACACAGTGAAATCTGTACTTGTGTGGAAGAGATTTGACAAGAACTCTGTCCTTATTACGAACAGGATAACCCAAACAAAAGACACACAGAACCTCACATTTGATCTATTCTAACTTGGGAATTATTTAAAACTGATGATTTAATACACATCTGGCAAAAATAATTAAGCCATAATAAATGTCTCAAATATAATTAACTTTGTCTTAACACCTGGGAATTGGACATCAATTTTCAAACAGATCATGTATGGACTAGAAGAACTTCAGAAATACTACCTTATGCTGCTCCACCTGTTGATTTAGCTGATGAAGATAAAGATCTCTTCTCTCTTTCTCATCAGTCTCTCCAAAAACCGTGACAGAACTGAGAAGAGAAAAAGAGTTTTAAAGTTTAAGATCATATCACGTGTCACAAATTAGGTTAAATGAACTTGCTGACTTACAATATGGTACTGAAAGTAGGCAAAGAGCAACTGTAATAGCTACATGTGAAAGTATCCTCCACATTCATAGAATCATAGAGTGGTTTGGGTTGGAAGGGACGTTAAATATCATGTAATTCCATAACCCCCCCAGCCATGGGCAGAGGCAACTTCCACTAGACAGGGTTACTTAAGGTCCCATCCAACCCAGCCTTGACCACTTCCAGGGATGGGGCATCCACGTCTTCTCTGGACAACCTGTTCCAGAGCCTCACCACCCTCAGAGTAAAGAGCTTCTTCCTTATATCTAATCTAAATCTACCCCCTTATAGTTTAAAGCCATTCCCTGTTGTCCTATCATTATGCTCCCTGACAAAGAGGCTCTCTCCTGCTTTTCTGTAGACACCCTTTTAGGCACAGAAATGCTGCTATAAGGTCTCCCCGAAGCTCTCTCTTCTCCAGGCTGAACAACCCTAACTCCTTCAGCCTGTCTTTGTAGGAGAGGTGCTCCAGTCCCTCTTTGTGGGCCTCTACCAGACTCCCTCCAATGGGTCCATGTCCTTCTTGTGCTGGGAGCCACAGTCACCTCCTTATTTTCCATGTGCCTTAGCACAGTTTCCCAGAGGATCTGCTCCGTGATTTTGCTGGGAACAAGAGGTGAGACTGACTGGCCTGTAGTTCCTCAGGTCTTTCTTCTTCCCTTTTGGAAAATAGGGGGTTATGTTTCCCCTCCTCCAGTCAGCGAGAACTTCACCAGACTGCCACAACTTCTCATATATGATGGACAGTGGCTTAGAAACTTCATCTACCGGTTCCCCCACAACCCACAGACGCATCTCTCAGGTCCCATGGGCTTGTACACCGTCAGGTTCCTTCAGTGGTCTCAAACCTGATCTTTCTCCTACAGTGGGTGGTTCTTCATTCTCCCAGTCCTTGCCTTTGCCTTCTGGGACTTGATCTGTGGGGCTAAAGCTCTTGCCGGTGAAGACTGAGGCAAAGTCATTGAGTACCTCAGCCTTCTCCATATCTCAGGTGACCAGGTCTCCCATTTCCTTCCAGAAAGGGCCCACAAATTCCCTTGTCTTCCTTTTATCACTGATGTACCTATAGAAGCCTTTCTTGTTGCCCTTGATGTCCCTGGACAAATTTAATTTTAAGAGGGCTTTGGCTTTCCTAACCAGCATCCCTGGCTGCTCGGATGATTTCTCTGTTTTCCTCTCAGCTTATCTGTCCTTGCTTCCACCCTCTGTAGGTCTCCTTTTTCTGCTTGAGTTTGGCCAGGAGCTCCTTGTTCATCCATGCAGGCCTCCTGGCATTTTTGTCTGACTCCCTCTTTGTTGGGATGCATTACGCCAGAGCTTGGAGGAGGTGATCCTTGAATATTAACCAGCTTTCTTGGGCCCCTCTTCCTTCCAAGGCTTTCTCCCATGGTACTCTACTAAGCAGATCTCTGAAGAGGCCAAAGTCTGCTCAGCCAAAGTCCAGGGTAGCAAGTTTGCTGTGTTTCCCCCTCGCTGTCCTCAGGACCCTAAACTGCACCATTTCACAGTTGCTGCAGCCAAGGCTGCCCTTGAGCTTCACTTTCCCCACCAGCCCTTCCTTGTTGGTAAGAACGAGGTCTAGCATAGCACCTGTCCTTGTTGGCTCCTCTGTCATTCGGAGACGGAAGTTACCATCAACTTGTTCCAGGAACCTCCTGGATTGCCTATGCCCTGCTGTGGTGTCCCCCCAACAAATATTGGGGTGGCTGAAGGCCCCCATAAGGATCAGGGCTTGTGAACATGAGGCTACTCCTATTTGTCTTTAGCGGGCCTCATCTGCTTGGTCTTCCTGTTCCACTGGCCTGTAGCAGACTACCAGGATAATGTTGCCTGTCCCTGCCCTCCCTTTCGTACTGACCCATAAGCTCTCTGTCAGCTCCTCATCCACCCCAGGGGGAGCTCGGGGTCCATTTGTTAAAAAGACCTATTTGTATAGATCGTTCATCCTAGAATAAGGAAGAGTACAATATTTAGTTTAGACTGTCAGCTATCTAGACAAGTTAGTGACAATGAGCTGAGAGCAGGAGAAGGGAAAAACAGTAATATTTTAGGTACTATTTTTTGTTCTAGTTTGGTAAATGTCATTATGAGTTGTGATACAGAACCCCTTCAGAAGAAAAGAAAGAACTCGTGCATGGAATATTGAGTCAGAAAACCCTCGTGAGATTAAGCAACTCATTACTTCTGAATGGTGAATTAGAACTGGGTCAAAATGTTAATGTAGAAGGGCCTTCATATAACAGTGAACTTAACAGAAACAAATACAGTGCTCGTAGAGGAGTGAAGAACCCCCCTACAGTTATTCTTAGGTTCAAAAGTGTGAATGATGAAAATTAGGAAATGCATAAAAATGAAAGCTGGAGGTGCAGCAAAAATATGTTTGTTTCTCCTGGGCTGAAATGGAAGGTACAGGAACCGCACGTAGAGCTTTTCTTTTTAACTGTTTTTTGTGTTGTTTTTTTTTTTTTTTCCAGTGCCCTGGGTCAGGAATTAAGTCTTAAGATAGTTAGGGGAGATTTGTCAAATCAGGAAAGCAACATGTTCTGATTTTTATTTATTTAAAAGTAGGAAGATCATCTACATAGCTACAAGGAATATTGTTTTTCCTGTTTGATGAAAAAGTCAGCTCTGCTGAAATAGGTACATTTTCTTATTGTATGGGATTTTTTTTCCCATTGATGATACACTTGTTAAAAAAAAAAAAGCCTGGTTAGTTTGTATATCAAATAAACTAAAGTGTTGGATTATTGTATAAAATCTGGGAATAATAATAGATTTGATTATAAGTTTTGCAATGAGTTTTTAAATATGTTTTTCAGTTTGTAAAATCATATTTAAATTGCATTAAGAAATTGTTTTATCTCGTTGTAGGAAAAAGATGAAGTTATGTTTGACTCCATGACTCACAACACAAATATAAAATCTCAAATTAAACAATCACAGGAAGATATCTCAACTCAGGAAATGGACGTGATGAACAGCTCTGAAGAGCAGCAAAATCTGAAAAAGCATTGCCAACTAACATTGGAAAATGATCAAAGTCCTGATTCTCCAAAAAACAATTTGAACATCTGCTATACTAAAGATACTCGGAAAGATTTCCAGGATTTCATTGTGGATATGGCTTCATGGGGTTCACCTGAGATTGTGAGGAAGGAAGATACAAGCGTGGAACTTGAACCAGTGCTTCATCTGACACCTTTTTCAGAAGCTGAAAGCACAGATTTTCAAGTGGTGCACGTTAGGTCATCCCTTCAAGGAGATAATTCTCTTTTGATGGGATTTTCTAACCTGTATGAAAATGGCAGTGAAGAAGCAGTGGTGGAAGCAGATGTAAAATCTCCAGTTTTCTCTGAAAGTACCTATTCTGTTGACGACGATGAACACGTTACCGAGAAAAAGATTTTGGTAAGCGATATTTCATGCCTTGATTTCATTGTATTTACACAAGACATCTCAGCTCTGTTCCCATCCTAAATCATTGCTGGGCAATTGGCTCTAAGTAGTGGGAAATTAAACACCGAGAGGGGTATGAGTAGCATTGTTCTGGATGTACCGTTGTTAGTACCCCTCTCACTGTCAGATACTGGAGCAAACTCTGGGCTGTGCGTAAAGATTGTTTGCCACAGCTTTGAATAAGTGAAAATGCCTTCCAAATACTAAAACTGAAGAATAGACTGCTTACAGCAGGCTTAGTGTCCCACACATCTTTATGCTGTTGGTCTGGTACCAGTAAAAATCTGGATTGCTCTTGTGTTCTCTGAAGACTTCTTGAGAGGACTTTGCAAATCCTGCTACTTTTGCAGCGAGATTCTGTGGAAGTAACTGATTAGCAACTTTGTGGTAGAGAGTTAGAAGAGACTGTTTCAAAATAGGAGAATAAAGGTTTTTCTTGGTAATGGGAGTTTTTATATACTTGTTTCTGTATCCTTTCACAGGAAGATAGTCTACTTCAAAAAATTAATTTTATTCATTTTATTCTCAATTTTTATGCCTTGCTTTTGAAGGAAAAGTAATTATAAATACATAAAATGCCCCGTTCTCCTATCTCCAACATGTGCCTCATGCCCTTTCCCATGGGCTGAGCTAGCAGCCATGTAACTGAAGGGGTTTGGTTTGGCTCAGTTTGGGGCACTCTTTCAGTGGAAAACTCTTCACCAAGGGTTAAGCTTTGACCACTTCATCAAACTAGTGTTGAGTTTCTGCACAGCTGTCCCAATTGGTAGATCCCAAACAGATGAAACGTGTGATGTTGCAGCATGTGATGGGCACAGAAGAGGAAGTGGTGCAGAACCGTCTCTAGTGGCAGTTACATTGGGTTAAATGCACTGTTAACTTGCGGTTTTATTGAAAAGGTGAAGTTTAGGGAGTATCTTCCTGCAGAGTTCAGCTTCTCTCGGACACAGACAACTTAAATTGACTGGCTCTGATAGAGGCCAGAGAATTTGGGCTGGTTTGGGGTTTGTTGGCTCCATGAAAGTTAGCACGGCTCTTATTGTGGTGGTGCAGAGGGCCATTCCTGACAGAGGTTCCCCTTCAGTGTTAACGTCAGGCTGGTTGGATGCTGATTGAACGGTGATTAAAGTTTGTATATTGTAACTTTATATTGAACTTTTAACCCTTTTTGATTTGAAAATGAAGAATCTTCTGGATGCTGACACAACAGTGGATGTTGTGTGCGATTTCAGTTTGGCTTTTGGGGAGCCTCATTGTGAGGTGTCCTTAATCTTAAGTCCACTGTTATACCCCCATAGATAAACTGAACAGATTTCAGTTGAGGCTTATCATTTCTCCTCAAGTACCGTAGTTTATATTTGAAATTGCCCAGTATTGAAATTTCTTTTCATGCTGCAGAAAGAGAGTTTTGTTCTACTTGCAAGTTGTAAATGTATGTAATGTTCCTTTTCCATTTTGCTACAGAAGAAAAGTATCTAGAGGGAAATTATTTACAGTATTCCTCAGAGTGACACGTCAGCTGAGACTAAATGCGAATGCTTCTCTTTCAAAGACTCTTCTGTTTCTTAAGGCTACTGAGAGAGAAAAATGTAGACAGAATGGTTTTCAAGGAGTACTGGTGCTGCATTTGTCGTCACATTTGCTACCTCTAACTCTTTGAAGGAGTAGGCATTTACTCAAGTCAGCACTAGTAACAAAGGTGCTATAAATAGAGACAGCTCAACAGCTGGATTCAGAAAACTAAGTTAATGTGAAAAATTATTTCCAAGCAGATGAGAGAAGCGGATAATCTAACCCCATCTGATTTGCAAGATGACATAAGATCAAGAGTATCTGCCACAGATGTGATGAGCAATGAATATGGCAGCAGTAAGTTCAACTTTGTTTGTAGATTCCTTTCACTTTTTTGATAGCTTCAGGAGAAAACTATTCTAACATTGCCACTTTCCCCAATTTTCTTTTACTGTGCATCTTTTATTTGATATCTGTGCCTTTCTTAGTTGGTTCAGAAGATAGTCACGCTAGTGAAAGTCTACTTTTCCTTCTTCGTCCCTTTTCATACTGGATAGGAGACATGGAGTTTTATTGAGTCTTAACTTAAAATCATCATCATCGTTCCTGGTGCTAAAGGTGACTTATAGCCCTTTTACTTTAAGTTGGTTCGGGTCAACCTCTTACAAGATTTCAATCAACTAACCATACATTTATGCTAGCAGAAGGAATCACAGTTATTTGCAAGCGGTTATGCTGGTTTCAAGTTCTCTTCAGCTTTCTAACACCTGGGGGCTGTCTCTTTCTCTAGGTACCAGCTCAAATTTGCTTAAATAGTGGAAAATTACACACTGAGAGGGGTATGTACATCTGCTTGGTCTTCCTGGTCCAGTGGCCTGTAGTAGACTCCCACTACATCACTCTGTCCCTTTAGTACTGACCCATAAGCTCTATGTCAGCTCCTCATCCACCTCCAGGCAGAGCTCCATGCACTCCAGCTGCTCAGACATAGAGGAGGACACCCTGTCATCTCCTCTGCCTGTCCTTCCTAAAGGACCTGTATCCTTCCATTCTAACACTTCAGTCATGGAAATCATCCTACCATTTCTCTGTAACGCCAGCGAGTTCATAGCCCTGCAGGTGTGTGCACATCTAACTTTTCTTGTTTATTTCCCATGTGACATGCGTTTGCATAAAGACATTTAAGTTGGGCCCCTGATGAAGCTGATTTACTGACAGGAGTAGCTGGAATTCCTTTGTGCTGCTCTTCAGCTGCTCTCCTGCTGACCCGTGACTTTTCTCTAGGCTCTGGTCATCTATCACTGATGCCACTCCTCCAGCTGAGAGGAGTGGGATGGATTGAGATTCCCCTACCCTTAAGTTTAAAAGCCTCTTCACTAACTTGTCAAGCCTATGACCATAGATGCTCTTCCCCTTTTCTGACAGTGGACCCCTTCAGACCAGGTTTCTCAAAGTGAGTCCTACGGTCTAAGTAGCCAACCCCCCCCCGGTCTGTGGCACCAGTCCCGCAACCATCTGCTGATTTGACAGATTCAAGTGGCTCTTTCAATCCCCTTCCCTTTGACCAGGAGGACTGATGAAATAACCACCTGTGATCCTGAGTACTTTAGTACTGCTCCCAGGACTCTTTAATCCCTCAATACTACTCAGACTGCTCCATGCTGCATTACTGGTGCCCACATGAAACAACAGCAGTGGGTAATAGTCATTAGGCTGTATGAGACTTGACAGTCTCTTGGTGATCCTTGATATGAGCCCCTTGTAAGCAGCAGACTTCTCTCAAGAGATTAGTTTGGCAAATGGGTGCCTCTACCTCTCAGAAGAGAGTCTCCTACTACTATCAACCATCATCTTTTCTTAGTTGCACTGGTTGTTATGCAGGGAGTAAATTGGGCTGCCTTACTCAGCACCACTTGGGTTCATAGAATCAGAGAATCGTTTACGTTGGGAAAAAACCTCTAAGATCATTTAGTCAAACCATTAACCTAGCATTTCCACATCTACCACTAGACCATGTCCCTAAGCACCATACTTATACATCTTTTGAAGACCTCCAGGAATGGTGACTCCACTACTTCCCTGGGCAGCCTGTTCCAATGCCTCACCACCCTTTCAGTGAAGAAATTGTCTCTAATATCCCGTCTAAATCATATCCAACTTCCATTGCTGACTTTCTAACTTCAAATCACCTCATGTCCGGTCCCAACATACTTAATGGCTAACATCACCTTTTATACAAACGAATGGAAGCACTCCATCATAACACGAGATGAAAAGAAAAGGAACTGATTACCTGATACCCCCTGCTTGATCCTGGCTCATGACCACCTCCTCTGACAATGAATATTCTTTTTCTTCCAGTCTCTGTTGCAAGAAAGTCAATTCTTCTCTGTAGTTTTCTTCAGCAACTCTTAACTTTTGTTCAAAGTAAAGTCTCAACTGTTCTAATTCAGTCTCATGCTCACTTTTTCTTTGCTGACGCTGCTGTTCAAATTCTTGTTTTAAATGCTCTATTTCTTCCACCCGTGATGCACGAGCCAGGAGCTGCTCTCTTAATTCTGGAATGGAAACAAGAACAATATAAGTACTCAACAGTGTACAACTCAAAAAGTCATTCTGTGAAGATCAGCCAAATTTTAGTTCTTGAGATGGCAGTAAAATGCTATCCTGTAAGCTGCATAAGAAAATGAACTTCTGAAAAACAAAACATTCCTTCCTCAGAAGACAGTAAAACAACATTCGTCATTTATACTGCATTCAGAGAAACCATTATCACAACAATCAAAACTTTCAGCAGACTGTTAGCCCCCCTAATTTCCTTGTGCCTCAGGCTTAGGCCATTGACATGTAGAGCTCTGCAATAACGTTTAATCTTCAGTCAAGATCATTTAATTTGCTCCTGGAAAAAACATCCAAAGAAATACAATTTTAGCACAAAACTATGCAGAAAGACATGGCACAAGAAAAAAAATCTGGACTACTTTAGTAATGGTTTGGCTATCCATCACAAGCTCGCACAGAAGCCAAATTCACTGGATCAAAAAGCCACCTAGATAAAAAAAAAGTAGAATCATAGAATCATTAAGGCTGAAAAAGACCTCCAAGATCATCTGGTCCAACCATCACCTTATGTCACCCAATGTCAACGTCACCCACTAAGCCATGTCCCTAAGCACCATGTCCAACTTTTCCTTGAACACCCCCAGGAACGGTGACGCTACCACTTCCCTAGGCAACCTGTTCCAGTGCCTGACTGCTCTTTCTGAGAAGAAATGCCTCCTCATTTCCAACCTAAACCTCCCCTGGCACAACTTGAGGCCATGCCCTCTAGTCCTATCACTAGTTACCTGTGAGAAGAGGCCGACCCCCAGCTCCCCACAACTTCCTTTTAGATAGTTGTAGAGACCAATAAGATCTCCCCCGAGCCTCCTCTTCTCCAGACTAAACAACTGCAGTAGAAAACAGTCATCTTGTCTGTTTCAGCAAGCTACCCTTCTTTAAGGAAGTGAGAGTAAAGGACAATTACAGCATATTCAGGAATTCCAAGAGCTTTCTTTCCCTGTCTCCCATTTTAAAGTAGCAGTAATGTATCAGGAAGTGAAAAGGTAGAAAAAGGACAAAAATCACAGGGAAGAATAAAAAAGTTTCCCAGATGGCTTAACTGCCTAGATAACTTAAGGTTTGACGTATCCACAAAGGATTAACTGAAGATGGAACTGCACTTTAGGAAGGGAAAAAACAAACAATAAAGCCACACAATTAGAGACAAGCAGCAGCTTATGTTATTCTGTACGAGAAGCTTCAGAAAGAAGTATGGAAATGACTGCAGATACTTCCCAAAGTTAACACAAGCCAACAGTCATCTGAATGTTAAACAAATGTTCCTATGCCATAAAAAGGTATCTGTTAAAGGACAAACCAGTATTCCCAGTATGGACTGACAAGAAATACAGAGAAAGACTCCCGGGCCTGTGGTTTGGCCAGTAATTCAAGTGTTGTTTGGTACTGCACTCCAGCTCACATCCCCAGTATGCAATCAAGCTGCCTGAAATACAGGCATGGAATCACCTCCAAACTATAAACAGCAGACACCTTCAGCTCACTCACATTCTCTTCTGAGCCACACTTCAGCTCTGCAGTACTCACATTGAGGAGACTGGGTGAAAGGCAAGCATGTTCCCAGTGCTGCACAGCTATCCTCACCCAGCAGCACAGCACACTCACATCACAGGACAGCCCCAGAGGCTGCCACTCAAGAAGCAATGTAGCTGATTGTCACAGTATGTTTTTGTATAACCCACCAGAGAATACACACGTGGAGAAAGAATCCTTACAGCAAACATGCAAACAGGAAGAATATGAGCAGTAAGCACATGACCTAAGTCTGCTTCTTAAGGCAGCTGTTGACAGGTACGGGGACCAGAGGAATCAAGTGACAAGCAGGATCTAGTGAAAACACTAATGGCATAGGCAAGAAAAGTCCAATCTCAGGTAGGTGTTATCTAACCAGCAAAGTCTGCTGGCATGACATTAACATAGGAAAGCATTAGACAATTTTGAACTAGAATGTCATTTTTTAGTCAGCAGCTAGATAATTGGAACGCTGCTCTGTGTTCTGAAACCACTGCGCTAAGTCCTCAAACCAGTTCAAATGCATTGTCAAATGATGACTTGAGTGGAGAAAAGCAGAGTAAAAACAAAACAACTTTAAGATCTCCTCACGCAAAAAGAGATATCCTCACCTGGAACATGGGCTTCCATCTTGGACTCACCATCTCAAGCATGATGAAGGAGAAACAGAAAGGGTCCAAATAATGGTAATGTGGGTGATTAGATGCATAGAAAGACATTTGAATTGTTAATAAAGATTAGGGCTACTGAGAGGGAATATAGGAGTTCAAACAAATACTAAGTCGTGCTATCTATACTATAAATCTATAACAAAAAATGGATCTAAAGTCAAGGTAGAATCTGACTAAATCAAAAAATGTATTGAACTTATGACTGAAAAAAACATCCTCACTAAACCCTATTATATTTCGAAAGCTACTTAGTTGTATTGATTAAAAATTTGAAACGATATTTAAAACAATAGGCAACATATCCTTAACTACTCCAGCATAAGTAAAGAATGCCATCTAATGTTACTGTTTGAATGCAAAGGTAACACATACAGCTAACGTTAAAATCATGTTGCCTAGCTGTTTTAACTCTTTAAAATTCTTTCATTTATTATACATCTGTTGCGCACATCTGAGATATATTCACACTTCACTTCAACCAAAAGTGTGTCAACTCTGATTACTACACCATGAAGTTGACTACGCTACGTTTAATAATGTCAATAAGAAATCTTAATATATATAAAGCTCACCATGTCACATTTCATCAACACCCCAGACATTTTCTTTCAAGCTTTAAAACTCTTTCAAAACTTTAATGCAGATACACATAAGACTAACAAAAACAAACGAACAAAACACACTGCTCCTGTTTAAGTGCTCCATACATTCTTATTTTTTGCTTTTAGGTTTATGGGACTTGCTTATTTTTTAAAATTAAACTACGCTTTGGAAAAAGCAGCCTATTTGTAGCCTTGCAGGAAAACAACATTATTCATTCTGATTTCAGAAGTATTACCTGAAGGTTGTTATTCTATTTTTAAAATACAGGTACAGAAAAGCTCCAGATTAAATATATCTAAGAATTATGTGTGTCAGAAGATAGTGAATTTCCAGTTTGAGCATCAATGAAAAAGGCTTTTATTTAACTCATCTCACAACTGAAAAGGAAATAAAAGCCATTTTTACCTCAAGACATAACCTAATCACTCAGTTTTTGAAAGATTTCTGCTTAAAAAAACTGACCTCCTAATTATATCCAAATAAAAGAAAAAATCTTCAAAGTTACACTAAACTTCTTGAAAACCAAGTAGTCATCTTTACTGTCTAGCTACAATTAACAATTTTCTCAACTGAATTTATAACCCTTTCTCTACTGAATATAAATAGGAGCATGTTCCACAGAGCAGCATTTTCTCCATTTGAACTGCATTACATTTATTTAAAGCTGCAATTAAAGTGTTTTTCACTAAAGATTTTTATAGCATGCAGGAGTAGAGCAGGAAGGAAAAAGAAAATGACAAGAGTGAGCATTTTGTCACAGCCATACCATGCTTTTTGACATTGCAGGACCGACTAGTCATACAGTGCTTACTTGCCTCTCACTTCAGAAATCTTTTAGGCACACAATCACTAGGGTATAACCCACTCTACACATCTGTGACCTAGATGTGTGTTTCTGGTACATGATTAAAAGCCCTTCATATCAATAATACATACTTCCATATGAACAAGAGGCAACAATATCCATCAGTTTTGAACATACCATTCAACTCCTGCCGATTTGCTCGGGTACTGTCAAGTTGAGACCAAAGCTGCCTGACTTCTTCTTGTGATTGAGTCTTGAATTCTTCATGCACGATATGAAGTTTTTCCAGCTATGGAGAAAAAATAAATTATTTTGTTCTAATTGATTATTACCATGCAACATAGACAGTTCTGTCAGGACAAGGTGGAAACATTAGTGACAACCAGATTCTGAGATCCTGACCCAGGTTACCAGAGATACTGAGTAGTCCTTAACTGTTAGACCTTCTCTTCTAACAGAGGGGTTTGTTCCCAATGCTCTATTTATCATCACTAGCAAGAATCAAGTATTAGATAAGAAACTTAGGAACCAAAACATCAAGTACATTAATACAGAAGCAGTGACACCGAATTGCAGAACAGCAGTTGTGTTCATAAGACTTTGAATCACTATTAAAGACCCAGAGTGTTTACCTATTTTATGAACATGCTTTGTATTTTCTTTAAAACCCCTAAATACAAACACATTACTTAAATGATGAGCATAGAGTCTATTTTTGTGACACACAGAGTAATCAACCATTCAAAGTTGAGAAGTTTATTTACCTCCTTCTGAAGATTCTGTTCTTTTTCTTGGCTTTTCATCTTTATATCTTCTAGGAGTTGGTTATGTTCAGTCTGCAGCTGTTCACGTAAGTTTGTGATGGCTAACTGGTGTTGTTTCTCAAGATCTATACGTTTTACTATAATTAAAAAGTAATTCTGTTACATCACCATCCTGGATGCTGAATAACCTACGTAACCGTTTTGTGATGAAAATAAAAATGTGTATGTCCAGACCAGAATGCTGGCTTATGACATTTCCTACAGGATTCACAGCCATAGGTGTCAGTACTTCCAGATCATTACAAAAATCGTGAAAAATAAAGGGTTTCAAAGTCTAACATTTCTACACAGAGCTACCTAGTTCTCTATATCCCACACTGTTAACTAAGAAGTAACCAGCAGTAGTATCAGAGAGATGAGCATCTGCTCTCTGTATATATAAACAAGCACCTTGAACTAGAAGCACATTTTTGAGCTAGAAGCATATTTACTTGGAAAAGGAAATCAAACATTTCTTCATGGCCTACAAACACAGAATTCCTCCTACAACACTCAGTATCAAGAAGTAGAAGAGATGACCAGGAAGGACTACGAAGACTCATGCCAAACATGTTCTTCCTCAGCACTGAGCACTCTCTGAACCCTATAAACTTGCTATTAGCTCATTCAGTCAATTAATGTTTAACTGCCCAGAATGAACCTGCAGTAAAGTGATGGACATTTTGGCCACATGCTTCAAGAGATGCAAGTTATCCTCATACAACAAACTTTACAGATACGGGTTCATCTACCAGCCAATTCACATTGACTAGTAAAGTCAGGGCAGGCTGGGAAGAACAAGCCTTTTTTTTTTTTTTTTAAAACAAAGATGTCCTCAGAGCAGCCAAAGGCCACCCAAACACAGTGAAAGCATCCGGCCCATGGCACGCAGGAAAGGCTACCCTTCACTTCTCAAATGTGGTATTACTGTTTGTCAGCCGGCACCAGAATTCCAGTACTTTTAACACCATATTTCCATTTATTTGAGGAGAGTATTATTTCCCACATATCTCACTGACATAGCATCTTGGAGGCTAGGCAACCTGACTAGCTCTCTCTCTCCACTTCATGGCACACTGCATCTTGTGGGTCCTTTTCATGCCATCACTGCCAGCATGGCTGACACTATGGCAGTCAACCACTACTCTGACAAGTGTTTCAGATTTTCAAGCCCTACAAAAGCTCTTCAGAGGTGTATCTCTGATCTGCACCTCAGCAAAGAACGTATGCAACTAGGTACCCATCTTGATCCTCATTTTTCGAGGTAATGAAAATTCCTATTGCAGTAGTCTTAGAAGTGTCACTTCCATAACAGTATTTCAAACAGATACCATTCCATCAAGTTTTAACTACTGAGAATCCAAATGCAAATATTCTAGTTAGAAAAAGCTTCTATTAATAGAAATCTTGATTAATTCAGTGACTGTCAAAACTGGCTTTCATCTGTCAGCAAAACTGCATATCCCTTTAATACTTCCAAAGGAAAACAGAGTCTATCTCATATTCCATACAAGTCAAAATGCAACAGGAAGGTGGGCTTCAAACAACATTTTTCCATTCAGGTCCTATTTTCAAGACAGTCTCATGTCATCAGCCCAATTTTGAAGTAATACATGAATATATTTTGTATTTGCTTTTTATATTTGTTCTAAAACACTTAGCTTTCTTATTGTTCAATAAAGAAAAGCACTCCCCAGACCATGGCACTTACATTCAGACTGGTCCTTCTCAAGAGAAAGAAGCCCCAGCTCCACTTTGACCTTTTCTAATTCCATTTCCAGAGTTTCCTGCAGTTCTGCCATTTCAGTCTGATGTTTTTCAGAGAGCTCTTTGCACATGTTTTCTAAACGTATCTCAGACTCTAATTCCCAGTCTCTTTTGATAGTCTAAGAGAGCAAGATATGAGCATTGTTAAAGCAAACACATTTAGTTGGTTTTTCCCCCCCTCTATTTTATTTTTTTAAATAAATATGTAGTAGAGGCAAGACTTCTTCCAACTCTAGTTTAGTGAAAGTTAGTGAAAGAAGTTCTGTTTTTTCTTGTATAAGAACAAAATTTATACCTCTAGTATCTGGATATGTTTCTCTTCCATTTCCATTTCTATTTTCTTTCTCTGATCAACTGTGAAATAAAATACTATTTATTAGTAAATGTACGTAAAATATCTTGCTTAAATGACAAGCAGAAATATAGGTGAAATAGACATTTTCAACATCAAACTCAGGGCTTGAGTAGGTAGGCATGCAGCAGTGTAAGGTGCTGGGCCCTATCTAAACCCATTATCTAAATCTACTGTTATATTATATCCCAGTAAGTCACTTCCATTTTAGAAAATGATACACATTAACAGTTATAACTGCTAAGACAAGTCTGGAGGTTAAAGTCAGCTTAATTAGCAAAGCAAAGTCTACTTAAGTCTAAGGGATATGAACCACCTCCTTTATTCCTAAACATATTTATTCAAATGCATATCAATGTCATTTTAGTTGCCAACATTTCACTGCACAACATTTAAGCGTTAGAATTATCTGTATCTCCAGAGACACAGCAAAAGAATTAGCAGGCAGCAGCAAGCAGGAACCTCTTTTCAAATGTCTTTTTAAAAATGCCTAGGAAACAGAATAGAAGTCAGATGCTATTATCTGGTCCATTATCAATGACACCTTCCCAACTCATCCCCAGATTCTTTCCAATTTCCGGCTCTGCACCTTTCTTGGTTTGTAAGAACCCTGGAAAGTGCTATCAGTCCCCTCCTCACAGCTGCAAAGTACTGTTGCCTTATCTTAAGGCATTACTTCAAGTTTCTCAGTGAGAGATGAGATCCCAGAGACTGAGATGGTACCAGCTACCCAGCCAGTGGTCAAGTAGAGGACAAAATTTCATCTATTTTAAAAGATATGAGTGTCACAGCACCCAAATGAGTTGGGGTCATGCCCAATCACCACCTCCTGAAAATTTCCTCTACCCTTCCAGGTAACAGCATCCACAATTCTCTCCTCTCTCCTGCCTCATCTGATTCTGGACTTTCCTCAGTCCCTGCATTCAAGCACTCTGAAGCAGTTACATTCCTATCAAGTTACAGCACGAAAATGTAAATAAACAGCACTGATCCTGAGAACTATGCCCAGACTTCCTCCTGTTCCCAAATTCCACCATGCCATCGGTTCACTGTATTACTGGTGATTACAAATGCCTTTCTGTTCTTGAGTTTGAAAGACAGAGCCCCAAAACATCATCCTCCTCTCAGGGAAGGACAACTTTTCCTAGAATTTCTTTCCTAAAATTTCTTCAGTAAAATTGCTGCAGGCCTCATCTTTCTCCAGAAATTCCTCAAGCCCTGTCATACAGTTCAGAAATTTTCTTCTGATCTGGGAGGGGACAAAAAACTCTCCAAAATGCCCCAACCACCATCAGCAGGCCTTCAGTTCTAATAGCTGCACCATTGCTCTTGGTGATGTCAAAACACAATCTGGTATCAAATATATCACACAAAACATCTGGCTTCAAGTTCTCACTGAGCCTTTCAGTTCCTTTCCAACTCCTTTCTCCTACTTTTGAAACATAAAAGCGTGCAAGCCAGGAAGAATTTTCTATCTTGTTGGGAACACAGTAGCCAATGTTGACTTAGGGCAATAAAAACCCTTAAAAAATATAGGGTAAAAGCTCTACACTTTGCACCGATTAAATTCTCTGGGACAGCTCTGTCTAATGCTTCCTAAAACCAACTAGTTCAGTATACTTTTTTTTTTTTTGAAATCAGAAGTAGTAACAAAACACTCATGTAGTTGAAGAAGAATTAAGGTTAGGTCTGGACAACTTCATTTTTGCATATAAGATGTAATTGTGCACATGCAAGCCGAGCCACTGCCTCTAATCAAGGCAATGCCAGCCTTCAGTCAAAAGGCCAGCTCTAGACCCTAATAGGAAAGAATAATACTGATTGGATTTCAATTTTAATACCTAATTCTTGCTGATACTTTGACTTCAGGTCTTCTTTTTCCTTCAAACACTGTTCTTTAGTCTTCTCCCACTCCAACTGATGGCGGCTTTGCAGAATTGCTACTTCCTGAGCACGCTTATCATTGAGCATCTCCCGTAGCTCCACAAGTGCAGTTTCCTTTTCTTTTCTCAAGTTAGACTGAGTAAGCTCAAGCTGAGAGGTGTGCATATTATTTAAGCTTAGGCGTAAAGCTTCCAATTCAAGACTGTGCAGTGTCTGTAATGGAGAAGAAAAAGCATGTCCCTCTCTTCTAATGAAACGTGCTCACTGTTTTCATAACTAGCTTCAGTTTGAATTGCTTTCAACTACTAACACATGTAAGTTTTGCTTTCCTGTAGTTGAAAAATATTTCTTCATTGCAGGGACAGAACCCCAAAATAAATTGACTATTACAGATTTACACGTTATTTGCAGTATAAAGTAGGTGGTTTTCCTTACCTGCCTCTTAACTTCGTCTCCAACCAAATACCTTGCATCTGTCCATTTCTTCACAATTTCTTCACACAAGCACACCACATCCCTTCATTGTCTATTACAAAATTCCTCTTATTTGCTATTGCTTATAAAATGGTTCAAAGCAAAGTTCTAAAGCGGTATTGGAAAAGTGGAAATTAAGTTCACCAGAAGTATTAAAAATCTATCAGTTAGAAATGGCAGCTAAAACAGGCTGACAACTTTCCAATTCCTGGATAAACTAAACAGTATACCAGTATCTTGTAATTAGACTTGCGACCAGACACATTCTTACCATTTCTACTTTGCATTTAATGGAAGTGTTAAAAAGCCCAGTAAATACTTAAGGGGAAGTCAGGTTTACACACTTCATTTAAACACAGAAGTAATACAAATTACATTAATGGGATTTTTTTTTTATTTTATAAATTTGTTAAACTTACCAAGACATGAAAAATGACTGTTGTCTTTTTTTTTTTTAAAGCCATTAATTGAAGCATCTGATTTCCTTTGAAATTAATGTCAATATACAATAGCAGCGAGGATGATCCTGGGGAGCTCTTTCAGAGCATATCAACTATTGCCCACCAAAGAAACATTCTTAATTCAATTTCAGCATTTCATAAAATAGCATACACAGTAGAGACAAAAAATAAATCAAGGAGCCTTCTCTTTGCAACAAATACAGTAATTACTGTGTTTCTTTATTTTACCTGTGATTGGAGCTGGGCTTGCTCAATCTCTGCTTTGTGTGTGGCTGCCATTTGCTGCTGAAGTTCATCCAACCGGTGTTGCTGTTCTCTGTTTAGTGAGGCACGGAGCTCCTCCATTTCTTCTTCATGCTTAGTAATTAGTTCAGAGATTTCACGTTCATGCTCTCGTTCATGTACCTGCACAGAACACTCAGATAAAGGTTTTTCTTCAAAACAGTGTTTGTTAGTCCCACTAAAAAGTTACCAGGCCAAAATTTTCCCTTCCACAAAACCCCAAATCAAAGACAACATAGATTTTTCCACCTCCAAAATATTTATAACTGTTTTTCTATTATCTACAAACAATGCAAGATGAGTTTATTTTTCTGAAATAAGCCTGATTACACCATTTACCTTTTTTATTAAAGCAAGCTGTTCTTTTCTTTCTTCCTCCAACTTCTGCTGCTTTTCAACTTTATCTTTTATTTCATTATTTAATTCTTCTATCTGAAAACAGGGATACAAACATTTGCAGTGAGTACTTTAAGTATTCTGAAACCCAAGAACTGCCATTATTGGTGTTGCCTACCTCCTCCTTGTGTGTCAAACTCACTTTAGTTAATTCCACAAGGTGCTGAGACTCCATTTTATCAATTTCCTCTTTGTAATGTTTCACCATCTCAGATTGTGCCTCCTGCACAGCTTGTGCAGACTGAAAGGACTCCTGCAAGCGATTTTCAAGCTCCAGCTGAACCTTCTTCAAATGAGCTATTTCTTCAATTAGCTGGCTTTCTTTCACATTGTATTCAGTACTTTTTGCCTCTATTTCAGCATTAAGTTTATTAATTTCTGCATTATTCAAGTTCAACTTGTCCTCATATCCCAATCTTTCACACTCCTGTACCTCTTTGAGGTTTTGCACTTCAGTATTAAGTTCACATATGTTTCTCTCAAGATGTACTACGATGCTAGCATTTGCTGCTAAAGCATTCTCTGCTTTTATTAGATCTTTCTCCATGGATGATAATCTCTTGCCCAACACTGTTTTTTCCTTCAATAAGAGTGCTAAATTTTGTTCTCTGTTACTGATTTCAGCTTTGAGCAGATCCTGTTCTTTTAGCAATGTCTCTTCAAGTACAGCTTTCTGACCAAGAAGCTCTGTTATTGTCAGATTTTTAGCCTTCTGAGCATCAAGCTGGGTCTGCATTTGATCCCTTTGACTTTGCAGAACAGCCAACTGACGTCCAAAAAGAGACTGTACTTCACTTGTTACAGAATCAGAAGCTGTTTTCTGCTCTTGTACTTCTTTCACTAATTGCTCCTGAGTTCGCAGCTGCGCCATCAACATTTCTCTTTCTTCCTGGAGGTCTTTCAGCATTTGTTGCCAGGTAGAGGATTTTGATGTTTGTGTTAAAGGCTCCACAGCATGGTAAGGTTGGCCTCCATCCTCACCCTGTTGCTTTATTAGGTGGCTTATTTTGTTTTCAAGTTCTTTCTCCTTCTCTGTTTTCTGAAGAAGTTGCTTTTCACAACAGACCCGTGCTTCACGTTCCTTATTCAGTTCCACATGCATAAGAGAGAGCTCAGCTATTACTTTTTTCCATTTTCCAGCAGCTTCTTGGGTCTCCTGTTGAGATTTTTCCAAGGCTGACTCCTTTTCATGAAGCTGTTCGGTTAGCTTGTTTAGTAGACAGATGTGTGAAGCTCTCTCATCATCCTTTACAACATCACAGTTGCTTATTTTGTTTTGCTGCAGGGAGCCATCTGACAAAAACGAAATGAAGTCCTCTACTTCCACCTCAGTTTTTTCAAATGTCTCTTGAGCCAAACTGCTATGACATGTTTTTTCATCAAGGCCAAAGTTTAATAGAGGAGGTTTAAAATCCATGCTCGGTTCTAAAAGCACATTACTGTCTAATCTGTACCTACTGCATCTATCTTCTTCAATGGCATAACCTTCAGAACTGCCTGACACGTATGACTGCTCTGGTCTTTCTGTGGAGACAAGATATTTAGCCAACATGTCTTCATCAACAGTGAAAAACCCAGGTTCTGACAATTGTTCTTCAGACAGGTAATCTCCTTCATTACCTTCGCTTTCTTCGATCCTTGAACTCATTATTTCTTTTGATTCACCTCTTGATGAGTCTACTCCCAGTTCGCACTGGAACTCTAGTTCTTCAGGAACAAACTCTTCTTCACCTTTAAAGTGACATGGTTTATTCATTATCTCCTCAAGTACCAGAGCTGCAGAGAGTGAAACATCTGGTAAAGGGTGTTTTTCCTTCAAGATCATTAGATTTTTATTGGAGACAATCTCTTCATTGTACTCTTGCCTTGTATCTGCACTGTTTTCAGCCTCAAAAAGAGGCTTTTTATGTAATTCCTGGATGCATGAATCCAGTTCCTGAATCTCTTCATTCAAGTACTTTTTTTCTTGTTTATATTGCTGGGCTTCCTTGACCTGCTCTTCTGCCTCAGAAAGACGAGACTTAAGGACATCAATTAAAATTTTGTATTGAACCTCAATTTCAGTCTTCTCTCTCTGGAATTTTTCCTGCTGGTTTTCAAGTTTCTTCCTCAAATTTTCTTTATGAATTTCAGACTCATGAAGACTGTTATTTAAGTCGATTATTATGCTGTTCAAATTCTGAATGTGTTCTTCAGAATTCAGAGCAGAGAGTTCTTTTTTTAACTGTTCAAGGTCATTTTTATATTTTAAAATCATTTCTTCTTCATATATCTGCTTCGTTTCTGCAATCTCTTTTCTGTGGCATTTCTCTAGCTCAGCCCTCAAGTTCTCTAACTGTCTGCAAATATCCTTTTCATAATTCATTTTCAGTTCAATACACTGCTGTTCTTTCATTTTTGATAATGTTATTTCATTTTTTAATTCTGTTATTTCCGAGTCCCGGAGAGAAAGAGTATGTTGTAGTACAGACATGTTAAATCTTTCTGATGTTAGTAGATCCTGAAGATTTTTAATGTGTTGTTCTTTTTCTCCTATGCTTTCATATAGCTGCTGCATTGTATCTTTCATACCCTCTTCCATTAGAGCAAGCAGATTTTCCTTATCTTTGGTATTCTTAAAAATAAAATACATGAAATGTGATGTTTTACTTTCCTTAAACCTCCTGTTTTTCATGTCTCTTCACATATAATATTTACCCTTAAGTGCATAGAGCATCATTGGCCTAGGCAATATGATTTCTAAGCATATCATTGACCATGGGAAGCACTACTGAAACACTGATCAATGTGGTAATAATATCAAGTTTTCCATGGAATAACGAATAATATGCCACTGACTCCAGAGAGAAAGGAAGACTGTCTGAAATTGTGTATTTTGAATAAAAATGAGTAAAATAATAAGTACTGCAGACACCTCTTCACCTCACATCCATTTGCACACAAAACACCTTCTACAGGAGAAACAGGCCAAAGAACAGCCATGTCAAATTTTGACTCATCTTTGACTTAAAAATGTAAGACTTCTATCTACAGCATGGCTGGTTGTGTACTTAAAGGAAATCAGACCTTCTAAGATGCTCCTTTAATATACAATAGCAACCATAATCCCTATAAATTTGGTTCTAAAGACAGACTTGTTTTGTCCCATGACCATACCACTTCAGCAGTTCAGAATTATCACCAAATTTGAAACATATTATAAAAGGTGGCAGAACTCTTCAACTTTATTTTCCTGAAATGTTTACATGAAAATACTCCCTCCAGGTTTCCTCTCTTTTGTATCTGAAACTAACATGACTAGACATGCAGTTAAAACACGTGTATCAGAATAAAATAACTGTTCAAATACAACAGTAAAATTATTACATGCTTATACAGCAACCTTCATCCTCTTGAAGCCTCTGCCAATTACCTTCCCACATGTCAGTTCAGTGGTCCTATTTCTGACTGCAATTTATTATACAACAGTTGAGTAACAGAGTTAAAGACCATCTCTTCTGTTATGGAAACAGGTGGAGTAATTTCAACAGTTAAGCAAATTTTAAAGAGCCAGTATTGAATTCTCATTTCTTACAAAAAATGAAATTGTGAACAGCTATTTTGCCTTATCTTCTTGCCTTCAGAAGAATAGTTTTAATTACAGGCTAAAGAATAGTTTCAGTCCTGAAGAAACCATACTAGCTCATGCACAAATTAAACGTTCATTACAGGTTCTTCCTCCAAAAAGAACCATCTTGGCTTACACAACTGAAACAGAAACCTGACTGTCTAGAACTCTTAATTATAAAAGAACTTCAAGCAGTTTTACCTTCTGAGAAGACTCAAGCTGTACTTCTAGGTCATGTGCTCTCTGACACAGCATCTCCAAGCGTACATTTTGTTCTTTAAGTTGGTTCTGAAACAAGGACATCTGCTGCTGGGCTTCTAACACCTCTTTCTTCCCAGGGCTTTTACTCTTTAGCATCTCATTAACCTGAGCACATATGTACTCACAGTCAGAACATTTATATTATATTAAGTCCTACACTAATCTCACTGCATGCATGAAATATACCATATTCATTTAATATAGATATACTGTCTCTTTCATTCTCAGTGGATAAGAAACTTCCTAAAAAGTCAGTAGTATTTCAAACATAACTGGTGTCTACGAACTGTAAAAATATAATGTTAAATTGTTAAATAATTAATCTCTACGAAGCTCCCAAAATGAGACAGGATTTCCAACAGACTGGACATTCCGTTAAGATGACAATGAACAAAAATAACACTTTTTTCCAAACTATTTACAACTCAATACTAAAGGGTTTTTCACTTCCCAACTCCCCCAAAATGAAAATAAAATGTTTACCACCACCACTTTTAAAAAAAAGTCTGAAGGCAAAATAGAATTCATTTTTATTAATTTTAAGAAACGCTTTCTAAAAACTTTGCTAAAACCAATAAAATATCAATATATTCAAGACAGTACTAATATTTTTACCTTTTACAAAAATTGATATGATTCCATGAACAATTTGCACCATATTAGTAGCCTTTACTTAGAATATGCCTGAATTGCTATTTAGAGGCATTATTATTGTATTTCAACAGCTTACGGAGGAAATCCCAACAGTTATTTGTGGAACAGTTTTCACCGTTACTGAATATTTTGTCAATACCATTTAGAACTGTACACAGAAAGCAGTATTTTTTTGTTCTTTTCCAAAGTTAGAATTTCATTTAGCAGAGGAATTGTTTTTATTGGCATATACTACAAGCCTCCTGAGAGAGCAAGTATTCAGGCATTAATAGAGAGTAGCCACTGAACATCATTTAAAAAAAAAAGCAGATTAAAGGACATAATATGTCCTAGCATCCAGGGTCTCAGTTCCATGATCAACTTCTTGCACAGAAGCAGGTTCCTATGTATCAAGGGGTTATATCAACAATCTTCAAATTATTTTATATCTCCCCCTTTGAAGCAATGCACATGACCTCAACATAAGTTTCTGTATTACAGCTCAGCTGTTACAGTCATCTCTCTCTATACACACAGAGCTTTCTTCAACAAAGGCAAGGTAAACTGGTCACATTGTTACAGCAACTGTTGTGTACAGATCCCAAAAGTATTATGGAAAATTCCCTATCAGGTACTAAACTGAGGGACAAGAGCATAATGACCTCCCAAATATTTCATAGGAAGTAAGCAGAACATAAGGATTTCTCCAGGAGTTCTCTCCAGCAACTGAAAAAAAACACTAAACCACAACTCTGCCTTGCCCTGAAATCATTTTCACTGCTGCATCACAAACTGAACTATGAAGAGGTATGTAATAAGCTTGGAATGTTTTACATGTTTAAATTCGAAATCTGTTCCCCCTCCCTCCACCTGCCTTTGTAAGGAAGGTAAAATTAGAGAAGGAGCATACCTGATGTAACTGAAGTTGTAAGTCATGGATCTGATCAGCTACATGTGAAGCCTCTTCTTGTAGGTCATTTCGATCCTTCTTTGCCTGTTGAAGGCAGCTTGTTAGTTTCCTTATGACTTCATTTTGCTCTTGAACAGTTGTTTCCTAAGTGAGTCACAAGAAATACATTTTTAAAATGAAAATATTCTTAGCATATTATGAACAGAGTGAGCTTGCCTAAAGCAAAGCTGTTAGAATCCACTGTTAGATAGAACACCATAGGATCAGGAATATTTTTGTTAAAACATGATAACAGGAGTGACAAAATAGAAATCTTCCACTGATCTCAAAGAGATACAGAAGCTAACTAAAACTCATTTGTTTTTTAAGCAAATAACAGGATACCATAATGAAAAAAATATTTTTACTTGAAAATTTTGTAGCTCATATTGATGATGTAAAAGCAATTAAGTTTAAGTCTTTCACAGGCTGTAACAAATTTATCTAGTACCCCCTAAATTTTTTCCTATGTCAGCTCTTCAGCCACGTGAGAGAAAGCTAATGAGATGGGATACATTAACAACAACTTTTGGTAATCACATCAATCTTTTCAAGGTGTTTCCTCACCAACAGGAAATATCTTTGTTTCCCAATCCTAAAAAGAGGAAAAAAACACATAAAGGAGAAAATTATTCTTCGGATGCACCCGATAACTTACCTTTACACAAAAATGCTAGAGAGGGGGGATTTAAAATATATTTAATATTTTTGGAGATGGAAAGATCCATGTCAGTTTAATAAAATTTACCTTATCCTACTTAATCGCTTGTCCATACTAAAAAGTGCACCCCTAAAAAAGCACGAGAACAAAACACGCAACCAAGAGTAATGACCTTGGTCATCTCAGCAGCAAAGAGGGGGAAGAGGGAGGTCTGCCACCCACACGAATATTTTAAAAGGAGACTAGCTGCATCTACTAAGTGTTTTTCAGGTACATATCCACAGGAACGCTGACACTTCAGTACGCTCTTCCTTTTAAATAGTTTGAAGAATACTTTGTTTTGTTCTTGTTTTTCCACCATTTGAAAGCATGACCTTGATATATATGTTTTTAACATCAGTATTTATAAAAATATAAGCTCTATGCTTTTACATTGAGCCCCAACTCAATTAATGATTAATACTACTTTCCTCAGGGATTCTTACAAGTGCTTTCTGTAAATGTTCACTCCTCAATACAGCAAGACAAAAATTAATAAAGAAAAGGAAACATCCAAATAATTCTGCTCAGAAATGTTCATCTAAGCATTTCAACAAAATCTCTCAAAATAAAACTACATCATATCCAATTTCATCCACATTTGATACAAGTAATATGAAGACCTGGACACTGATTACACTAACTGATGAAGAGAAAATGTAAGTATTGATTTTGGCAACACATGCTAACAAGGTGAAGTACTTTTCAATAAAAAAATAACAGGGTTCTGTGTCCTATATATTTTTTAAATTAAAGTCATACTAACCCCATTGTCTAATTCTATGAAACATACCTGGAGCTGCATAGAGTCTCTCTGCTGGGTAAGTTGTTCTTGTAGTTCATCCATTTGTGCAGTGAGCCTTTCAACTGCTTCCTGTTTCTCCCGAAGTCTGTTCTCTAACTCAGCTATTTTAGTTTGACACATCTTAGCATCAAGCTCACTGCATTCTGCAGCAGAATTTATTGTAACTGTCTTCATAAAAGAAAAAAATGTTTTTATTCACCAAAAAAAATATACCTTTTCTGTTTTATGACAATTCTGGCTATAAATTCAGATGCAAGCTTAAATCCTGGGCAAATTCTATTTTAAAAATAAATCAACATCTAAACTTTGTATTTAACAAAAAAATGTTTATAAGTTCTTTAAAATAAATCCTTTGAAATAAAATTTAATTCTTTAAAATTTCAAATATTTTTTTCCATAGGTAACATTTTCACATGATAAAGGGCAGAAGAGTTGTGATACTACAGAGCCAAACTGTGGCAAAGTGCCATGTTGGCTTCTAACAGCAAAACAAAAACTGAGTAAAAAGAAGAAATTGCTACTGTTAACCCTGTGGCTTCTTAGGAGCACTATCATTACAATTCTGTTGTAAGAGACAGTACCTTGCACTTCAGACTTAGTTTTTAATATATGAAGCAATTAAAGAATAAGCCTACTTTTAAATTAAAAACATTCAAATTCAGCCAGACAAGTCCTATGATTTCAGTACACTTTTCTTACCAACCAATTTCACAACTAGTACACGTGTGCATATAAATGCCAGCTTTAAACTGTAAAATGGCATTTGATAACAATGCTCAGTATCTATATATACACACTGCACTTTAGTAACCAGTTATACTCTTCCTTTAGATATATATCAGCACCTTTTATTAAGCATACAAAAAGAATTCACACTTACTTCAGCAGCATGATCATTCACTGCATCATGGATGGACATATCAGCACTCCTCTGGTAAGCAAACAAATAAAACAAACACCAAATCACAGACATTCTAAAGGTACATAAGGAAAAGCAGAATTATTTTGGAAACACCCTAAGCACAAGTGAGAAGGGTCCACACTGCAAGACAACACACAAATGACAGAGAGAGAGACTGACTTAAACATTTATCTATATGATCATCCATGGTCAAATCAATGAAATATATGCAGAAATTCTATAATTATTATGAATGACTAAAAATTTAGGGCTAAGTCTCACCATTGAAATTCAATGTTTTATCTCCTGCTTTTGTGGCCCGCAAATACAGTTGATCACTCTTTTTAAATCTACCACTAAATATTAGTAAGTTAATTGACAGAATGAGTTAAGAAACATGAAACTCATTCAGTTAAAAAAGCAATACTATTTTTTCTGATGCATATCCTTACTGTTGTATGACATCTTCGAAGACATTAAACTATCACCAAACTTACCTGTAAGACAAAATAAAATGACTTTAGCACTATTTTGAAAAGGGAGCCAATAACCCTGTTTTTATGTTGAATCAGCACCAAGTCTCAACTGACCACTGTCTACATCACCTAGAAAACAATTCCACTTACTTTATAAGCAGGGTATTATGACAGAAGCTTTTTAGTAGCAATAAGAGTTTTGTTTTAAGTTCACATGAATTTAACAAGAGCACTGCTGCTAATGCTACAGTTAAGTGACAAAAATACTGCAAGCTTTTTTTTTCCTAATGCTGACAGCTTAGCATGTAGTTTCATAAAAGCCCTTCTAATTCTCGTGATACATTCAAGATATCCTCAAAGCACTAGGGATACTGTCACAACAGAAAGTATAATAAACAAAATGGTATTCTCCATTGTTTCAGGTCTGCATATATCCTAGTTTGATGCTACTGTTGTATGTTGTGAAAATACATCAAGCTGCTTTTTATGCAGAATGCACTGCCACCCCCCAGATTCACTTTGCTTAGAGAATAAACTCTGCATAGAGAACACACTCAAACTACTTTCTAAATAAAATCCCAGACTGAGATAGATACAAGTTATGGTAGCCAGAAAGTTGAATTGTAGCTTTTGAGCCTTGTAAAAGTCATAGTCAGCCATTTCTGAAGCAAGAAATTCCTATTAAAAAAATTGTTCAAAACTACATTTTTATTATGAGAAAGATGAAAAAGCTATGTGACTATCCACAGCTGACAAAAAAAACTGCTTGTGAGCTGAAGCAAGAAAGCAACTGCTTAATTCAAACAGATGAGTAAACCTATTAGTAGACAACTGCTTATCTCAGGCTGTATCACAGGCTATATATTTCCACATTTATTAGCATGCCTACAACACTACCTCTAGCAGGTTATCCATTCAAGCATCCTCAAATACATCAGGCATAAGCAGAGTCACCTTTTAAACAAATTTGTCAGAGAATGTAATGTCTGTGCTGGCTCCGCATTATTACAGTAACTGATAAGAACATGCTGCAACAATTTTTTTTTTTCAGAATAGGGTAAGCACATCTGAGACAGCAAAGTAATATGTAACCAAGTATTATAAGGTCCTGGCACTTTCACTCATTTACCATGAACTTCAGACTGAATTTGCCATTTCGTGGAATCACAGCCACAGAATCAGAAATCTGCCCAAAGAGAAATTCAAGGCAGCAAGAGATGAAAGACCTCAATTTATCAGGCAAACCAACAGCTCCTTGACAATACCTGTCCGTTCCAAAAAATGGAAGTGTTTGGATGAGATTCAAATAGTGAAAAAAAATAAGGTGTTTTTTTTCTAGTTATTTATATCACTTTAAGAGAATTAATTATTACAAAAGGAAAAGGTTATTTTCCTTACTTCTCAATAGCAGCCAGCTGACAGTGCCAGAGAGCTAATACCCAATTAAGCAGAACAATCATCTGGAATACTTGCTATTTGCAGGTGGAGTGAAGTGAAACAAGAAATGCTAACATTTACCTCTGTTTCTGTTGTTGTCTCTAGGAGGCTGGTGTCTGCAGCCTTATTCTCTATACTGTTACCAACATCTGGAAAGTCACAGCCTTGGGCCACTAGTGCGTGCTCTTCCTGCGGAACGTCATGCGTGTGGACAGACGAGCCCTTCCTCTTCGCCGTCTTTTTCTGCGACTGCGCGATGTCGCCTTTTGTTTTTCGTTGTCTGAAGTAAGCAAACTGTGCAGAAAAGATTGGAACAGGTAGAGGGAGAGGTAAGTGAGAAAAAGGTAGCAGGAGCACAAAATTAACGCACTCATGGGTGACAAAGACTATCCTATCTTGATAAAATATATACATGTGCAGAAAACCTGCTTTATCTCCCTACTTCCTACACATTCAGAATATACTGGGTAACTGTGCAATTAATCAAGAAATCTCACACCAGTACTATAAAGACTCATTTCAACACAGGAATCAAATTTTACTCGGTGAATCTTCATGTGTCAATGACAATTCAGAATTACAGCAGGACAGATTAGTAAAGGAACAAGTTGTTAATATACTAGTATCATTAGGAAAAAAAAAGAACAGTCTTTCTGCAAGACAGGCAAAACCAATAACCCCCTAGAAATGCATTAAACAGATCTTTGCGAGCATAAGCGTTAAGACTAAAATTAACGGAAGTCCTCATGCTCCTTCCCTGCCACCCCCTTAAGTGAATACAGCAAAACTTCCCAGCAAGAAAGCAGACTATAGTACATAAATAGAAAATTAATTAAGCCAGGTCATTTTAATTTCTTCTGTTGAAGAATCAGATGTTCTACTTTATCAGACTATCACAGCTCTGTGAAGCACCAGGGACTTGCAAAGAATGTCACTGACAGAATTTATTACCCAACTTTCCTTAGCACCTTAAACAGCTTAAAAAGGATTATCATATTTTCAACTCCAGTATTATGTTTAGGCAACATTTTCAAGTAGCATCTCCCTCACAGCATAAATCCAGGCATCCTTCGAGTAGGGAAAAACCTTCCCCAAGGTTATCGACTACACTGTTAATATATCCTTGTGATGAGATAGAACATAGTGAAAATGACGACAGGATGTAGGTACTTACAACTGCAAAGTTCTACTTGCAATATCTGAGAGAACCCACTGTTTCCTAGCTTGGTTCTCCTGTAGTACAGCAACATTGCAGAAAAATCTTGCCCCTTTCTTTGGCTCAGATTCTCTCCTTACACCCATGCCAATTTCATTACAGAAACTTCTGTCTGACAGTTTAGCTACTCAGCAGATACACAGTATGTACACTCCGCAAATATGTATTTTATGCGGATATGAAAGACACCAGTTTCTCACAAGCATTTAAGTTACGTGCAAACTTTTTTTAATGATTAAATCCTGTAGACCATTAAAGCTGTAATGAGACAAATACTACTAGCTGAAGTCAGGCGCTAACTCTATCACTTACTGATGGTATTGTATGTGAAAAATAGCTACTGCACTAATTAAGTTGATAACACAGGAAAAGGGGACAGGAGGAATCCTACAGAATAACAGAAACTGGAGGAAGCTGCTGAAGCAGAAAAATGGGAAAATAGAAGTAAAATGCATAGAAAATATGAGAAACAAAAGGCAGAGAGGGCTCTCATCCTAGAAAGGAGTCAATGATTTCATGAAGCAAGACCAAGAAAGATATTTGACACTAAAAAAAAATAAGATTTACCATGACCAAACATCTATACAAGTACAAATTTTTAAATGCACATCTCAAAAACAAAAACAAAAATTTTGTCAAATTCTTATATATTAAAAAATGAAAGTGAAATACGCATCATACAAGAATTACCAACTACTCCAAAATTCCTGGTAACTACTGGATTTATTATCCCATGAAAATGTCTGGAGTCAAATTGCAGATTTATGGAATCACTGGGTGAGGAAAAGCATCCTTTAGGGCATTACCAGGTTTCCAAAGCCTTTAATGAGCTACATAAATTTAAGTGTCATTACACAAATTTCAGTGTCATCAGATAATACACAATCAAGTGACACTAATTAGTGCATGTGAATACAAAGAAAGCAGTTAACACTGATTCTTCCTCCATTACAGTGAGATCCCGTCATGCCCCTTTTGATCGACCTGATCCTCAGTCTGCTTTCTAGCAGCACATACAGAGGTGAGACCTTTACTTTTAGCGAGGACTTAGTAAACCAACGTTGCACCAACAGCACTGCCCATTACAGTATCCAAAGCAGCTCTCAGCACAGAAGTAGCCTTTTCACAGATACTGATAGATTCAAACTTCACTTAACTTCCACTGGTCAGCTGCTGGTTTTAAGTCAGTTAAAAAACAGCAACCACATGGCACTTCTGGACTGGTACAGCCAAATGAACATCCTGGCACTACAACAGGCCCACAAGGCTTTATTTCCCCCTTTGATGAACTGCTATGGTGACATCCTCCAGCACAGCGTCCTAAGCTGACTAACACCAGTGGCACAGGCCAGCATACAGGAAAGCTGCAGCAGATGAAACGCAGCTCAGCTCTCCCCAGCCTACTGGGAACATAATTTACTCTTTGACTTACTGCTTTGCACATTTCAGAAATCAGTACCAAAAGAACATCCAAAGAAAATGCAACAGAACCGAAAACCACATCAGCACCCAAATAGAAACAGATTATTCAAACATCCACCTCTTAGATACAGTAAACATAAACAAGTACTTTTGGACAAAACCAAGAAAGAATTTCTAAGAATCTCAAACTGATGAAGCAGAAAGACTTCCTGGAAAACTTGTACTCCTTGTTGAGCTCCTACCACGTAAAATGCAGGAACAGAAGAAACATCTCACACAAGGTATGATACACACAGGTCTGTAACCAGATGTGCAGCAGGTTAACACGCATCTTGGCTGACTTGAGAAGAGTGAAAAAAAGCACATTTTTTTTTTGTTTGCTGGGGTGTTTTTTTGTTACATTTCCCAATTACTATCCTGACCATCAGGTATTACATTTATGAAAAATGGAAATTTGAAAAACCTGACACAGTCAGTATTTAGTAGCTGCCAAATGTCGATTTGTAATTAACATAGAAGTTGGGTTTGTTTTTATTATTTGGTGGCAACTTCAAATACATTTCAATAATAGAGTTTTTATCCCTACATGAAAAAGAATAACACAGGCACTGTTTTAAAGAGAAAAACATACACATTATCGCCCTTTCCCAAGTCATTATTTAGCAGACCAAGACCTGTGCATGAGACACACAACATACTAAACAACAATTCACACCTCTAGATTCAAGCAGTATCAGACACGGTTAGCATGACCACATTGTTGTAGCAACCTGCCTTGTAGTAATCAGATGCCTGCAACACACAACAAGCCTCATGCTCCTGTCCTGTTCAGCAACACAGTGAGATGATTCAGGAAGCTGATCTGGATGAACAATGAATTCTGCTGTTTTGGTCCACAGCCTTAGGTGGCTGTATGCCTTCACCACAGGAAGAAAATACTGCACCTAATCACTTTCAAAATAATATTTGCATTCATAAGGAGGACAACACAAAGAAGAAAACTAAGGAAAGATGCTTCCCTACTGATTTCTTCAAAAATACAAGCTATCCAAAGGAAGTTTCTGAAACAAGTTACAGTCCAGTAGCCAACCTACACAGCAACATGACCAAATACTACTGTGGGCTTAAGAACATGAAAAGGACCACTGAATAAGACCAAATGTCCATCTTATATTGGGCTAAATACTAGAAGAGAAGTGAGCTCTTCAACTTCAGGCACGTAAGTAAAGACAAAAACAGGGCAAGCACATAGCCATGCACTAGAAACTAGCTGAGCATACCAAGGAATCTATAGCTCGCAGTTGCCTTCCTATGCTGAAACATAGTATCTTTGTGTTTAATGAGCCCCAATAAATATTTCTTCTATTAATTTGTCCAGGTGTTGTGTTGCTTTTTTTTTTTTTTTGGAAAAATCTAGTGCCCACAGTCTGCTAGGTAAATAATGGATCTCTGTGACATTTTAGTAAGCAAAGGAAGCACTACACCCATCTCTGCCTTTCTACACTTCTACAGTCTTTCCTCTTCTCTTAGT
Organism: Cygnus olor; assembly: GCF_009769625.2. Taxonomy (NCBI): domain Eukaryota; kingdom Metazoa; phylum Chordata; class Aves; order Anseriformes; family Anatidae; genus Cygnus; species Cygnus olor. Next base: position 11,990,230 of record NC_049174.1, on the reverse strand, counting down.
ATAGGTTGCCATAAAACAGCAGCATTGATGGAGCTGCCAGGGACAAAGCTGCTAATGATTTTTGTTTTTAAATGGTAAGATACAAGATATTTAGTATCTAGTTTAACAATGACAAAAAAGATGCAGCACTGGCTCTGCAGACATAACTTGAAACTTAACGCAGGTCCCTACTTATTTTTTTTTCCCAGTGGCAAACAACAGCTGTACAACAGGTGGGAACTAGTAACTTGTTAAAGGCAAGTATAACACATTTTTCTGACTATAAGCAGACACCACACTTACAGAAGAGTTACAAAAGAAACATTAAAATAAGTCTTGCCACAGGTAATCTAACTTTTCAACCTGAGGAACTCCTATTCTCAAGGTTCTCATTTTCAGTATTAATCCAAAAACTAATCACGCAATCCTTCCCTGACAGAGGATAGCGTCCACACGGCATGTATGAGAGCTGCGAAGGCAAAGTAGATGCGGAGCTGCTGAGCAAGAGCGGGTGCTGCGGCAACCAGGGCAGCGCCCAGGTGGAGCAGGTGAGGCAGGGACGAGCTGCGCTGCCCACCATCGAGCTGCTTCGGTGCAGCTCCAGCCGCAGCCCCGCAGTAACGCTCACCAGGCCGGCCGCTGCCAACACCCCGACACACGCAGTGCCCGCAGCGCACGGCTGTTCCACCCCCCGAGCCCAGCCGCCGGCTCCGCGACAGGAGCGGAGCCCGCAGGCCCGGCAGGAGCACGGCGCCGGCCCCCGCGCTGCCGCCCCCCGCACCTTGGCTCTGCCGGCCTCCACCTTCCGCCGCCGCGCCGCCGCCTCCTCCTCCTCCTCCGCCGGCTGCTGCATGGTGCCGGCGGACCGAGCCCCCGCCGCCCGCCGCTGTCACAGCGCAGCGCGCGGGCAAGTTCCAGTCATGGCCGCCCCGCGGGCTTTGCCCCGCCCGCCTCGGCTGAACGGGCCGGCGGCGAGGCGGCCGCAGCCCGCACCGGCCAATCAGAGAGCAAGCGGGAAGCTCTATGCCTGCCCCCCAGCCAATTACCGAGAGCAGCCGTTGGCCTCGCCCCGCCCGCCCCTGCCAACTGACTCCTGGGATTGACGTCACAGGCCGGAGCCTTCCCTCTGCTCCGCCCCCGCTCAGCGGCCGCCAATGGGAGAGCCGCCGGCCGCGGCCGGGGCCGCGCTGGATGGTCACTTTCAAACGGGCCGCCCGCCGTGGCTCTGCCCCGAGGCAGCACCAGCCAATCGAAAGAGGGCAGCTGCGGCCCCGGGACACCGGGCCGGCCCCTCAGCGGCAGGGCGCTCAGTTCACTTCACCAACTCCACCGTTACTAAAGACCACTACATATATAGTATATATATATATTATACTATATATATACTATATATATACACTAAATATATACTATATATATATACTAAATATACTATATATATACACACTATATATAGTATATATACTATATATATATACCACTATACATATATATATATACACTGAATACTAAATACCACAGAATACCAGTATACTAAAGTATGTGGAACCTGATTGTGACACAAATAGTACAGGATAAGGGGTGGAGGTTGTACTGGGTCTGGCTGGTATGGAGTTAACATTCCCTGCAGCAGCCCGTACAGTGCTGTGCTCTGCACTTGTAGCTAGAACAGCATTGGTATCACACTGGTGTTGTGTCTGCTGCTGAACAATAGTGGCGCAGCACCAAGACTCCCTCCAACCCTCCAAGAGCCAGCAGGCTGGGGATGGGCAAGAGCTGGGGAGGGGACATCACCAGGGCAGCTGACCTAAACCAACCAAAGGGATATTCCATAACATATGATGTCACACTCAGCAATAAAAGCAGGGGAGGGCTCTTGTTGGGAAGACCTCTGTCTTCTCAAACGACCGCTACACATATTGAGGCCCAATATCTGTGTGGCCAAACATCACTTGTTGATTGGAAGTAGGTAATATTTTTTTCTCTGTCTGTGATTCCACGTGGCCTTTGCCCTTTTTTTTCCCCCCCCTTTTCCCTTTAATTAAATTATCCTTATCTTAACCCATGAGCCTTTTTTTTCTTTCCAGCATACTTTCTTCTTTCCCTCTTCTTCTGAGGAGGGGGAGTGAGAGAGCAGTTGTGGTGGAGTTCAGCTGCCCAGCGAGGTAAAACCACCACACTGTCCTTAGTCCTTTCCATACATTTTGTCCCTAGGTTGGGCTCATCTCTGTATGGGCTCTTGCCCCAGATTTGGCCATTGCAATGGCCAGGTACATGAGCCAGAACTGGATGGCATGGACTGCATCTATGCCATTCGTTTTTCCCGTGCTATGTCAACCTTGATCCAAAAAGTATGTGGGAAGGAAGACAGACATGTCAGCATCCTTGGAATAAATATTTTGTACCACTCTCTTGGTCTGCCACATTATTCCTATGTAAATATTTCAGCATAAACAACAAAAAGACTGGCGTCAACTATACAGGGTCTTCGGACCACACAGTGAGAGCAGCCAAGCTCCTGAGACTGCTCTTGGTTACTTCCTGCCCTGTCAGCCTCTCCTCTCCTCTCCTCTCCTCTCCTCTCCTCTCCTCTCCTCTCCTCTCCTCTCCTCTCCTCTCCTCTCCTCTCCTCTCCTCTCCTCTCCTCTCCTCTCCTCTCCTCTCCTCTTCCCTTCCCTTCCCTTCCCTTCCCTTCCCTTCCCTTCCCTTCCCTTCCCTTCCCTTCCCTTCCCTTCCCTTCCCCTCCCCCCCTCCTGCCCTCCCCCCCCACACATCCCTCCCTCCCCTCCCCTCCCCTCCCCTCCCCTCCCCTCCCCTCCCCTCCCCTCCCCTCTCCTCTCCTCTCCTCTCCTCTCCTCTCCTCTCCTCTCCTCTCCTCTCCTCTCCTCTCCTCTCCTCTCCTCTCCTCTCCTCTCCTCTCTCTCTCTCCTCTCCTCTCCTCTCCTCTCCTCTCCTCTCCTCTCCTCTCCTCTCCTCTCCTCTCCTCTCCTCTCCTCTCCTCTCCTCTCCTCTCCTCTCCTCTCCTCTCCTCTCCTCCTTTTTTTTTCTCCAAGGAGCACTACCAGGTGCTGTGACCTAGTAACCTTAGCTCCTTCCCTGTCAATGCTAAGAAAAGGGATAAAGTCTGCTACGAAATCTGTCAGTGCGAAGGTTTGTGTAGTTGACACCATCTGAGAAGCAAAAGGAAACAGGCAAGCTGAGAACAAAGAAGCTTCTTCAATGAAAAAAGGATAATATATCATGGCATTTGTCCTGGCAATTTATTTCAGTTTATTGGTATTTATTTGTTTATTCTGATAACCAACTCATGCATTATATATTTTTTACATCCCCATCCTTTAAAGTGTCAGGATTTCTAGTGCCAGTCTAATTAAATTGACAAAAACAGAAGTATTTGAGAAAGGCCTGTCTTGGTCAGGGCATCAGCTATCTGGCAAGCTGCCATCACTGCAACACAGTTTGGGTGATGCCAAGTTGCCTCGTCAGCACAGAACTCAGGTTCTGCAATGTTGCTCAGCTTTGCCACATGCGTCTTCCCATCACACCTGTTTCTGCTGGGACCAGTCCTACCTGACATAACCATAAAAGCTGCAGAGATTGTTCACACTTTGACTCAATTAGACATAGCACTCATAACGCTGTGCAAAGATCAGGCTGATAATTAAACCTCACCGAGAACTTTGGGGACTGCTGTAACATATCTGCAAATAAATGAGCAGCATTTGCAGATGCTAGTGATTTGTCATTGTCTTATAGGAAGAGTTAACCATAAGCATAATTTGTTTCAAACTGGGATCACTGTTTTCAGAAATAATAGTAAAAAACAAAACTGCACATTATTACGTGACGATGGCATTAAAAAACTCTAATTGCAAGTGATGTTTCCTTCATATATCAGCTTCAAATGTAGACAGTAAATTTTTATAATATTTACAAGGACCAGGTAGCCTCCTGGCCTACAGAAAATGGTCTCTTAACAGGTAAGCAATTACACCATTAGTTTGTGTATATAAGACATCACATTGTAGCACATTGCAACCATGTACGTGGCTTATCATTTCTCTGAGAGATACAGTAAGCCTTCAGTTATTCTGTTTCTGATGCTAGCAAGTACGCTGGTACCCATGAAATGGGGAAGACAGGAACTAAGTGAAATGTCTTCAAGACATATTCCTATCTTTCAGTTCTGGCTCCAAAGTGCAGCTTGAGAGCTCTTGGTTGTTAATTTGCAGCATTACAAGTGGCAGAAGCAAAGAATTGATCGGAAGGAAATTGCATATACCTCTCCACTGGTGTATTTCTTTGTCTGTGTGTGTGTTTTTCATTCTTTCAATACTCCTCTTTATTTTTACCTCTCTTTTAATAAATGAAAACCCTCTTCTAAGAAATGATAAAGAATCCTTTCTATGGAACCTGAGCACAAGAGTTTATTGTCTCCTGATATTTCCATGTGTGTCTGGCTGGTTCCTTTTCTAGTGTGTTTCAGAAATCATAGTAATTAAAATCGAGGGCATGAAGTATCAAAATCAATAAAAGACATCATAGAAAAGCAGTACAGGTTTGGACCTCATCATCTAAGCAATTCTTGTAACTAAAGAGGGATCTAATTTGCCTATGATGTTCATTACAGCTGTTTTTGTAAATTGTTTATAAACACTTTCTGTGAAAGCTTTTTCTTACATTGCTGCTCCATCATTTACTAATAAATTGACTGGGACCTGTATTTCCTTTCACTAATTTAAATATTGCTAGCTGACCCCTTCTCATCATTTACTTAATAAATTAAACAAAGCCTGTTCTTCCAAGTCTTCTTCAGTACTTATATTATATAAATTTACCATTATTAGCATTTTTTTCTCTGGACTTCCTTTTCCCTTTTATACTGCCATGTCTAAAATTAGACACAGTATTCGAAATAACTTCAGAACTGCTAAATAGAGCAGAATAATTATCTCCTGTGAGGTGCACATAACACTCCTGTTAATGCTCTGTAGAATTAAATTTGTCTGGTTTTGCTTTTTTGCATCTTCATGTTCATTTGTGATCCCTAGTTTGTAATTCACTGTAACTATAGATCATTTTCTACAATACACTTTTGTGTCTGTCTGGTATATTGCTGGCAAGTCATTAGGAGCTTGTAAGATATCTCTACAGTAGGGATCCTGCTGTAACCAGGGCATCCGTAAGTGTGAGAAAACCCAATCTCTTAACAGATTAGCTGGAAAGCATTTTTTAGCTAATATTGTATTTTTTCTGGGCTACCCATCACATCAGAGCATTTCTCTTGCTCTTTTTTATATGTCATCTCAGTTGTTTAACACTCACTATATTTTTAATTGAATACTTCAACTTGGTTGTTTTTGTCAACGTTTTTTGTAACCCTATATTTCTATTGCAATGAAGGGTCTAGAAACTTAACTGCTAGGGTGCACTTTAGTAAACCAGTTAATAGTAAAACATCAACTTAAAATTCATCAGCAGTCAAAAAGGCTACTACAGCATCAGCAATGAATAATAACAGGCTGGCTGCTATTGTGGTTGTCTGAAAACACCAATGCAGCTCTTGCTTTGCTACATCACCGCCTAAATATTGCAGGCAGCTCTGGTCACCCCATCACAAGAGAGTTTATGAAATGGAAACGTACATGTCCTGGTTTCAGTTAGGACAGAGTTAATTTTCCTCCTAGTAGCTGGTAGGGTGCTATGTTTTGGATTAGGATGAAAAGAGTGCTGATAACATGCTGATGTTTTAATTGTTGCAGAGCAGTGCTTACGCCAAGCCAAGCACTTTTCAACTTCATGCTCTGTCCTGCCAGCGGGCAGGCTGGGGGTGCAGCAGGAGCTGGGAGGGGACAGACCCAGGACAGCTGACCCAAACTGGCCAAAGGGGTATTCCATACCATCTGACGTCATGCTAAACAATATATAGGGGTGGCTAGCCGGGGTGGGGGTCCGGCTGCTCGGGGATAGGCTGGGCATCGGTCAGCAGGCGGTGAGCAATTGCATTGTGCATCACTTGTGTCGTACACATTATTATTATTATTATTATTATTATTATTATTATTATTATTATTATTATTATTATTATTATCCTGTCTTAATAAGCTGTCTTTATCTCAACTCACAGGCTTCACTTTCCCGTTTCTCTCCCCCATCCCAGAGAGGGAGGGGAGAGGGTGAGCGAACGGCTGTGTGGTGTTTGGCTGCCGGCCGTGTTAAACCACAACAGTACAAAGAGAAGCAACTAGGATAAACATGAGACAAACAGCCAGACAAACAAGGTCTGATCAGAAGTGTAGCATGCAGCACCTTCTAAGCGTGGCTGATAGCACAGGCCAAGAGTTGGATGTAAGAACTGTCCTTGTGGGCACTTGCATTATATTCTCCCAGCCTCCTCCAAGCTGTGAAATTAACAAGTAAGGAAAATCTGCTGTTTGAGGAAGAAATAAATAGATTCTCTAGCCTAGAAAAGAGACATCTGAATGGGGATGTGATGCAGGAGTATAAGCCACTTTTTCCATACCAGGAAAAGCACATGGAGAGGAGTCAAATGCTATTTTGTATAACAAATTTTAAAGTTTCCAATAATTTTTTGGGGAATCTAGATTTTAAACAATCTAAATGTAAAGTTCTTTTTTTGTTTCTTTTGCCTAAGTAAACTATATTTCTATACTTACACAGTTTACTTGCATAATGAGGCTTATGCTAAAGTTGTTACCTAGGCAACTCCCTGTCAAAGGCTCTTGCACTTGCCAAAAAGGTGAAGGGATCAAAAATGTTAAACTGCTGGCAGATGACAGTGTTTTGTGTTCTGCTTTGTTGTTCTTAGCAATCAAAAATGACTCCTGTCAAAGAAAGCTGACCCCCAGGTCTGTCACAGTGCAGCTATATTTGGGACCCACGTCTCCGTTATTATAATCTCTCTAGTGACTACCCACTTGTGTGTTTTTAAGGACAGATTGCACATACGTGCTGTGTGGGTCACAGCTAGAGGAGGTGATCTGTACTGCTCCCACAGAGTTAAGTACAATTGTCTATCTGCCACTCCAGCTGTCAGCAGTGGCTCTACTGGGGCTTTTCCATGGCCTTCAAGTAAGGAAGGGGTTGTAACTTTCCTCTCCTAGGGGCAGAGCTGGGTTGAAATACGATATCAAGGAAGAGTATATATCACCTGGTTTCTTTCTCATGCCTTGATTTTGATTTTATGGCTGTCTCTGGTAAATGTTGCTTTGCATTTTATGCTGATATGGCTTTGCTAGGAGGGAGAAGGCAGCCCAGGGGGACTGCTCAGAAGATAGTAAACAAAAGGCTGTTATAATACAGCCTCTTTGTTGTTTTACTCATCCTGGGGTGAATTCCAGCTCTACCCCTTATTTTTCTTTTTTCATTTTTTCTTTACTATCTGGTCATGAAAACTCATGAAAGGCTATGTCAAAAGCATATGGGCCTCTTACAGTCAGATAAATATTGTTATCAGGTATCAATCAGTCAGATCATAATCTGAACCTTGGCATTGGGCTTATGGTTAAAAAAAAGAAAGTTTATTTTTTTCTCCCTGTCCCATATGTAAATGGATATTTACATGCAAACTTCTACACCTGGAGATGAAATTGTTTATACTGTGGATTGGCACTGCAAACCTAGCAACCAGGCTACAGGAACAAAACTCAGAGCTATGTAGAAGACTACCCTATCAATGCAGAGGGCAAGGTTTAGAGACACTGCCAGTGAAAGGCTAGCAACCATTAAGAATAGACAAATACTCACGCTGAGTTACCCTTCTGTGACCATTGCAACCAGCAGCACAAAAATGCACTGACAGAAATGACCAAAAAAGCTGTGTCTATGATATGGTGGTGGACATCTGTATTCATTTTGACCTGGCATTGAAACTGAAGCTTTTATTTTCTTCCCTTGTTTCTCCCAATTGTGTTTTATTTTTTCCCCCTAATGGAATTTTCCTATGAAGATTGTGGATTGGAAGAAGGGACCACTGAAAACCTATTTGCCTTTGCTTAGCTATTTAACACTCTTTTGCCTGCCTGCTCTTCCGGGGGACTACTACAATGACAGATCCTTCAGTGGTGGATCACATGGCCCAACTGAAACTCAAACTCCTAGAAAAGGTAAGGTAATAATTCCACAGTGGTCACCTTTGCTCTACTTTTTGCTGTTGTGTGTTTATGCATTAACACTGTATTTTAAACAATTATATTTCTATTGAGATACTAAGAGGACCTGCAGAACTGAGAACTTTTATCATCGCATAAGCAGAGGCAGACCAATGTGCAGTAGTGCTACAAGTAAAAGCCACTTAAAGATTGTCTATAAGGAAAAACAATTTGCCTGGAGATGTGAATGCTTGAAGTGGCATCTAACCTCTCTCTTCAAGGTGTAGTCTTTTGTCGTAGATGTTCCAGACGCTTGAGGGGAAAGCTTTCACAAGTATGGAGCTGGGCAGAACACAGGAGACAAAAAAGAGCCTGTCCATCAGGGAAAGGTCTCTACTCCAATTTCTGAGCATCAGGAAGCCACAAGGGGCAGCTGCTCCCTGCGGAGCAGGGAGTTGACCATAAAGCACAGCCAGTAGGACAGGGGCCAGGCCCAAGCAAGGCAAGCAGGGTAGAGGTTGAGATGGTGGCAGGGTTCAACCAAAAGTCCAGATCCATCAGTTAAGCTCATGGTGATAAGGCAGATCTGAGGCCAAAATGGGGAATGTCTGCAGGTTGGGATCAGGGTTCATAGGATCTGTGGCCACTCACAGGCATGGCTGTGGTTGAACTGGAGACCAGTATTCATCCAGTACAGCTCACGAAAGAACTGAAGACCTAGAGCTGAGATTAAAGGAGCTCCCTTGCATATGGGCAGGGGGTATGGATGGAAGCCCCAGGTGAGGCTGGTCAGAGCCACTTAGGCCTGTAAGTGCACTGAGTATCCAAAACTGTCTGGTATCAAGTTCTTCATACGATCTCTCTCTCTACCCTACAAAATAAGTGATGCATAAGTCTTCTGATTCAATGTGCTATCAATTTCTAGGTCTGGGATGGCCTCGACAGTTGAAAGCATTACTGTTTTTTTGCTATGACTAGATTTATAGTGAGACATTTCATACTTCTATATACTTTTAGTAGCCCTCATGGCTGATTTAGCAGTTAAAAGTGTCCCTTGCCTCCATTTCTGCTTTATTTCCTCCATCCCAAACCTATGTCTGTAATATGGAGTTGAAAATTGTCGTGAACTTTGCTGCCTAACTGACAATCATTTTTGTTGTGGCTCTACCAACAGAGACTAGAAAAGGAACAGGAGAACCTAGGGAAGATGGATTCACCTGTCCCAAGAGCAAGTAAGAGAAACATTTTTTTTGGTTATGGATGTGATACAGAAAGGGCTTAGTGATGTTCTCAGTCATGTTCCTCGGTGGATCACATCAGATGATTACATCTCCTCCCTAAAAATTTGAAGGGGCCTCTGCCCCTGGGTGCTCAGTGTCTGGGCTTTTGAATAATCAGAACTTTCTCTGTCTCAGCTTCTGGTGGCATGGACATTGTCTGGAGGACAGGAGGGAGGCTCCAAACTTGAGTCTGTGCTGTTTTAGCTCAGTCTGGGTATCTAAGTATGCATACAGCCCTGAGGTAGCCAATGCAAGTCCCAGTGAAGCATGCACAGCAATATTAATCAGCATATGTGTCTTGGTCCTATCCAAGCCAGTAACCTTAGAAGTCTTGATGCAAGGAGAATGGCCTTGCTAAACACTGCAGCTGTCTGCATTTTACCCTCTGAAATTCTCCAACTTTTTTTTTTGGCTAAAGGCAAACAATCAGCTAGTCAGGTCCACTGCCATAACAAAGAATGACTTCCTGCAGAGGTTTTCTGTTGTGGCTTCTCAGCTGTGGATGCTGGCTAAGCTGGAGCACACTGCTGGTTGTTTTGGTTGTACTAACACCTATACCCAGAAGTAAGCCCTGTCTCAATCCAGCTGTATGCTTAGCATAAGTGACTATGTGCTTGAAAAAGAGTTGTTATGATGGCCATGCCTCTCTGAGGAGTTCAAGAAGAAGGCCCAGTCTATTACTAATGCTGTTCTGCACGTTTGAACCTGAATGACACAGCCTTGTGCAGACCAGAACATGATTTCCAATTTAAAAGAAAAGTGGCTCAGCTTATGAAACAGATCGTTACACTGAAAAAGTTGGTCTGGAGGACTCGATTGGTAAGAGCTGGAACACCAATGTTCATTTTACCAGGAAACTTGAAATGCCGTGCAAAAAGGTTAATACATTGCACATAACATGCATAGCTTCCATGCAAGTAGTGTTGAAGGGAACATGCTACTCATGAGTGAAGCATCACAGCAGCTGTTGAAAGACTCTTATAAAGACACAAGTTATTTTGAACTCCCTTATTTATCAACTTCTACCTGGTTCTCTAGCTTTCGTAAAGAATTGTCTAAACCTTGGAAATTTTGTAAGCAAGCTGGGATTCCTTCTCTTTACCTGAACCAAATTCAGGATCTAATTACACATGCAGTGCTTATAATTGTATTATCTGTGGATTAAAGCCAACCAGTAGAAGATCAGTAACATTTCTAGAATTTACTCTGAGCTCATATTTATTGAGATGATGTTCAAATAGTTGGAAATTTCCAATGCGGTGGCCAAAAATTAAAAATCCAACTTTCAGCTTCAAAATACTAAGTGATGCTTTTCAGAATAGATGCTAGGCATGCCTCCAATGTATCTGAAAATGTTCTTTTTTGTTTTCATTTCAACAGAGTTCAAAATCAGCTTCTTCTGTGGGAAGATCTGAAAAAGATGATGTTTCAGAACAAAAAGGAAACAAAAGTTGATTTTCAGAACTGAATTTGTTTTGATATGCCATAAACTTTTTTTTTGTTTTTACACTTTTTACAATCATCCTCTGGATGTGCACAGTACAACTAGAAAGTTTCAGGCTGTAATGATTTTCTAAGCCTGAAGCTCTTTTAAGGAGGTTAAATAAGGAGGTTAAAAGGGGGCTTTAAAGAGCAATCTGAAAAGTTTATTTTCAGAGAAGGCACATTGCCTTTGTAGAGCTGCCAAGCAGCTGTGTCTACATGGGCTATAAAGTCAGTATCCATTCATGGATTTGACAAGAAAAGTAGCTTAAAGCTTTTTCTGGAAGAAATCAAGCTATCTCATAACATGTTTTCCAGAATTAAACTCATAATGCAGGTGTTATAATAGCTCTGTCTTTGTGATCCTTTAAAAAGATAATGGACTTTTCCTCCTTCAGGGAACAGACAGGAGGATATGCTTCAAAGTGCCCTGAGGCGAAGGAAAGATCTCCTGCAGGAGCTTAGGGTAAGAGCCTTCCATGTTGTCAAGTAACTGTGTGAGGAGTGCAGTTTAATGTGGTGAACACAAGAGTAGACTTTGAATGATAAAATTAGATGTTATCTTAAACAAGCAGTGTGAATGCACTGAGCCCTGTTTATGAGAAGTGAGCCTCCCAACAGAACGACAAGAAGGAGGCTGATGGGAAGTTGAGGAAAGCCCATGTGCTCTGCTGACTGAGCTTGTGCTCAGGACATGCCCAGTGGTGGATCCAGGCGGGTTAATCCTAGTGCCTCCTGCAAACATGGGCAAGGAGTTGCTGTGTTTCCCTGAGCCAAGCCCTCTCAGGCAAAGACCTCTATGTACACAAACAACAGAAAGGGCCAGGTTATCTGCATGTCTGCTGCCCATGTGGATTCAGTTCCTCTCTGTTCTTTAATTCTTTGGCTGGGCAGTATTCAGTTCTCTTCACATTTAGAGTCATTAGCTGGGTCCTGCTAGTTAGGTAGAGGGGCTGGAGGGCAGCAGTTCTTGCAAACAAAATCTGCATCCACCTCAGTTATCTGGTGTGTTGATGCTGTTTGTTCTGAACTGCTGTATCAGAAGCTCTCTGGGTTAATGCCAAAATGCAAATAAGGGACTTCTTAATGCTGCCAAAATAAGGACAACAGTTACTTATTCCTCATTTGTGGACGGAATCAATCATTAATGAAACATTGTCCCAGACATGTTTGCACGTTGGTCTTCACTTCTTTCCATTCCCTCTTGCTCACACTGAAGATTGTACATGCTTGAGATATGCATGAAGAAACACTTTCTCTATACTTGCACCAGTTCTGGTTGAGTTCTTCCCTTCATGTAGCACTCACTTGCGGTCTGCCTGTTACACACAGCAGTTTTTGGAGCAGTTTGTTAGGTGAGGAAAGCTGTGCCCTGCTGCAGACTTCCAAAGGTTCATCCCATTTAATCCAGGGAGTGTAGCAATACTGCCAGCCTTTCTGTGACCAAATTTTCTTCAAGAAGATACTTGATTTTGCAGGACCAGCACCTTCTGGAAGAGCTGTCACAACCTTCTGCACTGGCTGGGGGACACCTTAGGAACTGCAGAGCTGCCCCCCCCCCCATCTACCAGTTACCTTTTCCAGCACCCCAAGCAGAGGCACCAAGGATTATCCAGCAGGTGGTAAGGATCCTCACTCCTAGGAAACACTGGCCAAAACCAATCCTGACATCTCCATTTTCTTTCCTTATCCAGATGCCTCCTCAGCCTGCTACTATCATCCAGCAGCTACCACAGCTGCCCCCGCTGATAGCACAGATACCCCCTGCCCAGCCTTTTGCAGCTCCCCGCTCTGGAAGCATTAAAGAAGGTATCATTCCCTGGGTCTAGCAGTCAGGTCCCATCACCGGGCACAGGGAAATACCTAGGAAATGTACCACTGTGAGAGGAAGTTGGATGCTGTCAGGGGACAGCATGCAACTCAGCAACTGGGTTTATTTGAATAGGAATGTATTTTCAAAAACAAATTAGTCCAAATTCATACATGACTATTCTGAAGTTGATATATTTACAATAGCTTTGGTATGACCAGTTAAAAAGAAGAGTTGGTTTTATTTATTTTTTCCTCCTCCTCATACTTAAAATAGTTCCACTGTGCAGGTCCTTTGTAATTAGGATCCAGAGATCATGGTATATGGATGTGATGCACGTGGAAGGGAATCTCAAGGTGGCACTGCAGTATCATGTAAAGTCAAAGAAACCTCTCATGTGGACAACAATAATCTTGAGCCAAAGCCACAGAGAGTGCCATAAGATGCCTGTCCATGCTCCTAGAGTCTCCTAGAGAGAGCTCCAGTGCACAGATTTTCTCCAGCCTGCCAATGAGCGTAGCTAGAGGGGTAGACTTGCAGGGGAACTAACAGAGAGAAGATGCTCAACAGCAGCTTTCTTGTGGAAGGGAGGAGAAACAGGAGACCTGGTCTTAATGGTCTTATTCACAGACATTCATTTTGCACCACCTGGCCACATAACTCTAATATTATGCAAGTGTCCCTTTCTGCTGCTTTATCTCAGTTGTAGTGACCAGTCTGTAAGCTGGAGGGCAGTCCCTACTGAGATGCCTCTGTTGCTGATAAAGCTCTTACTTTCTTCCTTGGGGTGACCTCTTCACAGATATGGTAGAGATGATGCTGATGCAGAATGCACAGATGCACCAGATCATCATGCAGAATATGATGCTGAAGTCTCTGCCATCAGTGGCATTCACACAGCCTGCTGGATCCAGCTCTCCCCTGCTTCAGCACACACAACAGGTAATGACACAGTGTCCAAAGGGCATCCCTGCTCATGTAGGACAATAGTTATTGTCCTCTGGGGGCTGCAGGGACTGCACAATGCAAGTTCTGCTGCCCAGGGTGTCCCGCAGGTCTCACATGCAGTCCTGTTTAGCACCATGTGAGGACACAACAGAAGACGTCAAAAGCACAAGTGCAAACTAGATTCAGTCTAGCTCTTAAAATGTATCTGGCCTACACAGTTGAAGTACTAACATACAGAGAAGAGGTCTGTGCTAGGCATCTGCTGTTGCACCTGGTGCCTTGGGAGCCTGACACCTATTGACTTTCATTGAAACATCATCTGTGTTGGTGTATCCAGGTGTCTTCATAGCACCAGTGATTTACTTAGTCTGTAGCAGTATGTCTTGACTTTTGTCCACTTGCTGCAAGCAGCAGGACTATACTTGTGTTACAAATCCTGTAACTGGTGAAATTTGACCTGGCAGTTTAAAACTGGCTAGAGCTGAAGCACAGGTTTTGTGGTCATACTTGGAGCTCCACAGCTCTAGCTACTGTCTCACCAAAAATCAACGGCTAGCAAGCTCTGGAAAGACATCTTACAGATATTTTTGTGTGTGGATCCCTATAGATTTATTTCCAAAATATGTCTAGTGCCTAACAAAATGTAGGTAATTTTGAACATATCCTTAGGTGCACAGTTCCTAAGCTATTTTTAACAAGGTGCTACATAGCTCCTTAGCCACCTTAAGTGCTTTTGAAAAATGTATTTCTAGTCTCTAGTCTGAAGCATTTATTACCTAAGCAGCAAGGACTGTTAATCTTCAGGGAGGATATCTTTGTATTGCAAAGTCTTCCCCTATATTTTTTCATCCCTTCCATTTTCAGGCTAAACATGACTTCCCAGTGCTGCAAGAAGGATTTCTGTTCTCTTTGTCTTGGTGATTGATGTTGCCATTTATTAAGAAAGCAACACCCACACTTCTGCAGTAGTTGACCAGTTCACTCCCACCTTTCCTACCTGCTATTCGCAAAAGCAACAAATGGCTTAAAATCCCGTGCCCTACATTTAACAGCAGGGTAGGAAACACAGCCTTCCATAACCCATCCCCATGGCCTCTGCAGTTGGAAGCTGACATCTTTTGCAGCTGTTGAGACCAAATGTCTGCCTGAGATGGAATGCCTCCAACAGCAGCTGCTCACTCTCACGTTTCAGGACACTGACATCTCAGGAGCCAGCACCACCATAGCCAGCATGGCATGCAAGGGATCATCTATTTCCTCAGCAGCTGTCCTGGGACAGATTCATCGTGGACATGGCAGGCAGCACTGGTAGTTCCTCAGAAATGTGTCAGAGCTGTGCTTAGCATCACCTTGGGTGAAAGGGGCTGCGTCTAAAGGAGGCAGCAGATGAACAGTGTTCTCCACCTTCCTCTCAGGGCTACTCCACCAAAAAAATGTAGGTTTTTCTGACATAGCGTGGTGTGACAAACTACTCTGAATATCCAGGTGAAATCTGAATTCACTGAGCATTTGTATGTTTGAGCCCTGTATGTTTGAGCCTGTGAAACCAATCTCTGGGCACGAGATGAACTTCCTGTACCAAGAGGCGACTGACTGGGAAACCAGCTGCTCAGCTGGAGACCTTAAGCTCCCTTTCTTAGGGGGTACAAATCCAACAAATCGCCCTTTGCCTCTCTCCAACTAGGACCTGCAGCTCGCCACTCCCATGGCCATGAAAACAGACAGGCCCCAGCTGTCCGCAGTGCATCACCACCACCATTACTCTCCCCCGGGGCTGCTACCCCCAGCCATGCCTGCCGGTCTCCTGATGCCAAGCGAAAGGCTCCCACCCACATCCTCAGCTAGTCATTGGGCCAGCAGCATGCTCCCAGCTGTGCAGATGTAAGTCAATGGACTGTGACGATATGAGCCGTTTTACCCACTAAATAAGAGTTGGCTGTGTTTTGCATTCAGGCTAACATTCCCCATGGGATTTATATTCTTGAAACACTGCTGAAGTCCCCAAGCAGAGGTATACAGCCCTCTCCTCACAAGGCTCACTTGCCTGTGCCTTTCCTGCTTCCTGTCCTCGACTGCTTTCTAGGTGCAAGGAGATGATACCAGGGACTAATGCCTGAATAGGCACATGAGCAGCCATGCTGCCCCATAAGCCAGCCTGCTCATGCCAAGGTGTGGTGGTTTTATGCTGATGGGCAACTAAGTTCCACCACACTGCTCTCTAGCTCCCCCTCCTCTGAAGGACAGTGGAAGAAAATATGTTGAAAAAAGAAAAGCTTGTGGGTTGAGACAGGGAGTGGTTTAATTAGGGGGGGGGAAGGCAGCAAAGGAAGAAAAAAGTTGTTCTTCTCATGACTTTTAATCTGTCTTCTCCCTCTTTAGCTACCTTCCACCATGAATTATGAAATTCTATACATCTATACTGTCCTTTTGCAGCTGCAGCAAGCATGGGCTGTTGGCTATTACCAAACACAGTAAAGACATTTTTCTTGTTGCAGGTGGCCCACATACTGACAGTATGTGTTCCTCTGCAAGTGTACCATACCATCATGGAGATCAACCTGTATTTGAAGAGTTCCTAAATAATCTGACTGACAGCCTGATGCCTGTACATCTGCATATTGTTGGTACAAGAAGTGAGCAAGAGAAAGACTGCAGATCCTCAGAAAAAATGTACCACACACCTGCAATCTGCTTACCCATTTCTGCTTATCCATTGTTTCCTCGCATATTCCAAGCCTAGAGCAGCAGCAAGCAATCACAACATTTTTGCCTTTTTTTCCACAGAACCAAGACATCCTGTCCCAAACAGTCCCACAGTAACTTGGGGAAATGCCCCTTTGCTGAGTGGACAGCTCCCTTCCTGGGGAGGGTAATGCAAACTAACACAGGATTCCTGAGTGAGGGATTGATTGCCAAAATTCATCAGCTAACGTGTTCTTCGTGTACTGGGTTTACATGACAAGGTGTTGGTAGCAGGGGGGCTGCAGGGAGGCCTTTGTGAGCAGAGCGCTGGAGCTTACCCATATGAGAAAACAGCCAGCTCTAGTGGATTCCAAAAGGGACCTGCTGCTGGCAAGAGCTGGGCTGTGAGCAGTGCTGGCTGTACCTATGTGAGAGCAGAAAGGGAAAAAAAGTGCTGTGCAACAGCAGCTGGGAGAGATAAGTGAGAAACTGAGAAAGAATTTTTCAGACACCATGGTCAGTGCAGAAGGAGGGCAGGAGGTGCTCCAGGCAGGCAGCAGAACCTCCCATGCGGCCTGTGGAGAGGCCCCTGGTGGAGCAGGCTGTCCCCCTGCAGCCCATGGGTCCCACATGGAGCAGATCTCCACGCTGCAGCCCGTGAAGGAGCCCCCGGTGGAGCAGGTGGATGTGGCCTGGAGGAGGCTGCGGCCCATGGAGAGCCCCCGCAGGAGCAGGCCCCGGGCCGGAGCTGCAGCCTGTGGAGAGGAGCCCACGCAGGAGCAGGGAGTCTGGGGGGAGCTGCTGCCCATGGGGTACCTGTGCTGGAGCAGTTTGCTCCTGACGGATGGACCCCATGGTACGGAGCCATGTGGGAGCAGTACTTGAAGAGCTGCTGCCCGTGGGAAGTCCCCCCAGGATCAGTTCAGGAAGGATGGCATCCCGTGGGAGGGACCCCGTGTCAAAGTGACTGTGAAGGAGCAGCAGAGATGAAGCATTATGGACTGACCGCAGTCCCCGTTCCCCTGTTCCCCTATGCCGCTTGGGGGGAGGAGGTAGAGAGAGAGGATTGGCGGGGGGGGGGGGGGGGGGGAATGTGTTTTTAGTTTTATTTTAGTTCTCACTGCTCTAGTTTGTTATCAATAGGTAATAAATTACATTAATCTCTCATATGCTTGGTCTGTTTTGCCTGTGATAATAACTGGTGAGTGATCTGTCTTTCCTTATCTCAACCCACAAGCTTTTTTCAACGTACTTTCTCCCACTGTTCTGTTGAGGAAGGAGAGTGAGAGAGCAGTGTGGTGGTGCTGAGCTACCTAGCATTGTTAAACCACCGCACCTCTCTCAACCTTTTTAGCTTTACTTCCTCACAGGTAAATTTGTACTGCAGGAATTACCTGTCTGTGGAATTAAAAATGAACATGAACAGTCCAAATGCCAGTTACTTGCACAGTAGAGCAAAATCCTGGCATTTGATTTTCCTAAAGATCAGCACTCTGCCCTAACTGCATGAGTTGGATTGACATGGCTTGCAGTATTTGAATAAATAATTCTCAATGGAGAAAAACAAAAAGAAAATTGCTTCTGCGGTCATCTGATTTGAACATCAAGTGCAATGCCGGTACCTCCAACTATCTGCAGTTCATGCGTTCTGCCCCAGGAGGGCTCTGACTCTCAGTCTCTCCTGAGCCTCACATTCACAATGCTGCCTATGGTTTTCTTTCCAGAGTTTTTGGAGAGTGACTTAAGCAGCCTGGACATGTGTATGTATATTTGTTTCATTATTTCTCAACCTTTCCCTCACATAATCAGGATTTAGACTCTGAAAAATAAAATAAAATAAAAAAAATCCCAGGTTTCTTCCTTATTTTTTTAGTATAATTTTTTCTTACAGAACATTAATCAAGCTTTTTCCCTTTTTACTTTTCCCACTAATTTTCAGATGCCAGGCATAAAAGCCATGCTATCCTGGGTGTTTTGTTTGTTTTCCTTTAGAATTCCTCGGAAGACCCACTCAAAGTTTTAACCAAGTGATATCTTTTCCATGCTCTCTGCAGCCTAATTATGTTTAATGCAGAAGGAAAATCAGTGATTTAGTAGCGTTTTCTTAAAGTCTTCCCATCTTCACCTGTTTTTAAACAAGTTATCTGCTGTAGGACAAAGGAGATATGTGACTCTAAATGCTGCCATGACTGTTGAAACATTCCTCCAAAATAAAAAGAACTTACGCTGTTTTTCCGTGATGCAGTTTGTGACCAAGTCTGAGGAAGATAACCCAGGGACCTACATTTTATTTGAAATTGCTACTCAGAAGAGAAGATATTGCACTCAGTATAGATAATCCCTGATAGGTTACATTTAGTCCAGTTTGCCAAGAACTTTTTTCAGTAGGTAAGCAAATACACTTGACAAAAGGAGCTGATCTGTACCATCTTGGAATAAAAACTTCCAGCCTGTGGCAGTGCTCAGTTTCCACTACACTTGGAGCTCTTAGCAAGCTGTCAGTCCAGGTGGTCATTCCTGAAAGCATCCACCTTTGATAATATGTTTTCAGATCAGAAGAAGTCAGGTATTTCCTACCACATTTACAGAGAGATACTTTATTAACTGGGCTGGAAAGAGAGGGACTTATACAAATGGGTCTCTTACTCTCCCTCCCAAATCTTTTTACTGGTTTTAGTACAATTTATGTATGTTAAACACTAGAACATTTCAATAGATGTTCTCCTATGGATGGGCCTTCCCAGTGCTACAGAGATTAAATGACTTAACTATAGAGAACAAGACTCAGCTAATAACAGTCATGAGATAACATGAGATAACAGCAGTCATTTCAGAGATGTGTATCTTAAAGCAGGTTTGCAGGACTAAACTTTTTGCAAGGAACATTTAGCACCCCCTCAACCTTCCCTTCCACCTCTAGATTAGGCATTACATTTGAAATAACCCTTAAATGTTGGACAATTTATTCCAGTATTTAGCTTTGGTCAGTTTGCAGACCAGCATCTACAAGGACCATGTACTTCATTATATACTTCTGTGTACTGTCTGGGTCAGGTGCTCTCCCTACAGGATCATGCCTCCTGCCTCCATCGCTGGAGCTCTCACAGAATCACAGAATGGTTCAATTGGAAGGGACCTGTGGAGGCCATCTGGTACAACCCCCTTGCTCAAGCAAGGCTACCTAGAGCAGGGCACCCAGAACCATGTCCAGGTGGCTTCTGAAGATTTCCAGGGAGGAGACTCCACAGCATTTCCGAGCAACTGTGCCAGGGCTCTGGCACCTGCACAGCACATCAGTGCTTCCTGGTGTTTAGACGGAACCTCCTGTGTTCTATTTTGTGCGCAGTGCCTCTTGTCCTGGCGCTGGGCACTGCTGAAAAAAGCCTGGCTCTGTCCTCTTTGCACCCTTCCTTCAGGCATTTGTATACATTGATCAGATCCCCCACGAACCTGCTCTTCTCCAGGCTGAACAGTCCCAACTCTCCCAACCTCTCCTCATAGGAGAGGTGCTCCAGTCCCTTGATGATCTTGGTAGCTCTTTGTTGGACTCTTTCCAGTATGTCTACATCTCTCTTGTACTGAGGGCCCAGAAGTGGACACAGTACTCCAGGTGCAGCCTCACCAGTGCTGAGTAGAGTAGAAGGATAACTCCCTCAGCCTGCTGGCAATACTTTGCCTAATGCAGCCGTGAATAACATTAGCTTTTTTTAGTGGCAAGGGCACATTGCTGACTGATGTTCAACTTGGTGTCTACCAGGACTCTTAAGTCCTTCTCTGCAGAGCTGCTTTCCAGCTGTGTGATTCCCAGCATGTCTTGGTGCCTGGGGTTGTTCCTCCCCAGAGGCTAGACTTGGCACTTCTCCTTGCTGAACTTCATGAGATTTTTGTCAGCCCACCTCTCCAGCCTGCTGAGGTTCCTCTGGATGGCTGACTGATGAGTCAGCCACTCCCCCCAGGTTCGTGTTGTTCATGAATTTACTATCCACGAGTTTACTACCCCATCATCCAGATCCAGTTAATACAGATAATATAGATGCATCCAGTTAATGCAGATGTTAAATAAGATTGGACCCAGTATTGACGCCTGAGTAACTCCACTCATTACTGACCTCTGCCCAGAAAAAGCATCCACAGATCACTAAAATCACAGACCACAGCTGAAGCTGCTTGTGCAGTCCTGATCCAGCTGTCTAAGAAAGCAATATTACAAGACCAAATTTAACTACATGATTGTGTAGTGTGTTATCCACAGGAGTCCATGAGTTAATTAGCATACCTTAAAATGCTGTTAATAAACTGGTAAGCCACAGTGGTGGAGTAATCTGTAAAGCCTACAGGACAAGTATTCAAAGGGTGCTGTGAGTGATATTTCCAAA
The DNA here is from genome assembly GCF_009769625.2 of Cygnus olor. Taxonomy (NCBI): domain Eukaryota; kingdom Metazoa; phylum Chordata; class Aves; order Anseriformes; family Anatidae; genus Cygnus; species Cygnus olor. The sequence continues at coordinate 11,969,562 of NC_049174.1, read as the reverse complement.
TAACAAATGTCACTGCTGGAAGCTAATGGTTTGCTCTCTGTGCTCTGAAAACAATAAATAATTTTACTGCTATTTACTACGCAAAAGTTACCTCAAAATACGTCTCCCCCTTCTATGACCATTTGCTGCATGGAGGCTCTGTGAATGGGATGAAAAGAGACTCAAAATCAAAGAAGGGTTATTTAAGCGTGGCACCAGGAGAGCTTGCTGCCTGCAGGAATGATAGTGTGCTGGAACAAATCTAGGGAGACAACACAACCTCCATCCTGAGAGAGCTTCTGGAGCTGTTCAGGCAGACAAGGGGTTGTCTGAAAACAGAGTGGATCCTGCCTTGAGTAAGCTTCTTAACTCTGTTTTCTTTGGTATGTGTTAGTTAGCTATCATGGGTCAATTCATTGTAACATAGATCAGAAAAATTGTATGGCGTGGTGGCTAGTTTACATGTAGTGCCAGCACATTAACAGGCCTTAATGGCCCTGAATAGTCTCACCTGGGGCCCCCACCAGGGTTGAGGTTTAGGGGTGGGCAGCAATCTCTTTAAGCTTGGGCCTGTGGCTCATGGGTCGTGTTGACTCTTCGGTGTAGGCTAACTTTAGGGTGGTTTTGCCACTATAGATGTGCCTGGTGATTATGAGGCTGTGCCTGACTCTGACTGCCATCAGTGAACCTGGTCCTGACCTCAGGCTTTTCTTATCTCCATAGTCTTTTCTTGCAGCCTTGACCCTGGGCTGCCGTCCCTGGGCATGACCTGTTCACATTGCCTGGCGCTGTGGGCTGGGGCCATGTCCAGTGGGCCCCTGCCTTGCTGGCATTGCACTTGTTCCCCATCCTGTTGGGAGCAGGTGGGCCTTGCTGCACCAGAACATGCAATGGAGAACTGCAATGTGCTAGTGTGGGTATTCGGTCATGCTTCATTGAGACAGATATGTAGTTTTGGGCAGTGCATTGCTCACTTTGCAATAAATGGTAGTTACTGAATGTTAACTTACGTATTTTCACTGTCCTTTAGTTTTTGTGTCTAGGATAAACATTATTGGAACAGTAGAAAATTGAATTTCAAGATGGTCAGAGAATACATTTATGGTTGGATAACAAAACACATATGTCCCCTGGTTAGGACAAGCAGAATGCTAATATTTATTCCTGAACATCCCAGTACTAAAACAGGTGAATTACCTCCTCCCTCTTAAAAGCTTCCTGTGTGCAGCACTGTCTCAGCAGAGCCACTCATTCCAAGGACGAGCAGTGCAATGCAACCAAAAGCCAGGTCCATGCAAGTTCTCCTCTTGTTCCACATGCAGGGAGGCTACATTTCATTATGTGCTTGAAGATTGCAGAACTGCTTTGCCATTTTCAAAAGAGCCTATGTTGAAGGACACCACATTCACACCAAGGTAGGTAAACGTCTCTACCTAAGGCTCAGCGTGGTGTGCTGGCAGCCTGAGGTGGGAGTTGAGCTTTAACATTAACTAGGGAATGAACCCAGGCATGACTCAGCCACCCACATCCTCTCCATTCTCCTCCCTCTGGTGAGGAGGGAGCAGGCAGCAGGGTCAGAGGAGACAGCAGCCTCCCCAGGGACAGCAGTGCTCAGAGCTCACTGTTGAGAGGCTGTTACAGCAATGGAGTCCAGCAACACACGTGGGAAAAGAGTTGCCATTGTTGGAGGTGGTCTGGTAGGAAATGCAACTTGTCTGCTATTTGTCTGTGCTCCCCAGGGAGCTGGGGCTATGCAAGCATTGCTGGGAAGTAGAGTGGGTGACTGCTCGGCTTGAACATGAAGGTGAGCTCCTAGCTTCAAGCTCCTAGCTGAGCTTGAACATGAAGGTCTCTGGAAAAGCAGCTCCAGCACAAGTGAGCTGCTCTGCACACACAGCAAGTGTAACCAGGCAGGTTGGCATGGGCAAGGAAAAATGTTGTCAAATCTCTTGCCCATATTATCTTTCACCTTTGTATGATGTTCACTTTTTTGAAGCATAGTTCAATAACCGATTTGTTTTGCAAATTAAGGGAATAATATCGTCTCTCTTGAGTTCAAATCTCAATGCTCCTTTTAATCCTATTTTTCTTAAAATTATTTTTTTCTGCCAGAGAGCAGGGTATTATCAGGGAGCTGGTTGGGGTCTCATGGCAGGAGGCAGCAAGGATTGTTAGTGCAGCTAGGACTTTTTACTAAGAGAAGGGATCTTCTTTGAGGGAAAGCTTTGCTGCTGAGATATTGCAGAGACTTAAAGGTACACTTAATACAGCCCTTGTTTGGGTATTGTACATGTACCAGGACAGGTACTCCTCTTTTCTTTCCTGCACAGTAGTATAAGTCGCGGGGGGACGGGAGTAGGGGGACGGGGAATGAACAAGTTGCACTTTGGTCCTTTCAGGGCACCTAAAGCAGAGTCAACTGCCAGATCTTCCATGGCATTGGCTGTTCCTGGCTTTAACTAAGTCCCTAATGTGAAATGTTTTGCAAGGACTGAGACTTGGTAAATGCTAAGCTAACAGAAAATGCCTTCCTCTTCCATTTTTGTTTGGGACCATTTTTCTTCCATTGCTAGCTGCAGAGTTGTCTGACTTTAAAAGACAGCATGTAGCTTTACAGCACCTGAAGTTCCATTTTTACTTTTTGGCTGTTAGCTTCTTGGTCCCTATGTTGCTGGAAAAAAGAGTGGGAAGAGTCTGTAGTTCTGTTCATTCTGACAGTGATTAATGATGGAAGTTAAAGAAGAAAAAGGCATCCATTTAAATGAAAAGTGGGATGTGTGCTGTCCTTTTTAAGGTAGTATCTTGCTTTTTCAGAGGTCTACCTTTTTTCCCCCAGTTCCCAGGAGAATGCTGTAGTAGCCTGAATTCCACCAAGAAATATAAATATAAAATCATAGAATCATTTAAGTTGGAAAAGACCTTCAAGATCAAGTCCATCCGTCAGCCTAACTTGCTGAGTCCCATCACTACACCACGTCCCTTAGTGTCATATATATAGCTCAGAGAGGAGGAGGGAGCTTGCCTGCACCAGCTCCTGTTGTTTCTGGCTGAATAGGTTAGTCCTGCACAGTTACTGACAAGTAAGCAAGTCCTGAACTTGATATTACTTTATGTAATGAGCTGTGATGGCTAACTTTTGTAATGATGATCTTGGAGGCTCTGCAGACCCATCAGGGATGCCAGAGTCCCTCTCTCCAGGAAGAAGTCCTCTATGGTTCTTGATCAAAGGGTCTCTTCATCTCTGCTGGACTGCATCCTCCAACTGCTGTTTTCCCTTGTGAAGGAGATGCAGTTCAGTATTGATCTGTGATATAGCTAATAGTGAAACACTTCATCCATCATTCCCGATCCTTCTCTTGTAGGTGGGTGCATTAAATGCCTGTTTCTTTGCTAGACGAGGTTTCCATGTTGATGTTTATGAAGCCAGAGAAGGTAAGTGCAGCCTGAACATTACTGCTTTAATAATATATTTGTGTCCCTTTACTCGTAGCAGCCCTTTAAGAAACAAAAGAGGAACTGCATGACCTCACTGAAGCTGCAGGGAGAAAACAGAATCTGAAAGTGTCATGTTGTGGATGTCCTTTTCACTCTTTCCTTTAGCTTCTGTGATGGTTGGGGGAAGCATTTATTTGAAATACACTGCCTTGTGTGGAGAGAACCAGCCCTTCAGATATTAATATTATGCCTTTTTTGTGGCCTTGGTTTAAATACTGATTCAAATCCTTATTTTTCAAAAATTAGTTTCTGCATTAAGAAATATAGCACGGTGCCATTGAACTGTCAGCACTTTGGGAGCAATTGCTATTGTTAATACTGCAGCATTGCTCATAGGGCTAAAAGCACTGACTTGACTCCTAAACAGCATAAATAGTGGTGAGGAGGGTCTCCTGTCACTAAGTGTAGTGAATCCATGTTCAGTAAGAGGGTTGTCCTTGCCTTCAAGGAAGGCTAGTAGCAAAGTCTGGAAGCACTGGAAGAAAGCTACAAGTTCAGAAACTATTAGGGTGGAAAGAAACATTTTGGTAAGTGTGACAGTTCACAAGAGGCCCTCAGTGGAGTATTTCCATTTCTCAGTGTAATCTTCCCTGGCACACAGAAGCATGACTACTGCAGAGCTGTCTGCCTCTGTCAAAATGCAGAAGTGTTTGTATTTACTAGTTACATTATGCTGTCAAAGGAGCTGGAACATCACAGCCCATGCTCAGAAACTTGGGTACCACATTGAAAAGGCTCCAAATGATGCACAGAATGAGTGGGCACATCTCTGGCACAGCATGCAACAGCAAGCACTATGTGTTAGCCATGGGTGTTTGCAGAAGTGAGTTCTTAAGCTGTCAGAAAAGCAAGGTTCTTGTCAGGTTATTTCCTCATTCTCCTCATTTCTGCTTGTGCCTGTGAGTTGAGGAGTGATGTATGGGGCAAGCTGAAGGTTATGAAGACCTTTAGTCATGGGGAAAAAAGTGAGCTGCACATGCCCTTACTCTGAGCTCCAGCTGTAGCAGAAGTAGGACTTGGCAAACAGGTGTGGAGGTACTGGAGGGTACCTGGTACTACAGGTACTGGAGGGATGAGCAGCAGCATGGCACTGCTGCAGTAGTATGTGTGGGCATGCTCTGAAGTGTCCCAGACAAGCAGCTCAGAGAGGGTGACATGAGTGTGCAGCTTGTGGCTTCCATGGCAGAGAGATGCTCTCGCTCCTGCCTGAACTGGCTGTAGCTCTGGCACAGCCCGGTGCCCAGGTGCTTGTTGAAAGGAAGAGAGATCGTCTGCCTTCACTACCTCTGCAGCAAAATGGAAGATGAGAATGACACTTGTGGAGGGTGAAACTCAACTGAAATGTGCAGTGAGAGTAGGAGAAGCCCCATGTGAAATGTGGTCTCTGATAGCATCTTGCTTGGGAAGTTGTTGGAGCAGGCCAGAACTCCCAGGCATCCATCCTGAGCACCATGCACAGCTCTGAGCCCCTGCAGCAGGAAGCAGTTACAGACAAGGTCTCAGGATGGGCGGTGTGGGTAGCCAGAGGTGGGGAGCAGCTTTCTCATCAGGGAGGACCAGCCCAACCGAGACTCCTAAGACCAGAAGAAGCACAACTACAGCAGGGCATGGTGAAGACCTGCGTCATGAGCAGCTGTTTGCAGCTCACTCTGGCAGGAACAGCAGCCAGCCTCACATGAAGCCAGTAGGTTGCAAGTTCAGAACAAAAGGAAATGGTTCTTCACAGCTGTTGAACTGTTAAACTCTTTGCCGGATGTTCTATGTGCTAGAAGTTTCTTGGGTTAAAAAACCCTGTGGTTAAATTAACTGAAGCAAGCTGCATTCAGCTGTTACTGTGAGGATAACACTCATCATTCCTGAAGTGACTGAGGTGCTGGAAGCAGCACTACATGTCCATCCACTTCTGTTGCTACTGAAACACCATAAGTTGGCTGCTGCCAGGAGGATGGATGTTCTCGCCTGCCTTCCAAGGAGGATGAATCCTACCCCTCTGCCCAATCTTTGGACCTGTGGCTCTTGCTAAGATGGCATCTGTCTCAGGATTGGGACGAGGCTCTGTGACACACACTGTCTGGACAGCCAGGGAAATCTGAGAGCATGACTTGCCAGTGTCCTGAAAAGCATCAGTGGCACTCAGCAGAGGATGAGAAGCTGCCAGACATTAATTGCTCAGCTCCCTCTGCTTAGGTGGGAAGCATCTCTCTTTGATAACACGTCCTTTGGTGCTACACAGAGGTGTCAGGACCCTGTGGCTCCTTTGCTGCACTCAGCTGCAGCAGCTTCTCTGAGACTGGAGAAGGCACAGAGGAAGGGACACTCAGCTGCCCATTCCCCTCTCCAGTGGCTCAGATACTTTCCCAGCAACTGAACGTGACCTGCCCACTTTGCTGTGTGGATGGCATGTAAAACAGCATCCCATATGAGGAAGGAGCATCTCAGGACCAGGTTTCTCAGCAGGATGCTGCAGAGCTGGTCGCAGTGGAGGGATGGGGGAAGGTGGGAGACTCCTCACCATCCACCTGATGTCGCTGCAGGGATTTCAGGTGGTGCAGCCATGCAGGAGGTGTCTGTGTAACCAACTGCTCTCTCTGTGCAGATATTCGGATGTCCAGCTTTGCCCGTGGCAGAAGCATTAACTTGGCCCTGTCCCACAGAGGACGCCAGGCCCTCCAGGCTGTGGGAATGGAAGAGCAGGTACCCTCACTGCTTCTATAGATGCAGGGTCTCTGGGGTCGAGATGCTGTTGACTTCAGCTGGTGATGGACAGGTGCCACTGCAGGGGCAGCTCTGCTTTCAGGGAGGCTGAGGCCAAGCACCCCGGCAGCATGCCTCCAGCCTGGCTCCCTGCCACGTCGCGGCACAGCTGCCACTGCTGGGGATGCCCAGGCCCAGGCAGCTGGGCTCTGTGCATGGCAGAGGGAGCTTCGCTGGGTGGCCACCACTCAGGCAACTCCTGCCAGTGCCCACCTCTCCTCCCTCCTGGAAAGGGCAGAAGCAAGTGGCCTCCCAAAAGAGCTGGAGTGACAGAAGGATGTGATGAAGGGGCAAGTTTCCCCTCTGACATGCCAGATTCTGTATTTTCCCCCCAGATCTTGACCTTTAGGCCTGCTCTTCTCTCTAGCTTCCTCAGCAAGTTTTGGACTGACTCTTGGTCCCCCTGCATGCTGACTTCTGTGATCAGGACCCAGCACTGTCCTGGAGTGCCCACTGCCATGTAACACCCAGGTGTTTGCACTGCTCTCCGAGTCTGGTCCTTGTCCGTCTGCAAAGGGGAACTCAGGCTTCATCAGCTCATACCCCTGCACCTGGCTGTCGTTTGATGCTGACCCCCAACTCCATCCTGCTGCATTTACCTTGCAATTTTTTTCCCAGCAATTTGGCTGGCTGCAGAAACCCTATGAGCAGAGATTGCTCCATTCTGCCTGGAGAGTGGTGTTTGGGGGATGGCACTTTGTGGGTTGTGTCCTGCCCCTTGACGGCTTAGCTTTGGTGGGAAAACTGGGTTCTCCTCCCTTCTATTTCAGATTGTGTCCAAAGGCATCCCCATGCATGCACGGAGAATACACACGCCATCTGGGAAGAAATACTCCATTCCATATGGCAAGAAGAACCAGGTACTTGTCTCATGCTCTCCCTTTGGAGGTGCTTCATAGAGTACAAGGGGTCTCTGTGATGGATGGTGGGAGGGGAGTGAGATGCACCTGCCAAAATGGAGACAACAGCATTCTGGAAGAAATTAGGTTACCCTCATCTCAGGATTTCCTCTCTCCCCATCCTGCAAAAAATACACAACGTTAATTTTATGCATCATTAGACTTGCCATACTTAGTCTGATGTAGCTGTTTATGCATCCCAATCATTCTGTAAAGATCTTCCATTTTCTGGCAAACACAATGTACAGGTTTTGATTCCCTTGCTTCTCTGTGCAGCTCGTCTTGAGTACATTCATTGCAGTGCGCCTGGGTCAGTCTCATTTTGGTTTCCTGCTTGAACGTCTGCCCAGCCTGGGCTTATGGTCTTAATGCTGTGAGTGAGGATGGGATTGTATGAAGGAAGCACCCCAGTTTCAGTAGGGCCATTACTAGGGGATTTTGAGGGGGTGGCATGTGTCATCTTCCTGTGAAAAATGGCCTTCAGAAATGCTTTCTGCACTCTCTGTTTGTTTGTTTTGCAGTACATTCTCTCTGTGGACAGAGCAAACTTAAACAGAGAGCTGTTAACAGGTAAGTTTCCAGGTCCATTTGCAAACACTTTTATGTCCTAGTCACCAAAAATTTAGGGTTTGCCTGATGAACGGGAGACTGCAGCTGAGTGCCTTTGAGCCCCAGGCTTTTCTTGCACATATGCAAACCAGCTGCATTACTAAGAAGAATTCAGCAGTAGCACTTGAAATGAAATCCTCTGCCTGCACTGTAGATCTGAGATTCGAGTGCTCAACACCATCTTCTAGCATCCATGGAAGAGCAAGCTGTAGGTAAGAAATGAACAGAAACACAAGGCAGGAGCTGCGTTGCACGTTACAGAGGTGAAGGTCTGGTGAGGTTGTTTGCTCTGTAGTTAATTACCCTCTCCACAGAGGGTTGAGGTGGGTAGGAACAACACATCATCTGCTGAGTGTGGGAAGTGCCAGCTGAGCAATTTGCAGAATTCAGACTCACTTGAGGAATTCAGAAAGAACAATGTTTTATCCCTTGTGGTTAGATAAGACATGGAGTCTGGGAGAGTTTTTGTTTGCAGGAGCAGTCTGCAGTTTGCTAACTTGGGTACAGTCCTCTCTGTTTACAAAAATGTACAAAGTCCTGTCTTTGTGGCCACATGCTTGTCGCAGAGCTGCGCTGGCTACGTTGCTGCAGCTGGTGCTTCTGCGTTGTCTTCCCTTTCTCCTCCTGTGCTGTTTCTCTGCTGTTCCTCTGCAGCAAAAGCATATTCAGACAAGTCCCCCTGAGGCCTTTCTGCAGGTGCAGAAACCGCCGAGGAGCAGCTCTCCCCATGTTTGCTCTTGACTGGGGCTTTGCCAGCCAAAACAGGAGGTATCTCCTCAGCCTTGCTACATCTTGTGGCATTTTCTGTGGCCCACGATAGTATTAGCCAAATAGAAACTGCGGCAAAGTGTGTAATCTGTGTGCTGTCCAGGTTGAATCATAGAATCATTAGGGTTGGAAAAGACCTTCAAGATCATCTGGTCCAACCATCCCCCTACTACCAACGTCACCCACTAAACCATGTCCCTCAGCACCACATCCAACCTTTCCTTAAACACCCCTAGGGACTGTGACATTTCCCTGAACTTCCCATTGGCTGCAGGCACTGTGTCCTGTCCTGAAATACTACATAGTGATGGTGGAGAAAGGTGAATACCCATGTCGCTGCAGGGAAGAAAGAAATCTTTTTAGGTTTCCTTGCAGTTTTTAAATAGTTTTCACCAGAGTTAACTAAACACATCCTAGTGTGCCCCACCTGCCTGCCACTGCTCAGCACAACAGTCTGACTTGCAGTAACAGCAAAAAATCCCTGTAATTTAGGGATCCCTTGGAAATATTTTTGGGGTCAGTACAAGCCTCTACTTGTAGTTGTCTTTTCACAGCTGCTGAGAAATACTCCAACACTAGACTGTACTTTGGACACAAGCTCATGGAGTGCAATGCAAAGCTGGGGATGTTAACCATAAACAGGTAAGTCCTGTACAAGCCTGGGATAAAGTGCTGTGTTCGGTCATTTCTGCTTAATAATTCATAAAACCTCAAACAATTGAGCAATTTCTGTTCAAAACTACTGTGTTACTCTTGAGTGGACAAAACTTGGCATCAGCTTTGGAAAGCAGAGATATCAAAGCAGAGTTCACAGAGAGGCTGAAAAAGCTTAAGTTCCTCCCCCAGCAGACTTGTAACAGGTGAGACACATGCTTGCTGACCTGTGCAAGAAGTAAACGTGCCAGTCTCGGTAGTGCTGGCTTTCAGGGTCAGATTGCTCACCGGAAAGGGCAGGTAATGACCTTGTTTCACAGTTGTGTTAAGTTTTGGTCATGTCATCCCGTTTATCTGGGGATGGAGGGTCTACGCAACAGCAGCATTATACCAACAGTGCCTGCTGTGTACTTGGATAGATGTGGCAGAATTACACATTTGACAGTCTGCAGAAAAACTATTTATTCTGATGTTTTCAGTGAAAGGCATTCTCCCCATATCCTGGAAGATTAATAATGCTGCAGGTGACCCAGGCGTTTCTGCAGCAAATTGCAAAAGGCAGGTCTTCTGTGCCCTGGGATGATGAGCTGGCCTGGGGTTTATGGCGGGGTTGTTCCAAGGGACTCTCCTGCCTCCAGATCTGACCAGCCGCCCTTGGAAGTCACCTACGATCTCATTGTGGGATGTGATGGAGCCTTCTCAACTGTCAGAAAGCAGTTCATGAGGCAAACGCGCTTCAACTACAGTCACGAGTACATTCCTCACGGCTACATGGAGCTGACCATCCCCCCGAGGGATGGAGACGTAAGTGTGCCTGTCCCAGGGTTGCTGCAGCCCCTTCAGGTATGACACCCATTGCCTCTCATAATGGTTCTGCTACAGCAGTGTTAGAGGAACTCACTTCTCACTTGGGGTTCAGTCAGCCTCCCAAGGGCTTAAAGCTTTCCTAGGAGAAGGCAGGCATCTCTTTCTGTTTTCAGAGTTTCTTTTTCATTGGTGGGGCCAATGTCTTAGTGCTAGGCTCTGGAAATCCCAAGAGGCCTGCCCCAGAGCTATGGAGTTCATTCTAGCTCTGAGATTTCTTGGGGCTATGCAAATGTTCCTGTGTGGACAACAGCAAGCACAAACCAGCAGATCTCTCCCCGGTTTGCCCTGCACTTGCTCTTGCTCTGTGTCTCACTAGACACTATAGGAAGTGGAAAGGGGCCCTGAGGTCATTGTTTCTTCCTGAGGTACAAGGGACAGGAACTAGTGTACTGGTGTGGAGGGAACTTGAGGCTAGGCTGGAGAAGCCAGGCACAGCAGATCGGGGATACACGGTGATTTTATTTCTCTTTCAGTTTGCCATGGAACCAAACTACCTCCACATCTGGCCGAGAAACACCTTCATGATGATTGCACTGCCCAACATGGTGATAACCCATAGGCACGCTCCTTTGGGGCATGGGAATGGAGCTTGTGGGAAGGAACTGGCTGTGGTGGCAGACACGTGGCGTGGGCTGGGAGGGCTGATGCCTGCTTGGAGAGGTGCCTGGAGGTACCCCCAGCGTGAGCCAGGTGTTTCCCCCACCTGGGGGGTGCAGGGCAGCACCCCCAGAGCTAGCTTTGTTCCACAGAGCTGAGCAGGTACCTCAGCTGCCTCCCTATCTGCAGCTGGATGATATCCACCAGATATTGGAGTACAAATGCAGCCTGCCAGGCCTGCTTTAGCAAATCCTGCACTGCCTTTGTCTGCCACCCCTTTCACCCCAGCAATGCCCAGCACATGTAAACACCCATGGGACATGGGGTGACTAGGCGCTGGTCCCCACTGGGTAGACTGGCCACTGCAACAGCTGGGTGACCAACAGGCTGGGCATTGAGCTGCTGTCCCATGCATCAGGTACTTTTTGTGGCCTCTGGGCTTCTTTCCAAACTTCCTCCCCTGCTGACAGGACAAGTCCTTCACCTGCACACTCTTCATGCCCTTCGAGGAATTCGAGAAGCTAACGACTGGCAAGCAAGTACTGGATTTTTTCCAGACCTACTTTCCAGACTCTATCCCCCTCATTGGAGAGTAAGTGTCCCCATTGCCCCTTGTTGCTCCTCAGCACAGTACCACCACACCAGGGGATGTGCTTGCTGTGACATGGACTCTGCTGAAGCTGGTGGGCCAGCATCATGTGAACACTGCTAGAGTGGCTCTTCATGGTCTGTGGGAGAGGGGGAACAGAGAGTCTTGGGTCCACATTGCTTCTTCAGTGGAGTAACAGGCTCAGCAGCAAGACACAGTCCCGTCCTGCAGTAATCTCTAAGTCACAGTTGAGCACTGTTCTGTACCTTGGAGGTACAGTCCAGGCCCTGCCACTGTGGGAAGTGAAAAGTGGGTCACCTCCTACTGCTTCTGTATTGCTGTTGAAGATCTCGAACTCAGGAGATGGATTAGCAGATAATAACCTGTGGGTCTTTTTTATATTAGGGTTGAGTGAGTAAAGTGGCTCCACTAGAGCTAAGGTGAGGTTTGTGCACAGAAAACAGCAGTATGAAGCTAGTCCCACTGTTGAAATATCTAAAATCTCAGCATTTGTGTAACTCAGCTAACAGACTGAGAAAAGCTAGGCTGGCAGATGTCATTCTTGGAAAAAAAAATCCAAACTGTGCTGACTATGCAAAGTTTGGCACTTAACTGTATCTAAAACGAGAGTCAGGTCTGTGAGACAAGAGCAGGCAGTTCCCAGCAGCATGATGTTCCCTGTGCAATGGGACCCTGGCTGGCTCTCACTACTGGGCAAATGGCACCAGGGCAGCAGCATGGAGCTGGAGCATCTCACTGCCCTTGAGGGTCCTGGTGGTGGTGGTGACCAGAACCAGCCTTTCCAGCACACATACTGACTGGTGTCAGTAGGATCCTGAGCAAGACTGGTCTGAATATATTGTGCCACGGCTATGGGAAGCAAAGCTATCTGCCTTTGTGAAATCATGTTATTCAATGTACGTACATCACGCTTGCTTAATGTGTAGTGGGAAGTTCATGAAATAGGTGTTCCACTTGTTTTTCCCAGCACAAATATAACAGTGAACAGGTGTGATTTTTGCATACCAAGGCGGACAGTGCCTGTGGCCTTAGCTTCCTAAGCTTGGACGTGGCATGGTTTGCTCTTGCTGTCTCTTGCAGTCCCACCAAGTGAAGTATCTGTTGTTTTGCCTGAAGGCGAGAGCTGAAGCACGATTACTTTTTGCTGCCAGCCCAGGCCATGATATCTGTGAAGTGCTCCTCCTACCACCTTGCTTCCCGGTGTGTGCTGATGGGAGATGCTGCTCATGCTGTTGTGCCCTTCTACGGACAGGGCATGAATGCAGTAAGTTCACAGCTTGGCCTGGACTGTGTCAGTCAGGTCCCCACTCTTTTCACCCAGAAATGCCCGTTTTTAGAGTGTAGCTCCACAGAACTCAAGGGCTGACCCATTCCATAGTTTGATGTCCTCTGCATGGGCAGGTGTTGAACTCCTTCCAGATACCTATCTGCTTGATTGGACCTGGCTGCATTCTGGGGAGCAGACAAGGGACAGGACGGTGGTGCCACCTTTCCACGAGGCAGAGGACTGCTTGGGGGTGGGTGGAGATGGGTGGTCCAGTAGGAGACCCAGGATGCCTGGAAAGGCCACCCGCTACCATTCCTCTGCAAGATCCCTGGCAGGAAGCCTCCTGCTCAGAAGCTGTGGTCAGTGAGACACTATGCTTGCCAACAGCTACATTAACTAAGAGTATATGAGGGCATTTCTTGTGAATGTGTGACTCCTGCTGCCTATTTACCCTCCCATCTTCCTCCCAGGGCTTTGAGGATTGTCTGGTCTTTGATGAATTAATGGACCAGTTCCACAATGACCTTGGTGAGTGAGATGGCTGAAGGGAAGCTCTCTGGAGCTGAAAGCAGCTGCAGGCCCTGCTGGGGAGCTGCCTGTGAGCAGCTGCTTTCTTTTCCCAGGTGCCTGCCTCCCTGAGTTCTCTAGGCTGAGGGTGCCAGATGACCATGCAATCTCAGATCTAGCCATGTACAACTACATAGAGGTAAGCAAACAGCACACAGGCTGTGGTCCTGGGGACTATCCATGCAGCGGTGTCCTGCCTTGTTACCCAGTGAAGAACCCACAATTGGACAGGGAGATGGCAGCTCTCGCAGTGCTGCCTTTGGGCCTTGTCAGGGGTCACCCATATTTGTCTGTTTGCTTACTCTGTGCTGGGAATGCTCAGGCCAGGCAGGCTCTGCTCCCCGTGGTGCCTGCCTGAGACATGCAGTGAGAGCTTGGGGAAGAGCTACCAAAGAGCATGGGGCTCTTCCAAGACATCCTGCAAGCTGGTGGTGGATTGCTCTCTTACAGATGCGAGAGCATGTCAATTCAACATGGTTCATTTTCCGGAAGCGGGTAGACAACTTCCTCCATGCCCTCATGCCTTCTACCATCATCCCACTCTACACAATGGTAAGGCCAAAGCTTGCTCCCCACTATCCTAGCTCTCTGTGAGCTGCTCCCACCTGGCTCAGAGGTGGTGACCTGATCATGCAATCCCCGCAGGTGACCTTCAGCAGAATTCGCTACCACAAGGCACTTCAGCACTGGAAATGGCAGAAAAAGGTAAGAGTTTGTGCCCGTCCTCCCCTTGCTGTGAGCCCCACATCCTGTATACTGGCACTGCCCAGCTGCAGTAGAGAGAGCTTTGGTGGTGGGATATTGCCAGGGGGGTGAAGGTGTTGAGACAGCCCACTTGCAGGAGGGTGGCACAGGATCAAGCCTAGGGGGCCATGCACGTGCAGGGTCCTGTGTGTTCCCAGCATGTGTTTCCCTCATTAGCCAGTGCTGGGAGCTCCCTGCTTGAAGCTGCTCCTTCGGCCTGGATAATCCTTACAGCTGACATCTTCCTGGCACGTGCTGGACGAGGGCTGCTCTTTTGGCTGGCACCAGGCATCTGGGTTGTTTGGCCAAGGGGCTTCGCTGGTCACTGTGCCAGGATGTGCTTGCAGCAGAAGGCAGTACATGTTGAAAGCAGCAGGAAGCGGCCTGTTCTGAGCTCCCTGTGCTGTGATTAGCTGTGTGGTGACCTATGGTCCTGCTTCTGAGGACTAAAGGTCTGTAGCCCTTCTCATGTGCCTGCAGTGCAGTGAGGGCTGGCTTCAGGCACTGAGTGCCAGTTAGCAGCTGTGTGTGCTTGCTGCAGGTGATTTGCAGGTGCTTTGCTTTGTACTGCAGGGTGGGAGCAAGCTCCTGACAATGCCAGGATTTCTTTGTACTTGCAGATAATTAATCGAGGGCTCTTCATCATGGGGGCAGCAGGACTAGGCGGCACCTACCTGCTCATAAAAAGACTGGCATGGAACTCAGACATCTGCATACAGAACTTGTGGGGCTGGTGCCATTACATCAGGAGTACTGGAAAATTTCCCTTCAGCACCCAAGTGGCTCAAATGTAAGGGGCGGTCCCGGATGTAATAAAAGCAAAGGCACAGGTGTCTGTTTCAGCTTGATGATGTATTATTTTTTTTTCTTGGGATGTAGCCTGGCAAATCCTGCAGACCTTCTGTCTGCTGCTCCCCAAGGGAAGCAGTGGTCCCTCTTCCTCTCCCCAGGTCAGAGGAACTCACTGGGTTACAGAGAGCCTACGGAGCCTCTGCAAGGGCTCATATGTCTCTCTGCCTAATCTCAGTAGCATTGCCTCTTGAGCAATGCTGCATGTCACGGGCTGGGCATGGGTTTTGTGTGCAGTAGTGTGGGGAGCACACACCCTCCCAGCCAGCCAGACACTTGAATTTGTCAGGGTGTCTCAGTCCATACTGGGACTGTCCCAATATTGCTGGCTCAGAAGTCAACTCTTACCAAAATCTGGTCTTTCCCCACCTTTTATCCTCCCCTCCATCCTTTTCCAGTTGGATGAGAGATATCTCCAGGTATCTCAGCTTCATACTTAGAAGGCTTTGCTTGCAGGCATGAGGATGCCTATTGCACCCATGGCTCTAGAGCTGAGCAGGCTCATGCAGCACCCATTTTGAGGCACTCTGCAGGCAGAGTCACATTTCTCCTTCTGAAACACCTTAGTAATCCGTGTCTGTGAAAGAAACATATCCCTGTCATATTGCTGGTATTTTCACATAAATAATTCAAAAGCTACCACATAGTTTGAAAAATAGATCATAGAATCATAGAATGGCTTGGGTTGGAAGGGACCTTAAAGATCATCTAGTTCCAACCCCCCCTGCCAAGGGCAGGGACACCACCCACTAGATCATGTTGCCCGGGGCCTCATCCAGCCTGGTCTTGAACACCTCTAGGGATGGGGCATCCACAGCCTCTCTGGGCAACTTGTTCCAGTGCCTTACCACCCTCTGAGTGAAGAATTACCTCCTAACCTCTAATCTAAATCTCCCCTCTTTTAGTTTAAAACCATTCCTCTTTGTCCTGTCATTATCTGATTGAGCAAAAAGTTATCTCTCTTTTCTATAAGCCTCCTTTAAGTACTGAAAATACACATGTAATTGGCCTGCAATTCTTGCACTTGAAAATGCTATTTAAAATTTGCAACCCTTTTTCTTTATTGCTTTTCCATCAAGACACATTTCTTTTAACTCCACTGCTGTCTGTGTGCTATCTGGGTAAGTGCCTCCATCCTGGCTTCCTTACCTCCTGTGCCCCTCACAGGTAGCAGTCACCAAGACATTGAAAACAGCATTGTCTCAGCTTCCATGTGTATGCACTGGCCAGTGTGCTCAAAAGGTGTGCCCTGCTTAGATGTGCTATATTTCATGTGAACTTGGGAACGTGAGCTAATTTGTGATTTTGAAACAGCGTTTCGAAGGTTCTTGGTTGAAAATCAGCTAGCTTTCTTTCGCCAAGTCAAGGAAAATACAGCTAATTTATTTTTGATAGAAATAAACCTTAAGAAAGGATGTTCTGTGTCACTGCTTGAAGTCTGGAGGAAGGGCCACTTCACACCTGCCTGTGAAATACTTATGACTGTTGCAGGCAGGTCTCCACAGGCTCCACCACCAAGTCTTTGGGCTAAAGCAAGACCAAGGGGCATGAAGGACCCTCTTAGCTCGCTGTTTTTCCTCTTGGCTTTTGTACATACCCTAGGATATACTTCTGTCTAATGCAATAACTGGTCATATTTCTTTTTGAAAAGGTCTGGATCTCTGTGCTTGCATCCCCCATTGAGTTTCTCTATCTGTTCCGCTAAACTTGTTCACATTTGTACTTGTACTGCACAGCATACGCCAGCAGTAAGACCCGCAACTACTGATAAGGGAGATTCTCTCTTCATGTTCAAGTAATAAAAGCCTCTGTCTGGGTACTTGGCAATGGGCATTGCATCAAAGACCCAGAGCCCTAGAGTGGTGCCTCTGGAGTCTTCACACAGCCAGGTGTGGGGTGCATGAGAGCTGCACTGAATCAGGGTCCTTGAGCCAAAAATAGCTGCAAACTGGGAAAGTCTGGGGGAAGTATCAGATGTGCTTTCCTTCTTACTCTGCCACAGACCTTGACAGTCATTGCTGGAGAACAGCTAAATGCCCCAAATTAACCTTTCATCTGATATTGTACAGCCACTCTTGTTTAAGGTGGTTTACGTGTAGCTGCTCATAGGCAAGGACAAGAACTGGTTTGCATCATTTTGTAAGCTGTTTTGGACTTGCAAGGGAGCACCTTTCAGGACATAGCTGCCAAATCAGATTAAAGATAGCGTGTTTCTCTAGCCAGTATCTTTCCCAAGCACTTCATCTGTGGGAGATGCTGGCATCCGTGATGGGACTTGGCTGAAGTTTTTTTGATATGTGCTTCAGCTGCTGCCCTAGCACCTGATTCTTAGTAGGACAGATGTATTTATATATTAATTTTTATTAACTTTAAACATATTCATAGGGCAAACAGAGATTTGACATAATATAGCTATATGCAAATTATTCCCAAACTTGAAGCAAATACAAACTGTACACATATTTCAAAATAATGGTGATGGCATAAGAGGAACTAGCTGCTGTGCAGAATTTGAAAAAGCACTGAGCTGGGGATGCTCTGTGTAATGCCAGGTCTTTTGCATTCCTGGTCCTGAGCATATCTGATGTAGATCTAGACCTGGAAGATGGTAGAAGAAGCTGTTGCTGAGGTCTGAGCTGCAGGCGATGTTTCACATGTTCATTACCTCTGGTGCTGATCTTCTATGGTTCAGATTGCTGCTCCTTTGCTTCCTTGTCATGCAGCAGTCTGAAGGCCTGCTGGAGGTAAGCCAAGCTTGCAGGAGCCCAGGTAGAAATGTGGAGGAGCCCGCAGTAGCTCTGAGAAGGGATCAACACTGAGGAGCAGCTGGTGATTTAGAAAAAAAATCAGTGCACGTTCCCTTGCTGCCCATCACCTCCAGGTACAGCAACATCCAGAGCAGACCCCCCCATCCTGGGGGCCCTCCACATCCTTCTCAGAAGTGAGTACTTTGGAAACGAGCTGCAAATGCAACAGTGGAGAGCAGTGAAGCAGGGGAAGGCTGGGCATGGAGGAGCCTTGGAGCAGAGCCTGCTAGAGCAGAAAGGAAATAGCAGTTTTGAAACCACAGCTGGAAGCACTATGTGCACTATGCTGTTTTTGGAACTTGATGTCTGAAGATCATGCCACAAGGCAAAGTTAGCTGAGACAGACGGTAACTGATATGGGAGCTATAGTATTTCCCTGCTGGTGAGACATGCTCTGCAGCCCTGTCCATGGCAAAGCTGCTGCTGTTCTCTCCTCCCAAAACACAACCAGCGAGCGCCATGCAGAGAGACAGGTGCCATGCAGACCCTCAGTCAGCACATGATGTGCTGGTGGCCTCTTGGAAGAAGGGAACAAACCAGCAGAATAAAGAAGAGGTGGGAGCCTTAGTTTGAGATTTCCTTAGCTTGGCAATTCCTTATTTAATGGGGAGGCCCAGTGCTGACAGGTGTTGCTCCACTTCATTGCCCATCGAATCTGGGGTTCACAACGGTGGTGGTGGCACTCTTGAATAGGGGATTATCAGCCTGGAGGGAAAAAGGTGAATGTCCCTCAGTGTTGTACAGTATTGGATTTTCAGCAGTGTGTTACCCACCCCTCCCTGACTTTGAATGATGCAGACAGCACTGGCAGCCCCAAGGTCAAGCAGTGGGAAGATCCAGGTCTGCAACACTCCGGGCACTGCCAGCCGTGGCTGCCTCTGCAAGAGATGTCCCTTCCGTGCCCATCTTCCCTGCATGCTCCCTGCATGCAGGTGTCCCAAGGCCCGGTGTGCCCCACTACTGCAGACAGATTCTCTTACGTCGTTCCACTTGGCCTTGGACTTCTCCTTCTCGAACCTGCGGTATTCCCGGCGGTCAAACAGCTCTGTCAAGAGCCGCCAGATCAGCAGGAGCACCAGGCCGATGAGAGCCACACCAGCAATGGTCCCACCTACAATCAGCGCGATGTTGGGAGGCTCCGGGCACTCTGTAGAGCAAACATAGACAATTCATCTGCAGCCCCTGGGAGAGCTGGTAGGGCAGGGGCACAAGGACTGGGGTGGGGGTACCTTTCTTAGGGTCAACAGTGACAGTGTACATCTCCTCTCCATCATCCTGGGACATGCGGAAGGAGATCCAGCAGTTCTTGGAGTCCTTCTCTCTGCACTGCCGGCTCCCTGCCTGTGACCCTTCAACATACTGGATGTTGCTGCAGGCCTCAGAGCAGTTCTTCTCCAGTGGCCCGCTCTGGAAGGCCTTGCACTCCACACAGGAGCTGCAACACAGGTGGCTGTGACTTATCTCCACAGCAGTGGCAGAGCCCCTCAGCCCAGCAGTGGCTGTCCCCACACCTGCCCCACCACTAAGCCCCATCACTCACACGTATTTGCTGCAGGGCGAGGGGCAGCCGGGGCACTCCTCACAGAACGGGGGCTGATAGCCCCCCCGGCACTGGCAGCGGTTGCAGTGGCAGGAGCCACGGAGGCTGCACTCCTTCCCCCGGATGTTCAAACAGCCTTCTGTCGACTTCTTGCACTGGCAGGCGCTGCCCTGGTAGTCAGACGTGCACCTGCACTTGCCACAGTCGCAGTGCCCGCGCTCTGTGGGGGGAAACCTTTCTGTTCATGGTCCTGCAAGGCTCAGGGCTGCCTACAGAGGAGGGGGCTGCAGGGAGCTGCCCTGACAATGCAACTTGTCTACTCTACCCACATGTTATCCAGAGGTATCTTCCCTGGTACACAGAGGATGGGTATGGGGGAAGAGTGAAAAGTGGGAGCTGGTCACTTTCTGCCAGCTCTGGCCACATCCTTGCTTGGAAGAAGCCACTGCGCTGGGACTAGGGCTGCCTTTCCAGGAGGGGTTTTGTGAGGGCAGCATGAAAATGTGCTTGTGCAGCTCAGGCACCGAGATGACCCTCCCTCTGCCCACGCTCAGGCAGCCCAGCTGCTCACCTGTGCCGCCACACAGGGAGCCATTGTGGAACTCGCAATTCATGTTGTCACACTCGCAGAAGGTGCCGTAGATCTGCTTGTTGGGCACGTCGCTGGTGTGGCAGACGCACTGCCCGCACACGCAGTCCCCTAGTCCTGAGCAGATGACTGAGCTGTTGTCCTTCCGGCAGCTGCCCTCCAGCTCTTTGCTGGTCTTGCCCTTGGTTTCGCACTCGCAGTTCTTCCCCGTGTAGCCCGAATTGCAGCTGCCGTGAGAGGAGAGGAGCAAGTCTGGGTCATCAGCTGCAAGAAATGCTGCAGAGCATGTGCAGGGCTGGGCTCAGACCTCAGCCAAAGTGGAGCAAATCTGGGACAGCCTCACCGGAAACAAACATGTCACCAGGCGTCCGCACCACCACGTGTTGGTGCTAATTCTGGGCAGCATGTCAGTGGGAGACCTCAGAAATGCTGCTCTCTGTGCTGGTTATATTTACAACACCAAACGGTTGCCCGGAAATCATTTTTATATTTATAATTTCCAAACCCTTGCAAGGAGATCTGAGTGTTTCCTGAGGAAACCCAGTCTTTTCCTCTCCCACTCACTGAAGGGCCATAAAGCAACAATTATGCTTAAAGATATACATGAACTGCAGCTCAGAAGTGAGATTTTAAAGAGCTTTCTACAGAAAGTTGCATCTGCTTGACAGATGGGCTGGTAGATGGTTGGATGGGTGGATAGTTGGATAGATAGAAGGGTGGTTGGATGTTTGGTTGGGCGGATGCATGGATGCACTTTGGAAAGCAGCAGAGACTCCACAAACAGAAGAGACCTCACTGTGTCCCCTGTCACCACGAGCTTTAACTGCTGCTCCAAATAAGAAAATTGGTTCAAAGCTTCAGGGCAAGCCCATGACTGACTGCCCAGTGTAAATCTCTCTGCTGAGCCCTCACCAGGCCCCACATCCTGCAGGCACAAAGTTGCTGTGAGGAACCAAGCACAGCACACAGCTGCCCTCGGCTTGGCCCAACAGCCCTCTCCTAGCAGCTCCCCAGTACTGGCCACATTTGAAATAATATTTTGGGTGGAACAGCACTCACCTGCAGATACCACAGACGATGTTGCCTTTTCCACTGCAGGCAGTTTGGTCAGGCTGCTCTCTGCAGTTGCAGTCACAGTTGCTGTCTAGGTGGACGGTGAGCGTGTCTGTGAAGCCCAGCGGCCGGATGGTGAAGGACTGGCTTTTGATACACTCCTTTGCCGTGACCTTCACTTTGAAAGTCACCTAGAAGGTGCGGAGTGAGAAAGGGAAGGGAAGGGAAGGGAAGGGCTGGAGACCATCAGATAGCTTCAGTAATAAGAGGGTGGTATCAGCCCTAGGCTGAGCGCACACACACACACATCCAGCACAATGGAGGATCCACCCCTCTCCCACTGTATTTCGGACACTTTGGACCTTAAATTCATGAGAACAAAAACTCTGGAACAACAGGCTGGGTTCCTGCAGTTAGACAGGAATGGCAGCAGGAACTTGCGAGCTGTATGGCATTCCTAATACAGGAGAACATACCTCATCATTGATCTTTACGTTGTCACACTGCCCTCTTGCTTCATCCGAGACTACCTTCTTTGTATTGCAGATGGAGTCATATTTGACATCCAGGACATCTGGCAGGGTGGAGTGGTCCAGGATGATCCGTGAGGAGAGGTTCTGTGAGGAAATGGTGGAGAGAGTGCAGTCAGCCCAAGAAGAGATAGAAGCAAGAGGATGGGGGCTTGCTTCCCCCAGCCCAGGGGACAAGGGCAGGGAGCACTCCAGGCCAGAGTCTCAGCTCCTGCAGTGGGGTGGGAATGGCAGGCAATGGCATCAGAGAGGTGAAAGCTTCTTGCTTGCCGTGGGCAGAGTGGCTCAGTGTGTCCCATCCCCTAAACCCCAGTTCCACCAGCTCTCTGATGATGAGGATACACGATGGGAACTTTTCCTTGCTTAAGTCCTGCCAGATAGGTAAAATACATCCTCATCCATCACTTACATTGTAGGCCACCTGAATGAGTTCAATTATGTTGCTGGAGTCCTCATTCAGCTCCCCCACTGCTGACTTTGGGATCATTTCACTGAGCTTCTGCCAATGGAGAGCAAAGGAGTGAGCAGTTTCCCCCATACAACAGCAATAGCAGGAGGACGGATGCACATCTGTCCTCACAGGGAAGGGCAGGAAGCACCTGAACCAACTGAAGTCTACTTACTTTGTAAACGTCTACCATCTTACTCGTGACAGCAAAAATGGGCTGAATGTTGTTTTCGGCAAGTTTCTGTACCAGCTGGCCAACAGAGGGGTAGTCCTGTGTGAGGAGAGGGGGCTGCACTGAGCGTGACCTCCCCCACCAGTAGGCAGGTGGGCCACCAGGGTTGTGCAGCCGCCATCCAGTCCCGGCACCACCAGCAGCTTGTGGCAGTGTGGCCACAAGGAAGCCTCGGCTCTGGCGCAGCTCTCTTCAGTTTTTAGGTTACGATGATCTTGTGGTCTCAGCGATATGCTTTTAAGTGACATTCTTTTCTGCTTGTGGGAATGAAGTTGAGGTAAAACACAGGGAGACTGCCACCTGAATGGTGATGTCTCCGGTTACCTCCATGCTACCTCGGAGGTCAGTGCCTGGCTTTTGCTGATACAGTTGCTGTGAGGAAGGTCACACAGAGAACCCCAAACAGCAATTCGTTGCCTGATGCTGAGTGGTGAAACAGAGGCGTGAGCTGGGGCACCCAAGGCAGAATTGCCTCTGCTCCCAGGGTGCACTGTATCCATCACCCTGCCACACTGGGGCAGGCTCCTGGGGCCCCGCAGGGGCTGTCAGCTTCCACTGCAGAGGTAACAGGAGCTGCCCCCATGGGCTGAGGGTGCGGAGCCACTGAGCAAACCCGGAAACACAGCCTGGAGTACTTACAAACTCATTGCTCTTTTTATACATGTTGTCCTCCAAGTGGCACTGGCCGTCGTTGGGGGTCAGAATGGCCCCGAGCTTGCCATCACCAGCGAAGTGGAAGCCGTCATCGGTAGCGTACACCAGCAAGCGCGTCACATTGCGCCAGCCAATCAAGTCCTGCAAGTGGCATGGACAGCACTGAGACCTGTCCCTGAGCAGGGCTGGGGCCATGGTGCCTGGGCATGGCACTGCTGTTGCCAAAGAATGGGACGCGTCAGCCATGGCAAGGGGTGGAGGGTATGGAGGAGGATTACAGGGATCAGATTCAGGAGGCTCTGGATTGAAATGCTCTCTTGTACCCAGCCTGGGCATAACCTGCCCGGCTGCCAAATTAGTACTTTCACATGGACTGCAGGCCTGAAATTACACAATGTGTATCTGCAGCCTGCCTGGAGAGGGACAGAGCCAGCTCTTGATGAAGGAACCGTAAGCAGAGGCAGCAGACCTCACACCTGCCCACAGCTGCAGCGAGCAGGGAGGACATGGCGCTAGCCCATTAGGGACTCACCCCACACACTGCTGCCTGCATCATGGCATCCAGCCCCCCCTCTGGGGCATCCAGGTTCCCGGAGATGAACTGCTTCCCCACTTCGCTCTCAAACTTCTTAGCATTGTCGGTCAGTGAGAGGATGTGCTTGAAGGCGAAGGGAGGCTGGCACTGCTTGTCCTTGTTGGGGCAAGGGTTCTGCAGCTTCTCAGGGTGTGTGTTGACGAAGGGCAGAACTGTCTTGTCCACGAAGGAGCCAAAACCTAGGGTGCCCAGGACCGCAGTATTAGGGGCAAAAGCAGGTAGGGGCTAGTGGTTGTCCCCATGGCACTGGGCATGGACAACCTCCTGCTCCCATGTGGGGTGCCAAGTATGCATACACATCCCTTGCCCTGGCATGCTCTCCAGCTTGGCAGAGGATGGCTCACACTTCCTGCATCCCGCATTCTGCTCTGCCCTCCAGCAAAGCATGGCTCTTCCCAGCAGCAAACAGCTGTGTGGGGGCCCTGTGCCAGACAGGCTCACCTATGCGTCGAGAGGGTGTGGTACTCTCCAGTGCTCTGAGCAGTTCCCCTCCCAGCTTCTTCACTTTCTCTAAGTCATCCAGCATAGAGTAGGAGAGGTCCATGAGGTAGTAGAGATCAATGGGGTACCCCAAGGCACGGCGAAACTTCACATCAAATACAGCGGGCTGCCCTGTGGGACGGGGACAGCAGGATCAGCAGCTGTGCTGTGCAGGGTCATATCTTGCCTCATCACCCACCCCGTGCTGGGATCCTTCTCTCTTTGGGAGGAAATGTGGAGGAAACGTGACCTACAACATGCATCAGCATAGCTACATGCTCCATCCTTGCCCTCTCTGAGCTGTCACCTGTCTTCACATCTTCACTGGGGCTTTTCCTCTGGGACTCCTCAGCTTCTGTAATTCCCTTCTCTCCAGGAGGGCCCTCAGTTCCCCTGCAGGAGCGATCTCTTGCCAACAGCCCATTCAGTTTTGAAGCGGGGTGGGTGGGCAAAAAGCATGTGTAACAAATGCTGGCCAGCTCTAGTTGCTACCCAGCTGAGCCTGGAGGTGAGCAGAAGATTATTACCAACACTGCAGAAACCATACCTATCCTCAGCTTCAGGTGCACCTCCTGGGGAGTCAGCTGTATATCATTGCTCAATGCATTGTCTTGTGTCCTTCTAATTTCACTGACTGGAAACTCAATCTCGCTCTGTGGGCATCCCTTCTGCTGCAGTTGCTCTCTGGTGTCGCAGCGGATGGAGTCCGGCTCACCAGCTTTGGTGAAATTCTGTGTGTTGCAACATCAACAGGAAAAATCAGAGGAGTGGGAGATAAGTAGGCACACTACCACACTACCCAGCTCCCGAACCATGTCTGTTGGGTCTCTGGGATATTGGTGGAGAAAGGAAGGCTGAAGCCCTCCTGACCTCATCAAGCAGGTAGGGCATGAAACTCCCCCAGGATGCTGTCCACCTGCTCCGCCACGGAGTAGGCCCGCACTAGTACAGCACGCAGGGTGGCTCTCCATTCACTGACAGTATGGGGGGCTACATGGACCTACCGGCTTCTTGCACCAGGCACAGCCAGGGCCAGATTGGATGCAGTCCTTGCATGTCCCCACCTTGATCTTGGGGCACTCCATGGTGAAGGCTGAAACAGGGAGAAGATGAGTTTGATATGGTGGGACACCCAGGAGAAGCCAGTCTGCCCCAGCAGCAGCTGTGGGGTGCTCAGACTCCCAGCAGTGGGCACCCACACTGTCTAACCGCCTTGAGCCCACTTAGCCTAGAAGACCTATGCTGGAGGCCCTGTCTTGCTGTCCCTTGGCCAGGCGGGCTTGAGTTAACACCCGATCCTGGGAAACGCAGGGCTGACCCTTGCATGGCTCTCAGTGCCATGTTTAGTGCCATGTTGGTGCCTGCCTCCAGTTGCCTCCAGCACTGTCTCATTTCCCATGTTAGGTGCCAGGATAAGGCAGGGAGGAAGGACAGGTGGGACTCACCCATTGTCACCAGCAGCAGCACCCAGGTCACTGCTGGAAGCCAGAAGCAGCAGTCACGTGTCATTTTCTGCAAGACAAAAGGCACCCCTGTGACAGCCTGGCATACAGCAGCCACAGGGAAGGGAGACGTCAAACCCAATAGAAAGTGGCTGCAAAGGATGGTGGCACCAGGTGGATGTCTCTTTCCCGCTGCAGAGTAGGTCCTGAGAGAGTGCCCTCTATGAGAGCTCACATGCTCTTAGAAAAATAAGTCGGTCGGCAATTAAATACATCTTTTTGACTAAATGCAAAAGTCAGCAGGGCGGGAACTTGCACTGTGTCAGTACGCATTCAGCTAAACTGCTACATAGCTTGAGGTGGTATTTATCCAGACTCTTTTACATCTGTGTTTACACATATATGCAATACTGGAAAATCTCAAGCACTACATTTAGTTTTTACTAGATGTGAAGTTTTCAGCTTCTGTGTTAAGCTACATTTGGATGGAAATTGGAGATAAAATAAACAAAAGAAGCCTTTTGATGAATTAACTAACAGCACAGAAAAGAAGTCTGTTTGTACTTTCTATACATTTAACTAATACATCAAGGAAATTAAATATTTCATGTAGTGAATTAATATAAGTTGTCCTGCTGAGGGTTTCCAACAAGCAGTACAAACCTTAAATACAATTTTGGGATAAGTGCTGGAAAAGAAAACTTCTAACCCCCTTTCTCATTACTGCCGGCTTTAACTTTAAATGAGCTGAACTAGTCCAACTGGCCAAAATAACAGAAAAATGCTCTCTTACGCCGCAGAAAGGCTCCCACAGCATGCACCACCCTACTAGGACTAGGGACCAGGCAGCTCTGATGAGGGGAGAGCGGAAGGGAAAGAGCAAATGCTTCTCCTTCTCCACAGGGAGAAACTGATGCTATTTCGAAGAGAGACTGAGAAACTTTACACAGCGTTTCCTTCCCTGGCTCGCGTTTTTCATCCATGCTGGATGAGAGAGGCTGGTGGCACCTTCCCACCCGCATGCCTGTGAGCCCTGTGGCACATGTGCTGTACAAGATGGGTCACACGCCCATGGGTGCCATGTCCCATCTCGTGGGCGAGGCCACTGAAGGGAAGTGGAGAGACTCACTCCAGCTGCCTGGTGGCATCCAGTCTGCCAGTGTGGCAACCACTGGACTAGCTCTTGTGCAAGTGTGCAGGATGAAGAGGAAGGGCAGGATGCTGGCATCAGATCCATGCTGTTCTAGAGCAGCAGGGAGGGGGCTGGGGGGGTGACACCATGGGTGGAGGTTTTGCACATCTCTGTGCACAGAGATTGCACATCTCTGACCAGTGTGCAGGAAAGGACACCCAGCACATCGTCCAGGGCTCCTGCAAGCCCCCAGGTGCTTGTTGTCCTCAAGGCACAACTTGTGCTGTAACACCAGCAGTTCATAGCATGATTGAAATCCTTGTTCTCAAACTTGTTTTCCAGGTGCAAATTGTTCTAGCTGCTCACACTACTTGTTTCTTGTTCCAAAGTACATCTCCTGATTCCAGAAACTAATGTTAGCCATCCAGTGGCTAAATTGTTCTCAGGAATCAGCAGAAATGTGAGCTGGTAAGCAACGAGCATGCAGCACCCTGGGCTGCTGTGGAGGACACAGTGGAGGTGTACTGCCACCACCTACTTGCAGTGTGCTGAAGCAGGGCAGGAATAAGTTGACATGAGCCTGCATGCTTCTTAGTGTGGCCACTCTGGACTGCACCAGGAGCAGTGGTTTTACCATGCTGTTGATAAAGTCATGGTCATTATCACCATTGTTTCTCATAACAGCTTTCCCCCAGCACAGTTCTAGAGCAAAACCCAACAGAGTTGCGGCCTTACAACATGGACATATTCGGGTGAATGAGAAAAGAGAAATTTGTTAAAAAAGGAAAAAGGAAAAAAAAAAGCACAGAGAAACAATAAACATTTCCCTTTTTTACAGTATTAGACACAGCATCAGAAAGACAGTTCATTGGTTTTGTAATAGCTCTTACACTGCCCTGAGCAACCAAATAGCCCCTCCCTGGTTCCTGCAAGTGCTGTAAAGCGCCATCAGCTTCTCCTGTGAACCTGCCAAACTGAGCAGCTCTGAGTGAAAAGGAAACGAGAGGCGAGATAAACTTTCAAAAGGTGCTGAGGCCAGACTGGTAAATACGGCTGCTCAGATCTGCTGCTGAAGCGTGAGAATGTCTCTGTTTAGCTTCTCAGGTGCTGTAGGGCACCAGAGAAGTCAAGGATGATGCTGGTCAGCCTTGAATAAAGGTCTGGTCTACTCCTGGGCACATAAAGACCAGATGCACCCTATTAGCTCTATGAGGCTGCTGAGGGAGATAGATGGGTGTCATTCTGTGACAATTGCACAGTGAGGTTTGGTGCCTAGCTGTCCTATGGACTCAGAGATGTGACTGGATTGCAACGGCTGGCTGCCACCATGGCGTATAGTGGAAGTCATCTGGATGTGAAGATCTGCAGCCTTGGGAGACCCATGTTGGAGCCAACCTCCCCAGCAGCACTCCAACAGCAGTGTCACCTCACACCTGCACATACCAGGTCAAACCCCTGTGGTGACACAGCACAGGACTCTATTCTGCTGTGCTATTTTGTCAAGCAAACATGCACACTGCAGCCCCATCCTTGCCTGTGACTATGCCCCTTGTGTCTCTGCGGGCATTCCACAGGTAACAAGCCAGGGGCGAAGAGTGCCTGGGCCGTGTAAGCATTTCCCAAACATTCCCACATCTATTATTTTTCTAGTTCCTAATGGATCAACTCATTTTTAGCTGCTTTAAATGTCATGGTAAGGTATGAATTGAGCCCACGTGATGGCCTGGTCTCCACCAGACCACAGGCGTGAAACACACTTGCCACTTGCACATTGCTTAGCTGGCCAAAGAACACATTTTTGTCACCTCCAAATTCTGTCAGCACTTCTTAGGCTTGCAGGTAACAGGTAAAAGTTGTTAAAGTCATGAAAGGTAAAGGGTCTTCCCAGCCCTGCAGTAACCTACAGCTGCCTCTCTCCAGGTCTGTAAGAAAACATATTCATCTCCCTGCTCCTTCTTGCACTGTTAAAGGCAGATTTATTACTGGCAGAGATCCTTGTTCTGGTGGGAGTGCAGTGAGGTAACCTGGGACAAGGTGTGCCCAATGCTCAGAAGGTCACAGTGCGCTCTGGTGGTGCCCAGGGGTGAAGAAAATGCATGAGCTCGTATTTCTGCAAAGCCTTTGTTGCAAGAGGAGAAACAGGGACAACAGAGACAGACTGTGCCCCCGCAATAGCTATGGTGCTGTCAGGAGCGAAGAGCCTCTCCCACCCTCGTTTCTTGCAACACTCCCCTGACTGACACCCAAATGTGTCTAACTTGTCTCCAGTGCTTCTACAAGCCACAAGGCTGGTCCTTCTCTCTGTTAAGCTCTATTTTTAAAGGTAAAGCAAAGAGCTGTAGATGTTTTTCCTGCTACTACTAAAGTTGGCTTAGGTCTGGGGAGGCAGCTGTGAGGGGGAGGTGCAGGAGGGCATTTGAGGGAGACAGTGGTGCTGGGAGCTGCCTTAGAAAGGCAGAGAGCCTGGGGGCCTCCCTTGTTGTGGGGTCAGAAGGGATTTGGCCTTGTGAGCTCAGGATGGTGATGCTTGCAGTCAGGTTGCTCTGCAGGAGTAGGTGCAGAAGGATAAACTCTTCATGTTCTCACAAGCTGGCTCCTGCTGGGTTTCACAGCTGGTGCACCTCTTGTCTGCCTCTTAGAATGACTCCTCATGCCAGCTTTCTCCCTCTTCTGGAAGAAAAAGCCTTTGATTGTGTGTGACTTATTTAAGCCGGGGTGAGGGGAGCTTGTATAAGCCTCAGCTGTGGACTGAGGCTCTGTGAGCATCTTGCGCTTGTCTTGCTGGAACTAGTAGGTTCATACTTACAGGTTCACCCCATAAAAGGGAGTGGGTCTCCAATTACAACGGGATTAAAAAAATCCTCCCAGTCTGCAGAAATAGATTGGGAACCTCAATGTAAACCCAGCTCTGTTTGCTAATGAATTTTATACTGTAGGGTTAATTTTCTGGACTGGATTTGGATGCCTTTATAACGTTAACAGTTGTTTCTTTCCCCACAGCAGGGGTGTAAAGGGGAGAACAGCAGCAGAAAGTGTATTGCTTCCTTTTCTTCTGCTGCGGTGGGAAGTTATTCACTGCTATGTGGGTGGATGAGTATGTATGTGACGTAGGGTGTCCTTCAAAGGGAACAAATGGGGCTTCTGCTTTTGTCTGCCTCTTCACAGCACTCAGAGAAGGGTTTCTGTCTGACTGTGTTAGGAGGCCACAGGCAGAGGCCCCTGCAGCATGTTCTCCATCTGCATTTGCCATCCATGTGGCTCAGTCCCGGACTTGCATTGCCATGGCTGGTTCCACGTGCATTGCTCTTGCCTGTCCTTTGCTGGGGACAGGTTTGTTTCTCCCCTCTCTCTCAAAAGTTACAGCAAGCAGAGGGATGCACACAGCTCATCCTCCTGCTTGGCAGGTTCTGCGAGACAGGCAGTGTGAAGGCAGCCCCAGGGGACATGTGCAAGGACAGCCCCAGGTGCTGTTATCCCACATGTTGGCAGGAGCAAACCTGAGCAAGGCAGCCTCATGGGGCACCTGGCGGGTGCTGGGGTGCTGCTGGGATGGAGCAGGCTGGAGAGCAGCACTGGGTAGCAAGCTGGGATTTATAAATAGGTCTGAAGGGGAAGTGTCAAAGCTAGCTGCAGTCTCATTGCTATAAATAAGACAGGCGTTCAACAGCAGAGATGGGTGTTGCGGTCCTTTGTCTGTAAATCTCTGTCGCTGCTTTGCTAATTGTCTATGTTTTCTTGTGAAATAGGAGGATGGTCTCCCATGTGCAGTACCCTGGAAGGACTCTTAGAACATTTGCACCATCTGCCTGTGACAGTGAGGCTGCCATACACGTGTCATAATGAGTGGTGTGGGGCGCAGCAAGGTGGGGAGGTAGATGTCACTTCTTTTGCTTAGTTTGGGCAAGATGGATAGTTTCCATCAAGGCAGACAGACATACACAGGGCTAATCTCTGGCTGAGACAGATGCATCCCCTCCGTGCAAAATATGTGTGTGCATATGTGTATATATATATATACACACATCTATTTCTATGTATGTATGTGTATATATACACATACAAAAGTAGCCTTGCAGACCCTGCAAGGCTACTTTTATTTATATATATATATATACACACACATCTATCTCTATGTATGTATGTGTATATATATAAATAAAAGTAGCCTTGAAGGGTCTGCCTGCATCATCTATCTCTATCTATCTATCTATCTATCTATCTATCTATCATTGCTTATATAGAGATAGGTAAATATGGATATATAAAACAGCCTTTCAGGGTCTGCCTGGATCACTGATCAGAGCCTCCTGCTGTCACCAGTGCCAATGTCCTGTTGCGCTTGTCCTAGACTAACCAGGGACATGTTTACCCACACACTGTTTAGGAACAGACAAGCTGTTTCTTGTGTCCTTGGTGCTTTCTGACTGCAAGCTTCCTGGCGAGCATCCCACCCTTTGGCAGTGGCATGGAGAAGTAGTTTGCCTCCTGCCTGTGGTGACCCAGACTGGGGCACCTGCCCAGCCACCTCCGATCCTGGCACAAGGGGCTGTGCTGAGAGACACAGGAGAGAGGCCGCAGATGTGGAAGACTTCTACTGTCTCATGTTTCAAGCAATGTGTCCTTCTCTGATAAAATAAGTCAGGCATCATGATCACTAGCCCACTGAGGTCACTTGCAGTTGAAATAGCCCTGGGATGAGTAATGGTCGGCAGAGTGTAAAACCACCAAGTAAAGCAGGATGTGAAAACCGTGGTAGAAAAATGCAACATTTATAACTCTCATACTTTTCAGCAGCTATGTACCAGCACCCGTGTCAGCCGCATGGCGCAGTATCTCTGTGAACATTTGTGAGTTTGCTTTTCATCTCCCTGTGAGGCTGGGAGACAGCCTTTTAAAAATCATCGAAAATGGAAGTTTGTCTGCTTTAGTCTGATTCAAAACTGAACAGTGGCAGTCTGTCTGGCCTCTCCATAACACGTGGGGTGTACTTCGTATGCCCTACATTTTCCTTTTGCTGCATTAGCGAGCAAGCTTCTGCCTGTGTATCTGAGACTTGGCGAAGGACTTGCTCTACCCAGGGAAAGCTCACCTGCAGCCTCTGCTGCTTTCCCTGCCTCTGCCATGCATTTTCAGTGGCCATTTGCAGAAGGTGATGCATACAGAGAGAGATGAAGGAGAAGAGCAAGGATCTCACCCGCTCCTGGCTCTTTTTCCTGACCTTCCCTGGCAAAGGCATCCTCATTTAGCAAGCCCTGATGGGACAGACCATTTGCAACTGTTTTGCCACCAACCCCTACTCACAATAAAGTCAAGGTTGTTCATAGGTGCAAGGTGTGACCTGCACTCAGGGAAAGTTCCTCTGTGCCTGTGTGCCAGCAATGGCACTGCACCAAGCCTCCTGTCATCCTTGTGCCACACCATCCCATCACATGCTGGCTCCCTCACCCCATCTGAGCGATCACGTCCTGCAGCCACACAGGAGTGACCAGGGGACGGGGGCTGCTCTGGGTGGCTCCCACACAGGAGCTGGTGCGGCCCCCAGCAGTTATTTGGAAGGGTGCAATGGGATCACCCTGGGTCAGAGCAGGAGCATGCTGTACTGCACCAACTCCCTTCTGCTTTCCAGGCCCACAGGCAGGTGAGGAAGGAGCTGTTGTGGGTCCGACACCTGCCCATAATAACCACCTGTACTTCCAGGCTCACTCCTACCTCCGAAAGCAGATATGTTGCAGACCAGGCAAGTCTGCCTTTGGCAAGGCTGCGCTTGACCAGAGGGAGCGATGAGCCCCGTGGCTGTACATCAAGCTGCAGCACACCCAAGCACTTGCCTGACAGGAGGTTGGATTAAGAATTATGAAACAAATTCACTGGAAACTCCTTGGCTACGAAACTGCTTTGTCACCCATTTGCCTCCCCCAAGAAAGGAGGTGTACAAAACCAAAATGTAATACTTGCCTCGCATCAAGCCCTCTCTGCGGCTCCTCTGCTGGGACTGAAGTGAGGCTGGTGGTCCTCAAGCTCTCTAGCTTGGCTGGGAGCAGCAGCTGGTCATTGGGAGCTCTGCACTGTGCAGATCTTTCCTCCTTCTGTCTTGTTGCTGGCTAGGGGAGAAAGGAGGAAGTCAGAGTGGTGGCTGTGGGCGGGTGCCTTCCCGAAACCCAACTTGCCCTGCGCACCCCGGTTAAGGCCGAGCCCCACCCCTGGACCCCATGCCCCAGCCCGCCTGGTGAAGGGACCTTCCAAAAATGCCCATTTCTGGTTTTGCACAGATCACCAGAAACAGTGCAGTGGGCAAGCAAGGCTGGTATTGGGGAAACTGGAAAACTG
This sequence comes from Cygnus olor, assembly GCF_009769625.2. Lineage (NCBI taxonomy): Eukaryota > Metazoa > Chordata > Aves > Anseriformes > Anatidae > Cygnus > Cygnus olor. Next base: position 11,937,074 of record NC_049174.1, on the reverse strand, counting down.
GTCCCATGGGGAGCTGCTGGTACCCTTGGCTTGGGAGGCAGGGGAGCGAGGTCTCCTCTTCAGCCCCAGCCTGGCTCTGGTGTTTTTTGCCTCACAGGTGAGCTGCTGGTGTGGCAGGGCTGGACAGGTCCTTCCTGTTTGAAGGAGGATGCCAGTGCTGCTCTCACCATGGCAAAGCTCAGTTTATGACGTGTTTTTTTGAGCAGCCTTCAGATTTTGACATACAGGCTGCAGTTACTCCTCCCAGCACACCCACAGCTGAATTTCCCTAAGCAGAGAGGAACTGACACCAAGCAACTATCTCTTAACCTCTTCAGGGTGCTAAAGGAAAAAATACATGGTGTCTTAATTTTTTTAGATAATTAATGTGGGACTCTTGTTATCTGCTTTGTAGGTTTTAGCTGCAGGGGTTGCATCTGTTGGCCTTTCACAGCTTTAGTGAGGACTGGTTTCAAAAGCTGGTATAAAGTGTGCGCAAGGTGTGCTCATTATGAATAGTGGCAGTATACTGCAGCACGCTGCCGTCTCAGTTCCAGCAAGGTCATGTTAAGTGACTTTGATGCATTTTGGGGCATCTATGCATGCCCTACAGTTATGGAGCTTGGCTTACTTTCCCTGAAGCTCCTGCAGCAAGTGTACAGAATCACAAAGCCAGCAGCAAATTTCAGAGCTCTGACAAATGTTCTACATGTTACGTTTTTATTAAGGAAGACAACTGCAGGGCTCTGAGCTAGTTTCCTCATGGCCAGGCACCAGGGATAGCTGCAATGCCCCACATTCAGGAGCATCAGCATGGCTGTAGCCTCGCTGGTGCAGTGGGATGGCATGGATGGAGCTGGGAAAGCTGGCAGAGCTTCTGATTGTGCTGTGGACCTGGAAGAGGAAGTGTGGGCAAGTGAGAGGAACTGTTGTAATTCTTACTTTGACCTTGCATCCTGTGTAACTCCTTACTGGGCTGCTGTTTTCTCTTCCATTCCTTCATTGGCTTTGCCAACTCTTTCTGCCCTGCTGACAAAGGGTCAAGTGAAGGGTGTAGGATTGCCAGGGCAGTGGGGAGCTCCAGATGTGGGCACATGATGAGTCCCTGTAGCACAGAGCTGGAGCTTGCTGGTGTTTCCCCCATCCTGCTGGGCTGCTCCTCATGCTCTCTTGCAGCCTGGCCTGGGTTGATATCCACAGCAAAGCATTGTCCAGAACACTTCCCAAGGAACCTTAACCTCCTTCCCCCTCCCCCTCCCCCCCCCCCACCAGGCACATCAGTGCTGGTAGCTCATTAGTCCAGGCTATTTATTGTGTGCATTAGCCAACCCATAGTTAATCTCATAGTTAATGAGTTATTGAAATGCAGCTGGGGGACAATGCAGTCACAGGTCACAGCCAACATGGGTTCGCAAGGGGAAGGTCCTGTTCAACAAACTTAATTTCCTTTTATGATAAGATCACCCATCTAATCGATCAAGGAAAGCCAGTTGATGTAATCTTTCTGGATTTCAGTAAAGCTTTTGATACAGTTTCTCATAAGATCCTACTGGACAAAATATCCAGCATACAGATAGATTAAAACATCATACTGATGGGTGAACAATTGGCTGATGGATAGGGCTCCAAGGGTTATTGTAAATAGGGTTACATCAGGCTGGCAGCCAGTCACCACTGGGGTCCCCCAAGGCTCCATTTTAGGGACAGTTCTTTTCAATGTTTTCATAAATGATTTGGATGTAGGACTAGGTGTTCTGAGCAAATTTGCTGATGACACTAAACTTGGAGGAGTTGTTGACTCTGTTGAGGGTGGAAAGGCCTTGCAGGGAGATCTGGACAGATTGGAGTGCTGGGCAATCACCAACCGTATGAAGTTTAACAAGAGCAAGTGCCGGGTCCTGCACCTGGGATGGGGCAACTCTGGCTATACGTACAGACTGGGTGATGAGACGCTGGAGAGCAGCCCCACAGAGAGGGATCTGGGGGTTGTGGTTGACAGCAAGTTGAATATGAGCCAGCAGTGTGCCCTGGCAGCCAGGAGGGCCAACCATATCCTGGGGTGCAGCAAGCATGGCATTGCTAGTTGGTCGAGGGAAGGGATTATCCCGCTCTACTCTGCGCTGATGTGGCCTCACCTCGAGTACTGTGTGCAGTTCTGGGCACCACAGTACAAAAAGGACATTAAACTGTTGGAGAGTGTCCAGAGGAGGGCTATGAAGATGGTGAAGGGCCTAGAGGGGAAGTCGTACGAGGAGTGGCTGAGGTCACTTGGTCTGTTCTGCCTGCAAAAGAGGAGGCTGAGGGGAGACCTCATCGTGGTCTACAGCTTCCTCATGAGGGGGAGCAGTGGGGCAGGCGCCGACCTGTTCTCTTTAGTGACCAGTGATAGGACCTGAGGGAACGGTGTCAAGCTGCAATAGGGGAGGTTCAGGATGGATATCAGGATGAGGTTCTTCACTGAGAGGGTTGTCATGCACTGGAACAGGCTCCACAGGGAAGTAGTCACTACACCAAGCCTGTTGGAGTTTAAGAAGCATTTGGACTGTGCTCTTAGTCATATGGTCTGAATTTTTGGGTAGACCTTTGTGGAGCCAGGAGTTGGACTTGATGATCCTTGTGGGTCCCTTCCAACTCGGGATATTCTATGATCTATTCTGTGATCTTATGCTGATGGGGAAAAGAGACACAAGCAGGACTGGGCCAGGGCTGGAGAAGGCAGCTCTACCACTGCAGTTTTCATCTGCTTGAAGTTTTAATCTCTCACACTTCCTGATTTGGGCACAACTTCCACTTTTTAAAGGTTGTCTTTTTATTTCTACATTTTATTTTTCCTTGCTGCTGCTGTTTAATCCTGCTGCAGGTAGGCATCCCTTAGAGGCCTGTATGTTTGATCACAGTCTGTCACCACAGGGTCACTGAATGCTCTCCAGACTGACTGTTTCAAGGTTTTAACCATTTCTTGTTATTTTCTTTCAACAACTGCCTTTATTTTTACTAGTTCTATTTGGAACTAGCATGGATAACTGCTTCTCCTCCTTCCTTGCAGGATGTCTCTTGAGCAGTTGTGGCCAGCCTGTGCTGGGGACTCGACCAAGAGTTGGCTGGCGGGTGGTCTCTGGTCAGTACTTGCCACAAGTTGCTGGTTCTGGTGATCAGAGGTGTCAGTGCTGTTGCTGTGCTCCTGAATAGTGCTCCCCAGCCTATGGCAGGGCAACTGAACTCTTCCTGTTGTTATTCTCTGCTCCCGATGAATGTTAATTCTTCCCTGGCATGTTTATGTGGGGGAATCCTTGGCTGTGAGCATGTGTCTACACTGGACTTGCCATTACCCCAAGCATCATCACCTTGCTGGGAACTTCCTCCTGCTCTGCCCACATCCTTTGTCCCCATGAAGAGGTCGCCAGCTCCTCCCTGCTGCATCCCACTGGCTTGGTGCATCATTTGCTACGCACACAGACCTCATGTACCCGCCACCACAAACTGATCAGACCCCGTGGCATGGCATCAATCCTTGCCTGCCACTGTGGTGGGAGACGGATGCCTTGATGCTAGTCTTGGCTTTCCCTGGCTCACAGTCTCCTCCTCATTCTGCTGCAGAGCAAAACCTTGTAGACATTGCTTTGGAAAGTGTAGGTGATAAGTAGCAACTGCTGTTGTACTCCAAGCTGCCTCTCAGCAAGTCCTTGCTCCTCTGTCTGCCTGCCAGGGCTGAGCAAGGATCTCGCAGAAGGAAACAGGAACCTCTCCTTTGCCAGTGGGAGAGGTTTCTCATTGAGAAACCCATCACTGATGAGCACAGTATTTGTCATGGTGTTTTGTGCGATTTCGAAAAAGCAGATTAAAAAAAAAAAAGGGGGGGGGAACAAACAAACAAAACCTGATGCCCTGCAGAAGCAGAGCATGTGCCCACCCATCCTGGGGTGCCAGACATGGGGGGGCACCACAGGGCCTGGGGATTTTTGGGGCAGGAGAGACCATTCAGGTGACGCCTGTGACCACACGCCTGCGTATGTGTCGGGGTGTGCTGCCAGGCGGTGCCCCTGGGGCAGCCAGAGGCGCTGGCCCCGCTCTTGGGCAGTAAGTCCATCGTGCCTTCAGCCGCTCCGGCACGTCGGAGAGGACAGCGCCGCCTGTGCCGAGAGACCTCGGCCCTTCCCCTGCGGTACAGAGCCGGGCTCCACGTTTAACCTCGGCGCGGCGGGCGGCGGCCCCGGGGGAGCGCTGTCGGCGCGGCACGGCGCGGCCACCGCCCCCTTCCGGCCCGCGCCGCGCTCGGCCATGGTGGGGAAAGCCCGGCGCCAGCGGCTGCACCGCACCGCGCCCCGCCTGGCACACCCGGCGGGCCCCGGCCCCGGCCCCGGCCCCGGCGGCTGGAGCGCGCCCGCCGGGAAGGTAGCGGGGGCGCGGAGCGGGGCGGAGGGGAGGGGAGCGGAACGGGGGCAGCAGCGGCAGCAGCAGCAGCAGCAGCAGCAGCCGCACCCCATGCGGCGCTCTGTGCGCGTGCGCGACTGCGGCCAGTTCAATAAACCATGGGAGAGGGGGGTGTATCGCCTCCTGAGGGGGGTGGCTGTGCTGGTGTCTAGGCATAGCCTGTGGAAGGAACCTGAGTAAAGAGATAGTTTGCTGCTGGTGGTCACGGGCCTGGCTTTTAAAAGCTTCTCCAGACGGGTGTAGCTAAGTCCTTCTTCTGTCGTGGAGGTGATTCCTCTTATCCGAGCTGTGAACGCAAAGGATTGACGTTTGGTATCTGTTGGTGGTGCTGCTTCGTCTCTGCGCAGATCTCTGAAGTTTCTGGGGAGCTGTGAAATCTCATTTAGTGGCTGTTGCCATGCTACCTTTGGAGGTTGTCCCCACGGCGGTGTGATGTCTTGCTGGGGTTGGCATATCTCCCCTGCTTCTTTATGCAAGGGGCAGGCTCTGGGAGGCACTATTCTGCAGCTCCAGGTGTGGCTTAGCAGAGATGTCAAAGGAAGCGGTCCTTGACGTGGTGAACTGCTGTGATACAGGCCTAGTGCCCACTGGCAGGATGTCAGAACAGCTGAAGACTGAGTAAAATTTCCTAAATGTGGGCCTCCATTTCATTCTTAGAAAAGCTGCGTGATGCCCTTGAAGCTGCTGTAGCACTGTCCTTTGCTGGGTGCCTGCCCGTGTTGTCACTAGCATGGGTGAGCTGATGTGGGTAGTGGCTTACCAAAACAGGCAGGGAGATGAGACGAGAGGCGCTGGCATGTGTGCCATGAGGGTCCCAGCATGCTGCTCTGGTGGTTGTTACAGCCACTCCAAAATATTCTTAGTTGGCATGCAGTGTCTGTGCACCTGCAGCACCAGGCTGTGTGGAAAGGAGAGGCTGCCAAGGGAGGTGGCAGTGACAAACATCTGCTAGGCTTTATGCTACTGCTTGAGGGTGGGAGTACCTGTGTGCCTGCACTGCCTTGTAGCAGGTAACTTGGGTGCAGTGGCGGGCGTTGTTACCAGTGAGTGTCAGGACCGGAGGAGTAAGAGACCGCCTGGCTCATTTTGCAGCGTCTCTGTTGATTTCTGGTTGCGGCAGGTGGAGAGGAGCTGTCATTTTATGCATAAGCATTTAGGAGACTTACATCATGTCAAGTTTCAGCAGCTGTATTATTAATATGCTGTTCAGGTTAAAGCTGGATACCTTCCACCCTTGCAGTAAGAATGCAGGAACAGCAGTAAATGATTTTTATGCATCTACAGCTTTCCTTTGGGGAGGGAGGAATAGGTTGCACCATGTCTATATGTTTTTATACCTCCATAAAATTGTGTGCCTGTACTGAGAGATGCTCCTGGTTAAAATAGTACGTTCTTCTAAGCAAACCAGAGAGGCTAATGCAAAGCTTAGGGCTTATGGAAGTACTTTATGCTTAAAGGAACTTGATACTGAAGATCTGGTAAGTTGCTAATAGTCACTGAACCTGCTTAATGTCCACAGACATAGGCAACAACTGGGCAAATCCTTTTTGTATCATTCTCTATTTACATACGTGTTATAAATCTGGCTTTTCCTAGGGGTGCAGTTCATAATTCTCCTAGGAGTAACACCTGCATTCAAATAAGTGAGGTGAGATGGGATTGAGGTAGAAATCTGTTAGGAAGCCAATGAGAGCCAGGTTCCAAAACATGAAAATGGGAGTGCTTGACTTTGTGAGACTTCCTCCTGGGTGGCAGAGCCCTGGGGTACCAGGCCAGCAAGGTGACTCAGTATATGCTCAGGAGAGGCACCTGCACATTAGTGCTGGAGTATATGACATGCTCCTGGTGGGATGGTACTGGGTTTAATTAATTAATTTATTTTTTTAAATGTTGTTTGGTGGTGTTGGTACTGACTCCTGTTTAATATTTCCTTTTGGATAAGGACTGGGACTTCTCTTCATCTGACATCTTTTCTGGGCTGAATATTGACCCCGATACACTGGTGAAGAAACTTGACTTGGACTCCAGAAGCATCATTTCATCTAGAACAGGTGAGAAGCAGCATGTTGGTCTGCAGGTACCCACAGGGCTTGATTAGCCGAAGAAAGAGGCTGTGCAAGTCCAGCTGGGTGGGTAGACTGGTACTGTGGTTATTTGGCCAGGATTAAGTCTGTGGTAATGGGGTACCCTCCATGCTGTGCGCTTGGCTTGGACCATCTGGTACCTGAGCAGAATAACCAGGGATGGCTCAGAAAGCCATCCGGTTTTGGTCCTGCCTTTGTACTTCTGTTTGGTGGCCATCAGGGTGGAAAACGTATATTTTTGTTCTGTATTAACATGGGGCTGAGGTGCTGTATTTCGAATGCCATGTTTAGGTTGTGAGCAAACACCCATTTGGCTCACTTGGGACTGCATTTGCAGCATTTGGCCTGGCAGTAGCTTGATGAATATTGGCCCAGCTTCCTGTGTTCCCTTAGGGACTTTTAAAGGTGGCTTCAGCTTGGGGCTGGAGGAGGCAGAAAGGCACATGCACCGTCTGTCCTTAATGTTCCCTGAGTGGGGAGCTAGCTTCAGCCTAAGTGGCTGCTGCTGGGATGGACTGTGCAGCTGGAGCCCCCATGTGTGGGCTGTCCTCACACAGCCAAAGGCTCTTGGCCCCCAGGGTCTGAGGGGACAGCAGTGTCCAGGCTGTCATCTGATCTCCAGGCTTCCTCTACCCCAGCAGGTACAATTCAGGCCCCCATATTTTGTCAGCAAATCTCAGGGGCTTTCTTTGTCCTGACCAGGCTAATCTTGCTTGTTGTTCCTCAGCAGTGCTTTAACCATGGCAACCTGAGAGCAGCCAGTTCTCTTCTCCTGTCCTGTGCTGTTGCTAGGTCCCCTGCTCAAGGATTTTTGGGCAGGAGAGTCCAGCTCAGCAGGGAGTGTCTTGAGTGGGAGAGGTAACAAGGAGGAGATGACAGAGGCTTTTGTTTCCTGTTCCACGGTGAGAAAATGCTCCCTCTAGCTGCTTAGTGGCAGGCAGAGCTTTGTATATCTGAAACTTTTTCCCTCCCTAAATGAAAACTGATAGCACAAGCGATCTGACCTGGTGCAGAAATCTTGAAAAGGTATGTGACTCCCAAATACCTCATTTACAAACTAAATCAATTTTCTGTCTCCATGCAGATTAATACTGCTGCAGTGAGTTTGTTTGCATGTACCACATAGTCGGCGCTCTAAACAAACTCAGCAATTACCCGAGGGCTGTGGTTACCCAAGTGATGGTGAGCTGTGGCAGCCATAGCCTGTCAGTCACGTTTTGGTCACAGAATGAGGGAATGGGAAGATTGTGTGAGGATGCTTGCTCTCTGCACAGAAACCCTTATGAAGTATATTGCTCTCAAAACTGTGAGGTTATTGTTCATAAGTCTCTTGGGAAAAGGACATGTGCATGTGAACATGGCCATCTTTTTAATTAAATTAGACAACGTTGTTGAAGGTTGACAGCCTGCAATCCCAGTCTTTCATTGCCAGCTGCAGCTGCACTCATCTGGTTTATAAATAGATCTGTGCTGCTGGTCCCTGTGCAGTGCTGATGATGCAGATGTGCAATGCCTGGCAATGTTTAACCCTCTCCCGAGGCTGCACGCTGGCTTCCTGCAGATAGCGATGCTGACCCAATCCTTTGTGCTCCATCATGCTTTCCGAACAATCAGCTAAAAATAGTTGTTTGCCTGAACACTCAAAACTGTAATTCAGTGAGGCAAAAAGTGATTTATTTTTTTCAACCTTTCCAAGCTGCTGTGTGCTTTTTTTCTTGTATCTTATCGTCTGGAGGCATACGGAGGCTTTTCCATTATGGAAATCAATACATTTTTTTTATGTTAATGCAGTGAACTGTGATTTGGCTGTTCATACAGTGACAGACATCCTAGGCTTAGAAAAGAGATTCTACGCAGATGTGTTGTGTCTCCTGGGGTCTCTGGTCAGCTGTGAGCCTGTTCAGCAGAAAATTCAACTTGAGCTTCTCCTGTCTTCCTCTTAGCTTGCTGCACAGGGCAGGAGGGTAGGATTCTCCCACGCACTGTTATTTTAAGATTTAATAGCAAGACAAAGAAGTGTTGCTCTCCCACTCGCTTTTCAAGCTCTGAGAAGGTCAAGTTGGCAGACTGTAGGTACTCTCTTTATCTTCTGTGCTTTTCAGAGCTGAAGATTTTTTTTCCTCTGCCAAAGATGCTAATGTGGCAGTTGAGAAGTCTCGTATATTTGTCCTTGCATGTGTGTGTGCATGCCTCTGGAAGCTTAACACTACTCAACATTGCTGGTATCTGTGTTTTGTTACAATCTGGCCTTGTACTGTGGGACATTTTTAGGGACAGCCAGGAAGACTTCAGTGTGGGCTTAAAGAGGCCTGCAAGGCTTGAATGCAGCAAGGGAGTCATTACAGTTGACAGAAAACCAGCCCTTTAATTCGCCCAAGAGAAGCTGTGCTTCCACGGCACTTCAACTTTATTAAAGGTGTCTGCATAAGATGTTTCCTGGTAATGCATTCAACCTTCCTACTTCTGTCCTGCCCCTGTTCCTTTCTCCACTTGGACTTCTACATTTTGTCTCTGGGCTTGAAGTATGGGACCCAGCTGTTGTCTTGGCAGAGCCTGAGTAGAAAGGCTCTGTGTGCTGGAATGTTCTCTTGTGCTTCTGAAGGTGCAAGACGGGGAGCGGCCAGAAGGATGTGTGGGGTTGAGATCTTGCTTGTTGCTGAAAAAGTAAGGAAGAAGAGATGGTGATGCTGGCTTGCAACCTGTCAGTGCACACCTTCGCTTCTTTAAGAGAAGGTGGTGGCTGGCTGAATCAGCAGAAGAGACCTGGAAAGCCTGGTCTCCTCAGACAGCTTAAAGCGTGGGTATACGGGGAAGAGGCTGCTAGGCCTGCTTCTGTGGGGCTGCTTGGGAGGCTTGGAGAGTTGTGGAGCTCCCTTTCTTGTCTGTTTGTCCTTCTCTACCTCAAATGAGCAGGTTACTATGGTGGGTACCATCAGGTCCGCAATCTTTGGCTGGATACTTTACTCAGGTTCCTTGACCTCTGTCTTAACCTTTCATATACAGGATGTGTTTCATGGTTCCCCTCTTTCACTCTGTCCATCCTTTGCCCATTTGACATGCTTGTGTGATTCCTTCCTCTTTCCCTTATGACATGGGCAGTCGGCTTGCACAGGAGGCAGAGATAACATTTTGAATTCACTGAATCATCTGGCATATTTGTAAAATCAGGTGGTAGTGGCAAAAAAAAAAATCTCTTGTGTACTGAATTTCTACACTGTATTTCCTCTTGTTTTGGGAGGATAAACTGGTGTTCTTTCTCGTTGGCTGAAGGTCCTGTTTTTATGAGGATTTCTGTTGCCTCTGGTGGAGGCCAGGCTCCCTCTCAGAATGTCTGTTATTCTTGTGGCAATCATCACGTTGCTTTCCTTAGACACAAGGCTGATTCAGAATGCCTGTTGTGTTTGCTGAAAGGTATTGGTTTAATTTGTTTGGAAATCAGTAGTTCATGCAGCATGAGAAGGAGAAGGTGGAATTGTAATAAAAAAACGTCACCAAAGTGGCATTCATTTGAGGTGACTCTTGCATCTGTGATGGTAGAAAGCCAGTGGTCTAAAGCAGAAAGTATTTTAATAGAAGGAGCTCTAACCCATGCCCTGATGTGAAGCAGACCTACTGCAACTACTTTTCCTGCTCCACTCCTTGTCTTCATTCATTGGCTCATCTTAACACTGGATTCCACATGCTTGTCGGTGACAAAAGCCAGCAACATTACTGTGAACACTGGGAGTTAAGTCCATGAGTTACTTGCTTGCTGAATGATTCCTTCCTATCAGTGTAGTTTACTTAGCCACTGACGTAATGCAAATTAAATGCTTTGCCATAATCTAATCCATGCAAGGACCTCTGTTACTAGTACGAGTGAATAAATCTCATCTGGGTAAGCCTCTGTAGCGTGGGAATTCGATGTTTCCAACTAACTCAGAAATAATGGCCTGTCATGTGGAGTGGGAGTTGCTTCTTAATGGTAGGATCACAGAACCATAGGATAACCCGAGTGGGAAGGGACCCACAAGGATCTTTGAGTCCAACTCCTGGCTCCACACAGGACCACCCAAAAATCAGACAATCTGTCTGAGAGTGTTGTTCAAACATTTCTGGAACTCCGGCAGGTCAGTGCCTTGACCACTGCCCTGGGGAGCCTGTTCTAGCACCCAACCACCTTCTCAGAGAAGAACCTTTCCCTAACACCCAGCTTGACCCTCCCCTGTCCCAGCTCCGTGCCATTCCCTCGGGTCCTGTCGCTGTCCCCAGAGAGCAGAGCTCAGCGCCTGCCCCTCCGCTCCCCTTGTGAGGGAGCTGCAGGCTGCCATGAGGCCTCCCCTTAGCCTGCTCTGGGCTGAACAAACCAGGGGACCTCAGCTGCTCCTTGTATGTCTTGTCCTCTAGACCCTTCCCCATCTTTGTTGCCCTCTGTTGGGTGCTCTCTAATACTTTTATGTTGTTCTTATATTGTGCCACCCAAAACATTTTCTTACATTTATTATTTTGATCAGTTGCTTTAGCTTTTCCTCAGCATTTACTCCTTGAAGCCGGGGTCTCTTCAACTCTGACTCTGGCAGACTACATGCCTGGGAATGTCTTTTTTTTTTTTTTTTTTTTTTCTTGAATGGATAATGAACCAGTTCTGGAATGATCTGAACAACTGGACTGGCAGCTTTCTGCTTTATATTCAGCTTCTCCAGAACAGAATTGTGACAAGATGTGTTATTGGGAATGTAACAGTACTGTGGCAGCAAGTACTGTCAGCTTAGAATTGCTTGCAAAACCTTAGTTTGTCACCTTGATTTCTGAGGTTGTGGCAAGAGTAGCTTTTCCTGCAGATTGCGCTAGCTTCTTCTGTGCCACTAGTGAGACAGGGAAATGTGAAATACAAATTGAAACTGTTTGTTATGTCTCATCCTGCACCAGTTAAGGATCCTTAAGGAGATAGTAAGGGAGCATGGCAGGAGTTACTAAGGTGGGGGACACAGACTGACATTAGACTGAACAAAGGTTGTGCTGTTGTTGAAGCCAGGATCTGCACAACATGATGCTCTAGGTACATTTCAGGCATGTTTGCTGCCTAGTATCTCTGCCATACTCATCGTATCTTGAGAGGTTTGGTCCTCTGCTGACCAGTGCACTTCCGCAGTATAGGTTCCTGCATCAGTGGATCAGAGGAGTGAGATGACTGAGCACCTGACAAAGAAGGAAGTCCCTTTCCCCCTGAAGAAATGTGACAATAGGAGAGAATAAAATTGGGCCAAGCAAGACTTGGATGTCTTGGAGTTGCTGAAATCTTCAGACTGGGTCATAGCCTTACTTTTCCCCTTTCATGGAGAATCTGTGAATTCCTTTTCTTAGCGAGCCTGCCTCTGCAAAGTTACTGACTATCCCCCTCTGTTTGCACCTCAACTTCTGCTCTGGCATTCCAGATTTGCTGTGTATATCAGATAACTGCTTCCTTCTACATGGGCTCTGCAGCTACTTGTCCAATTCTGTTCTCCTTTTGTAGCCTCAAGCAAGAAGTAGAAAAGCGTTGGGTTGGCTGGTTGTTTGTGGCCTTTAAATGTTGCAGTTCTTTCTCTTCTGTCCTCACCTCTGATCATGTTTCTGCATGCAATGTTTCTGCATGAATCAGAGTTGTGCTGTTAGTAGGAGCAGGTCTGTTCTGTTGGTAAGGTGTTTGCTGTGTTACCCTGCAGAGCATGGTGTGAGTTTGCCCTTCCTGCTGTGTCTAACGCTAGCGCTGTGTGCCTTCTTTAGGCAGATTTTTGGAGATGTGATAATGATGTCAGAACAGGCCAGAGATGTTGGCAGTATTACCACTGCAGACCTTTTGGGCTTCTTCACCTTCTGTACAGTGTGCTGCCTGCCATGTCATGTAGCCTCCTGGAAGCAGCTCTGCCTTCCTGTGTATTGTACAGTGCTGGCCTTTTGCAGCTGGGTTTCCAGGTTGTTTCTTTCCTGGCATGTTGGAGTATTTAGGAATTGAACGACTAAAAGCATCTTAATCCTGTTCTGTTTTCATGATTGCATCCTTTGTGGACATCAGTTTTAAGCCTTTGCTGCTTTTTCTTAATGCAAGCTTTGGGTGTTTGTCACAGAAAGCTGCTGGATTTATTTATTTATTTATTTATGGGTGTTCCTTTGGCGACCCAGGAATTGGACTCAGTGATCTGTGTGGATCCTTTCCAATCCAGATATTCTATGATCTCGTGATTCTGCTGCTGTCAGCTTTCCTCAGCTTTTAATTCTGTACCAGTAGCTGTCATGTCTGTCTTCTGTTTGTTTTGTGGGGAGCTACCTTCCTAAATTGTTCCCCACTGTAGCACTTTGCAGACGGGAAGAGGTGAAAGTGGTTTGCTCTGCAAATTGACGATGACAGCAAGTGGCCCATGAGAAGTTCATGTAGCGTCTCTAACGTGTGTGTAAAATGTGATGTGCTGTGATAGTCCAAAATGACAGGATGTTCCTGCTCCATCTGTCTTTGTTATTAACTGCCCAGGTTTTAGTCTGTGTGTTATCTGGGGGTGTTGAGATGCTCTCCCTTACGCTGACATCAGAGGTAGCTTATTCACGATGCTTTTGGTTGTGTTGCACTGAAATGATTTTTAATATCTTTGAAAATCTCTACTTGTCATGTGGACACTGCCCTATGAGAAACTGCTATTTGAGTAGCATTTGAGCTGGGATTTCTTGTTTTTATGGTTGGGGACTGGATATCAAGATGAAACTGGGTACCCAGAGTGTAGCTGGTTCCAGTTAAAGGAACTCTTGGAGTTTGAATAAAGCTCCACCACAGTCACTTGAAGCTGTACTGCCAGAACTTGTGCAGAACCCATACAAATAAAACGTGGCTTTGTTGTGGGTTTTGTTGTGGGCTTAAAGTGAGACCCCACCTAGAGTACTGCATTTTGACTCTGAGGCTCCCAGCACAAAAAGAATATGGACCTATTAGAACGAGTCCAGAGGAGAGCTGTGAAGATGATCAAAGGTCCAGAGCACCTCTCCTATGAGGACAGGCAGAGGGAGCTGGGGTTGCTCAGCTTGGAGAAGAGAAGGCTCTGGGGCGACCTCACTGTGGCCTTCCAGTACCAAAAGGGGGCTGCTGGAAAGCAGGAGGGGGACTTTTTGTCACGGTGTGTAGTGATAGGACAAGGTAAAGGTAATGGCTTTAAACTAAAAAAAGGGTAGATTTACATTAGATATTAGGAAGAAATTCTTTGCTTTGAGGGTGGTGAGGCCCTGGCCCAGGCTGCCCAGAGAAGCTGTGGATGCCCCATCCCTGGCAGTGCCCAAGGCCAGGTTGGATGGGGCTTTGGGCAACCTGGTCTGGTGGGTGGTGTCTCTGTCCATGGCAGGGGGGCTGGAATTAGGTGATCTTTAAGGTCCCTTCCAGTCCAAACCATGCTATGATTCTATGATTGTACCTACCCTTTCAGCAGAGCAGGGGGGTTGGCTTGTGGGAGGGGATGCCACTCACTCCCATGGAATTGTGAAGGCTGCATTATGCAATGCTTCCCAGCAGCACAGGCAGCCCCTGCGTGGGGGGAGAAGCTGCCAGCTGTTGCCCTAGATGTGAGTGGCTGTTGCTGCTGCTGCTGTTTGTTGTGGTCTCAGGACAGGCAGAGGAATTCTGCAGTATCCCTCGCCTCCTGCCCTAAAAGACTGTCACAGATGCCTGTGGGTTTCCAGCCTGTAGTAGAGAGCAGCTCCCCTTCCCTGCACAGGCCTGGGAGACGTTAGGGAAAAAAAGGCTCTGGACAGCCAGCAAATGATTTGGCAGTTCCTCATTTCTTTTTCGTATTCTTCTGTCTACCGTACCTTTAGCCAAACAGCAGACAGGAATGGTCAAAGCACAGCCCCCTTCTTCCTCCCCTCAGCCCTAGAGTGCTGTCTCCCTGCACAGGCATGTGCTGCATCCCCCTCCTTTGCATGCCTTTCTCCTTCCCATCCACGTGTTTTGTGTAAGCTGTCTGTGCTTTTCATGAAGCCAGTACAGGTCAAGAATGTGTCCCAGGACTTCAGTTTCTGTTCTTCAATGTGTCAGAACAGATTGCAGTGCTCTCTTCCCTGACCATGCTGCCTCATTCCTTTCTTCTCACCTAGTGCTGGCCAGCACTATGGAGGAGCTTTTTCCTATTGAACACATATGATTAAGATGCATATAATAAACATGTGCCACGTAGAGCCGTAGACCTTAAACTGGCATGTGGGCTGGTTGGGCCTCTGCAGAGAACTGGCAGACCCTCAGGCTGCTGGCTTTCCCTTCCCCTTCTTCAGCTATTCTTGTCTTTCATACAAATGTGAATCTTGCTCAAACAGTAGGAAATAGTTGTTCCTGTGCATCCGTTTTTTTTTCTTTTTTTTTTTTTTTTTCCTCCAGGAGGGATAAATTGAATTGTCTTGCAAGACCAGAGTCTACAGTGGGAAAGAAATATGCAGAGGCTGGCAGCTTTTGCAGGAGCTAGAGAGAGGGTGGAGGACAGAAAAGAGTGCAGACGTGCATCTGGCAATTGACAACATTCATGCGTGTAACATAAGCTGATGTTTCCTCTGACATTTTCTGTGAAAATGCTAGAAACCTTAATAAAAAAAATTCCAAGAAAGCAAAAATTCCTTGAAAAGGGAAGTGCTGGGTGGGGATTAAGCAGGAAAAATGATACTCTGTATCTCTTCCCCCAGCCCCAAGACTAATGGCATGTTATCTAGAAATGGCTGTGAATGACGTTGCCTGTATATCTATGTCTAAATATATGTATATCTATATCTAAACCCAGTATACCCAGTATACAACTTATTAATATGTTTATAGGCTTGATGGTAGCTGAAAATAATTTCATTATAGGCCGTAGGAGTACTGGCAAGCTGCTTTTGACTGTGGATGAGAGCTGTGAGGAGACTGCCATAGCTTGAATTAAAATGGAGAGAGTGTATGCAGAGTTGGGAACAGTCTGTGCTGATCAGGATGGCAGAACGAGGCTGTGTCCAGGATAGCTTTGTAAGGCAACATGTGGCAATTTACCATGCGTGGGTAAATTTCTCAAGGTGGCAATTTACCATACTTTCCTACTTCATTGCTTTTTGGCTAAAATTCTTTTGATCTTCAGCTGCGTCCTTCGGAGCTGCTCTTACATTGACAGAGCTAGATGACCTTGTAAGGGAAATTTTGGTGTCTGACTAATAAACAGGCCTTTATAGAACTGAATAGTGTTTGAGAGGAACTCTGACAGTGGTTGATGGTATGGGAGGCCTCTCTGGTGAGGTCAGATAATCTCAGTCTGCATAACCCTCTAACAGAAGCCTGTAGGCTGCAACAAATCACCACAATGCCAGAGGGCTCTTCTGCTGCTTAGGTCTAAAGGATGAGTATCAGTGGAGCCTTACTTCAAGAATCAAGTTGTCCAAATCCAAAACTGCTGTGGGGACTGCTCAAAATGGAAAACAGTGAACTGTTGTGGATGGTTACCTTCAGGGAGAATTTCAGGGAGAATTTGGAGTGAGAATACTATTGTAAGCTGAAGACACTGGTGTCTTACACACACTATCCCCCTCCCCCCCCCTCCCCCCCGAAAAAAGAGAGAGAAAAATCCATGTTGCTTAAAATCGGTTTAGCAATTAATTGTCTGTGCAGTGTGGTGCCTGCTGTGAGAATAGCTGTGTGAAACACCAACTTAATTAGAGTCACTGCAATTAAATGAAAAGAGCTAAATGAGTGCCTGAAATCTGCACTGCTTCAAGTGCTTTGCCTTCTCTTCTGGAGACAGACTGTTTCCATGTTGTGAGTGCCTTCTGCCAGATCACAGAAATCAGTTGTGTTAATATTTATGGAAGTAATTAACTTTTTTTTCCTTCCTCTCCCTCTAGCTGTGGCTAAGTCCTTATTCTTAATGTTTTAAAATAGAAACCTACAATTAGCTGGTGGTCATGGTACTCAGCACTACACAAACAGTAACATTTTTCAGAGTGCTTGGAGCTGCCACAATGTTTGCAGCCTGCCTTAAGGGAGAGGAGGCCATCAGTAGTAGGAAGAGCATGGAAAGAATCTTGGGAGTTTGCAAGATGTGTCAGATCCTTTTTATTTCATATTCTTGTTTGATTCCTGTGGCTGTGTTTGCTGCGTGACATTTGCCACCATTGATGGAGAGAAGTGTGTGCGCTCACCTGGATGTGAGAGAGTCCCAGACTAGCTGCTGGAGTCATCCTCACGGGGCAGAGCGCTGTGCTGCTGGGGAAGCAGCCTTTGCCTGCTGCTTCTTGGGCTGTGAGGAGGGCAGGGCTCAATGAACAGTGGGTTTGGGACTCCCGTGGTGAGGCTAGTGTTCTGGGGCACTTTTCTGTGCTGCTGTGATGCCATGTCCTCTGGCCTTTGTAAGACTTGAGTGCTCAAGTATGTGCTTTTAGGTCAAATGTGGCAGCCCCTTGTGCTGCTGAAGGGCTCTGCAGCACTGAGACCAGATGGGGCACAGCAGCCTGTGTGTGATGCAGTGTCTTGCTCTGTGTGATTATGATTCCCAAAGCTTTAAAAGGATACTAATCCATCATGATTTTCTCATGTTAAATCAGTTTAATATGTTCAGACATCCTTACTTACACAAAAATAAGTCAGCCCTACTTAGGAGAATACTGGAGCTGCGGTGTTACAAAAGAGCATTATAAACTAAAATCCATGTCTTTGATGTTCTAATGTTACAGCTCTGGCATAATTGAGTTATACAATTACAAATGCTTCAAAAGAGAGGAGGCATAGTTCTGCACTGGTGGCAAAGATATCACCCAAGTCTCAGAAATGAAACTTCCTTCCATGCCCCAGGAAACACAGTTAAATACCGAGTGAATTGAGAAAAGAGAATCCCATGAGGGATGAAGAAGTGCTTGTGGAGAGGGCCAGGATGACAGCTCTGGAAGTTGGAGCCTTTCTCTTCTCACCAGAACGGATGTCAAGCTGTCAAACATATTTTTTAAAATATGCACCCTGGAAGTTTAATATTTAATATATACTCTATTTAGAATACTGTTGGAGACTGGTAAAAGTGGATGAGAAGAAAGGTCTCTGTCTCTTCCTGGTTGCCCCTTCTGGCTTGCCTTAACATGCTTTTGGGGTGCAAGAATAAGTCCGTTTCTTCTTTCCTCTGATAATACCACTGGAAAATGTCCATGTGAGGAAGCTTATTTTACCTGGGTATTCTTTCAATGGGCAACTACACTAAGATTGCCATCTATATTAAATCAGGTTGCTGATCTACTGAGAGAGAAATCTCTGCCCTGCTAATGTGGGTTTTATCTGAATTATAGATTGTGTATTTAATGGTAGATCTCTCAAGAGTCGATGTCTATAATTCAGACTAAGTGGGATTTACAGTATTATTGCATCTAAGTTATCCTTATCCTTTAATGGAATAGTAACTAGTATTAGTTACTATAGTAGCTATACTATACTATAGTAGCTTGCCAGAGGGGTGGTTGGTGGCTTTTTTTTTTTCTTTAATTGTTTTTATTATAGCATCAGTTGATAGGGGTCCTCACTCGCAGATAACCTGTAATCCTTCAGTTACAGTGAGGATGGCCAATAGGTTGTAATCACGGGAAAACTTGGTCCTCTCCTGGAGCCATCTTTCTCTCTCAGTCCACCAAAATCACAATGCATACTTAAGAAATAGTATATAATGCTGTTTTCTGTGCTGAGATCCATTCTGTTCAGGGGATCCTTGAGATACAGAGGTATTAAAAGAGTCTTTGTGAACAACTTGTGGACAA
The DNA here is from genome assembly GCF_009769625.2 of Cygnus olor. Lineage (NCBI taxonomy): Eukaryota > Metazoa > Chordata > Aves > Anseriformes > Anatidae > Cygnus > Cygnus olor. The sequence continues at coordinate 11,918,841 of NC_049174.1, read as the reverse complement.
GATTTTCTTTACGCTTAAGTAGAACTTTGTGCACAAACTTAAAGTCTGTTTGTCTACTGAATTGTTCCAAAAGTAGCATTACTGATGCTCATATGTGGCATAATTGGTAACGGCACGTAATCCGGGTTTAGCTTTTTGGTCAAGTGGCTTATGGAAAGTAAGGTTTATTTTGCTTGTTTTTTGATAGAGGGAGTTTTTTGCACTGTAAATCTTGACAGACTTTATCTTTGCTGAATGTAGGAACTGAGAATATAGAAGGATTAAATACAGTGGGTTCTGGAATATTCTGGGTAGCTGGAAATGGTAATTTGGACAGGTTTATATTGAACTAAGTGTTATAAATATGCAGTGAAGCTAACCACAGAACACATCCTGGATCCTCCAAAAGAACAGACTGTCCAGCAGATGTTCAGGCAAAGAGTGACTGTCAGCATGAAGGTAGCTTGAAGCATTATATGTAGTACGTGATATTGACAACGAACTACAATGAAACGTTGTTTCCGAGGGTCTGACAGGATATCTCAGTGAAAATGGGAGAGGCAAACTTGCTTCCTGGCCCACTAGTGCTTCTTGCTTGATTGTGCATGAGAAGCACACAGGTAGTCGACAGGTCTGCGTCAAGAATTTTGGCTTCTAAGGATATCGTGGACACTCATGCCTTGCATAGCTGTGTATGCGTGTGCGTTGCACTGGATTGTTTCTAGTGCATTTCCTAGTTACGTGGCTTATTTTTACTTAATTACACCTGTTCTCCGATCATTCCTTTCAAAATAAAGATGATTTGTAAATTCAGGACACTGGGTGTTCTTATATAACTGAGAAAGGGCTTCTTTTACATAGGTGAGACATTGCTAGCTGCTATGAATACAGGCTGTGTCTATACACATAGGAGCTGTGTTGTAATGTGCTTTGATTTGAAACAACATGGCATGCCTGTTTACAGTGAGGTATATGAAGGCTGTTCCAGACTGCAGGAAATCTGCTGGCAAAAACCATGATTTTGAGTTTAAGTTGCTTCATTCAGTAGCACTTTTATCTTTAAGATGGTTCTTGGTGAAGTATCTGGCTATCGCTTTGGTCCTTGTCTGTTGTTCTTGACCCCAAGGCTGGGCTTACATGTACTTCTCTGCCACCGCAGGTACATGTGACGCTTTAGTACCTATACCTGTATTGTTTTTATTTATGGAAATAGCATACAAATTTGTAGATACTGTTTATATGGGATTATGAAAACTTCATGTCTTTTTTTCCCCCAAAAAAGAGGGTGTTGGCCTACTTACCTGTGTTGGATAGGTAGGTGGCAAGGTTTTGCTAGCTGTAGGCTGCAGGGGGCCTCTGTGGGAAAATACCAGAGTTGCCCCATGCTGGACACAGCCAGCTCCAATGGACCCGCTGCAGGGCACCGCTGCAGTGACGCCTCTTGGAAAACATATAATGAGGAAAGGGTAAAATGCTGGACAAGCAGAGGCGTAGGAAAGAAAAGTTAGAAACAGACCTGTGAACACCAAGATCAGCTAAGAAGGAGGGAAGGGGGTGCTCCATGTGCTAGAGCAGAGGTTTCCCTGCAGCCCATGGAGAGACCATGGTGGAGTAGGGGAAGTTTGGAAGGAGGAAGAAACAGCAGAGATGAAGTGTTACAGACTGATAGCAACCCCCATTTCCCACTCCCCTGTGCCACTGGATTTTGGGAGAGGAGGTAGAGGAGTCACGGATGAAGGACTGAAGTCAAACCTGCTTTTCCCCACGCTTCACCCTTTCCCCAGGAGAGGGGTGGGAGAAAGTGTTCAAGTGTTTGTCTTCATTTCTCACCATCCAGCTGTTCTTAATTGGCAATACATTAACTTAATTTTTCCCAATGTCTGTTTTACTCATGGCTGATAAGTGACCTCCTTGTCTTTATCACAACTCATGAATTCTTCCATCTTATTTTCTTCCTCTGCCCTGTTGAGGTGGGGGAGTACAAAAGCAGCTGGGTAGCCATCTGATAGCTGGCCAAGGTCAACCCACCACATTACTGTAGCTCTGTAAAAGTTGTGATTAAATTCATTACCAGGTAGAATTGTTGCTCTGTGGCTGTTCCTCTGCCTTCCTTGCCGTCTCTTTTAACTGAAAGTTATAGAATCGTAGGACTGAATATCCTCTGAATATTGGCCAGATTCAGAGAAACCTTTGCACAAGAGAACTGAATTCCTTTCCTGTGACTCACTTTTCATTAGTGCGGACAGCTGTTGAAGAAGGTCATTCCTCCATGTTTATGTTATACCTGAACTTAATGATTTTGTTAGGTTACAGATGCTTGCAGATGTGACCTACTTGGTGATGTGTTCTTTGAAAGCCTTGGCATCTCATGTGCCACATTACAGCCTTCAAAAGCAGGTTGGAACTGAAAGGACAGGACAGATTGTCTTTGCTATCCAGTGCACAAACCATTGTACAGGCTTGGTACATTGGTCTGTTTGGCTTAGACACGCAGACCGATTAATTCCAGTCCAAGAGAGAACCACAGAAAGTAAGAACCTTGGGGCTGGCAGATGTTGCCCCCCAAGTTAGTTACTCGTTACTTCTTCAGAGGCTAGCTGAAGCTGTAAGGCAACTGTCTTGTCATATCAACACGCTCCAGAATTAGTTATTGTTCCTTTCTCCTCTTGATTCTTGTTGACCATTTGTTCTTAGCAACATCTTGTCCCTCTCTGGAAGTGGAATGTATAGTCTAACTTCAAACCTTAAGGTATGGTATTTTCTTTGCTCATTTGAATGAAGAGATCTAACGTATTAGTAGCATCCAGATGGACCCAAGGAAGGAACACAAAAGGTGAATACAGCAAATGTACTTTGGAGAGAACTTTGGTGGGAGTATGATCCTCATGGAAGCTGCAGAGGTGAGCTGGTATATTTGCTTGTATCCTGACTGGAATTAGGAGCTTATCTCCTCTTCCCTGTATTTGGAGAAGGAAAGGGGAACAGAACAGTACATGGTCATATACTTTAGTTAAAGCTCAAAAACAAAACAAACAAAAAAACAGAATAGGTCTTAGATCCATCCAGGTATTTCTCCTGCACGTCTGTAAGATGTGCTGTATTGCTTCAGCAGTGACCACGTTGCTAACAGCTCTGTAGCAGGAGAGGACGTGCCAGTGGCAGAACAGAACATCTCTCTGAGAGTGCTCTTTTTTAGATGTTAGATGTGCTCATTAGAGGGCAGTAGAATAACTCCTCCTTTTTCTAGGTCAGCTCTGTGTTTTTGAATGATATTTTTCTGCTCTACAGGATGCAAAACAAAATTTTCCAGTTCTTCCTTCAGCTTTTCCTAGTGCAATAGGTATATAAATCAATGATGTTCATATGAAAATGCCACCCAGTATAAAGCTGAATAGAGCAATTATAGTAAAACCTGCTTCTTGGGAGCTTGTAAATGTTGCAGGCTTTAAGGAGATGGAGCTTCTGAGCATTAAACCACAGGCGGCTAACATCCTATAAGAAAAAGCATTCAAAGGAATGTTTCACAGCTAACGGGTTTTTCGCTCATCCTAATTCTTATATGACCTATATGTCAATATGGATCTATTGATTTGTTTGCTGTACCCCAGCTGCTGCTGCTACCTTTTTCTGCTTGAAGAAAATCTTAAAGAACCAGACTTTTTCATCTAAATATAATCTTTAAATGAGATCTGATAGTACCCCCCCCCCGCATACTCCATAATATATAAATACTATAAATAATTATGGCATAGTTTTTAAAGGGTAAGTGAGGATTTGATTTGGAGTCCAACATCACCATACTTAAATGCCTTATTTATTATGTAACATCCATAGAAGAAGGCTATAGCCCTGTTTTCGCTTTGGCAGCTAGTGTATTTCTGCCTTCAGAAAGAGCTGTGTAGAAATCCTGGCTAGGAGTGAAAATCATCAGTGCATGTTTTGTTTATGAGCAATATTTTGCACACTGGCGACCTCTCTGGGATATGTAAGCTGGTTCAAAGCAGCTGGAATAGCAGTTTTAGCAGTTTTAGTAGTTTTTAGCACTTTCAGTTTTAGCATCATTGGCTGTTGGTTTCCAGCAGATGGCTCTGATTTTGCAAGGTGCTCAGTAGAATCAAACTATGTTAACTAGAAGAAAATCAATATTTCAGAAGATGTACAAATAGGTTTTGTGTTTTGAGAACCTTTGCTGAATCTTCATCTTTCTGAAGCTCCTTGGCCTAGAATGGTAGCCGGTGCGTGAGGGTTGTCTGGGGGGACATGACTCTGTTCTGTCTTTCCCAGAATGTATTGTGTGTCTGCACATGGTCTTACAGATTTCCATCCCTCCCTCTCCATCACCCTAAGGGACACATCTTCACATGTTCTGCTGAGGCTTGAGCCGCAGGTCACATGGGTGGGGGGCTCTAGCACAGCATTTGGCTGCCCTGTTTTGTCCTATGATATTTTATAGGGTGGCAATATTCAAGCTCACGAACCTCTCAAGTGGAACAGCCTTCTTGATACTGGCAAGCTTTATTCCTGGCATAGCAGCTTGGATTGCTCTTACATCCTGGAGAAGTCCAAATTATGCTTTCCACTCTGGGTTTGGGATCCACCAAGAAGCTGGCATTTCTTCATGTCTTAATTGTGACACCTCAGCAAAGGTAGGACTAGTGGGTAGTTCCTTGCCAGGAAAGAGATGCTGAACAAAGCCAGAAAAATGTGAAAAATATGGCATAGCACTGGGCAGCTCTTGGCATATGAGTTAAAAATTAATATCCTGTCAGTAGGATAAAGAGATTAAACTCAGCCTTATGCTACAGTGATAAGACCAGTGATGAGACTGTAGGTGCATGGTGTCTAAACCTGTTTGACTGTTTAGTATGTATCAGGAAATGAGCAGACACAGGGCTTGTGCCAGCAGTCTTCATCACCATAAAGAAGTGCTCTTCCTGCACTGTCTCCAGTGCAGTGTGGAAGAATTTGCTGCTCCCCCCTCCAGTGAAAGTCCCTCTCTTCTGAGAACTAACCAGGTATTTTGATGGGAATGCTGGTGTTCTGGATAGGTGTATTTTGAGTATAGTAAACTTAAATACTGAAAGACTGTTATTTGGGAAAGTGTGTGTAGTCTTTTTTTTATTGTTGTTTGTTTGAGGAACATGGGGCTCTCTGTTTTGGTGCTAAGATCAAGGAATGCCAAATGTCTGGCAGCCCTGAAAGCTGAGAGCAGAGCAGGGTGTGTCACATAAGCACCTACTCTGTTTTCACACCTACTCTGTTCTTCCTCAGCCCCTGCCTTCCGTTCATAACATGGTTGTCCTTACAACAGCTTGCTTCTGGCGGTTGCTGATCTCATCGATGTGTTGGGTAGATGGAGCTGTGGTGAGAGTTCCCATTTCTGCTAATGTTACGAATGCCGTGTAGTTGTGCGTGCCATCTGCTGAGGCCTGTTACTGTCTGTGCATGCTGCTGGCAGCATGAAGTACAACATAGTGGAGTCCTGACATCCTGTAAAACTTCCTTGCTTTGAAATAGATTCTAACATCAGAACGTCATTCCAGAGTTGGTGATGGATCCTGTCTTGCAAGCTTCAAACAAAGGAAAGGGGGAGAGGTAATAGTATGGAGAAAACAATAGGTTGCTCCTCTCCTAGAGGGCCCTGATCTTCATTTTTCTTTTTTTTTTTAAGATTTTATCTTCATTTAGTGAGCCAAGTGGGCATACTTGATTAGAGACGCTTGCTCTAATTTAAGATTTGTTTGAAAAAAGGAAATTGTCTTATATGAAAATTGTTACGGAAAAGATAAGGGTACCCAGCAGGGTCATAAAGCTTAGCTTTGGCAGGAGGTGAGGAATGCTTTAGGAGGTGTCCAGTGAGGTCTGTCTAGGGGCTTGATTGAGCTGTGGGGCTGCGTCCGTGTGTCTCCCGGAGCCAGGCAGAAGTGGGGGTGGGAACATAGGGCTGTCCAGAGAGCGAGATGTCAGACTGTAGTGTGTTGCATAAGATGGCAGAGCTGGTGATCATATTAGTGCCTCAGGGGTTTCGAGAGCTCTAAATTGTTTGCTGAAGCAGAAGAGCAGTTGAGACAGCACAAAAACAGCAGCAATTGGAAATGTCGGAGGCTGTAAGAGGTGGTGAAGCAGCATTTGGACCGATTCCACTTGTGGGGCAGCCTGTACCCATAAGGAGGGAGAGAAACCTGAGGTGTTGGGTACCTCCTGGAATGAGTGCTTTCATTATGAATTTCAGTTTACACATATGCATGGCCACATGCATATCTCGTCCGGGAAAGGATACCCGGATGCAGCAGGTGCTCGCCTGCAGAGTAGCTGCTCAGGTTTGGGATTGAGTTACCTCTTCACCCTATGACAGATCAGAACAGCCTGGATTACTTGCCCTGTACTTCCCCAAGTGATTATTTCTTTAGCTCCATTCTTCGAATACTTTTTAGTTTTAAGATCTGCTATACACGCTTCGATAAACAGGAGAGGGGAAGAATGGGTAATGAGGTGCCAGCAATGTTGTGCAAGGGCATTGCTCTGTGTTGCTTGCTGCCAAACTGCATGTAGGCAAAGGTGAGCAGTGAGTTGCGAGCTGGAGGTCAAAGATGTGCCTGTCACAAACAATTTGGAAAGCTTTCTCAGATGCTTTCACCCTCCTTCCTACTTTACATTTATGTCAGTGTTGCAGTCACGCTTCTGTGTGTGGCAGTTTATAAAGCCATTTACAGCGCAAGTGATGTGGGAACCAACTGATCAAAATGTGACAAATATCTAGCTAACAATTCTTAGATTACATAAATAATGAAAGACTGCAGGCATTATACAGGCTGAGTTGTCGAGCTCTTCTCCATGTGTGGAGTCAAAGTCATCTTGTTTATGTTGACTGAGCAGGCTGTCAGGTAGAAGTAGTAAATACGATGACATTTAACGTATGGGTGTTAAATGACAGAAGATACGGTTGGCCTTTCTGTTCCCTTGATGTTCTCAAACTGTTAAGTGTTTGGGTTCTTGGTGTGCAGGCACTCTGACAGCTGCAGATGGCTGGATTAACTCCTTGACGTGCGGTTGTGCAATAGATAGGACAGCATGGGGGTGGGAAGAGTGCAGTACACTAATCTACTACAAAGACTTAAAAATCAAGGGCAAGCTCTGACATGTGATTACTTTTTTCATTTCCCTGTCAATGTGTGGCATGTTAGGAGTGGGGAAAAGAATCCATAATACAGGAAACCTAAGAACAGACATGTTAAAGAGTCTAAGAAAATCTGCCAGGAAATGAGAATTAATCAAGAGTTAAAATAACCTAGTGGAAATTTTGCTGTGGTCTTAATGAGCTCTAAGTAAGCTTCAGAGCAATTACTTCATGAAGACTGATCAGAGCAGTTAAGGAAGCATCTCTAGTAACTCCTGCTTCTGCTTTTATTTACAGTGGTGTACAGGCATTGCCTGACTGTAAATGTGTAGAAGGTGATGCCAGGGATCACTTGAACATCTTTAGCACAGGGACAGAAATGGCACACGTGTCTCACAGTAAAGGGAAAAGCTATTAGCCAACCTGGAGATCTGAACTAAAAACAGCGTTTGCAGTCAAATGCAGTCTTTTCAGAGCATCCATGTTTATCTGTAGTTCAGTTTTTCAGCACTGATGCTGAGGCATGGAATATGAGTGGTGATTAAAAGGATCAGAGCTTTTTTGCCTGGAAAAGATGACTGTCTGAGAACAGAGGAGCTGATGAAGTTTAGTAAAATGTGGTTGCCACAGAGGTGTACAGAAATCAGATTTGTTCCTAGTTTCTTCCAATGCAATACATGCAAGAAATGAAGTGAAACTAGATGCTGGGTTCAGGACACGCAAAGATCCCAAGAGCTGTGTACAAGAGGATGTACAAGACTTCTTGTTTTCATCCTTTCTGCGAGTTAATATTTTTACACTGCAGTAATATCTGTCCTTGCAGCAGTAGGAGATGTGTAGCCACATGTGTCACAACATTGGTGCTCTTATGTTGTGTGTGCTGTGAAAAACCTGTAAGTTTTTTAGCCTGCGCCTGGAGCACCTCCTGCCCTCCTCCTGTGCTGCCCATGGTGTCTGCATGGCTGTTTCTCACTCCTCACTCTCCCAGCTGCTGTTGTACCACAGTTTTTTTTCCCCTTTCTTAGATCTGTTCTCACAGAGGTACACAAAACATTGCTTATTGGCTCGGCTTTAGGCAGTGGCGTGTCCCTTTGGAGCTGGCTGAAACTGGCCCTTATCTAACATGGGACAGCTTCCGGACTCTTCTAACAGAGGCCACCCCTGCAGCCCCTCTGCTTCCAAAACCTTGCCACATAAACCCAAGACACATGCTTCCTGTCCCTGTGTCCCAGCAAAGGACGAGCCTGGTAAATGTCTGAGTATGACCCTTCCTGGAGCTTTGGGAATGCGACTCAGGGAAGACGGAGTAGCTTGTTCAGTACTTTAGGGTGAGATGAACTTACTGCCATGCTTAGATCAGACAGCTTTTGAGTATCTGCAATGAGTGAGACTCCCCAGCATCTCTGGGCAACCTCTGCTGGTGCTTGGTCACATGCACGGTTTAAAAAAAAAAAAAAAAAAAGAAAAGAGAAGGGGGGGGGGCAAAAAAGCATTTCCTGATGTTCAGATGGAACTTCCTGTGCTTCATTTTATGCCTCTTGTCCTGTCAAAAAGCTTGGTAGTTCATTCTGCAGTTAGTAATTTCCTTCACATGCTCTTGGTTCTGCTGGGTGACAATTTTTATTTCTGTGATTGCTTCATCATGACAAATACAAAATAGCTATTTCTAGCTTCCATTATTACAAAGCCATATATGGTAGAAAAAAAATCAGACTCTTACACTGGATTTGAAGTGCCCAGGAGATGGAATCTGTAATTCAAGGTAAAGATTACGAACAGCATTAACAAATTGCAGGCACTGGTCCACTGAATTAAGACTTACATGTTTACAAAAAAACACAAAATGATCTTCAATAAAGATAACATTTCTCATGATAACTTGTGTTTTTTAGAGATGAAGGTGTTTACACATCTGTGTCAATATGATAAAACTTGTCCTGCCTGCATATACTGCTGACTTGCAGGAAGTGGTGTTTCCTTTTTTTTGAGGTGAGCTGTCGTGTGGCAAGCTTTGACCTGAAGGAAGAGAGCTCTCTTGCCACATCCTCCCTTCTTCCCCAGCCCTGCCATGGTGTGTCTGCAGCACTGTGGAGCTGCAGCGATGATAGATTTCTACCCTATAATACATGGCAGGATTTCTGCAACAGTTCAGGTTAAATGTTATGTCCATTTTGTCATGGTTTAATGTACTCATGTAGCTACTCATGTAGCTCAGTCTTGCTGTACCATCAAGCTGCAGGCAGGATATGCCTTTCAGTTTCACTGTTTCTCTACTCTTATTCTCTGCTAGCTTAATTAATCACAAACCTCCATCTTATCTGTTTTCTGTGAGGTTATGTAGGACTAGATTTCAGCCCATCCTACACAGAGGATTGAAATGAATAGGAAGCTGCCTGACCTAGCTAACAGAGCTGTTGTCCACGCGATGACTCTGGCAAATGCAGTTCTGATGGTCATTCTCTGCACACTGCAAAGTCTTAGATCGTGTGGCCACCTGCCCTAACCATCCTTCTCACCTTATGTCCATTTCTAAAACAGGCTAAGGCTTTCAGTCCTCTCCTATGTATCTCCTCCATTTGCAGGGCAGAGGGTCTTCACCTCTGCATGCACCTTTGAAACCTTTGCATTTGAGATGCTCAGATAGCATGCAGTAGGTGTGCATAGAGTATACCTAGTCTTGCAAAGGGAGAGAACTCTCTCTGGCTTTCTTTGCTTCAACTGGACTGAAAGAGCCCGTTTGGACACTTTCTTCGGTGCCCTTTCATCTGTACCTGAAAGCTCCTGTATCCTTGGTGTGTTTGCATAGCCTCTTACCACCAGATTCCTGGCACAATTTTGAGCTGATATTCTGTTTGTGTTTTGTTAGTCTTGGTGGCCTGATCTTTTACCAAAATCTTCTTTCTTTGTATTGAGAGGAAAGTCTTGATGTTCCAGTACCCCTAGAGAGTGAGTAGGAAAGCAAGAGAGTACTGTGGAGGTGGCTCATTCATTGGACAGTTAACAGGATTGTAGGACAAGAGGAGGGGCATTTCTGCCACAAGAGACTAAACTATTCAGCTGCTTCCCAAGTAAGCAGTGAGGAAGAAGAGAGGGAAGAGGTCTTAGGGTGTGTTTATCATAACTCTTTCAACACATGTATCTGGGAAATATGTTCAGGGCTCATACCAAAAAGCTGTCTGTTCAGAGCATGCATTCAAGTTTTCCAGTTAAGATTCCTCTGCCAGCTGTTTCCCCCTCCTTAACTCTCTCCATGGTCTAACAACATGGCTCTTGTGGAGTAAAAATGGAAGAGTCCAAGTCTGGCTGGGAAAGGAAGCCATGGTGTCAAGTCAGCTCCAACCAACTCTATACCTCTGATTGCCTTCCTTCTCCCATGCCACATGTTGCCTTATTCCCTATAGTGGCAGCTGCCTTTTGGCTGTCTGTTCTTCTAATTAGGTCCTCAGGAAGAGGCAGAACCCAACTGAGAAATCTGTAGCTGGAAACATTAAAGGAAAATATGAAATGGGGGAGGATGAAAAATTGTTTTCAGGCTTTGGATGGGCTGGTATTAATGCAGGTCAAAAACTGCTGGTTTGATGTTGACCTTCTGAGCTGTTTCTGATGCTGCTTCTGTTTTGCACTTTCAGGCTGCTGTTCAGAGTAGAAAGTACTGGGATGTTTTAGGAGCTTAGTTTTTTCAGCTCCTTGTCTGATGGTGAGAATTAGGTGTTTCTTTGGTTGCTTTGGGGAAGCTGTGTCTACAAGGCGAGGGATGGGGTAGGTCAGCCAGGCCTGTGGGCAATTGGCTATGTCATTTGCTTTCAGCAATGCGGAGCCTAAACACGGTCTTGGCCATCAAAATAGCACAGCTGTGCATTTTTATTGCTTGATTTGAATGAATCTAGAACCTTGAAATCAGGATGCGTTTCAGGATCCAGGTCAGCCTTTCTGCTTCTGTCCGAAAATACAAATAGCAGCTTCACACCTGGGCTCTTGATGGCATGCAAAAAGCAGAGGGCAGGACTTCTCTCTGCACTTAGAATAAATTTATCGCATGCCATGACAGTTCAGCTGATCTTCCTAGAGTAATTTAGGTGTAAGGCAATAGTATTCACAGATTGCAGTCTTTCATCCCCTCATTATTTTTTAGCATGATTTTAGTAGATAGACACAGACACAGATTTCTAGGTTGGAAGAGACCTCAAGATCATCGAGTCCAACCTCCGACCTAACACTAAGTACTCCACTAAACCATATCACTAAGCTCTACATCTAAACGTCTTTTAAAGACCTCCAGGGATGGTGACTCCACCACCTCCCTGGGCAGCCCGTTCCAATGCTTAATAACCCTTTCGGTAAAGAAGTTCTTCCTAACATCCAACCTAAACCTCCCCTGTCGCAACTTGAGCCCATTCCCCCTCGTCCTGCCACCAGGCACGTGGGAGAATAGACCAAACCCCACCTCTCTACAGCCTCCTTTAAGGTAACTGTAGAGAGCGATAAGGTCGCCCCTGAGCCTCCTCTTCTCCAGGCTGAACAACCCCAGCTCCCTCAGCCGCTCCTCGTAAGACTTGTTCTCCAGACCCCTCACCAGCTTGGTCGCCCTTCTCTGGACTCGCTCGAGCACCTCCATGTCCTTCTTGTAGCGAGGGGCCCAAAACTGAACACAGTACTCAAGGTGTGGCCTCAATCATTGAGGCTTTGAGGCTTTTGATCATTGAGGGCTTTCTGGTCTAGAGACATCTGTGAAAGAAACTGTAACAACAACCAATGATAATGATCCTCACTAGTCAAACTGCTGAAATTGTACTTAATTTCCAGTGTCATGCCCATTGCTGGTAATACCAAGCTAGATTTCTAGGCCAGAGACACGAAGCAATGATTTCCATGCTTCTCTTGTTTATCAGGGCTTGGTCAACGCTGGACCTCGTACTGTCACTGCTGAACCTCTGACTGTGACAAGATCTCACCCACCTTCCTACACAACTGGGTGTGCTGGGTCAGAACAAAAGGATAGCCAAGCTGGGTAATCGTATCTTTTGGCAGCAATCAGCAGTGGAAAGTTGCAGTACTTCCCAGAAGCAGTACTTTCCTCAAAATACTTTTCATTCTTGAGCAACTTGTGGTTTTAAGATTTTTCTGAACCAAGACATCATCTCAGTACAGTATTGCTTCTGTTCTTTTGCAGAGTTGTCCAATTGCTTTTTTTGAACGTCTGTAAGTAGAATAGAAATAATTGGCATTCACAATATCCTAGAAGTGGAGAAGGTGCTCCACAGCAGTACTCCACGTTATGTGAAGAAACCAGTGGGGGTTAAGATCAAAATTAAATCCTGGAGGAAATGATTCATTTGGTTTCCCCCAGTTTTGTATTGGAAGAGATGATGAGAAACTGATGCTGATCCTATGCCGCCCTCATTTGCCAAGTTGTAATGCCTGGTGCTGTGGTTGTGTGCTGCATCTTCTCAGACGTGCAGTGGTAACACTGGGGATGGTAACAGTGGCTGAATTGTCACAAGGAATATTTCCTTAAAGAACCCTAGCAGATATGTATTGAAAGACATTTCAATGAATTATTTATCATGTGTAATGCTCCATTGCGGCTGGGAACTTGCATCTTCTAGTGCTTAATAACCATTATGAAAAACAAACCTGTGAGCTTGAAGAAGCAGAAGGTAGTAGATACTGCCAGTGCCAAATCCTTTGAGCCCCTCTGTTCCTGCAGCCCCAAGCGTTTCTTCAGAAGTTCCCTCTGTCCTGCCTTGTGAGTTCATGTGGTGTGCTCCTGTGCTCTTTCATGTCAGGCCAGAATAAAGGAAACAGTTGGCCTGGAGATGTGTTGCTACTGATCTATTTCAAGTTCTGTCTATAACACATTAAAGATGGTTCACGTCTCCGGGATGAAGTCTGAATGATCAGTTCAGCTGTCTCAGAACAACTTTCTGCTCCTGAAATGAGGTGGCTTGCTCCTGACCATGTGGTCTTCCTGGCCTGATGCTGACTTGATTTGGTTCAGCCTACTAAACTAGCAGAGAACTAACCCAGGTGGAAGTAAGCTACATCTGCACATTGTAGATGCACGTCGGAGCTGGGGAAGGAGGCTGTGGGGAAGGCATGGTGGAAGGGGGTCAGGACTGCTGTTCTGGTGCTACAGCAAGCTCTTAGGCAAGCTAAGCTCTCATTTCCCTACACCCAAAGCTGCTCTCTCTTGGAGCCTGCCTGTTCCTGTCTCCATGCCAAGTTTCCTAGTGTCATGTGCTGATAATGCCGCTGGTATTGATATGGCTGCACATTGCATGTCGATCTTTCCAGAGGAAAGAGCCCTGTCTCTCTGTCGTTAATAACAGAGCAGTCGATCACAGTTGATTTTTTTTTTCTCTAGTTCCATTAGAGATGAGCAATACAATATGGCATTCTGTGTCCCCTGGGGCAGGTCGGCACCTTGCAGGCCTCTTCCCTGCTCCCCAGACTCCCACTGAACCTCTCAGCAGAGTTTGAGGAGTGTGCCTGTATTGGCAGTCCCATTTTTGTATTAGAATTGCATCCTGGTGGAAAGCCATGCTGGAGACATAAATTAGTTCTCTCCCAGTTGTGTTGCAGGTAGGTTATTCTGATTTTTAATGTGAATGTTGGGTCCCTGAGTTTTGTGCAGGAGCAACTGATCTTGCTGTGCTTGAGCATTTGCTGCTTGAAGGGAGCATTCTCTTTAACAGTAGGTGGGGCACTAGCATATTGAGTGGCATGCTGGAAACATGGCCTGTACAAACATGTAGTGGAAGGGGCTGCTAGTGTGCCAAGAAATGAGATTTACTGAATGGAGAGTTTGTTAAATCAAGGCTACTTCTCTGATGCACGAGCCTATCAGAGGCTGAGGACTGCATACCTTAGGTGTGGCTGCCTACACCGCAGGCTTTTTGTCTCTTGCCTGATGTGTTTTCCTGGAACAATGTGTTGGCTGTTGGAATCCCAGCTTGACAGAGGTTTAATGGAAGGTGTGGGGGAGCGGAGAAGAAGAGAGGTCTCGTTTCAGCTTCCTTGTCACATCTCTGCCACTGTGCTTGGAGCTTAGTGGCATACTGAGCCAAAGGCCATATAGTTCTCAGGACCATGGAGACAAGATGGTCATTCCTGCAGATCAAGACACTTGTCTTTTGCCTTCTGAGAGCACAGCCTTGCTGAAAAGGCTTTTTGAGAGTTACTTGCGGTGATGGTATTACAGGAGTATGTTCAGTCAGGGCCACCTGGCAAATCCTTTTTTTTTAGGACAAGATTGCAACATTTGGGACAGGGCTTATGGTTCTCACAGCTGAAACCTGTGCAGACTTCAGGTGCTGATTTCATGAATCTCCCAAGAAAAGACAGGGAAAACAAACAGTTGTGTGGATCTTTAAGAGTTATCATAGGATTTCCCACAGTTTCACACACATGCTTTCTTTCTTGCTTAACAGAGATCTTCATTGTGAGCTTGTATTTCTGGATATTTGTGAAACAGGGAGGACTGCAGAAATTAATTTTAGGTAGCCCTCTCCTAGTTTGGGCAAGTTCAAATCTGTAGTCCTCACTGCCATTGGATCAGTGGCTGCCACGGGGAATGGCTGGGATGCAGAGATCAGACTTGGATGTTACTTCTGGGACGGCTGTCCTGTTTGAAAAGTAATAGGTTTGGATTTTTACGAAAAGCACTGATTGACACGATCACAGCTATTTCTGAAAGGGAAGATGTTTGGATAAGGTATTTGGTGCCTCTTGAGCAAACTGGAAACTGAGGAAATAATGGAGGGGTAAAAAAACAACAACAACAAAAAAAAAACAACAAACTTTTCTCCCAGCTCTTCTCTGCCATCTGTTTTGCCTCTGAATACATATTCGCTAACCATTAATGAAAGGAGATAAAATTTGGCTTATCTGCCCCTCATGTGTCCTGTGGGCAGGAGTAATCTGAATGGATAACCTCTTTGAATTGCCAGGCTGAGAACAGAATGGTTCCCCTGCCTTCCTGAAAGCATGGCTCCCTGCTTCTGCCCAGGTGGGCTTTCTGTGTACTTTGTATTTACCAGGTCATCCATTGCCTGGCAGCCCTGGACTGATCTATCAGAAGACAAACCTCATTGTATATTTAATAGTGCCTTGTGCATGTCTCACTACACTTAATGTCCCTGTTTCTGCCCTTTCCCTATCTGTTCTTGCCTTTCTCCTCCTCCCCTCTGCACAAGATCTTTCTGTCACTTGAACCTGAACTTTCAGCCAGTTATGACATTCTTCTGACCTTTGCAGCTAAGCTCTACTTCCTCCTTCACTGTGAAGATGTCTGTGATACGATCTCTCTACTCTGCGTATACTGCTGAGACTTCTGTACAGGTCCCACTTACTGTTGCTCTTGTGATGATTTTGTTTTTACCCTGAAGTTATGTATCTGCATTGTCTACTCAATTCAATTTCTGGCTGACGTTGTTGTGTTGCCTAGGAATGAAATTAAGTATTGATCAGTGTGCACTCAGCAGACAAATTAATTAATATATTAATTATGTATAACAATGTGCCATTCCAATAATGTTTGGTACCTAACAGTTTAAGTAGTAGTGTGCATGTGCTGTTTGCTTTCATCTTAGTCTTTAACAGTTCTGAGTCCTTTTGTCAGTGATGGTCTGAGCATTGATAACTTGCTGGTGCTGTCATTTCTTGACATGTTCTTGCTTGTTATTTTCTCCTGGCCATAAATTTCCAGGAGAAGCCCTATGCCACCCCACTGGTTACTGCTAAATCTTCTCATTTGCTGGAAGCCAAGCTGAAATACTTGTAGTTAATATCCCACCTTTTGGAGACCTGGTAAATGCCAACATCTCCTTTACTTGGATGGAGTGAGTAGCTTTCAGGGACTGACCTGACTGGGGAGCTGATCAGTTGTTTGCTGTAAGGTATCTTCCTCTGTCAGGTCTTTTGTTACAGAGTGTGCAGATAGATGGAACTTGTCTTCTTTGCCCCCTGGTGGCCTCCACTCTGCTCAGAGTCCTGTGCCTCCATTAGACCTACAGAGAGATTACAGACAGACATTGTGGATACAGGACTCAAGAAGCACAAATGGGGGGGAAAAAGTTTCTCTACTCTGATGTCTTGGTACCAGATCACACTGGATTCTGCCCATGAAAAATCTTTCAAAACCTCTGGTCGGAGAACTTCTTTAATATGAGCCATGTGCTTAATGCGAAACTGTGTCCCTGTGCTGGCTTAGCAAGTGCTACAAGCAGCATATAAAAGTATCATGTAGCCTGAGTTTAGTGAACATGGTGGGAGGTACAGAGCTTTCCCTTTTGTGTCCCTCCCTTTTAATTACTGTGATCTCTCATGAGCTCAACCCAGTTTTATTATGAAGGTTTTAAAATGTTAGGGGGCTTAAATGTGAGGTTAGCCTATTATGTGGCTGTTTAAATCAGCACAGTTGTGGTATAGCAAGTGCTTGATGATGAGCTGCGAATATTCAGTTATTATAACTGGTCCGTCTCCCTCTCTGGGTACAGAGAGTAACCAGTCTTGGCCATCTGAACAAACCGGCCAGAAGTATTTTCAAATACTTAAGTCAAGCTTTCCTAGAATAGAGTGGGTGGGCTGTAGAGTTGTAAACCACTGTACTCATGGTATATCCTGCCCTGTATGGAGGGGGCTGACCTGTGACTTGACTTGTAGGGCATGAATGTTAGGAGAACATTTAGATTCAAAGCTTGGAAGTAGCCATACACGAAACCAAGCTTGTGTGCTGCATGGAAAAGTGTGAAAGGGTTTGTCATTAGAAATACCATTTACACAATGGTTTGCTGTGTGATTTTCCCCCTTTGGAGAAATGCTGTTGATGTCTGTTAGAGCACAGAACTTTGTACAATGTGTTTTTTTATTTTTTTTTTTTTAGTCTAGTAGTGTAGATATAGCATCTTCTGTCTGTTTAAGATGCCTGACAGAGTTGTGCTGCAGGATGTCCGGTTACTGTAGGAGAATCTTAAGGATGTTTTTTTTTTTTCTTTATAGAGTTGTTCCTGATCTGCATTTCTATTGGGAAAAAAAATGCCTAAAACTTCATTTGCAAGCCTGAATTGTTTGTGAGGAATAGTCAAAGAAAATGAGGAAAAAGCCTTGAAATTGTTTTGTTTTGCAACATTGCATTTCCAAAACAAATGAGCTAAAGTAGAAAGCATCAAAACAAAAGGATTTTGATGAAGACAGTTTTGGAATCTCAGTTCATGTTTCCTTAAGTTCTGAGTTTGTTTGTATTTGGAATGTGGTAATTTGGAATGTGTACTCTATCCATGGGTTTTCCCAAGCCATGGAGAGAATTTGCTGCCTATCATTTTATGGGTTTTTTTGCAAAACCCATGCTGAGTTGCAGTATGCTTCTGCATGGAGAGCAGACAGCATTCAGCAGCCAGCCAAAGGACATTGTGCTTTACAGAAAATGCTGCCGACTGGATGCAAACTCTCACAGCCCAGGGATACCCGTGCTGTCGCTGTTACTCTTTGCCACATTTAAATGTATGGCTTGTTCTGACAGTCTTGGATTGCTGTGCACTCCTCTGGTAAATTCCTTGTGGGGAAAGGACAGAGCAGCTCTTTTGGCCTGTATGGGAATCTTAAGCTGCATGTTACTGGAGAAACAGCATCTCTTTGTACACCTTTATGTGTAGTTATGTAGAAATAGATGCAAAGGGAGGATTGAAGGTGCAGCCTTGAATCAAGTTTTGTGTATTTAGCTGTGCACAGTCCAAACGCTTCTTAAACTCTGACAGGCTACGTGCCATGACTACTTCCCTGGGGAGCCTGTTCCAGTGCATGACAACCCGCTCAGTGAAGAACCTCTTCCTGATATCCAGCCTGAACCTCCCCTGTCGCAGCCTGACACCATACCTTCAGGTCCTATCGCTGGTCACTAAAGAGAACGGATCGGTGCCTGCCCCTCCACTCCCCCTCGTGAGGAAGCTGTAGGCCGCAAAGATGGAGCAGGTCTGTGTGACCTGAAGGTTCAAGTGTTTCCAATGCACCAAACTTTCATGTGGATTTTTCTTTTTTGCTTTTGGTTGCAGACTTCCCTAGACAATGTCCATTTAGTTATCTAGTAGCTAATATACTGTTAAAAGACAAGCAAATTAAGGTAAATTAACTTTTTTTCTTACATTTTGCATAAATTACAAGCACTGGGTAAAATAAAATAGTGTACTGCTTTCAAATTGAGATCTTACAAGATCTAATACTGCAGAAGGTATTGAACTACTAATTTCTCAAACTCCTCAAAGGAGAATATAGTAAAATATAATCTTTTCAGTGGGAATGGAAATGATATTTTGAGGAAAATCTCTTTAAAATACCAACCTGCGAGGCATTGTCAAAAAGCTTAGCAATATTTCACTATTCTGTCTTCCTTAGTAAGCCCTAAGGATGGAATTTCTCCATTGGTAAACATGAATCAATTTTGGTCTTGAAGCAAACCTCATTCATTTATTGCTGTCTAAGCTTTTATAGAAAATGCATTTTATTTGATCCTGCTGTTCCTCCTACTGCTCCCTATTCAAAGTACAGTACCAACGCAAATGTCTTTATATCTTTCTTTGTAGTTATATAAGCTTTTGTCCTCTGTGGATGGGGACTTGTTGGACTGTCCAGACTGTGGACTCCCTGGAGTTTGCTTTGGTCGTTCATGTTGGGGGTGCCCATGGTTTTTTACAAACCTTAAAAATACTTGGCTGCGGGAGGTAGGCAGCTGAGAATGACACCTCCCTGTGTTCCTGGTACCTTGTTTTCAGGTTGTGATGGCAAACCTATGAGTCATTGCCTTATGTATGCATGCTTGAAGGAATTCTGTTGCCAAGGTGACTTTTCAAATACTATTTTTGCAAGGGCAGGTCTTTTCTGAGAAGGGAGCCACAGATCTGTGCACTTTCCTTCCTACACAAACTGAGGATGGGCTCACAAGAGACTGGACCTGTCTAGATCACACCAACCAGGGAAGGAGGGTCATGTTCTGCAGCAGAGCTGAGAGGCTCTGGCTCTAGGTTCTTCTAATGCTCTTTCTGTCTGGAAAACTAACTGGAAAACAAAACCCTGATACTCTGCATGATCAGGTGTTAAGGAGGTGGTCAGGTCTAACCTCCTTGGTTTGTTTTTGATCTTTCTTACTAATTTTCCATGAATCTTTTAACTGTTTTATGATTCCACGTAGAGTTCAACAGAGGGATTCCCAGTACCTTGTAGCACTGCGTGGTCTGCCCTTGCTGCAAGCCTTTCTCAAAGGTCAGTGTTCATAAATGGGGATGTATTCTCTCTGTCTTTTCCCTAGACCTTCTACATATGACATAACACTTGCAGTGTTCATCACTACCTCTTCCTAGGGCTGACCTCCTTGTCTCTGTAGTCTTTTCACATTGAAGGTACTATGTTTGTCAGTCACCTTTGCACAATGAAAGTGTTAAAAACAGAGGCCCCATTATAAGTTTCTTTGTTCCCCTATATGCAATCTGGAAAATGATACAGATATTTTGAATTTATTCAACTAGAAGCATGGCATTTGAGAAAGCATGCTAATAAGAGCTAAGGGCTTGAACTCTTGGATCTCTAGGGATGTTTTTAGAAACCATCTCTGCAGAGAAAAAGTGCCAGCTGTCTTGCTGAAGGGAACAGAATTTTATTTTTCTGCTGCATTTGAAGAAATGTCAGCTTGTACAAAACTTGAGAAAGAAATAGGCCAGAAGTGTCTGTGGCAGAGATGAGGATAGTAATGTGGCAGTTATGAGCCCTAGTTTCCACTATGTGTGACCCAGGCTACAAATGCATGCACTGGTGTAGTGCTTCATGCCCCAAGCACCTGTGCTATTTCACAGAAATAATGTGTGCCAGAGGAGAGGAGAGGAGGAGCAACTTGATAGGCTTCCACAGACAAGGCTGGGAATTGGCAGTGGAACAGGCACCGCAGATCTTGGGCCAGTGTCTTTCCAAGCAGGACCAGGAAGCAGGGATATTGGTATTCTCCCAAGGGGGTATACGTGCAGCTTGTTTGCAAAACTTGCACTAGGGCTGGGTGCAGTTACACTGAGAAGGCTGGCATCCTTGAGAAGGGAGGACTGCCCATGCGCTCAGTGACATCTCCCCACTTAGAGTCAGGACTTAAGGGCTTTGCATAACTCCATTGTCCCCTATGTCTGAATTACAACAGAGGAAGTTGCTTTACCTCTATCGTAATGTTCAATACTGCTGTACAAGTTCATCAGCTTTATAACCTGGCGTTGGCAGAATTGTGCTGGTTTGTTTCTTATGGAGTATCTTGAGCAGATCAGACTCTCCTGAAGGAGAGGGAAGGAAATGTATGGTGGCCCCCCTGGTGCTGTCTGAAGCAGACTTTGGCCTCAGCTCCAGTCTTGCACTTCATGAAGACTTGACTCTTAAGCTTCAGTGGTGATAAAGAAAGTGAACAAAGCCCAGCTGCTGCTTCTCTCTGTGGTGGCTGGGGCCATTAAGTTGCCCTCAGAGGCAGGCCGGTGAGTTTTCTCTGCTTGTTGTAGCAGGCAGGAGGTTGAAGGAGGTTTCTTGGCTAAGTGTAGAAAAGCTGAGGCTCTGCTGCACACCTTTGACTCCTCGTGTGTGTGGTCTGAGACCTAGCCTTAGTGGTGGGAAGGACTGCTGAAATGGGAGCAGACCGGGGACTTCTGGAGAGCGGGTTGCCCAGGGAAGTGGTGGAGTCACTGTCCCTGGGGGTGTTTAAGGAAAGGTTGGACATGGTGCTTAGGGACATGGTTTAGTGGGTGACATCGGTAGTAGGCACTGTGCTGGACTCTCTCAAGCAGTTCCCTGTCCTTCTTGAACTGAGGGGCCCAGAACTGGACGCAATATTCTAGATGTGGTCTCACCAGGGCAGAGTAGAGGGGGAGGAGAACCTCTCTCGGCCTACTAACCACAGCCCTTCTGATAGACCCCAGGATGCCATTGGTCTTGGCCACAAGGGCACAGTGCTGGCTCATGGTCATCCTGCTGTCCACCAGGACCCCCAGGTTCTTCTCCCCTTCACTGCTCTCCAGTAGTTCAGTCCCCAACTTATACTAGTGTCTGGGGTTGTTCTTGCCCAGATGCAGGACTCTACACTGGCCCTCATTATATTCCATTAAGTTTCTCCCCACCCCATTCTCCAACCTGTCGAGGTCTCGCTGGATGGCAGCACAGCCTTCTGGCGTGTCAGCCACTCCTCCCAGTTGTGTGTCATCAGCAAACTTGCTGATGGCACAGTCCATTCCCTCATCCAAGTCGTGGATGAATATATTGAACAGTACTGGTCCCAGGACAGACCCTTGGGGGGCTCCACTAGATACAGGCCTCCAACCCGACTCCGTCCCATTATCCACAACTCTCTGGCTTCTTTCCTTCAGCCTTTTCCTTCAGTTTACAGTCCACCTCACTACCGAAACGTCCAGACCACCCTTCCTCAGTTTAGCTGTGGAGATGCTGTGGGAGATGGTGTCAAATGCTTTACTGAAATCAAGATAGACCATGTCCACTGCCTTTCCATCATCTATCCACCTGGCTATGTCTTCATAAAAGGCTATCAGGTTGGTCAAGCACGACTTCCCATTGCTGAAGCCATGTTGACTGCCCCTAATGACCCTTTTATCCTTGATGTGGCTAGAGACAAGGCCAAGGATAAGTTGTCCATCACCTTACCAGGGATGGAGGTGAGGCTGACCTGTCTATAGTTACCTGTGTCCTCCTTGCCCTTTTTGAAGACCAGAGTGACGTCACTTGTATTGCTAACTGGAGATGAATCTTTTGCAGAGGGAGGTTTGGCGTCCTTGCTGTAGCTGGTTGGAGTCTGGGAATGTTTACTAGGCCTTTTGGAGGCGTGACATCAATATGAGGACATTAGTCACCCTTGCTTGGGGTGCGAAGCGGGGTTTGGAACTAGGCTGTTTAAATAACCATGGGGTTCTGGAAGGATTGGGAGTGCAGATAGTATTTGAAATAGGATGCCTTTCTCATTGGGGGAAGAAGGAAAGCTTGTGTGTTGGTGTAATGATTAAACATGATCAAAAATAATGTAGCTTGTTCTGGAATATAAAAAGCAGACACTGTATCCATGGTGAAACCTGTCCTGTCCCATTGAGGGCTATCATATGCTTTTCAGTATTGTTTTCCAAGACTACTGAGGGTACCAGGACTTGGAGTCAGTAAAACCCAAGCACTCCCTGCCATGGTCTCTGTGCGTTTTGTGCAGGCTACTAAGCTGTCTCTGGGGTCTTCTATAAGAGCAAGGGGGCAAATAGCCAGAATATCAGCCCCCTGCCCCTGGCCTTCACAGAATCATTAAGATTGGAAAAGACCTCCAATATCATCTGGTCCAACCATCCTCTTACTGCCATTGTCACACACTAAACCATGTCCCCATACCACCTCACGTCTAGGTCTCAGTAGTCCCATGTACCCTGGTCTCCTCAGACGCTTCTGGAGCAGTGCTTTCTGGAGGAGAAGCAGAACTTGAAGTTGCCTTGTTGGGAGCTGAGCTGCTGAATGGGATGAGGATGCCCAGGGAGTGCTGCCTCACTGTTGGGGAACATTTTGGCTGACTTTCTTCCTGGCTTGTGCTGTCTGTCAGTTTTCTTGCAGGAAAAAAATGAACACCTTCAGGCTTCTGCTTGGGCTTCTGTCAGGTCACACCACGGTTGCTTTCCACCAGGAAACTGGGAGAAATGCAAGTGTTTTGCTGTTTCTCAGGCTCTTTCAGTGAAAAAGAATAACAGACAATTCACAAGTGACACTGTGTAATTTTAAACAACCAACCCATCAAAAACCCAACAACAGAAAACCCACCCAGTCTTCCACTTTCGGATGTACTCTTTACAAAATTTCTTCAGTGAATTTATTCAGCAGCTGTAGGCATATGCTCATTTTTGCTGCAGTTAAACAACTGGGGCTGAAATTAACACATCTGTTGTTGTTTAACTTCAATTTATACTGTACCCTGTTTTGCCAAAATATTATGTTTCAAGCAGCAGCTGCCTCACTGTTACATATCACCAGAGTTCTGGGAATACTGCTTAATACTACATGCTATTTTTTAATAACTTACCAGAAGGGGAGTTGGTGCTTTGCTGTAGCTTTGTGAGGAAGGAGCAGATGCTTGTGTTGCAGAACCCTCTGTTATAGTGTGGTGTAGCACAGGTGCAATTTTGTGTCTGATATTTCTGCTCACAACTGAATCCTTGAACCAATGTGATTTCCAGGAACTGTTTCAATATGCCTGTGAAGCCCCTGTTTTCATCTTCTTTGTTGTGGACTGAAACTTGGAAAGTGAGACCCTATGGCTTAGAGAAACCTGTGGTATCATGCCTTAAACCCAGTCTTGTGTCTGTGCTTGTTGCAGGTTTGTTTCTGAATGCCTAGCAGTGGTAAACTGGGAGTTTTTAAGGTAGGAGATGTATATATTTTTCGTGTAAATACCTTGACAGCAGTCCTTGAGAAACAAAACGGAAACAAACGAACAAAAACAACCCATAACTGTTCCTGAAATGAAGTTGTGCTGAAATAACCTGCTTCTCTGCCATGAAAGCAGGATCCTGAGAATTGCCAGGGATAGTATCAAACGTTTGATGTAGGAGGCAGAAAGATGTTGCTATTTTGATAATTTGTTTTTATTTAAGATGTTTTGTACTGTACAGATGGGAGGGAAGAAAAGCACATCCTCACTAAAAGGAATAATTGTCAAGTTACAGTCTGTGAATTACCCTCAGCTAATGTAAATGGTTTTGGTAACCTTCTTTTCCTGTGAAAAAAAATTCAAAGCCAAGCATTGTTAAATTAGATGTAGAATGGGCTGGTGGGAGGGAGAGAACCCAAGCCCCTTGTATTTCATGGAAAAATAATTAAAATGGAGCTGCAGTCTGACTTTTGATCTCAGAGGTGCTTGCAAGCTAAATAAAAATAAAGACTGCCTGGGGAGAGCCTGTGCTGTTAGTTAACTAACTGAATTCTGCCTCTTCTGACGGAAAAGTTCTCCAGTAAATTTTCAGCGGCTTTGGCATTCACCACTGCAACTGGAAGTTGCCAAACACAACTTGGCAACTTGCAACAACAGAAAAACCCCTTTTTGATGGGTGGGGAGGGATATACAAAGTGTAAATATCTGGAATATGCAGTGCTATTCTTTGTGGGCTTGGTGCGGAAGGGTAGGGGTTGGCCACTCCATGCGCTGCAGGAGGAGTAGTGCTGGTGACCTCTGCAGATACGTGGGATGAATTGATGAAGTGGCACCTCACTCTTGTCACCTCCCCAGGTGGGGGCTGGATGCCTTTGTGGCATATGGGAGGCTGAAACCCTGACAAGTGTTCACAAGCAGCGCCTTCCAGCCAGAGAGCTGCTAGACATGTGTGCTTCCTTGGGAATAATCACCAATGGTAAGGCCTTTGAATTTGTGGAGCTGTCTTGGCCCGTGGGACCTTAATTGCTCTCTGACGGTTAATATGGCCTAGCTGTCACGGCTGATGTGGTTTTTAATGTGTCAGACAGCATCTAAAAACTCTGTAATAAACACCCGAACACCATTCTGTCAAGACTAACACTGGTCCATAAGATTTGCCCCCCATACTCCCTTAAAATTAGCCCCAAAACGCAGATAGATTAGGCTGCCCACCTAGTCCACATCCCACGGACTGTGGAGGGATGCTCCCCTTCCCTGGCACTGCCCTGGAAATCTGCAGCTCAAGGCCCCAGTGCTGAGTGCTTGTCATTCTGCTTGTAGAGGTTGGGCTCCTGCCAAGAAAACAGCTTTTGTGTTTCCTTAAATATTCTGCTGCTGTTTGGGAAAAAAAATAAATAAATATCTGAATTGATGTTATTACTAGAATTGGCCAGCTGGCTGAATTTTTTTCATTAACAAATCCCACTGGGCGCTGTTTTCCCAATGAAGTAATGAGCATGTTTCCAGACAAGGGGGCAAATCTCCCCCCTGCTTTTGCTTCTGAAATCTGAAACTGCTCATATAGTTGGGATCCGCTAGAAATGCGGGGAGAAGGCTTCCAGTCTGAGCACCCGCTCAGACATCATTGGGATGTGTTTTGCTATTTACATTCTGGCTTCTTGTGATCCATTATTGTTTCCCTGGCAGTGAAATCACAGGAATTTGTGGTGATGGTGTGGGGGAATGACAGCTGGAAGTTGGTTACCGGGGACATGCGATTATGCCAGGAGACTGGTGCCATGTGCTCTCATTTGCCTGAATCTCTGCCACTGTGCACAGCATAGATCCTGGCTGGGGCAAGAAGTCAGGAGACCAGCTGCCTAGGCATCATCTGGAATCTTGTCCTTTCAAGAAGATGAGCAGCAGACTGCAGTGGGATTGTTGACGTTTGTCTGTCCCTTGGCTGGATAGGGAGCCTAGTGGGCTGGATTCCCAGTTCAGACAATGCAGTGGGAGGGTAGGCTCAGGGGGGTCCCAGACCCCACTAAATCAAGAGAGGTGGGCAGTTAATCATGATTTAAACTTACATAAGTCAGTTGTCGTAGCATCTGCTTTGAAGCTACAGTAAATGGATTTATGAAATTTACCCTTAAAATTATTAGATGAGCTTTTTAAATAACTGATCACTTCTAGATATGGTTTGTTTCTTGCTTCTTTGGTATATTAATTGCAGTAACATTTTTCTGGGACAAGAGGCAATGAAAGCAACAGCTTCATTCTCTGTGTCCTTTAGAAACTCAAATTCAACTTGTTGCTGTTGTTGCTGCCTTTATGTAAAAGTCCCCCCAACCTCATCAGGCTTGTTCTGATTTTCACACATTGAAATTATTAAGTTCTGATCCTGCTTTTGTTTAAATCATCCTGAAAGATTTGAAACTTCAGAGTTGTTGTCTTCAGTGAATTGTTTTCAGAGTTGTATTAAATTCCTTTATTCTTTTTGAATTCTGTTTGAAGGGGGAGAGAAAGGACACTTTTTTCTTTTCTAGGCTTAAGAATAGCCTAAGCTGAGAGGAGTAGTGTTTGGGGAGCTTATTCCTCTATTGGCATTCCTGTAGCAATATTCACAGGATGTTTCATGAGAAAAGTTGAATAAAGTCTTTTTTTTTTTCCTTCAAAACAAAAAAATAGGAAGGTAAGATAAAAATTTGTAGTGTCTGAAGTGCACCTCTATTAAGAACATTTGGGACTTGGTATTGAATATCAGCAATTAACTGCCATTTTCCAAATAGCAAATTTAATGTGTAGTACGTGTTAGCCTTTTTCTAAGCTATTAATAACGGGCTGCTACTTAGGGATTCCACAGATCTGCATTTTTCAGACCATTTCCAGACCTCTGTCTGCCTGCCACTTGCAGTCTGGGCAGAAGCTGAGGATGGGCCAATTGCTTACGTGGATGCCCAGCAGCTGTGTCAGAAGGCCTTTCCTTCTGTCCCTGCATGCCTGCAGTCTGTATTACTTGTCTTCCTAGTTTTATCAGTATGCATATTTTCAGACTGAAACTTGCTTTTTGCTTCCACTTCTGGAAACTGTAAGCGCTCTGGGTCTGTCCTCACTGGTTTATTAGATTTATCTTGGTTTAGCAATCTGTTGCTCATGCAGCCTCAAAAAGGAAATAAACCCAGACCTAACAGAGATCTGTGGCAACTTGTCTTGGTACATGGATGCCTGTGGAGTGATGAACGGTTGTGGCTAGCTTTCAGAAGGAGATGCCAGCTACTCAGGCCAGGTTCCTGTGGGAATGCAGAACATGAGGTGCAAAATTCTCATGAAAAGCCTTGAGCTACCAAAAAGCAGGGCCTATGCTGCTGATCTTGTTGCCTTCTTATTTTGTAATTGACAGGGAGCCAATTTTGATTTGTTCAGCTCTGAGTTGAGATGTGATGTAAGTCTGTGGGCAGCCTGTCCAACATGTTGACACATCCAAAGGCGACAAAGGTTGAGCAAAAGATTACAGACTCTGCAGTACTGTCTTTGTGAAGTGTCCAGCAGAGAATTAGTGTGCAGAAGCCAAGCTCCATCTCATATCTCTTTTTTTCTAGGTTTAGAAGAAAAACCAATTCTTTCAAAAAAAGAAAAAATGAAGCTGAGGAAAGAAAGATGGCTACAGAGTAAGTACTCCTCCAAAGCACAGCTGTATGGGGGGACATTTCACAGGGTAATCCTGGGTAACCCTGATGTATTTTTCTGTAGATGGGGTGTGGGTGAAAGTGTTGGGTTGTGGCAAGATGAGGGTTGGGGGTCAGGGAGTCTGAACACTTCTCAGAAACCTTCAAGTCCGCTTCACAGAATGTGGGATAAAAGTCCTTTTTTTTTGTTTTTCCCCCTCTCCAAAGGGCATTTACACTGAAATTCAGTCTGTGTCCTTGTTTTTGATCTTTCTCCATGTGCAATGTGACTACTTAAAAGCCTTCAGCTATTTAAAGAAGACTTAGTGGACGGGATCCCCTGGAACAGTGTCCTTAGGGACAAAGGAGCTGAACAGAGCTGGCAACTCTTTAAGGATGTTTTTCATAGAGCACAAGAACTCTCAATTCCCCTGTGTAAGAAAGCAAGCAGGAAGGGCAGAAAAACAGGATGGGTGTGCAAGGACCTGCTGGTCAGACTGAGGGACAAGAAGGAAATGCACAGGCAGTGGAAGCAGGGACATGTGGCCTGGGAACATGTGGTACAGGGATGCTGTCCGGATGTGCAGGGATGGGATCAGGAAAGCCAAGGCACAGATGGAACTGAGCTTGGCAAGGGATGCAAAAAATAAGAAGAGATTCTTATAGGTACTTTGCTCAGAAAAGAAAGGCCAAGGAGAGTGTAACCCCTCTGATAAACAAGAAGGGAGAACTGGTAACAACAGACATGGAGAAGGCTGAGGTACTCAACAACTTCTTTGCCTCAGTCTTCACTGCCAGTCAGGCTTTCCACAACTCTTGTTTCCCTGAACCTGTAGGTGAGGGCTGAGGGAGCAAAGTCCCTCCTGCTGTAAGTGAAGAACATGTTCAAGACCACCTGATGAAACTGAACGAGTTTACAAGGCCTGATGACACACATCCCAGGGTCCTGAAGGAACTGTCTGATATAGCTGAAAAGCCCTCTCTCCATCATGTTTGAAAAGTCCTGGCAGTCAGGCAAAATCCCTGGTGACTAGAAAAAGGGAAATATCACTCCCATTTTAAAAAAGGGTAGAAAGGAGGGCCTGGGCAACTACAGACCAGTGAGCCTCCCCTCTGTGCCTGGCAAGATCATGGAAAAGATCCTCCTGGAAGCAATATCAAGGCACATACAAGACAAAGAGGTGATCTAAGACAGCCAGCATGGTTTCACCAAGGTGAATCATCTTTAAAGGTCAGGTCTTACCTTCTCTGTGCAGCTGTGTGTGGGACCCACTTGCAGGTGCCAGTGGGAGCCAGGAGTCAGGGAACCTCATCCTGCAAGTTGGAGGTGGCCTTGTTTGGGGACCTTTTGAGAGGGTGTGCAAGAGGCTTGCTATTCCTCACCTGGTGGAGCAGGGAACATCACAGCTCCTCTCTCACTGGCATCTCTGCTGGCAGCAGAAGCAGCCTCTCCATGTCAGCTTCGGAGGTACTGCTGGTGGGATGGGGAGTAGCAGAGGGATTCCTCTTGCCACCTGGAGCTGTTCCTGGGACAGGCTTTTCCCTTAACACCTTTCTGCCCAACAGAATTGCTGACAGACTGTGTTTGGTGTTGAGCAATGTGGCTTTCTGCTGCACCATATGCTCTCTGCTCCTGAGCTCTCACTGTGCTTTGAGCTTGAGTCCATCAACCTGTCATTGCACCAGTCACAGTGGAGGTGTCTCCCCTTACATTAAAAGATGGTAATTTAACACCATGACTGCTAAGGAAGCTTCTTCCCTATCATTAAACAACAAATTCCGTTCACAACTACAACCATCATTGTCCCTGTTGAGCAAAAAACATAGATGGCTGTGGCAGTCCTAACAGCTGGACTGCCACTTTGTTTTGGTGCTCTTAAAGTTCTCTGTTTGTGTGTATATCTGTTACTGTTGGGGAAACATTGGAAGGGACTGCTGGAGCACAGCTGAGATGTTCCTGGCCTGATATCCTGTCTCTAACCGTGACCAGTACCAGATATTGTGGAGAAAAGTAAGCCCTCAGCAGTTTTCTGTGACACAGAATCAACAGTAGAAGGGGGTACACAGGACTCATGTCTTCTGCAAGAAAGAGGGCATGCTCCTGGAGCTAGGTGACAGCACTGCTCCCATAGTTCAGGTCAGTCACTTTGGAGGTGAGGAGAGCCTAAAAGCACACTTTCTACATTCTTTTAATCATGCCCTCCTGCTTATATGTCTGTCTTGCATAAGTCTTTCTCAAGATTATGTATGATGCTTTGGCCCTGCAATGGCCCCTTTTCTCCTCTCTTGGCTCTAAAATTACTAAACTGAGGGAAAACAACTGAAATGCGCTGGCTTTGCTTTTCAAAGAACACCAGGATAGAAAATTTCAGGTCAAACTACCTCTGTCTAAGAAGATACTAGTTATTAGCAGTGCTTCAGAGATACAGAAGTGCCTAAATTGTTGTCTGACTTCACTTCCTCGCTAAATCTGTGGCCAGTGTTCTCTAGCAAATGGTTTACTGAGGGTAAGAAATCCCTGAGATTTTTTTTTAAAAAGGCAAATTTTAGTACCAGATGTGCAGCTTTTTATTGAGGAAAAACTGAGAACAGCTGGAAAGAGCTTATATAAACATCAATAAGAAAAACTGTTGTTATTAGCTGGCAGAACAAAATGAAATTATATTTCTAGGGATGGTGATTCTTTAATGAAGCTTGGCATTCTAACATTGTCACAACTGACTTTAAGGAGCTTCAATCAACTGAAACAGAAACTCATTGATTTTTATTTGATGCAGATAACTTAATACTTACTGTTGATTTTGCCATATTTGCTTGGCCTGCTCCCCTTATCCTCAAAAGGGAACACAGCTTTGACAGTTGAAGTTGTTATGATTAAATTTCTGTCGTAAATCTTTCCAAGAGTTTGTCTCTTCTTAACCCAGGGCTGCTTTCTTGACATTGGATGCCAGGACCCTGAGAACTAAATTTCAGTCCATTAGTGCAAATGGAAAACTTGGAAATTTTTCATTTCAATAAATCATCATAGGAGAGACTAGAGAGGGAAAAAAATTATGCAATGCTTCAGAGATTAGAAGTATGCACATTTCAGAATACATATATCGTATGGCTCCTCAGACACAGAAGATTTCATAGGAAAAGAATTTGGGATGTTTGTGCAGAATCAGGTGTCTGAAAATTTTGAGCACATACTGTTTATGAAAGCACTGAAGTAGTCAGCTTCATAAAGCCAGACCAAAAAAAGAAGTGATGCAGAACAGAAAGCTGTGTTCTTGGCAGGGATTGCTGTGAAGAGAAGCATTTACAATCCAGATTTGTCACAAACATCCATGTACAGCAAAAATTGCAGTTCATCAAAAACTGTTGTTCTTCAACTGAAACAGCTTAGCTGGGGGGCAAATGAGACAAAAATACTGAAGGAACAAGCAGCTAGCGAGTAAATTTGAGTTCATCTTTCTTGAATGTAGGCAGCTGGGTTAGACCCAGAATCCTAAGTGGCATCTTGCCTGTGCTCTGTAGACTGGCTGCTTTCATGTTTCCACCAAAAATACTTCTGCTGATTTAGTCCTGCTTCTGTGGCCAGATTGTGTTGGAAGCCCTTGGCCTTCCTGTGTCTGTGCTTGGCTGTGTAACTGCTGTTACTGCACGCCATCTTGTCCAAATGAGGAGTTTGCAGCTTAGCTTAGAGGCTCATCCTTGCAATATGTTCATGTTGTGTTTGTCTGATTCAGAGGAAGATGGATGTGGTAAAGGAAAAACAGTGCTGACAAACTGGCTGCCTTGAGTCAGAAGGGTATGGTTTGCTGTGAGGAGTGCAGTGTGTGTTTGTCCAAGGCCATAAGCAGAGGCCTGTACTTCTGGTGTGGCCTCCCTTGGGTGCACATGAAGGAAGTAGGATTTCTCCATTGTGTCCCCCACAGCACCAGCCGCATGGTTGTCAAGGCAGTGCAGTGGGTTTCCAGTTCCAGTGGCATGAGGAAAAGGAGGTTGTGCATCCTGCTGAACTCTGGCTGGTTTTGGTGATGCTGCCAAGGGGAGTTGGGGACAGATGGGGACATCCTGCAGCTCAGCTGGAGGTTTGTCACAGTGCTGGGCTTCTGTGGGCTTTCTTGGAGGAGAACATGTTCTGCTGGGGCTTGCAAGGAGGACTGCTGGTTCCATAAGGCTTGGGCAGCTGCAGGACCAATTTCTACAGCAGGGAGCCTGAAGGACTGGGGCAGGAGCCTGCAGCCTTCTGTGCCCAGCTTCCTTGGTTCAGAAGGGAGACATCTGTAACATGCTGGATCCTTATGTGCACACAGCCTTGATCAGAGCTGCTGCAAGGAGATTAGTAAGCGTGGTTACAAGGAAAATCCAGCTGCCTCTGTGCCTACCCCTGGGTACCATGCTTTTCCAAGGGCCCAGTTTATCCAGTGTATGCGTGCTTAAGCTCTACCATGAGCCAAGAAGGTGAGACCATGACTTGCCCAATCCTAAATGAACAACTGAAATTAAATACTTCTCCCTTGTCTACTGTATGCCTGTGTGAGGAGATCGTGGTTTGAAAAACATTTCCGCTTACCTGAATAACGTCTTATTTCTGATTCAGAAATAGAAAGTGTGAAGCTAGCCAAGCAGAAGCAAAAAGCTGAAGCAAAACGGAAGGCAACACCTGTTGTGGGAGACATGCAGCCATTGATGGAAGCCCTACCTGAGCTCTCTGACCTGACCGCAGGTGTCAGGGACAGGAAGCCACCCAAGAGGTATGTGTCTTGGAATGGGCTGTGTATTTCTCTTTTTCCTCCAGGATAAAGTGGCCTTCAGCTCAGCTTGTAGCTATTGGCACTGCAAGCTTGATGTCCAGTTAGGAGAACAGGAGCTCGTTCTCAACTACGTTTCACCCTTTTCCATGAAATCATTTTCTACAAGAAGCTTAAATGTGTCTGTGGTTTTACTCGGGTGGGCAGCTGAGTTCCAACACGGCCGCTCTCTCACTCCCCCTCCTCAAAGGGAAAGGGGGAGAAAATATGATGCAAAGGGCTCAAGGGTACAGATAAAGATGGGGAGATCGCTCAACAATTATCATGACAGGCAAAACAGAATCAGAGTAGGGAGATATTAAGATTTATTGCCTATTAACTAACAAGCTAGAGAAGTGAGAAACAAAGGAAAGAAACCAAAAACACCTTCCCCCCATCCACCCTCTTCCACTTCCTCCCCTCGAGTGGCGCAGGGGACCAGGGAATGGGGGTTGCGGTCAGTCTATAGCGCTTCTTCTCTGCTGCTCCTTCTCGGTCACTCACTTCCCCTGCTCCAATGTGGGGTCCCTCCCACAGGATGCCGTCCTTCCCGAACTGATTCTGCATGGGCTTTCCACAGGCAGCAGCTCTTCAAGAATATGCTCTCACAGAGGCGCAAACAACATCGCTTATTGGCCTGGCTCTGGCCAGCGGCGGGGCCTTTATCTGACATGGGGCAGCTTCTGGATTCTTCTCGCAGAAGCCACCCCTATAGCTCCCCACTACCAAAACCTTGCTATGTAAACCCACTACACTTCTAAATCCACAGTTAAGAGAGGACCTGTATTGCTCAGATGAGACTTGGCGTGAGACAGGCTGGGAGAAGTGGGATGTTCTGGGAGTTGCAGGACTGACACACAAGTGTCAAGAATGTAATGCTGCTTAGCCCACCTGTGAATTTGCACTTGAGGTGTGTTTTTATAATGAAAATTGTTCTCAAGATCACTTTCAGCAAATGGTGTGTGATGCTTCATCATCTAGGAGGTTATATCTGTACCGTTCAAAGGGGATTAATTCTTGTTTTGCAAGTGGTGAAGATGGAGATGATGGCTTACCCAAATTCACAGAGCTGTGGTGTGACAGAGGAGAGCAGATCTGGAGGGTTAGGATTCAAAGCACAATGCTGCCTGCTAGGTTTGTTGGCTTCCTTCCTGCCTGAGCCTCTGGCTGTGTGGCAGCCTGGCATTCTGTCCTTTCAGACCTTCAGGCTTCCTCCTGAAGCAGTTCAAGCCCTCTGAGCAGAGCTTTACTCCCTGGCCAGACTCTGTTCACCCTGTTGGCTTGGAATGTGATTTTGGGTGAGAGCAGAAAGATGTTTTTCCTTTTCCCTTTGCTGTACTGAAAGTGAAGAGCTGTTTCTGACCCTCTGACAATAATACTTCAACCATCCCAGCCAGGCTTAGGGTACATTCTGATTGCCCTTGTGTTTTTTCCTTTTCAAAGGAAACACAGTGCTCTGCCTGGCTCTTCAGTCTGTGCTGCAACTGCTTTTGCAACCCCCAGTGCAGAATAAAAGCTCTACATGATGCACAACTGCTCACACCTCTTCTCCAGTTGCTCGCTATGGGTTGGAACTAGAGACTTGTTTTGACCATAATAAGCAAGCATTTGGATTAGAGAACAGCCAAGTATAAAGCTGCCTGGCAGAGCACCCTCTTATTTGGTTGAAGATCAAGGCTGGAACTACCATGAAACCTCGTGTGATTTGCTGGATGCCCCAGAAATGAACTCTGACCCAGATGGGATGCCCAGCTACAGAGCATGGCTGAGTTGGCAGTTCTCTGTTCTTCTGGAAAGTTACCCCTCAGACAAACAGCAACTAAGTACCTTGCATCTAAGCATGGGAAAATATTTTCTTCCTTAACTTGGCTCCTAATTGTTTGAATAACTTTTTTTTTTTTAAACAGCCGTTCAGTCAGTCTGTCCTCTCTTTCAGTGGGAATAAGTAGCAGAAGTACACACACAGTACCTCAAAGCACTGAGAGTTGGTTGAGTGGAGTTCTGGGCCAGGGCTTAATCTGAGCATAAGCAGGTGGGTTTGCCCTCTTTCTGTGATAATGTGCCACAACCATATGTAGCATCTTACTCCAGGTTGTGTTCAGGAGCTATTCGCCCTCATCATTGCCTCCCAGCCCTCTTGGAGGCTGAGTCCCAGCTATCTGGGGAAATGGCTTGCGGAAACTATGTACAGGGGAAGTAAAACAGGTAGGTTACTTCCTCTGAGGATTGCTTTTCCCATTACAAATATATATATGTATAGTCTACTGTATATATAATTTACTACTTCAATCTCAAAAGATAGAGTAGAACTCAAAAAGGCTCAGAGAAGGCTGACAAAGATGGTTATGAAGGGTCTGGCACAGCTTTTGCACCAAGGGGTCGCTTAGTGAGCTGGGAGTCCTCAGCCTGGACAGGAGTTGGAGACAAAAAGGCTTGGGAATGTAATAGTCTATAAAATCAAGTGTTATGTGGTTAGGAAATAGTTTGTCTTCTCTGTTATGAGAGATAAAGGACATCTAACAAAGCTAGCAAATTGCAGATTCAGTGCAAACAGAAGGAGGCTCTCTTGTGCTGCACCGTTCCTAGCTGAGGGATATTGTGACTATGGGAAACCTGTGGGTTCAGGTGAAACCTACAAATCCAGTCAGAGAGTGCTGTGGAGGGTTACTGCATGTATATAAACAGCAACTGGCTCAAAGTCTCTGAGCTGTGAATGCTGGTGAGGATGTGGCCATATGCTTTCCCTGTTCTTACCCCTCCCTGGCCATCTGCTGCAGAATTCAAGGCAGAGTACTGGCCAAAGCAGTCCTTTCAGCTGACTCACTACAATCACTCCTCTGTTCTGTAATACATTTTGTGGCAAAAGATGTGTGGTACTCATGGAAGATTTCTGTTGTCTTGCACAGATCTGTAGCTCGATGTCCTCGGAGAAGCACTGATGGCTCTGTTTCTCTCCAAACCCAGATCTCATTGTGTGAGCATGGCAGCCCCCCTCTCTTGCTGGAAGCCTGAGCTCATGCTACACTGCTGTGATACCTAGAAAGCCCAGTGGGGCTGTGGCACAGGAGGGTAGAGAAGTCCTGCTTTGGCTGAGAATTTGGAATTGGTCAGCACTATCTGCAGGTGGCACAGCAGATGTGGGAGCTCGGCTTCGACTGGTGTCACGCAGATTGCCTGTGACGTGTTAACCAAAAAGCAGTCCCCCTTGGTAGAGGCATGAAGGATCTACGGTGCTCTTTTTCCATGGAAGCAGTCTGTTTGCTGGCTTGTGGTTTCCAGTACTGCATGAGGATGCGTGCACTAAAGTGTTTGAAATAGTCAGAGAAAGCTTTTATAGGATTTGAATCATTACATAAATGGAGGGTAATACTCTGGTGATTTGTCAGCGTTATTAATAAAAGATTAGATTCTCCAGGAATTTGATCTCCTGCTGGGTAAGAGAGCATTACAGTGAGATTTTATTCAGTTTTATAATGGATGAAGGCAATGAAGTGTAGTGAAACAGGGCTAGCATTCGCAGTCCAAGTGAGCAGGCAGCATGTTTGTGGTTTGGTAGGGGAAGGTCAGGCAACAACCTTTCAAACGTGTCAGACCAGTGGGGCAGAGCTGTTGCACAGCACCGAAAAGCCTTCAGAAGCACTGAGCCCTTTAAAATAGTGGAGTGGCTAAAAGCAAAAGTGGGCTGGTGCACCCTAATGCGGGCCCAGCTCTCCTGGTACGCTGCAGAGGCATGTGTCCCTCTGAGGCACATGATCTTGAAGGGCCTTGTGATGTACTTGAGAAAGGCTTTTATTCACTCGTCCTCACTTTCTGCAGAGCTGCTCGTCTTTGAAGGGCCTGCCATGGCAAATTGGTGGTGCATACAGAGTCTGCAAGCCCCTGCTCTGGTGACCATGGATTGCCATCCAATTTCTGAAGGGATTTCTCTCTGCTTCCATGAGCAAGCCAGGCAAACTGGGACTGTGACCAGGAAACTGTTCCTGTGCCAAGTAGTTAATGAATGTGAGGAGAGCAGAGATGCTTCCTGCTTTTTCTGTGTCTTGCAATACCAGTGGATGCAGCAGCATGATGAGAGCTGTTTGTCTGCTCCTGCTGATCGCGGTTCCTCATGTTTTGTCAGGTCTGTTGTGTAACACCAGCAGTGCCAGGGTGACCTTGAGAGGGACTGCAGGGTATGCGAGCAGTGTGTGGACATTGATCTGCCTGGCTTCCGTTTCCTTTGCAGGCTGTGTGCTGCGGAGGCTGGCTGATGTGCATTAACCATGTTTGGGTTTGTCTGGTTTGTCAGAGAGGTTTGGCACTGGGGCACACCATCCTGGGATGGAGGGAAATCAGATGTGATTGGGGCAGTGGTGAGAGCAGCCCTCATCAGCTTGAGTGCACCAGGATCCCCCTTGAGGAAGAATGAAATGAGCCAGGATTGAGAGAGGGAAAGATGAGGAGGAGGAGCAGGAACTGATCAGATGGGGAGGGATGATGAAATGGAGGGGCATGGGACAGGTGGTGAGGAGGAAAGGGAGAACGGGAAAATAGCAGAATAAAAGAATGGAGGGTAGAAGGTCAGAGAGGAAAACAGAAGGGGACTTTTTTTTCCCAATACACACTCTCAGAGGTGACAGCAGGGAGAGTCAGGTAGTCCTGCTGTGGCCAGGCTGGGAGCCTGGCGCATAGTTTTAGTGTGGGGTCAGGCTCCTGCCTTTTGGTTTATTTTCACTGTGTTGCCCAAGGCTTTATGTCATGTGATCCTTTGGTAGGAGCAGCCGTGGGCTCTGATACTGCAGCAACCAATGCCTTGTGCTGTCCCTTACTAGTTCTCATCTTCAGTCAGATCCCTCTTTCCCCTTCAAGGTCCTGATTTTCTCTGAACTCAGAGCACCTGCATGCAGAAGCTCTGCTCATCAGCTGCCACCATGCCATTGCTGTTCTAGTTCAGTGGCTTTTTTTTTTCCTGCTCTCTAGTTTTCCCACAGCTTTCCTTCCTTATGCATTTCAAGTCCCAAAAGCAGCCCCTGCCGTTCCTGCGCGTCCCTTGCTTGGGCTCAGCAGTTGTCTTTATTATAAATCTCTATTGCTGCTTGGCATTAGGCATCACATGCTTTCAGCACCTGTGCAGAATGGGATTACACCTCTGGTCTCCTTGGACTTTGCCCAGGAATAGGAAATGGGTGCAGAGAGTGCAGATCTGTGCTTGCCGCTGTACCTCAGCTGCACATCATCCTGTGTTCCTGAGAATGAATT
Source organism: Cygnus olor (assembly GCF_009769625.2). NCBI lineage: Eukaryota > Metazoa > Chordata > Aves > Anseriformes > Anatidae > Cygnus > Cygnus olor. Next base: position 11,881,668 of record NC_049174.1, on the reverse strand, counting down.
GGTTGTCTAGTAATTTTATGGGGTTTATAGGGCCTATATTTGATTGCAAAAGAGAAGGCTCTGTTGTGCTTTCCCTTCAGCTAATCTGTTTGCAGCTAACTTATATCCTCACCAAAGGTTTGCCAGTATGTGTTCGCAGGGAGAAAGGAATACTGACTGCTATTCTTAAAATATAACTGATGCATTATATACCAGTGGTCCCACTGCAGGACTGGTCAGTAGCAAGGCTGGCAGCTTTCTATTCTTGCTGAGTAACCATGGCGCTGCCTATAAACTACGTGTGCAAATGCTAGAGCTCTGCAGTGTTAGCAAGGAACACAAGATGTGCAGGGGTAATGTATGACTGGTGGGGAGGGGAAGTTCAGTGGGATCTTCTCTCTTAGCAACAGTATTGGTTTGACCTGGAAGTTACAGATAAGCAGAAATCAGGCATCCAGGCATGGTCATCTAATGACCCATTCTAGAACTAAGTAATCCGATTTTTCTTTAGTTCATTTACCTCCTGCATGTTCAGTCATGACTCCAGAGCTGTCATCAGTGTGTGGCGGAAGGAGTCTATATTTCCATTACTGTCTGGCTGTGGAAATAATTGCCTTTCAGGACAATTTCCATACAGGACAATTACCTGTACTTTCTGGGAAGGCAGATGCAGAGTCACTGGATTCCTTCCATCTCCTCAGCAATTGATAAATTATCTCTCCTCTGTAGCACTTACTCACTTGTGTTGCTTCTCTCCACAGGCATGTAAAAGCAAAGTCAGAACCAGTGGACTTCTGTCTGATGAAACAAGCTCAGAAACACAGGCTTTTGTAAGTACTCAGTTATCAGATGTCCAGTCTTCCTGCTCAGCATCGCAGAATGGTTGAGGTTGGCAGGGACCTCTGGAGGTGCTCTAGTCCACCCCTCTGCTCAAGCAGGGTCACCTACAGCCAGTTGCTGAGGACCACGTCCCACTGGGTTTTCAGTATCTCCAAGGATGAAGATCACAAAACCTCTCTGTGCAAACAGTTCCAGTGTTTCAGTCTTAACACACCTGAAGGCCCTAGAACTGGTGGCAGCTTTGAATCTCCTCTTTACATAGTGCAGGCTATTTGCAGGTGTCCTTCTGTTTCAGTTCTACCAGACTCAGTCAGTTCTGGATGGTTTCAGTCCATTTGCACTTCTGTTTCATGTAACATCTAAGAGCACAGGAAGCTGCACTTGCTCCTTAAAGAATTCATTTTTCCTGTCGTATTGAAAAGAAGGACCTGGTTTGGGCCTTCTGTGTAAGATCTCTGGGCTTTCAGGACAAACCCACACCAACTGTTTCTACTGGCCGCAGTTGTCTTGATTTTTGGCTGTACCAAGCAACAATGCACATGCTCTGTCCCTCTGTGTGGCACAGACAATGTGGTTATCAACCAGGAGGTACATCCCTTTTCTCAGCTTGCTGAGCTGGGGCTGCAACACTCAGCTGTGGCTCTGTCTCTTAAGACACTAGGCCCGTGTAGTTTTAGCTGATACACTTCTGGAAAGCCTTGAGCAGTCGTGTAGGTGAGGAGCTCTTGAATATCTGCAGTCGGCTTACAGCTGCTCTGCTGGAACACCTCTGGAATGTCAACTTAAAAGCCTTACATCCCTTATGGGGACAGCTGTGCATTGGCATCTGCCAGTTTCTTATGAAATGAAGCACTCAATTACTTTTGAGTAATTCCTGGACGTTGCTAAGAGTCTAGCAATTCCTTTTTCCTCTGTATAATCTATTGGATATTTTATACCAACACCAGGCATCAAGAACTTCATTGTCCCTCAGCGCAGCTCTCCTGGAGCTAGACCCTGTGATCTGAGAGTGTTTGCTTTCTGTGATGCCTTCTTCTGCTGTTTCCGTCAGTTCTGGGCCATTCCACTTCACACTGGGGCTGAGAACAGTCAGTCTGCAGATCCCAGCATTACTCTTCAGCACTCTGTGAACATCCTTTTCTGCCTGAAACTCCCTAGTATCTGTGCTGCAATGCCTTTTTTGCTCAGTTCTGCCTTTCTGGATGAGTCCTTCATTGGCTTATTGCAGAAGCTGAAGGGTCATGGCCTGGAGTGCCACCAGCATCCCTTTGTGGTGGAGATCATGGGTAAAGAACACTCCTTGGGGGAGGGACTTGTGAATAGATCCAAATAGGCAACTCCACCACCATCTTCCTTATCAACAAGCTGATGTGAGATTGCCTGCCTGCCTCTGTCTTTCCCTCTGTACAAAACTGGACAGATGCAGTCAGTACTGGCATGTATACTACCTTGGTGGTCTGGGAAGTCTGTGGTTCTTGGGAGGGAAAAAGTTTGGAGGAAGATCTTGAGCTTTATTATCTAGGACTTTAGTTAGGACTGGAGGAAGCCTCCCCACATTGCCCTGGCTGCCAAAACCCGAGCTTCAGGTTTGACTTCTCTGTGTTCCTCCTTGAGGGGTAGGACCAACATTGAAGGGGAAGGGGCTGTAGTAGGGAGGAAATGAGCTACTACATGCTGCAAACTGAAGAGCATTCTGCTGATTGCAACTACCACGAAGAACACGGAAATGTGTCTGGCTGGGGTATGGAGAGCCAGGGAGTCTGGGGGAGACGGGGAGGCCGCAATGGATGTGACTTATATGAAAAATATATATATTTTTAATTTTATACTACTCCTGCTTTGTTCTTTTTCCTCCCTGCTTGTTTACTTTTTAAAACAAGATCATTTTCAGAGCAAACAGCTGTGACTAAGTGTTACAGAAAGGTAATTCTGTCATGGTGTCTAAGGAGTGTTGCTTGTAGGATTACCAAGCCTCTATGTTGAGCAATAAACAGTCAGTAGATGAGCTCTCAAGTGCAGAATCTGCTTCTGTGCTCATGCACTCTGAAGTAGTTTTCATTCTGTGTGGATTTACCAGATACCCACAATCTCTTTTTCCTGATTTACTAGCGAAAAGCTATGAAAAATTTCCGAGTGATGAGGGACACTAATATGATAGTTTCTGACTGTGACATGAGATTGAGCCGCTGGCTCTCACAGAGCTAGCAGCAATTTGAGCATTGTCCTTGGGTAATTTATGTCCATTTCTTGCATCATTTCTTTCTGAGGTTTACACTGAGGGCAATTCTGTCTGTATAGAAACCCACTGCTTTATGAGCTTTTTCCTTCTCAGTTCCTTTTGCATGAACCAATTGTGTGTTTTTTTTTTTTTTTCTCTCCTCAGAGAGGAGGAAGTGGCATGGTTTCATGAGGTCATTGCAAATCCCACGTACAAAGCCAACCCCCTCATGGCCATCAGTGAGCATCTCTCCAAGAGGCTGAGGCAGGAAGAGGAAGGTAAACCCCTCTAGGGCATCAGCTGGGACCAAATGTGCAGCTGGAGCTGGTGCAAGGGCTCCAGGCCACAAACGAGCACACATCACTAACATGACCTCTCAGCCATGTCAGTCCTCAGAAAAGAGTCCAGCATATTCTTAAACCCAACAGTCCTGTTTTCTGTCTGCAGGAATAATGCAGTTCTCTCCTGACAGTGGCGGCTGCTCCTTGGCAAGCAGCCTGCAGAGAGCAGGGTGTTCTGTGTGATCTTTGTGCAGACATTAAGCTCCCTGTGAAGTGTCTTGACACCTCTTCTCTTCTTGTGAGCAGGCACAGTTTCTTAACTTGTGCCAGTAGCAATGTATCTGCATTTTCTTCCCTCCCAATCCTTGCTGACAACTATGAAAAGAAGTTCACTGCCATTCTTTTGTGATTGTTTAAGACCCCAAGCCCTGAGGCCCAGAAGGTTGTTGTAGATCTGTGTAAGGACTGATGCTGCTGTTCAGAGACATTGTTTTATGTGAAGAATTTAGCTTTGGAATAAATGCATTCACACAGTACTGAGTTTGTCTGGCTCTTGTTTTGGTAAATACTAATTGAAATATGAGCTTATTCCCATCACTGGAAAAATTACTTAGAAGAATGTTTTTTCTTCCAAGTATATAGTGAACCGCTAGACTGCTGCTGCAGCATGCAACAGAAGACACCTGAAATCATTGCAGGTTATGTTTAACTCACAGTAAAGGCTTGCTTCAGCCCATGGTCACACAGGGGTAGGGAGAAAGCCCCAAGAAGATCGCTTGGAGTGGAGTCTGGGAATCTTGGGAGCAAATGAAAAGTGTGACTTGCTGTGGTGGGAGGAGTGAGGGAAATGGACGGGTGGGACCTGGTGGGAGGTGAGCTTTTGGACCAGTGGGAGTGGTGGGAGCTGCCAGACTTCACGAGGCAGGAGGCACCACAAGAAGGCCTGGCTCTAATTTGGGGTTAGGACTATGAGAACCTGCAGCCCCTTCTCCAAAGTCCTTCAGCCCTCTCGCCCTGCATCCCTGAGCTAGCAATAGACACTGCCTGCCTTCTCCATTTCATTCCCTTCCCTCCCCTCCCCAGTCTCCTCTCCTCTCTGTTAGCCCCTTCTGATTTCCATCTCAGTCAGCAAGACAGTCTAGGCAGACTGGTCAGTTGGTCACTTTACCAGTACAGTGTTCTCCCCATACTTGCTTTATCTTTCAGTGTCCGTCTCCAGAAACTGGCACAGCTGTAGAAAAGGTGCATGCCCAGGGGAGCAGAGGGGTTTGATGGATATTTTCTCCAAGGAGGTACTTGTAGAGTAAGGAAGAGCAGGGATTTTTTTTTTTCCATCTGATGTGCTTGTGAAGGTGGTTGTGACTGTGGAAAGTGACGTGAATTAAATGTGTTGAGAGGAATTTTCACGTCAGGCAGGAGCAGTGAACACTGAGCTTTTTTGGCCTGATGGCTGCCTGCCTCCCAAGCAAAGCAACCTGTAGGAGAGAAACACAAGCTGCTTCCCCTCTGCGACCCTCTGCCTGTGCTTTGCTCCAGGCCTGAGAGCATTTGGGAATTGGAGGGGGGCTGGAAGAGGTTCACTGGCATGAGGAGCCTGCAGATGTGTGGTCACCCCCAAATGAAGATGGAGCCCGTGTGCCTTGAGTACGTGCTCTGTGCAGGCAGCATGGGTTTGTTCCCAGCAGTTGCTCTGAGAGCAGCAGAGCTAAGGAAACTGAGTCTTCCCCTCCAGGCCCTCCATTCCTGGTGCCTGTGACTTGTGCCAGAGAAGTCTCCTGCAGCTCCCTCTGTGCCTCATGCTCCTGTGAGCCAGGCTGGACACAATGAAGAGCAGGTGGCCCTGGGACCGGGACACTGTGCACTAATGGCTCTCCTTCCAGTGAGCTGCAGCCCCAGCTCTGAAGTGCTGGCCTGTGGCTGCCATTGTTGGTTGTGGCTCCCAGCAGAACAAGATGTGACTAAGATATGGACCAAGCTGAGGTTTTGAGCTTCGTTTTGTCCATAAGCATACTGTTAACCCATTTGCTCTGTCTTGTAGCTAGCTGGCTCCTGAGAAAGACAGGATCCTGTGCTTAAAAGGAGGGAAGGCAAGAGAAGAAGGTGAAGACATCCAAGTACAAAGGAATATAAAGATTGCTCCTCTTGTTCTTGTCTTCTTGTTCACTAGCAAGTGAATAGGGCACTCAGCATGTCTGGAGGGCAGGAGGCAGGTAAGAAGGCTTTGATGACATGTTGGAGGACTTTTATTGCTTTTGTTCTGTACTATGTGGGAGTTTGCAGCTCTCTTTGTCTTGGGTTTTTTTAGATACCTTTAGATACCATGTTTTCATAACACATGAAGAGAGTCCTGGCCTCCTTGCAGGGCAAGATCATGGAGTGGCTGACCTGTGCCCTTGCACTTCCATTCACAGCACTGGTAATGTGCCGCTCTACACTGTCATAAAATGGTGAGATAGTTGGAGAGAAGCCATGGGCAAGTTTATGAAATTCCATTCTGGGTTTTGTGCTGTGGGCATGATCTGGCTGCCTATATCCCTCCTCTCGGAGATGCAGGCTGTGCATTCTGACTGTGCTCCAGCAGGAGCAGTGATTTTGTTCAACAAGCACTAATTTCCTGGGCATTGTGCCTGACTGACAAGACCATCCTTTAAGGCCTCTGAAGGGTTAGTTGGATGGTCCCATGCCCATTTACTCCGCACCAGTTTCTTCCTAATAACTTCTCCCTGGGGTGAAAAGAAATCTGAAAGGATATCATTTTCTGTCTTACCAGATGATTAGTTTCCTTCTCACAGACAGTTCCAATTAACTTCAAGTTGAATTATTGCTTGGATGGCCTGAACTGCAGTGTTAGGAAAGATTCTCAGCTGGCAGAAGAGCTAGGTACAGGTAGGTTCTGGGGTAGATGTTGCTGTGGGTCACATGCCAAGGGACTGCCTTGTTTTGTCTCTGAAAAATAAATTCTAACAGAAGTGCATACTTTTTTTCATCCGGTGTAATGTGTGATAGAAGAAGCCCAGAAGTTTGGTTCTGGAGTGGAAAAGGGATTTCTGTGTGTAAAACCAGACCTGAGCACTTTGTCTGGACCCTCAAAAGGCACCGTCAGGATGAAGGGTTTGTGTTGCTCTTCAAGGCTGGCATCAAAGCAAGGACTGTTCACATGTCTCAGCCTGGTGCCTTCAGGTTGCCAGCTGCAGTGTTTGTGGCTAAAGCTGGTAAGTAGAATTGATCTGTCACTGTAAATTTGGACACCAACAGCTCAGTCATGACACTTTTCCCCTACTCAGTGTGGTTGCTGTGTCTCATCCTTTCCTTTCAAATCACTGGGAGCCAAGACAGCTGAAGTCTTATTACCTGGGAAGCAAAGGGGTAACTGGAGAGGTGGGTGATAGCAGCAGTGAAGGCGTTGATCTGAGTGACCCCACTCCATGCTGTATGGTGGCTGTGTTCATGCTGGTGGCCTTTCATCTCCATGTGCAGTATCACTGTGCATCACATGGCTTGCCTTTTCTTTACCTTGGATGGGCTAATATTGTCTAGTTCTTGCATTGCTTAGCCCAGTGTTTGAAAATTTTGGTCCCCTGCCTATTTAGCAGCAGTTAAACATGACTGTTTGAAAGCGTAGTTCACAGCCTGCTGCTGCAGGCATCTCCTGCCCACACCATCCTTGCAGTTGAGCAAAGAACTTACAATCTGCCAGGAAACAGGCATCTGGGACACAAAGTTGTCTTCTCAGTTGGCATGTTTTCAGGATGATAAAAGCTTTCATGTGTTCTTTTTGGTTGGTTAGTTGGTTGTTTGGTTGGTTGATGGGTTTTGTTGTTGTTTGTTTATTTGTTTGGTTGATTTTTATTTGGTTTTGTTTGTTTTGTTTTCTTTAAGATAGCAGGGTGGAAAAAAATAGCTTCCAAGCTGTAAAGGGTAGTTATGCTGGAGGGAAGGGCGGGGGCCTGACCTGGCAGCTCTAGACTTTGCAAGATGTGAGTAAGCAGTGAAAGTACTGCAAACTCAGGGCTGGAAAAAAAATAGGGCTTCTTTTTGCAGCTGCTTTTCTTTCTTGTTGGTGATTTTGCTCACAGAAACTGTATGTGAAAGCAGAAACCTGGGTATCCTGCCCATCTGATGGTGCCAGTGGATATTTTCTGCTACACTCAAAGAACCCAGTTGGTGGGTGGAGTGAGATTCTCCTTTACCAGCAGCTCATGGGTAGTTGTCCTTGATTCACAGATTGCAAAGGCATTTTTTTTTTTATAGCAGCTGTTGCAACACCTATGTTTCTCCCTGGTACCAGCAATGGCACCTCATATTTTGTTTCTTCTGGCCAGAGGTTGCATCAGTCCAGCTGCATATCTCATGAAAGCATGGTGAATCACAGGACCTGGTCCTTATTCATTTAACACAAGCAAGTCACTATGGCATGTATGGCAAACTCCTTTCTTCCACTTGATGGCTTCTCTGCCCTGGAAAGCTTTCCTAGCACGCTTCATGCAAGGAGTCACCTGGTCCCCTTCTGTGGTGGTTTTGTCTTGCTGTGCAGCTGAAATCCACCACAACGGCTCTCTCACTCTTCCTCCTTAAAGAAAAAATGGGAGAAAATACGATGGAAAGGGCTCAAGGGTTGAGATGAGGACGGAGAGATCACTCAACAGTTATCGTCACAGGCAAAACAGACTCAGCATATTAGTGATTAATGTAATTTACTGCCTATCAGTAGCAGACTAGAGCAGTGAGAAACTAAAACCAAACTAAAACCACCTTTTTCCCATCTACCCTCTCTACCTCCTCTGTGCCTGGCAGCAGTGCTGGCTCATGCCTTGGTCTGGTGCAACTCCAGGCCCTTGGCTGCATTCCTCACCCAGTGCTTGGGGTGCCAGTGGCAACCAGTGCAGAGCACTGGTGATGGGAACATTGGGCCTCTGCTTCAGCATGGTTGCTCTTCTCTGCTGTCTGGGACCCAGGCAGGCTGTGACTCAGCCCAGCTGTTGTTTTCTGTGCTGCAGCCTGGGCTGGGCCTTGTCGCCCATCCAGCTCCACAAGTCAGTTCCCCAGGGAGCACAGTGGCTTGCAGAAATGGAGATCTTGGGGCACTAGAAAGACATATTTTTCCTCTGAATAGTAAGTAGCGCTGAACTTCCTTCTTCCATCCCTGTCCCTGCATGCTCTGCCTGCACAGCACGGGGACTGCTCCGGTCAGTAAGCTGCCTCTGGCCAGTCATGCTGCAGGGTGTGTGGCCAGCCCAGCGTTCAGGAGGATCTGAGAGGTTCAAGCTACAGGGATTCTTTCCCCTTCCAGCGAAGAAAGAATGGGGTAAAATATGAATATGCCTGGCAGAGCAGAGACCCAGCATTAGTGACCTTCCCTCTTGCACGCTCCAGCAAGTGCAGCAAACCCTTTCTCTGCAAGGCATTATTTCTCCCTCCAGATGCCCTTTTCCCTAGCTGATCCTTACATTTCCCAGATTTTATGAAGCCTCTTGGGCACGTGGAGGTGTTTATTTTGCTCATTATCTACAGTGCAAGTACTTCTGAAACCAACCCAAGATGGGTTCCTTGCAGATGTAGCAAGAGCAGCAAGAGGGAGCCTGAGGAAATACAGTTGCATGCAATACTGAGCTGCTCAATGTTTTGGAAGCAGACAAGATTGGCACCAGCACATCTTCCTTTCATCCACACATTGCATGAGAGAGGAGGGAGGTGAATCATCTGACCACAGCTTTGCTAGTGGCTTGTCCCTGCCCTGAAGCATGAGTTTCACCATAGTTTTTTGCAGCATCCTTTGTCCATTGCTTTTTCTGCCCTTGATGGCTGTCCTGCTGAGACATGTCATCACCTTGCCTCGTCCTGCCTTTTTCTGGAGTGCCCAAGGAGAGGTAGAACAAGCCAGATTCACAGGGATTCCTTCTCTGAGGGATGAAGTCCTGCTCCTGCTCTTCACTTCCTGACCTTTAACCAGTTTCTAATCCCAGGAGGTCTCTACCTCTTATCCTGCAGCAGCTCAGTTTCTTTAAAAGCTTTTGAGCATTCTTTAAGAGCTTAAGAGCATTGCCACGTGCCATTTGGAAGTCTTTGTAAAGCTTTGTTAATTGGATCTCCTTTATCTCTGTACTTACTGTTTCCTTGCAAGGGAAAATCATACCCTGTGATGGTAAATCTTCCCCAACATGATAACTGTTTGGGCATCTGCTGATTCTGCTCTTGCAGTTTGCTTCAGTGCGAGGCATTTATCTGGTAGCTGGCTTTGTGTTTTTATTTTGACAAAGAGTCCAATTCAGACATTTTCTCTGCAAAAGACAGTGTTGCCTCCCAGCAGCTAGTGAGCTGCATTTCAGGGTGGAAGCAGAGCAGCGGCTGGATAAGACCTGGGGAGCACTGCATGAGGGGCATCTGGCTTGGCATGCTGCTGCCAGGAGCCCAGTGGTAGACAGAGATGAATTTCTGGTCTGTAAACCCCAACGCCTTTGGTTTCTTGGGAAAAAAAAGAAAAAAGAAAAAAAAAAAAAAGGTTTTGAAATGGGTTGCACTTCCTAAGTGCAAATTTATGTATCAAAGTTAGAGTTATGATTAAAAACAACAACAACAACAATAAAAAACACTAAATATTTGAAGGTGATAAGATGCACAGATGAAAGGAAAATGCATTATATGCTGAAAAAAACATTTCCAAAAACACGCAGAATAAATGGTCGTCTTCAGCTCCCTGAAGCTGGTCCTTTGTTGGCGCCTGAGGAGCAAGAGTCACGGCTTGTTAATTCTCAGCCCGGTCCATAAGCCTTGGTGGGTGGGTGGGGGAGTTCCAGCAGCTCATACCGGGACTGGTGTCAAGATCAACTCTCCTGTTGGAGATTTATTGGATGAACAGTGGCATGAGAATTTGTGTGGTGGCTTTTTTTTCTTAACAAAGTCAATTGTTTCCTTATGAAGATGTTGTTAAATAGCACAAACAAAACAGGGCTTTGCCAGAAGCACCATTAAGATTTAGACCTTTGCATCCAAATGCTCTGGGATTTTCCAGATCACTGGTTTCAAGTAGGATACATAAAAATATAATCTAAGGATTTCTTTCTGCTTTAACGATCAGTGTTTCATGCCAGAAGGGGTGTGCCTCTGCTCTGGGATGGTGTCAGTTACCCTGTTTGAACTTGCTGTGATTTGTACACGAAACACTCCTGTTGCTGTACAGGTCCATTTGTGTCAGCTCCGTGTGGCTCGTTGTCCCTGTGCCTATGGTAGAGCTCCGTCTATCCCCTGATGCCACCTACGGGTTCGGTTCGCTCTGCTGCCGTGGGGCAGTGAGGATGTGGCAGGGAGGTCCAGACCCCTTGTGCAGCCAGCTGCCATCAGCTTTAGTCAAGTGAGGATTTCGATGTTTTAGTCTAGTACAGGCTCTCTTTGCAACCAAGTGAGGCACAGCTGGGAGACAGGAATCCAGCCAAGATGTCTGAAGGCTGTCGTGGCTGCTGGGAAACTCAGCTGTGTGGTGGGGCAGGCGGGGCGGGGAAGGTCAGTGGTGTTCAAGAGGCTGCCAGAGGCAGTGCTGGTTTGTTCGGTGCTAGTAAGGCGCTGGGACACTTGATGATGCTCGGCCTGCAGTTTACTGCATAGGATGTTGACAGCTTGAAATGTGGCGTGTGACACATCATTCACTTGATCTTCCTGGGATAGTTATCTTGATTTCAGTGGCACAAGTAGAAGAGGAAGCTGAGACAAAGAAATATCCAAAACAGGAAGCCACTGCAAAGGGAACAAATGTCAGGGCCTGTGTAGGTGAAGCAGATGATGCTGGAACATCCTCCTAGGGGAAGAAGATATAAGAAGAGATAAGAACTCCAGCACACGCACCCCTTTTTCTCATGCTCAGCCAGCCTGGCAGGACAGATGGATGAATGGCGGAAGAGAGGACAGACTGTTCTCGCAGCTGAAAACTTGTTCCATATTTAAACATGCCATTTGTCCAACGTTACCTCTGTTTGAGGTATTGAGGGGCAGGAATCAGCAAGTGCAAGGGGGAGGCAAGAAAGAGAGCTGCTTACTTGGGGGATATTGCTGTTCCCAGCCCTTGGCTCTCCACAGGCTTTCCCAGGTGGTTGGCTGGTCAAACCCAGGCTCCAGCACATCCGAACAGCGTCTGCCCTCTCTGAAGCTCCTGGCCTCAGCTCCTCCTATTTTATTGCTGATTTGTGATGTCCAGGGGAGGCCATGACGTTGCCACTTCCTTAAACCACAGAGACTCTGTGCTTGATTTGCTGATTGAGGGTTTGGCATCCTCCTTAGGGAGGAAGACTTCATGTTTTTTGGCAAAAAACCTTGTGAATGCATGTGCCAAACTCCACGATGCCATAGCTGAAAGGGGAGGAGCAGTGCTCTGACACTGCTGAGTAGCTAAATGACCACCCTGTGGGTTAATCTGACTCAAAAGCAATGCAGCTTTTTTTCTGTTGGTTGTTCACATGGAGACTCAGCTCTTGCACTGACAGTGGAGCCATGGCCCAGACATGTGGCCAGCAGCTTGGCTCTGGAAGAGGTGTCGGTACACCGGGACAAGATGATGTGCCTGTGTTTACAGCTATTTTGGATATGTTTAATCTGAGTGTGTTTACAGCTGTGCTGGGTACATTTAATCACTGCTCGCCAATGCAAAGGTTAATCTAAACACCTTCCACTTCACTCAGTTAAACAACTACTGCCTATCTCATGAACTCATCTGTTGGCGGTTTGGGAGCTGGGAGGTATTACTATGGAAGAAGAGGTTAACTCTTAAAGAGCTGCTGTTGTTCTCTGATGATGTACATACCTGCCTGTTGGGAAGGTCTTCTGCCTAGAAGCACAGCAAGGACTGCTTTGAAGGGTGCCTTGTCTGCCCTGAAGGCATTAGTGTGGGGCTCCTGCTGAGTGCTGCGGGGCTACGGCCAAATGCTGGGGGCTCTGCATGGCTCAGCGTGCAACACGGGCTGCTTCACACAACAGGCAGATGCGGAATCAGCCCTGAGGTCTGCTATTCCTGCATGCTGTTGTTATGCTCACAGTGGCCAGCCTAAGGGCAGTGGCAAACCAGTTCAAGCAATGCGGCCTCACACATTTTTCAGCCTCCTGCAGCCTGTGTCTTGGGATTTCTAAGCCAGAGATGATGTTTTTAATAACCCTTGCTGGATTAGTCTTCCAGTTTTTCCTCCTTGTATTTTGCAACATTTATTTTGTTGTTGTTGTGTTTATTTCCTTTTTGCACTCCTTCTGGCACAGCTCCATGAAACATCAGCTTGGTCTGCCACACACCAAGGCCTTGCTGCCGAGCAGTAGCGGCCATCCCAGGGCTGTGGGAGCCACTGTCCGGTACGTTGCTCTGCGGTTATCTACACTGCGTTTCCTCTGCTGCTTTCTTCTGGCCTCCTCAGCCAGCCTTGTGAAGTCCTCCTGCAGTTCTCTGTGTTTGGTCTTCTCTTTATGACATTGACGTGTGTACCGGCAATAAACCCTGTCACCCTGCTGCTGTCTCCTTCTCCAGGTCATTTATGACAGTGGTGAAGAACATGGTTTGCTGTCTCAGATTCTTGTGGGTCTCCTCTGTGAAAACTGTCTGTTGCTTGCACCCTGCATTTCCTATCTTTGTAATGAACAATTTACACCTGCAAAGACCTTTCCCCCTTGTCCCACTACAGCCTGGCACCCTTGGGTGTGTTGGTGGGTAAGCCTGTTGAACACCTATAGAAGTCCAAGCAGCCTCTGTCAGTTGATCTCCCTTATCCATGTGTAGAGTTCCAGTAGCTGTGTCCCTTCCCAGGTGCCATGTTTAATCCTGAATTTGCGGTTTCTGCTCTTTAGATTGATTTGTGCAGATCTGCCTGGTGTGGACAGCGTGCTTGGCCTGGTCTTCCCTAAATTCTAATGATTTAAAAAATGGCTTTGCAATGGTCACCAGGGTGGTTTCAGCAAAATCTGAGTCAACACGCTTCACTCTTCAGCTGTTTCACCATGGAGGAAACTGACTTGGTTTCAAGTGATCCCACCAGCCACATGCCTAGTACTGAGGACAGACACTTCTAAGACTACCACCAACGGATGTTCTGCACTTTGGCATCTTGGCCAGTGGGGTGAGGAGATGGTAGCATTGCTGCTGGTATGAAGTCACCTTAGTCCTGCATCCCCTTTCCTTTGGCTGTGAGCCGGGAGGCAAGCCCAGTGAGCTCTGCTCTGCCTCTGCCCCCAACAGGCCCGCTCCCAGCCCCTCTGTCTGGGGGTGATCCTGCTGACAGCACTCCCCTCGTACCAATGGGTCCCTGTACCCTGGCAGCTGCCTGTGGCTACACTCCATGCACAGCAGGGGCTTGGTGTTTACTGCTGATGTGTCCCCTGCCACTTCCCGCCCGTCCCTGTGGCTACGCTGCTAGGTGGAGGCAGAGGCACCTACAAGAGAGCAGCTCACTGTTTTGGGAGTGCCTGGGCTTGCAAAATGCATCTCCTGCCTTCAGGAGTAATCAGCCATGCCAGGCACGGCAACCCATGTGAGCCAGAAGCCAGCGCCCAGTTTGGGTGCTTGTGGCCATGTCCAGTCCGGTGTCACCATCCCACCTGCAGATAGAGTGCAGGGCATCACATATGCGTGTTGGTGCCATTCAAGGTTTGGTACAAGCATGGCGCTGCTAAGCTGGATTGATTCATGCACTGGCCTCGGAAATTCATGCTACAGATTGTGTGGAAAGCAGAGTTATTGTGTATTGACATCTGCAAGTGTGTAAAATCAATCACACACAAACAAGGCAGTAGGAATACAGGCGCACATATTACAGGCAGTCCCTGGCTTTGGGAGGAGGGCCAAGGGCCAGCACCTTTTCAACCCCTTTCAGCCCATCAGTGGGCATGGTCACTCTGCTTTCTGAGTGCTGTGATCCTCATCGTTGTCAGTGTTACCAGACAAGACGCTAAATGCTCAGTCTTGTCCTCGTGCTTCTGCCCTGGTAATGGTTTCCCCAGTGCAAGTTCTCCAGGTGGGCAGTGGTCCTGTTTTCCTGGCAGGACAAACTGCTCTGGCCCATGACACAGAGGTGGACTTGAAGAATGCAGTTTCATTGCTGATCTTAAAAAAAATAATAATAAAAAAAATCCTCAAATAGGAGCTAGTGTTAAATTCCTTGAGCTGAAAATAAAATATGATAAGGAAATGCACACAGGAGGTGAAGGTTTCCTGGATGTGAAGGTTTCCCCAGCCAAGAGCTGCTTGCCTGCAGCTCGCAGGCGATGCTGCTTACAGGCAGGGCAGAGGACTCTCTCCAAGGGAGGAAGTATAAAAATAGGTTGTTTCCAGCACAGTCTTTTGTGCTGGTCCACTTCATCCTCCCCACGAGTGCGTGCATGAATCCCCACCCTGCCATGAGCAAATGGGGTCAGGGAACAAACCAAGTACAAGCAGAGCAGCTGTTGGTGCTGTGTATGTGCGTGAAGCAACTGGAAGGTTGCTCAGTGTAACGCAGTAATACATGTGCTGCCACCTAAGCACTCTAGGGAAGTGGATGAGAAAGCACAGTAAGCTATTAGTGAGAGGTTTTAATAATATTGAGGTGTTTGATACAGCAATACTTACCATTTTTATCTGATTAGTATCTGTATGACACTCCTCTGATAGCTGGGCACACTTCACCCTGAGACAGGGCACATTGCCAGTGACCCAGGTGTTGCAGTAAGGCTGCTGGCAGCTTTGCTTTCCCATTCCTTATGTGAGTGCTTGCCCAGCTTGTCAGGTAGGTGGGCAACGCACAGAACAACCAGCTTGCACAGGGCTGAAAAGACTTACAAAGCCAGAGTTCAAAGGCATACAGTATAATCACATTCTGTCTATACGTTCCCTCCTTTTCGATCCTAACTGCTTTAATGAACAGTTTCTTTTTTTGTTGGCTGGCAAGCTGTCGTGGGTTTATGTGGCAAGGTTTTGCTAGCAGGGGGCCATAGGGGTGGCTTCTGTGAGAAGAATCTAGAAGCTGCCCCATGTTAGATAAGGGCCCCGCTGCTGGCCAGAGCCGAGCCAGTAAGCGATACTATCTGTGCCTCTGTGAGAGCCTATTTAAGAAAGGGAAAAAAACTTCTGGGCAACAGCAGCTGGGAGAGTGAGAGAAGTGAGAAACAGCCTTGCACGCGCCAAGGTCAGTGAAGAAAGAGGGCAGGAGATGCTCCAGGCGCTGGAGCAGAAGTCCCGTGCGGCCTGTGGTGAGGACTGTGGTGAAGCAGGCTGTCCCCCTGCAGCCCATGGAGTACCACGGTGGAGCAGGATTCCATGCTACAGCCCATGGAGGAGACGACAGTGGAGCAGGTGGACCTGCACTGATGGAGGCTGCGGCCTGTGGAGGACCCCTGCCAGAGCAGGCCCCGGGCCGGAGCTGCAGCCTGTGGAGAGGAGACCACGCAGGAGCAGGGAGTCTGGGGGGAGCTGCTGCCCGTGGGGGACCCAAGTTGGAGCAGAGTGCTCCAGATGGATGGACCCCATGGTACGGACCCATATCTGAAGCAGTTCTTGAAGAGCTGCTGCCTGTGGGAAGCCCATGCAGAATCAGTTCGGGAAGGACGGCATCCTGTGGGAGGGACCCCACGTGGAGCAGGGGAAGAGAGTGACTGAGAAGGAGCGGCGGCGAAGAAGCGCTATAGACTGACCACAACCCCCATTCCCCGGTCCCCTGCGCTGCTCAAGGGGAGGAGGTGGAAGAAGGTGGATGGGGGGAAGGTGTTTTTGTTTTCTTTCCTTTTTTTTCTCACTTCTCTAGCTTGTTAGTAATAGGCAATAAATCTTACTATCTCCCTACTCTGAATCTGTTTCACCCGTCATGATAATTGTTGAGCGATCTCCCCGTCTTTATCTCAACCCTTGAGCCCTGTGCATCGTATTTTCTCCCCCTTTCCCTTTGAGGAGGGGGAGTGAGAGAGCGGCCGTGTTGGAACTCAGCTGCCCACCCGAGTAAAACCACCACACAAGCTGTGTGGTGGTCTTCCAGGAGGGGCCCTGGGGCAAGGTTCCACCCTCACTTCACAGCATTTTGGTTTCAGGCACTGGCTATTGCATTTCTGGTTATTCCTCTCTTCTCTGCAACAGTCTGTGGCTCCTGGGTTTTGCTTGTGTCTTGACATGAACAGCAGCCTGGGTCTTTGAGCTCTACATTCAGATTTGCGTTGGGTGAGGAAAACTATTTCCTGTGGTTAGCACAGCGTCTGTGGTGGCTGTGTTTCACAAGGATGGCTCTGCTTTGGAGAGCAGGCAGTCTGTGGAAAGCTCTCCAGCTGCCCTCTCCCCTTGGTATGTCTGGTACTTTCCGTGGCTTTGATCTGCTCTGACGCCTTTCAGAGAGTCCTGGTGCTGGTGCACACGATAGACACGTGTCCCACTGCTCCCCTGGCGGAACCGTCTTCTGAATACATTTCCAGCAGATATGCTGCATTTCACTGTATTTACACTTAACATGTGGCTCTTTTCACCAGAAATACTGGCATGCAGAACAGCTATTACCTTTTTACTGTGACAAGGACAGCTTTGCCTCCTGGATGTCCTAGAAGTGCATGTACACAGTGCTGCAGTGCTGCTCCTTCCTTCCTCCAGTCTGCCAGCTCTCACTTTGCTTCTGGGCAGCTTCTGGGCATGGAGCTGATGCTTTTGCAGATGGGTTCACCTCCACCCTGAGCTCTCCCTGAACACATGCAGCCGGGGCTGGGGCTGTCTGCTGTCCTCCCCAGCATGTGCAGGATTACGGCTCCATCACCTGGCTTTGCAAAGGCAGCCTGGCCTGCAGAGGGGTGCTGTGCTGGGCAGTGTTGGTGATCTCCAGACTCTGAAACCACCCTCTGGGCATAAAGGCTGCAGTTGATAGTGCTTAATGTGGCTACTTAGATGAAAAAATATTACCCGAGAGCAAATTAAGTAAGCTGATGGCTTATTGAATAGCTTTTTGTGTTCGTTCAGTAATCTCAAAGGGACAGAAAGCTGGGAAATTAAGTTTTCTGGTTGACCACTCAACGTCTGTGGTCAAATATGCTGGGACTGAGATGATGGGGCTTGATGAAGTTCTACGACAGACAGGAGGAAAGGAGCAACGCCAGATTTCAGGGCTGAGAAGCTGCAAAAGCCGGGAGGAGCAAGGGCAAAGCGGGCAGGAGAACCACTCTGCCTCGTCCTGCCGCCCTGCAGGCCGGGCTTGCCGTCAGACCTGCAGACATAGAGAGCAAAGCACAAGCTGCTGCTCAGGAACCTGTTCCCCGGAGCAAATGAACGCTTCCCTTCTCAGCCTGCTGCAGCAGGCAGACCGTGCAGGAGCCTGCTTTTGCAACAATTAATCATTAACAATTCCAAATCCCCCTCCAAGCTCTCTTCCCAGCACGGGGCCCGGCGCAGTGCTGCTCCCCCACGCTCGGGCTCCGTTCCCCGCGTGTGAGGGGCTCGCCGCCCGCCTGCCCGCGAGGCCTCCAGGCCCCGGCCCCGCCATGGGGCGGCGGCGCTGCCCTCGGCCCCGCCCCGCGGGCCGGGCGCGGCCTGCACGTCGGCGGGGGCGCGCACTGCCGGTTGCTCCGGCCGCGCGCAGGCGCGCACGGAGCCGGCGGCGGCGCAGCGGGAGCCGCCGCTCGGTTGGGGCGGGCTGCGGATGGCGGAGCGGCGGCGGAGGGGCGCGGGCAGCGGCGCGGCGCCGGGGGAGGTGAGGCGCGGCCAGGCCAGGCGAGGCGAGGCTCGGGAGCGGCGGCGGCGGCGGCAGCGCCCCGCGGGACCTGTCCAGGTCCTGACGCGGCGGCAGGTGCCGGTGCCGGTGGCGGAGGGCCCAGCCGCCGGGCACCTGTGGAGCGGGCGGCGGGGCGGCGAAGCCATTTTGAGGGGGCGGCGGGGCCCCGGGGGCGGCCGGAGGGTGCCCGGAGGGGAGGCGAGCGCGGCCCGGGCCGGGCGTTGCGGCTGCCGCCCGCCGCTGCGGGGTGCCCGGGCTCGCCGTGCTCCCCCCCAATCCCCGCCGAGCGCTGGTGCTGCCCGCGGCGCCCCCCGCCATTTTTTGTGTAACCTCCGGTAGGTTCTCACGGGCAGCCCAAAAACCTCGGTGGTGTCTCTGTGCTGCACTGCATCGGGTGCAGTGCTCCGGCACCGAGCCCGCTGTCAGGTCCCGGGGCTCTGAACGCGGTGCTGCTGTCCAAGTGCTTTTGCCACTGCTCGTAGCGTGTTTATTCCTTGAGGATCTTTTCGGCGGAAAATTAAAACTTCCTGGTTTTGTGGCGTAAACAAGATCATGGTCTTGGTTTTTTGGCACGCACAAGCTGTGACAAGCTTGTTGGGTTTGTGTGGACGTGCCTCTCGCTCTGTGGGTTACCTGCCCCTGCTGCTCACAGAGTCACACAAGAAAAGTGCTAGCACTACTCCGTGAACCGTTATGCTCAAGTGTGGCAGCAGGCCAGCCTACGGAGCACTGAAGATGTTTAGAATAATTAGTGATGGAATACCCTTTTAAAAATAATTGTTTGGGTTTATCTAGCACTCAGTTGTAGTGATATCTATCTCTAAAAATAGGCAGGCCTCCTGTGTAATAAGGCTCGTAGTATAAACAGCCATGTCTTGAATGACTGTTGTTACTTTTAGGATGTCTAAGAGATTTTTTGGAGGGTTTGCCAAATCCTCTGTCTGTTCAGCTTTTGTTCTACAGTGAATAATGTGGTCTTGGCCCCTGCTGCGTGTAGTCTTGCAGTGACCGGAGGAAAAGCTTAGTAGTGGCTCTAGCTCCCTGCAAAGAAGGGCTCTCAAAGTTTCTTTTCATCAGCTAGGTGCTCGCCGAGGCTTCTCTACATGACTCCTGTGCTGAAACACCATCTCCTCTGCTGCAGGGAGAGCAGCCCGTCCGTGCCAGCTCTCGGTGGCTGGTTTGTTCTCCAGCAAGTGACTTGAATGGTCACTGCTGCACTTGGTCATGTCAGGCAGCCTGCTTTTTCAGCAGGGGGAGGATGTGATTTATGAAGACTTGCTTTCTGAGAAGGTAGCATAGAGGACGTTGTGCTTGGTGTTTGAAGAGGGATGCGTTTCTTAGCTTTGCTCACACTGCGTTCACTAGCTCACAAGCACAACATGAGCAAAGCTATAAAACATCTCCCAAGCCATTCTCATATTTGCCCCAGCTTATTCAGAATCATCTGCTCTAGTGAAAGTTCAGTGCCCTTCTGTGTGCTGTATTTTGTTTGTGAATAGAAGTACATTGCCACAGCTTCTAATGGTGGGTGTCTCTTGCTATGAGCACGCAAGTCTTCTGGAGTGTGTTTACCTTGTTCGTTAGAAGTAAGTGGGACTTCTTTTTCCCCTCTTTTAAAAGCCAACTTGTATTTTGAGTGAGTAAAACCTTTTAGGTGGCTGGGTTATTAGCTCATACTCGACATCATCACAGTGTGATCCCAGCTCTGGGACTGGAACCAGTTTTGGTGCTCCTGCTTCTGGGCAAACTCATCTCTGCACTTGGCATACCTGCACTGGTGCCCTGGGTTGTTTGCAGTAATCTGGTCAGAGGTCCTTCCTAGGAATGAAGGGTTCCTGTTAAGTAAGGTGACAGCAAACATTTGCGTTGGAGAGCTCTCTAAGAAACTTGCACTGATGTTTTTGGGATTTGATCTGTGACTTGTGGAAGTTTTGGGGATGGCAGTGGTAGGAATGCCCCCAGTGAGAAACAATTTACCAGCTGAGCCAGCGGGTTGGTGTGTCTCTGTGCTGTGGTGATTAGAGGTGTGATTGAAACAGGCTGTCTGCGGGTGCTGACTGGGGGTGTTGCTTGTCAGCTTGGTGCCCCTTGCACTGGAAGTCAGTTCAGTGGGTGCAGGACTCTTGACATGTGAGGTGAGAATTCTTGCTGGAACATCTAAGGATGTGGTCTGGTAAGCATAGTGTTTCCTGCTTCTGCAGTTTCTGAAACCGGTAAATGCTTGGCACCTTTAAAACTCAGGCCATCCAGCTGCCAAGCTATGGATTTCAGTTTAAGTACCAAAGATTAAAACTGTGGTTTTAGACTGTATTTATTAGTAGAGGCTGTTATTTATGTACCTTGGTTTTAAAGGAAATACCTTTATAAGTGTTGCATGACAAGAAACATAATGCTTGGGAAATTGATTATGTAAGCAAATGAAAATATATTTTCTAGCAAGCTTCTTTCCTGTTTGCATACAATGTGGCTATTTTTGCTCTTTCCTACTGTTTAACTGCAGAGTACGTTTTTTTCCATCCTTTTAATGAATGTTGTTTGCATGGTAGGTCTGAGAAATACTGTTTTTTGTGATTTGATTCCTTGAAGAGGTTGCCAGCAGGCCTTGGAGTCTTGTGGGAATCAGCTGTGAGTGTCAGGGTCTGTGGCTGAGCAGCAGCACATCCGTATGTTTTAAAAAAAAAAAAAAAAAAAGGACAAAACAGAAGAACCAACAAACAACAGAGGTTGTTTCAGGTAAGTGATGTTACATGGCATTGAGAACTGAGCTTGGCCGAGAGGGACGCCCCGGGCAGCAGCTGCCTGAAGGGTGTCTGGCTGCAGAGGGAATTGGGGTCTTTTTGCTTTCCCCGCCGTGGCTCAGCTGCAGCCTTGGTCGGCTGTGGTGTGCAGAGGGAGCTCTGGCTGGCGGCACAAGAGGAGAGGTTACCTTGAGCTGCCGCGGTGCAGCCTTTGTCGGCGGCTGCGGGGGCGAGCCAGGGCCAGCTGCCAGCGCCGTGACTCAGTGGCTCGGTGCTGTCCCCTTGGCCGGCGAGCTGCAGGAAGAGGCTGACCGCTGGGACGTCCCCGGGTGGTCTGCGGGCCGGGGGGAGCTGCGGAGGTCAGTGGTGTTGCCTTCTGCGGTGGTGCTGCAAGTGTCATCACCGAGATTTCTCATGTGTGATACGGACCACCTGTGAAAGTGCGGAAGCCACAAGCTTCTTTCCTTTGTACCTGATGGCTTGGTGTTATGGTTTTGTATTTCTGTGGCTTTTGTCTTTTTTTTTCTTTTCTTAATTTCGTGTATTTTTTTTATGTGCACGGAAAGGAGTGGCAATAGATTTTCATTAATTGGTTTCTTTAATTTCTTTCCTGATGTGGCAAGGGTAGGTCTCTTTGTGCTTATGTCTCTTATACTGAGGATGCTGCCTATGCTTTTAAAACAGGATTGCCTCTGTGAACAAATGTTTTTCCCTCTGCCACCCCTATATGTTTCTTAGCTTTATTTCCCATTGCATAAGCATCATGCTGCCAGTGTCCTGAATGAAATTGGTCAACAACATTGAGAAGCCAATCAAATTTGACAAGAGGGTAAAGATGTCAAAGGCAAGTGCCAAGACTTTCTGTGAGGACAAGCAGCTGAGTGGAGGAAGTTCTCAGATTATCACTCCAGCTAGAGGAAAAGGTGTTGGCTGGCTGGAAATATATTATTTAGACATCAGAGGATCTTGGTGGTAGAAAGACAAACAGGAAAGCAAGTTTTACAAGTCATTCCAGGAGGAGCTGAGTTTCCTTGTTTTCTTTCATGAGGGCAGGGGCCAGCAGTGTCACATTGCCTTAGGTGAGGAGGGAACAAAAGCCAGCTCTGGGCACCATCCCTTTCCTTTCAGCACATCCTTACCCTTGGGGCTGAAGCGGGAGCTGACTGGAGCAAGCCTGCTCGTGACTGAGAAATGAGGTAAGATTTGAAATGTCACAGTAAAGACTTATTGCAGTTCTCCAGGAAAGTGCCCTCATGTAGGTGCCATGTAACCCTGTGGGTTGGGGTTTTTCTGTGTAAAGTGTTTTTGGCAAAAGGCAAGCCTGTTCTGGGGATTGAAGAGCATTGCCTCTTTCCTGGTTTCGCCAGCACAGATGTAGGATGTTTATACTGATGGTCTTTTCCCGTTTGTTTTCTGAGGCTTTTTTCCGTTGAGGCACACTGGAACACAAAAATTAACCTTTGGATTCTGTTTTATTTCTCTTTTGAAGAGGTTCTAACAGAATGGAGCTCTCAGACCTGTGTTTTGGGCCTTGTGGGGAAGGTGCTGAATATCTGAAGTATTTTTATTTTGAGAAAGTGGGGGAGGATCTTTAATTTAAAGGAAAGTAGAAAGCTTCCTCGTTTGGTGATGAGCTTGAATTCAAAGCTGAATGTCAGGGTGTACTGTCTAACTGATTTCCTTGCTGTCTGTTGCTTTTGTTATTAATGCCTTAAGTTGTATAAACAATTTAGTGAGAGGGCCTTTGGTAATGCCAGGTTTCAGGACTATACCAATGCCAACTTGTATTTGTTTCAAACTCTGCATATACCAGGTCTCTTAATTTCCCAGTGGCTCTCCCTACTCCTTTCTGCTGTTAACATTGCCATATCAACTCTGGGAAGAGGTTAACTGTTTAAAATTTGATCAAAAAGAAAACACGCAAGTATGGAAAACATCAGTTTATTTTGTTTCTCAGTTGTAGCGCATGAAAATGAAGTTTTTACACAGGGCTTGTGAGACAACCTCAGCTAGAAGTTGAGGCATCTGTTTGAGTTTCAGAGACAGTATCTGCCTCTCATTCAGAAGGACTTCCACAGAAACTGTTTAGTGTGTCTAAAATGAGGTTGATTTTTATTTAGGTTGATTTATTCAGCTTTTCATCTTTATTAGCAAATGAGTCTTTAAGTTTGAACTTTCATGGCCTTTTTCCTAGCTTAATTATAGTGTAATATTTGGGCACAGCCTGCTGGGGAACTATTAGAGGGGAAAAAATATCTCCGACTTCTTTGGTGGAGATTGTGTTAAACAAAAAATTGTTTACTAAGGCCATTCTGAATCAAAATGATTTTTTTTTTTCAGCTCAAATATTGAGCATGGTTGCTGAGTACTTAATAATAAAATAAGTCTTTATGTGAATCCCAGTAAGAGCATAGTAGGATCTTTAATTCAAAGGCAGGAGCAGCCCTGTTTTTTCTCAATAACATTTTGCACAAGTGTGGATGGCCCTGGTAGAGGAATCCAGCTGGGGACAGTATAAATGTCAAGGTATGGACTGTAACTCGGGAGATATTGCTGAGGAGTAGGAGAGTGAAGGAAGATGACTCCGCAGACTTGCCCTGTAACTGCAGCGGCTGCCAAGGGGAGAATGTGGCCCTTGACAATGGGCTGGAGGGAGCCTGCGCCTGGCCCACCCTGGATGCTATTATGAGGATGGGAAGGAAAAATATATACTGATGGAAAACAGGCTAAGATAACACATTTCAACGCTGCTTTTGTTCTTAAACTTGCCATATTTTCCATGTTTAAAGATGGAGGACCAGTACTGCTGTATTTAAGTAACTGAAAAATGAGAGGTATGAGCATGCACAGTTGGATGTTAGGTGGCCGAACTGTGCTCTGTCTGTGAGAAACTTGTAATAAAGCTAGCTTGTTGGGGGAGCCTGACTTATTACCCTCCTTTGCTGCCCAGGTTATAAAGCTTGCTCCTGACACATGTAGTTCACAATGGGAGACCAAAGAAGGAGGAGAACTTCTGTTTTGTCAAGTATTTGTCCTGTTTCACCCCCACCCACTTTTTTTTTAAATCCTGTTAGCCTTTGGTCAACTTTGCAGTGTACATGTTTGTGTGAGAAACAGCATCTTTTTTTTTTTTTTCCTTGTACAAATTAGGACAAATTTATATTATACACAAAGAATAGCTTTTGTAACCTAAGCATCAGAGCTGGTTGAATGTCCCCCTTTGGACACTGATCCAGGGAGGTGTTCAGCCTCTTGGAACTAATTGCCTGCACAAAATCTGGGTGCTCTGTGGCAGGTGTGGAGCCACAAGGGAGGCCATGTGTTTGCCCTGAATTAAGGTCATCTTCCACAATAAACCAAAGAGTCATATTTTCCGGATCAGCTATAATGCATTCCCATTTTTTTCCTCACTAAAGTTTTCAGAGGAGCCGTGTGGCACTACGCTTCCATTTTCCCAGAAGAATTCACTTTGATGTCTGCTCTCAAGTTGCAGCCTCTCTCTTGGTTAGAAGCACTCTTACAACCAGTGAAGTCATCACTCAAGTGCTGAAAGCAGATGTGCTTTCCTGGGATTTAATATGTATCATACAGACATTCCTGGAGTAGTATTTTTACAGATGCTTTTTATCTTCTGCCACTTACCGATGCCAAGCAGTGCTCTGCAGTTTGATGTAGTGTGATACTGTGTTTTGATAACAAAGAGGAGCTGGAAATTAATGCTTAACTAGAAACAGGGATTCTGGCAGTAGTGTTTTGGATGTGCACATTAGCATTTTAACTGCAATCAGGAGTCTGCTGTCTGTGACAACCCCTGGTTGTCTCCGCCTGTTGTGCTTTGGTCCTCACGGAGGAGCAGTGTGTGTGGACTCCCTTTAGGTGCCAGCAAGCATGAAGACGAGCTCTGGGTACATGTCTGCCACCTGCAAGTTTGCGATTGGATTGTGCCTCCATCGCTAGTTCAGCCTTTGATTAACCAGAAGCTAAACTGGGACCACTTGCTGAGTTAGCAGCTCTGAAGAGTGTGAAGCCAGAAAGTACAGCTGACGTGAGCGAAAGCGTGGGGGTCTAGTCTGAGGGCTAGTGTGAGCTTTTGACAAAGTACAGTCAAAGGGTCAAAGTCTCACAGGCTAAAGAGCTTTCAAGAAAGTGTAGAAAATCCTCTCTTAACCCTGCAGCCTGCCCTCCAAGTGTTCAGTGCTTGGATTAGTGGCAGTGCGAGCGCTGAAGTCTCCCTCTGTCGTTCCGTGAGGACTGACAAGTCCTTCCAGTGCTGTGAAGTCAAGATCTATATGTGTGAAGTTGGCATTTCCCCCATGTTTGAGTCTCCTTGCAAAAATCTGGGAAGTTTCATGAAACCTAGCTATATGTTTGTCCGCAGTGACAAAAAGTTGGAAATACCTCCTGGAATGTACCGCAGTGTCTGTGCACAGGGAGCGTTGGCCTGCAAGCCTCTGGGTAGGTAGGTTGTCCTGTTATGCCAAAGTTGATTTCCATAGACTCCAGTGCTGATGGATGTGAGTACTACTGTTGCTGTGTCTGTTTTTCTGGTGCAGCCTGATTTCTCTTCTCTTATCCCCTGGAAACTATTATTAGTAAGTGAGGTTTTTTGCCCTTTTTTTTTTTTTTTGAATTGAGTGAGTGCATAATCAGTATTTCATTCACTGTCCTTACATATGCTTAAATATAGTATTAACGTAATCTTCTTACATGCTTTTCCTCCTGCTTCTCCGGAGTTGATAAAGCAACCAAGTTCACCATTAATAAGATGTGTGAATGAGCTTGCCTGGAAGCAGAATGATTCCCTTTGGGCTTTGGGCTGGTGCTCTCCATGGTGCCACTGGGCCGGGCAGGGGCTGGTGGGGTCTCACCTTCTGCCGTGCTGCGTGTGGCTGACTGGGAGAGCCTTCCGAGGGGAGCAGCAGCCAGCTTGCCTCGCGCACAGGCTGCTTGTTAATCCTGGTGTGCTGAGGGTGCACCGGGTGGTCTCTGTGTTCAGGTAGCACACCCTGCACTCTGGGAGCTTTGGTGCACAAGATGTCTAAAATAAATTTTGAACATTAGGCCATGGTGACGTTTCCTGGACACTGAGAATGTGTTCTTGTTTAAAAAAAAAAAAAATGTCTGGTGTTCATGCAGCTCCATATGTTTTTCTCAGCCCCTCTTCTCCTGTCATTGTATTTCAGGGCAGGATGGCTAGCTCTTTACTAGTCCAGATGATATTCAGCATTTTGAGACAGTATTTCCAGCTCTGCTGCTCCTTTTCCCTTTCCTTTGACCTCCTTGTTTCTGTTCGCAGAGCTGCCTGCTTTTTATGTAGGGTTCAATCTGTTTTAACAGTCAGCAGGTGAGATCTCAGTCTTGGGTGACCCATGATACTTGTGAGGCCTGTTCTGCTGTCCTTGTTAGGAATGTTTGCAGCTTCTCTCAGCATCAGTGTCCTTGCTGGCTCTGTAGGTACAAGCCTATTGCAGCTTCAATCTATGCTTTGCACCATAACTTGTTGAAGAAATTTACTTTAAAAGAAAATAGGCTTTCTGGTCTTAAGCAAGCTTTCATGATGTGCTCGAGGACATTTTCTCAATAGCTCTTCTTGATTGCACCGAGTGAATGTGGAAGAGACTAGAAATACAACATCCAATTCTTGCAATAAGAGCTCCGTTGCATTTGAGGAACGTGGCTATTGACTGTTACTCTCTTGCCAGAGTATCATCTGATCTATAGGACAGCATGGATGAAACAGGCTGCTTTGAATTATAAAGGAAAAAAAAAAGACAGTATTTTGATGCTCGTAGGTTTTATAGTGCAATGGCAAAAAGAAGGAAAAGAATTGTTCCCCTGGTAGCCTTTGGTGTAACATAGTTCCTTGACAGTAGTTTAAGGTTTTGGCTTTGTTGTTGTTGCTGCTCCCTTGCATACCTGCCTTCTGGTGGTTTCTTGCCTAGGTTCAGTGCTCTGATGTAGCCCAAATGGGGCATAAAGTAGAGAACAGTCATATTAATCAGGACAGTATAGTCCCTTTGCTTGGGAAGAGGCAGAAAACACTAACACTGTCTGTTTAGTTGCAGACTTTCTCTCATTAGGAGACCCAGAACAACAACTAGGCAGCAGAGTATCCTGGCAAGAGGTGAGAGAATGGTTAAGAATGGAATACTTCACTGTCACTGTACAATCCGTGCTGCTCTTGCTGTTGAGCCATAGTCATCGTTTGGCATATGTCCTAACTAAA
This sequence comes from Cygnus olor, assembly GCF_009769625.2. Taxonomy (NCBI): domain Eukaryota; kingdom Metazoa; phylum Chordata; class Aves; order Anseriformes; family Anatidae; genus Cygnus; species Cygnus olor. The sequence continues at coordinate 11,854,711 of NC_049174.1, read as the reverse complement.
CCCCTAGTCTTTTTCCCTAGCCTTTTTTTTTTTTTTTTCACTTGTAGAGTGTTGGGTCAGGTTGGTGAGGGTTCTGACAACCATATGGATCCCTCAGATACGGAGCTATAGTGCCTGTTCTGTGAAACATGCAAACAGCACAGCCCTCTGAGTGGTTTGAAAGCAGCAGTACCCCTAGATGGACGGAATTCCAGGAAAGTGAGCTTATACATATTTTTACATCCACTGACACTTGCAGTGTGTACAGGCTCCTGGTGCTCCAGCGGGATTTCAGGCATACGCAGTTCGTATGTGGAAGTGTTGGTAGCGAATACTAGTTTAATGTGTGTGGGGTGGGATAGTTTGGAATAGATGACTTCTGGACCTGTGTTAGGAGGCTGCTGGCATCCTTACCTGAGGTTTTTGTCTCTCAGAGATGAAATCTTGGTGTCTTGTTCAGTGATTGCTCACATTGTTTAGGTTATCCTTCAGAGAACAGTTAGCTGCCTAAATTTCTGAACAAATAGATTCCTCCCTACTTCAGTGAAAATGCATGCGATATATGTGTATGTATGAAATGCATGCATAGGTACAAGTTTTTATTAGTACCAGAATAAAAACGAGTCTAAAATTAATGTAGATACAGTAAGAGGTCCCCAAAGTAGGTGCATAATCTAAGTCCTACTCAATAGCGTGGTTTCATCACCCGTGGACTGCTGTATTCCTTGCTTCTGCGTCTGAGCTTGCTTTGTTATCTTGGTTGCATTAACTCTCTCTCTATCTTTCACTCTGTAGTTCTGTTGTAGTAAACCTGAAGCACTTTTGTCTCAGCTGCTCACTGGTGTTGGTATGTCAGGGGTTGCCTGTGAGCCAAGGGGATGGGAGATTTCCACCCTGTTTCAGGAGCAGATGTAACGTTGTCCATACAGGAAGCAGTGTTTGTCCCTCGGTAAATTTGTTGCTGTTCTTAGGTTCCTGGAGAGCCGTGATGGGGTAATCGTTAGACCTGCTGTGTGTTAGCAGATATCTGGGAAGTGGCAGAGATGGAGCAGGGAGGTCATGGTGGTACAAGATGTGTACGTGCCCTGCTAGGTGGGGGGGATGGCAAAGGCACCCTGTACTGCTGCAGGCGGTCTGTGGCTTTGACCGAAGTGGAGCGGACGTGCAACAAAGCAGGGGGAGAGAGGCAGAGAGATGGCGCTCTGGTTTCCTGCAGGATCACAGCAGGAGCCCCTCTGTGCCCTGGGTGCTCTCAGCTGCTTTCTCTGGTGCACAGCAGTGCCCAGGGCTTCCTGGTCATGTTTCTTTGGGCTGGTGTGGCAGCTTGGTGAGGAGCTGCCCTCCTGCAGCATGTATGGCGCTTTGGGGCCTCCTGGAAATGCTTTCTGAAAGGCTATGGGAAGATAAAGGCGCTCCTGGCTCATCTAGCGTAGCCTTGCTGTGCTGTCATCTGCCGCCCATATCAGTTCTACCTGAAAAGCATTGATTATTTCTTGCCTTCGTACAAAAAGCCTCGTTTGGTTCTGTACCTCTCTCCTACAGGTCAGGAAATTGCTTTCCTTTTTTCCTTCTCTGCTGTATTTGGCCCAGTCATATTCTGGCTTGTTCTGCTAGACTCTTGGGTCACTTCCCTCAAACTCACTGCACCACGTACTACCCTATATTCCTTCCCTGTTTGCCTTCTGCTTGGAAATGATACCGATTTACATGAAATGGAAAGATGTGCAGCATTCTGTATCAGACTTTGCTATGCCTTACGCAATGGCAAGTTCCTGACAGAAATAACTCTCTTGCTATATCCAGTGCTTCTGTTTCCTCGCTGTGTCAGTATGAGGACCAGCACACTGGCTAACACAGGTGATCAGTACACCAACACTTTCTTTTCAGTCTGTTCTGGTTCTGAACCACCAGTTTATGACAAAGGTCTGGTCATATAGGTTCCATGCAACCACAGAAAACAGTTTTGGGAGAAACCTTTGGAAGTCACTTGTTCAACCTCCTGCACAAAGCTGGGATAACATCAAAGTTGGGTTGAGCTGCTCAGGGCCTTCTCCAGTTGCATTTGGAAAATCTGCATTTTGAGGAACTGAATTAGTAAGTTTTCTCAACACAAAAAACCCTTTGGCTTGACTCTCTTCTCTCTGTAAAGCACCTTTGTTCTGGAAGTCACCATTGTCTCTGCAGAACTAGTTGATGATTATGGTGTTATATCAAATACCATCTTGATTTATTTTTATTGATGCAAGTTATTAACTCCAACTCTATCTCTTCCCGACTTGATAACAAGGACTATTATGAGGTATGCACTGTTTCTTGAGAGGGGGACACTGGCAAAAGCCATTTGAAAATCTAGATAGGTCAGTGTGCCTGCTTCTAACTAGTGCTCCACTGATAACACTCAAGATATCTAGTAAATTGATAATGCACAGCTTCTTCTTTGAGGACATAATGATAATTTGTTTTATAAAATTATACTATGCAGGTTATCTTTCTGTATTTGCTATTCAACAACATATTTCCAGATAAACATGGGTTCTACATGCAATAAGGTATGGGCCCAACACTGCTCAAACAGTTGGCAGGATGGGATGTGCTTTTTGGCAGCATAGTCCTTTCACTGTAAATTACCCAGGACCCAATTCATTGTTTCTTGAGTCACTGCAGATCTCTTGGCAAGCACATCTTTAAAAATGGTGAACCTCAGCCCTGAGAAATGGCCCCTTTCCTCAGAAATATCCTGGTCCTTCTTTGCTGTTTGAGCTGCTGCCCCCTGAGGTTCCCTGGGGAATACAGACCTCTGAAGCTTGTATTTGTGCTGCTGCTCATGAAGGGCTTTGTTTCTACACTAATGGTGGTTGCTCAAAAAACTACATTAAAATAACTCATAAGCCTCAGCTGTGAAGGAAAACCAATGAATTTGGAAAGGATTGTTGTCTATAAATTCACAAAGTGTGGAGAAACTGCCCCAAAGAAAAATAAATGGAAGGGGGCAGCTTTTGACGTAAGAGCCAAAAGTTTAACTAGCTAGGAACCAATTTACAGTGGAAAAGGAAAGGTTTTGAGCTGTGACTGCGGTCAAGGTTTGGGGAAGTGAGGTGTGGCCTTGGTCTCATCTGAAGGAGCATTGTAGGGCCTCAGGTTTAAGCTTATCCTGATGAAACCTCTCTGAAGAGGCAGCACAGGCTTGCGGTATTGCAGAGCTCAGACGGGACAGTCTAGGGGATCCCTGCCTGTCATGCTTACAGTGATATTACCGCTGACCTGTGGTAGTAATATTGAGTGAGAGAAGTAGCATTTTCTCTGTTCATGGAGGGCAGAGTCAAAGCTAAAGTTCCCATCGGTTTATGAGAGACTAACACTTGAGAGAAGCAAATCACCCAGCTCCTGTGAATAAACGCTTACTGTTGTGTCCTGTCATTTTATTGTTTTGATGTTTTGAAATAATCTGAAACCAATATTCAGCGTTTTTGCTGAGCAAATGTATTTTAGGCACCAAGTCTTGTAGCCAGGAATTGTAACTTCAGTGTGTGCTGAGCTCTGCATGCGATGTTAAAGCACTGCATTTCACATTTCCCTCTGTTTTTGCAGGATTAACCTGGATATTGGCAGTTTGAAATAGAAACTTGAAGGCCAACCCGGCTGGAGTGCAGCTGCAGTGAGCAGCTATAGCAGGTGTCACAGCCAGGCAGAGCTGAGCAGGCTGGGCCACTACTGGGCAAAAACATAGGCAGTGTGGGAATTCCCATGCTCTGGGAAACCACACAGCGCCAGGCATCAGCCCACAGACACAGGGGCTGGGGGCAGAAGTTGGGAGAAACATTTTGTTGCATATAGACCAGTGAAGTGAATTATTTCAGTTTGCTGCGCTTTGAACATCTGTGCTTCTACTGAAGGCTACATTACTTTAACCAAGTTTTTTCAGCCGCTGGTATTTAAAATGTTATTTTTTGATGGAACTTCTCAAATGCACAGAAGTTAAGAAAAATTTTACGCTGTCTGGGACTTTGCCTAATTCTTCCCCACTTAAATATATATTGTTTCAGATTTGCCTTGTTCTTTGGGGCCACTCTGCATGATTTAGTTAGTAGGTAAAGTAGGCATAAGTATTTCTGCCCTCATTAACTTAATTTCCTTTGGTGATCAGAAGCAATTTTTAATACTCAGGAAGAAATGATTTAATATCTGTAAAATTACCAAATTTTATCTGAATTCAAAATAAAAAGACTTTGAAAATTAGAATGAATTATCTGCTGACTGCCACTAGATTCTATGGAAAAAGGAATTTGTACGTTGTATTTCAGCCTTTTCTACTTAAGGAAAGAGGAGAAATATATGAAATCACACATCAACAAAAGCAGTGAATTGTTAAGGGGAAGCTGTTAAGGATCTCATTTAAAGTAACACAGCTGATGGGGTAAGATATCAATATTGTTTTCTATAGTCTTGAGTCTCTTAATAAAAATTCTGGTCTTGTTGCCCTTTGCTGTGGTTTCTGCTTAAGAACCATTATACACAAGTCTTATCAAAACCTCTCTGTATGTGAGCAACAGAGCCGAGGAGGGTCTGTTCTGGACATGGCATTGTGCTGTCTCTCTCATGCCGTCATTCTCCCTCTCCCTTGCTCCACTCCCTGCCCTGTCTGGCCTCTCCCAAGTGTTTTACTTGATGATTTTGTCAGACTTGGATGTATTGCAGTTTCTTGAATAAGGAGGAAGTGGTAAGTATCATATCTGCACAATATGCCTGTAAAATGTCTAATGCTGTGTGATGGCAAACATTCTGCCCACGCAACGGTGTGGTGATTCAAATCAGATTTTACACCATAACTTTTTTTATTTTGCATACAGATATTTAATATCGAGTACCACAAGGAGCTACTTTAAAAAGGACAGTTTGAGTCAGTCTTGTCTTAGAGACAGCTTGCCAGCTGTAGCCAACAGATCCCAAAGAATGCTTCCAAAAGCTCAGAAGAGAGAAGGAAGTTGAGGCTTCTCAAAAAGGTAGTTTGGTTTGGTAGCATGGTTTTAAAGTAAAAGATAACACTTCAGCATTCTTAGAAGTCCAGCAGCTGGTTCTTTCAGGAATATTGGAATGATGAGACAACTTCTGAAGCTGCAAACATGGAGATAGAGACCGCCAGCAAAGCTTTAGTTTAGAGATGTTGACTGTTTCAAGTACAGCTTGCTTAGCCTGCAGTTATGCATTCTCCCTGGGTGCTGGGACAGACTGACATCAGCCTGACATCAGCCACTGAAAAGGAGACAACCCATTTTAAAATCCAGGCGCTGGTTTCTTAGTTTCCAGCAGTTGTGAAGCAGTTCACATGATACCCCCTTCCCTTTCCTACCTGCCACTGCCCCAGCTCACATGGTGGGGCATTAACAGGACCACTGGGTACCTGCAGGTAGGTCCCTGCCAGTGGTTCAGTCATGCTCCATCGCCAGTTGCAAAAGGGGCTGAAGCTCTACTGGTTTTCCAGTTCCTTGGCTGCTCAGCTTGTCTCTTTTCACTGTGTCAGTCCCCAGGATCCCTAGCTGTGCACAAAACACAAAAGCAGTCTATGCATAAGTAGAGAAGCAGTGAAAGAACAATTGACCCGGAAACATAATTTCCAGCTAATCACGCCCCAATCTTTTGTTCAGTAAAATAGTGTGATTCAGGCACCTTTCTTCTACGTTTTTTTAGCTTCCCTCTGCAGTCTAGAGTTATTGTAATATGCACGTTAAAGCCAAAAGATTAAAGAGCTTTGAAATGTTCCCACATTAAAGGCATAACACTCATTTCAAAAAGAAATCTAAAAATAAAGCACACCACATGCCTTCAGAGGCTGGGTGCTCGGTACACACATTCTGTGCCAGCAGTGACCGCAGCTTGTCTGCTTGAGTGGGGAGATGGCTGTGATGGCAGAGTACTCGCTGCTGTCGGGTGCCCAGGCTTTTGGGACATGACTGCAATCCAGATTTTTTCTTTTGCTGGCTTAACTTATGCTTCCTGGCTTTTATTTTCAACAGATGCAGAGGGGGAAAGTGCATGGAGAATGGTTGGCAATGTGATGAATATCAAAGGCTAAGCCCAAAAAGTGTGCAGATAAAACCACAAAAATACTACGGATACTTTACTTTGCTGGGCGGCTGAACTCACAAACAACTGTTCTCTCACTCCCTCTCCTCAAAGAAAAGGGAGAAAATATGATGGAAAAGTCTCAAGGGTTGAGCTAAGGACAGGGAAATCGCTCAACAAGTATTGTCACGGGCAGAACAGACTCAGCATAGGGAGATTAATGTAATTTATTACCTATTACTAACAAGCTAGAGCAGAGAGAAACTAAAAATACCTTCTCCCCATCCACCCTCTCCAAGTCCTCCCCCTGAGCAGTGCCGAGGAACAGGGAATGGGGGCTGGGATCAGTCCCTAACGCTTCACGTCCGCAGCTCCTTCACGGTCACTCTCTGCCCCTGCTCCGCGTGGGGTCCCTCCCATGGGATGCCATCCTTCCCCACGGGCAGCAGCTCTTCAAGAACTGCTCCCACATGGCTCCATACCACGGGGTCCATCCGTCAGGAGCAAACTGCTCCAACCTGGGTCCCCCACGGGCGGCAGCTCCCCCAAGACCCCCTGCTCCTGTGTGGTCCTCCACGGGCTGCAGCTCCGGCCCGGGGCCTGCTCCTGCGGGGGCTCTCCATGGGCCGCAGCCTCCTCCAGGCCACATCCACCTGGTCCACCGGGGGCTCCTCCATGGGCTGCAGCGTGGAGATCTGCTCCATGTGGGACCCATGGGCTGCAGGGGGACAGCCTGCTCCACCAGGGGCCTCTCCACAGGCCGCAGGGGAACTGCTGCTGCTTGCCTGGAGCACCTCCTGCCCTCCTGCTGCACTGACCATGGTGTCTGCAAGGCCGTTTCTCACTCCTCTCTTTCCCAGCTGCTGTTGTACAGCAGTTTTTTTCTGCTTTCTTAAATTTGTTCTCACAGAGGCACACTCAGTATCGCTTATTGGCTTGGCAGTGGTGTGTCCCTTTAGAGTTGGCTGAAACTGGCCCTTATCTAACATGGGGCAGCTTCTGGACTCTTCTAACAGAGGCCACCCCTGCAGCCCCCTACTACCAAATCCTTTCCACGTAAACCCAATACAGGTAAATAACTTGCTTTCCACCTTCTACATTTTATATTGGTATACACCTTTTACTGAAGTTGTGGCACCCTTTTCTGCTGATTTATCTTCATATAGGCATTGTAAACTTCAATCAAGTTGTGTTCTAATCTTCTCTCTGGAAAAATCAATTAAATTCTTGGATTGGGCTGTGTAAGATGTCTTTGCTGCAGTTGTTTGAGGGCAGGGTACACCCGTGCTCTTTGGATCTTGACACTAGGGGGGGTGTTTTCATCCTCTCTCAGGTGTAGGTGAGTAACCCTGTTCTCACTTGATGCTCTGCTTTTAAATCAACAGTAAATAGTGTTTGTTCCTCAAGCTGCAGAAATGTCTTGGAAGCTCCCAGCCCATTGTGCCTCATTACCAGGTGCCTCCATCCAGCCAGCTTCTGCTGACTATGGTCTGTCTTCCAGTTTCCCCAGCAGCTGTCTCTTACATAGCATGCTTTGCAACAGCATTTGAGAGCAAGCAGCACTGGAAGGAGCTGATGGCAGTGGTTTGCTTTTCTGCCAGACAGCGAAGATCAGCTGTCTGCGGGGCGGATGTGGGAACACCGTTTTGGGAGAAACCATACGCCTCTGTGATCAGATCTCCACTGTCTGCTCCCAGCACGAAGGACTGGAGGAGCACCAATCCTTAGTCATGAATTAAAGTGGAAGTGGAAATAAGAAATTGTTTAAAAACATATTTAAGCTAGTGTTTTGTAAATGGTTAATTCTCCAGCATTATCAAAGGCCTGATCTTTACATGAAACCTCCCTTTCAGTACAGCAAAAGGCCATTGTGTTCTGCATTTAAAAGCAGAAGCCTGTGAATAAGATATGTTGTTACAGCAGTCCTGAAGCACCGAGAACACAGTGGAAAGGAGAAATGTACCTTTGTGACTAGCAAACTTTGTGGTAGTAAACTTTATTTGGATTCTGCAGGGACTGACTTCCCACGGTTAGCTTCCTGGTCTCTTGAGACAGGGGCTAGAGAAGATATTCGTGCATCCTCAGTGCAGGATGTAGTCTGGTACTTTTGAACACTGTTAAACTAAGTGATGAATATTTTGCATCCTTTCTCTAAACATTGATTTCTGAGGCATTTTTATGATGTTACAGTCCCTGTAGCTCACGCGAATCCTCTCTCTTCCTTATGGAGGAAGTAAGAACAAAAATAAGTCTGTCTTGTTCTGAAGTCCTAAAGATACGAATGTTGTTCAAGTGATGAATGATTTGCGCTCCTCTACTATGTGTTGAAAATAAGTAATACAAGAAGTTTTATAGCTTTTTTTTTTTTTCAGGATGCGTTAAGCAGAAACCCCCAGGCGCTCACTGTAGCAGGGACAGCAACTTCCATCACCTTTCTCAGTTGGTTAAGGAATGTCCTTGTCCTGATGGGATGTCTTCCAGCACGAGAATGAGTTGGTGCACCTGGCATGGGTGGGTTGTCCCAACCCTGCTTGTCCTCTAGCCTAAGTTGTTCTCAGTCTGTAGTCCAGACTAATGTTTTCGTGTAGCTGTTGTCTCCAAGATGCTGGTAGGAACAGAGAAATTATTTTCGATTGATTTTTTGAATTCCTTTGTATTTCCAAATTTGCTGCTTAGTCTTGAGATTGTACTATTGTACCGTTTCAGTTTGACTAATGTTTAAAACAGCTAAATGAGTAATACCAATGTTTAAACATTAGCTGTAGTGAAATCACAAAAAAAAAAAGATTAAAGCCTAGATTCCCTTGAAGATGTTTTGCACACATGAATAATTCCTTTGGCTTCAGTTGCATTCTTTTCTGAGGTAGCCATTCTTATAAATAGGATGTGTTCTTGTAGAAAGGAGAAGTAACATTAAAATCTTTGATTTTGCAATAATGTAACTTCGGAAATTGAAATTTTATATTAAGGAGTTAGGCTGTCATAAATAACTAATACATCAACACATTATAAGTTTTAAAATGTAGGAACCACAAAACTAAGAAAAGAAAAGTTCCTTACTGACATTCTAAGAATATGTGAAACCATTTTTTGGTGAGAGAATGGTTGAAAAAATAATCTGCATCTGTAGTTTTGCAAGAACAGTTTAGAATCTTTGAGTATTCCAGAATAAATGCTGAACACAATCCTATTTGATACCTGCAGCAAAAGCAGTCATACTTGATGGCTTGGATATTGTTTCATGGAGTAGCATCCTTTTTGTTCCTGTGGGTGCTAACACAGTTCTTGTTGTTTAATAGCTGTAGAATTTTCATAGCTTTTCACTTCAGTGTCTTGCAAACTGATACTTTTTCTGCATATGCTTCCCCCCCAAAAAAAAAGTTTGCTTTATGCCAAGGGAAGCAGATGTATTTGACAGGACTGGAAAAAAAAATATGTATGTGTGTATAAATATAAAAGAGCATAGTGCTAGAGCAGATAGCTATTGCACAATGGAACACTGTATTTTTTAATTTCAGATTTGTTATGTGCGTGAACTATACTTTTTCCTAAACAGTATGTTTTTCTGATGATGAGTGGTTGCTAGCCTTTCCTAACCTATTTTAGATTTTTAAATGATCGATTTAAAAGGGGTATATGGTTGCAGTTTGGATATGGGATATTATTTCATTAATTCTGTCCGATAAACTAAGGTAGGGTATCATCATAGATGTCAAATGATTTCTTGCCTTTTTGATGGAAAAAGTATTTCCAGAGATAAATCCAGTTTTGTAGCTGTGTTATTGAACTGCGTGTGTAGTTTAAGTCAGATTCTTGGCCAATTGGTTTATGAAAAAACATGTCACATGTTTAATTCCAGGCTAATGCTATAGTAGCAAGATCTGCCATGAAAACATCTCTTTCCTGGGAACAGTGGGAGAAGATGAAGAGTGGGACCAAAGCCCTGGTAGTTACTCACAGTTTGTCTCAAACTGGAGGCATGCTCTGTTTTACCTCCCTTTGGAAACTGGTGATGGCAGTTTGAAGTGGGAAAAGTTCCTTCTTTATTCCTAGTTGAAGAAGAAAATGGTGTTTAAAAATGCGGACAAATTCTAGAAATCGACAAATGAACAATCCCAGTCAGCTGCATTTGCTTAGCAGCTCATGTGTGCTTGCACTTGCTTGTGTCCAAGCGGAGGAATGCCTGAACAGTTCAGGCAGGAATAAAGGTTTCTTGTTTGCCTTAATCGGGTGTTGAAAGGCTGGTGTAATTCTGTTTTAATAGACTAGCTCTTGTGGTGATAAGAAGGGTGTAAACTAGATAGAAGAAACAGTGTCTGTGTCCGCATGAAAAATGTATCATCCTTTGAGTTTCTTTTTTGACCTCTCTGTGAGAAACTTCTTGACGCAACTTGAGTCAGGATGGAAACTGAGCAAAAATGAGCTGAGGAGTACAACTTGCTTTCTGCCTCTAAGCAGTGTTATTTCCTGAACCAACATTAAAATTTGATAACAGATGATGCCAGATTTAACATACCTGTGATTTTTTTTTCATGTGAAAGTGTGCAGTTGAGATGCCTATGCAGCTTACTTGTGCTTTTCAAATAGGAAAGTAAATACTTAAAGATTGGAACTAGTGCTTTTTGTCCTGTCTGTTCATTTGGCTGGTGGTGAGTGTCTCCAGACATCCACCTTGCATTTTAGTGGTTCTTACAATTAGTTATTTTTTTCTGGAGGTAGGAGTCTCCTGCCCTTTGTGCAAGGGTATTTAAGAGATCTATGTAATTGGCCATCCTTTTTCTTCCACAAAATGATGCAGAGCCGAATTTGCACTTCTACTATTTTGCAAATTTAAAATACAGCATATTATTATTATTTTTAAGATACTGGAGTGGAATATGAATGTTTAGTGCATATGCACAGTGGAAGATTGCCATTCCCTTTGGCTTCTCTGATGTATGTCACACCTTGACCCTGGGGCTCCCCATGGAGGGGCCTGTACAGGTTGTCCCTTTTCCTCAGCCTGTAATTTTGTGTTTAATTCGGGCTTGTCTCTCTGTGCTCCTTTGCAGTTGTACGGGTGGGCTTTTTGTCACAAAAGTTAACAGAAACTATTTTCTGTGTGATGTACAGGACGCTCATCTTCCAGTTTCACAGGTCTCCACTGCCCTGGAAGGAAGAACAAGCTCTATAAGCAGCTTACCAGCTGCTACTGGAGAGTAGTGCTGTATCAGTGGCACCACCCCATGCACGCTCTTCTCCTTGTGTCAGGGGCCATCCTGGCACCTTCTGCAGTCACAGAACCTCACCTCCCCCAAGAAACCTGAGCTGAACAACTAGCAACGCTAACGAGGTTAGATAAACTGATGGGAAAACTGGGCTGGCCTGGAGGCAGGAACCATTTTTACTTTTATTTCACTTAGATGCATCCAGCATGGTTAGAGGCTCTTTACATGTTTTTCTCTAAATGGCAGAGCCGTGTTTCATGTCATGCAGTGCTGTTCTTTGTGGGTTACCTGAGTGCATCCTCTTGGTGTTCTCCCAGCGCCACCTGTTCTCCACTTACCTTTCAGCTGAGCAAGTGGAGAGAGAGCTCAGTGTCAAAGTCAGCAATGCTGAAACTTAACACAGGTGCATCGACAGGGTTTCATCTTACAGCAAATGAGCTAAGAAGGGGGCACTAATAGCTGGTAGTGGTAGCACTGGAGTTACAGGAACTCTTACACGTACTCAGCCAGGTAGTCCTTAATTGCCCTCGAGGAAGGAGATCTTTATTGCTTAAGAAGAGACATAAATTCTTTCTCCTTTATCAAAGACGTAGGACTATCTGTTGACCAGTGAAGAGCTCAGAATTTTAGCTGGATGTGCTTCTCAGTACCTCTCTGCTAAGGAAATTTTAATAGGCCTGGCAGTTAGAGGTGTTTCACAGATGTGAGATGCAGCGTGTGGAATGAAGTTATGGTTATCAGATCTCTGATTTGATTCTTATTGTATGGTTAAAGCCTTGAAACATTTTCAGTTGAGCTGTAAAAAATCATAAATCCCCAGCATGATGTGTTCTTCAAATGAGTTTCAAATATTCTTTGCACTGGGGGAAATTGTATTGGGTGTGTCTCGCAACTCTTCTGTGAATAAACCCACTAGGTCTTCTTTGTTTTAGACATGAAGCTGTTTGGAAGTCTCTTGATTTCTATCTTTTTGTACAGTTTTCAGTGACTGGAGAGTTTGGTAGTGATAATTGAAATTGAGTTTGACTGGATGGAGGAGGTGGTGGGGATGCAAACTGGGTAAAGCACTTTTCTTAGCTCTTTCGTCTGTGTGGTTTCTCTGAAAACCTGTTCATCTTTGAGAAGCTGAACGTGACTGAAAGTACCACAAGTCTTGGGTATAGTAGTGTTTTGATAGCCAAATAGAGCTGTGTCGAGTGCTGCTTCAATGCTATGCCTAGCCTTATTTGTATTTGCTTTGCTTTTTAGTTGTTATTCCAGCCACATGGTGAAAAAGAGCTCTTCTTAGGCTGTTTCTTCCAAGTATTTTACCGCTGTCTGTCTCAGTAGGATAGACTTTTATGAAAATGACAATCTTGTTTCTGTGAAGGAAGCAGATGATAGCATCTGTCTTCAGGGCCTTTTTCCTGACTAAGAAGGGACTTAGTAAGGGACTAAGAATTTGCTGACTGCTTTTTGGGCAGTAGCAGTGTAGAGATGCTGCTCAGAGGAGCCCTTCTGGCACGCAAATATGAGGCTCTGCCTGTAAAAGGTGTCAGAGAAACACATTATGACCTGAGCAAGCCCTGAAGTATCCAGCTGCCACCAGGCAGAACCAGGTAGGAAATGTGGAAGATTAGAGGTTTGCTCATAGCTTTTATAACTGAGGGGTATTTTCCTCTCTTTCCCATTTAGTGTGTTTACTGGTTTAAGGTATTCCAAGTCTTGTTTTTCCTTCTTCTGGTCTTTACTACTTACAGTCCTGCAGCAGTGAAGCTCTGTCTTACCAGCAGAGGTGGGTTTGTGCAGGGCTGCAGGATTTGCACTGGATGCTGACCTTCAGGTGCCTTTTGTGCTGCTGACTTTGTTGTGGGAGCCATAAAACCTCAAAGCAGAGCCATCCTTTGCTGAGTGAATGCACCCAGAGCCCTGAGCAGGTGTCTGAGCACATGGCTCTGCCAGCTTTGAAAACCCAGGTTCAAATGGTGGCCTGTTTGAGTTTAAAGTATAGTGTTGTTTTTAACAACAGCAACAACAACTTTTGTCTAATTTTTAATTATCATTTTATTTAAAACAATGCTTATGTAGAATGAGAGCTATCAGAAACTTAAGAAAAATATATTTTCAGTGGATATTTGCCCCAAATAATGGAATTTCATGGTTTATAGCGCATATTACGTGTGTTCCAAATGAAAGAGTTTTTGTTGTGGACTATTAGGTTGGACTATTACTGTGGGCTACTAGGTTGGGAAAATATCAAAGGATATGTAGGTGCAGTGTCCACAGTATGGCGATTTACAATTTGGTGTGTTTGAGTATAGCCTGTTACAGTCTGGGAAACTGACTCCAGTTGACACTGCATTGAGCTTTCCGAACGTTTTTAGTACTTTATGGTAAGTCCAAAATATTATTGTTGTGTTTTTCTGGATTGGTGGTGTTACTGAAAAATGCCACCATGCACTTTTGGGAAACTGAAGTGTCTTTGGAAAAAAAAAAAAAAGATTGAATTAATGCAGTCTTCCAGTATTGGAACTTTAAATATTGTATCAGAACCTTTCTTGTCTAACTGAACCAAAACAGTTCAATATATAATGTATGCGTTCATAAGTTTGTTGTGCCCATTGCTGTATATATGTGTGCTGTATAACTTGAATTAAGTTTGCTTAGAGAAAGACTTTGTAGAGTGCCAGCACCCTCTTGTGGGTAGTGTAATAGCAGGGAATTTTGTCTTTCAAGGTGCAAATACCAAAATCTTTTACCTGGTACAATATATATCCACTGCTGTAAGTGTGTCCCATTCCACCCCCCCAAACAACTACTGAACTGCAAGTGTTTTCACAGAACATCACCGCTTGACTGAAATACTTTATTTCTTTGGAAATCACTTCTTTAATTTGCTGAACATCAGGATCATTTTAGAATAATGTATCTTCACGTTGCTAAATTCACAGATTTTTATTTTTTTTTTTATAACTAGAAGTTTATCTGTAATAGCAAAATTATTCTGTTCCTGATTGAGCAGGAATGTTGTGTGTGTGTGTAAATCAAAGAAAGTTTCTTGCAGAGTTAGTCTTTTCTGTTATCATATATCTTTCTTATTCTACATCAGCCTTTTGTTTCCAGTGCTGCTAGCTGAGGGACTTTGAAGTTTTGCAGGGACTTTAGGAGAATGCAAGACAATGTATCAAGAAAATGGTGTTTGAAAAGGGGAGTGCAATGTGAGGTGGTGCTTATATGGGTTAAAATCAACCACTATAAATAAAAATTAAGGTTTAAGTTAAAAAAAAAATCAATTAAGAAGGCAACTTGAGATTTGCTTGCAGGATATATTGGTTGTGGTAACACAGAAGTTGATTTTAGTTTTAAACCATTATTGGCCAATTTTTTTGCTGACATCTTCTTCAAGAAGATGCAGAGATTCCAGATTGGATTCTGCTAAACAGCTGCTTCTACCTGTGGTTTCTGAACATTTCTTGATTTAAATGCTAGGCGTTTTCAGTCTTTTCTTATTTTTTTTATTTTTCCCCAACCAGGAATATCCAGAATAGTTTCTTCTCTTCCCTTTGCTGGGTTTACAAGGGATTTTGCTCTGCTACCGATGTACTGTTTATTACCGTTAATATGCAGTATGTACTGCTTAGTCTCACAAATCAGAAATTTGTCCCTTTTAAGGTCAGGACTTACCATCTGTGAAAGATAAAAATACTATATGTGTTTTCTTTTTTTTGCAGGTTGCAGAATCAGCATGTGTCAGTAGTAGCTAAAAAGGTAAGCAGAGCATATTTATAAATACATCGCAAGATTCTTTGTACGCTGACTAATGCATACATATTAGAGATAATTCATCTGAATGTATTGACAATTGTTCATATCTTAAAATTTTATGTTTGTACAATAAGCAATTTCAAGAACATTGGATCAGAACAATTTGAAAATAGAGGAAAATATTGTTGAGAAATATCTAACTATGTCAAGTTGATGTTACAAAAAAGTACTTACCTATTCGACCTAAAATTTGTATCCAGTCCATCTTAATAAAATAAATATAAAAAGCTGACATGTAGGACTTGAGAGTTTTTTGAGTATTTGATCTGATTTTGATAACTGATTGTAATTGGGAAAGGAAGAAATATGTCCAGTACGTGAGCCTGGTAAGCTTACAAGCAGGCTTAAGCCTGTAAGCAAGTCTCACGATACTTGCTTGACTTTTTTTAATAGCATCAAGATCTTTGGGACTTTTTAAACTTGCTTTAAAACTATTTTAGATCTCTTTTCCAATTAACTATTGGGTTAATTGGTAGCTGCAACTGTAATCTTCTAAATTATGACAGAAATGTATATGCTACTTAATGAGAGATCTAGGCTGCTGGGTTTTATTCTCAGAATGGCTACCACTTTTTCCTTGGAAATTTTGCACATCTTAAATGCGTTTCTGACATTCATAGGTATTTAAGGAATCTTTCAGAAATAATGTAAAAAATGAAACATTTAGCCCTTGAAGAAAAGCCCATAAGGATAGCTGATGATAGCTAAAAACTAAACTTCGTAATAAATAGACGTACAAAAATAGTTTAAAATAAATCTGCAAACATCGTAAGTTATTTCTAATTTTGAGCTGAGCTCCAGGCTTTCTTGGTCAATGGAATATTAGATGTAAAATCAATTATGTATGTAGTGTAGCAGCAGGTGGTGCTGTTTGAGCAGATTTAATAATCTGAGGAACTGAACTGCAAGCTCTGAGGGATATGGTGTCAAAGCTGCTTGGAATTTCTGGTGTGCAGCCAGAAGCTTTGTGTTCAATGTGTTTGCTGTGAAAAGCAAATGCTTATGCTGTAATTAGCCTATAGCAAATCCTAGCAGTTACTGCTAGTTTATATTTATTCTTGCTACAGAATCGAACTGAAAGAAATCTTGCTGTTGGTTTATGATGTCATCCTAGTGCTTGAAAAATACACAAATTGCATGTAGAGAGAAGACACTAATAATGCTTGCAAAATACAGCGTGCAGACATTTCTTCAAAGAGCATAAGATGATAATAGTGGCAAATCTATAAGTAAATGAGACTTGCACTGATTTTTTATTCTTTTTTTGCTGGTGCATGGAAACTTTTCAGGTAATACATTTCCTGAAATGTACAATTCCGTTTTCCTGAGGAGTGTTTTTTCCCTTTCTCTCCCTGTGTGTATCAATGGAGCTTCTCCTTCATGGACATGGAGATCTTGTCCTTTCCCTGTCACACACATCTAATGTGAACTGAAATGTCAAACTTGGCCTGAAACTGTTAATTAGCAAGGTACAGAACTGTTACATTCAGGCTTAAATGATGTCTGTTCAGATGAAAAGTGCTTTTTTGAAGTGCAGGCAGTGCTTGTGCTGACATTGAAGCAGCGGGCTTCGTATTGGTTTCCTTGATGTCCACCGTAATCTCACCATGACCATGCAGACCTGTTGGGATGTAGCATTCCAGGCCCCAATGCCAGACTGTTGTCACTTTCAAATGAAACTATTTCTGTTTTTTACATGAAGGGGGAAGTGTTGCTATATTAATCCAGAGCATGCGCTGGTCTGTGGGCCCAAGCGTATGGTGCTTAGTAAAGAAAGGAGCAGAGATGCTGGAACCAGAAGACATTTGACCTCCTGTAGGGGAAGATCAAGCCTCATTGTCCCAGGGAGGCCGTTTTGGGAAACTGGTATTAAATGGTGATGAGATTCAGTTCCAACTGTGCTCTTAACCAGTGAACACGTGATAGCAAGCCATGGAGTTGGTGGCTTGTTTCACCACAATAAGTTCTTTTTAAATTGTGCAAACTGAACGTGAATGGGCCGTGCAGTATTTCTTCAATCAGTGCAACTGTCCATTAACTTAGATGCTGAAGTAGAACTTGAACTCCTCTGAAGTGAGTGAGAGTTTGTAGCCCTTAGCACTTAGGCTTCCTGCAGAAATCACGTCAAGTCAGCCTCAGAAGCTTTCCGTCACAAACAGGCGATAGAAAAGCTGCTTCCTGACACCTAGAGAACAAGTAGCAGTAGAGGGAGCAGGTGGAGAGGTGGATCTTGATAGCAGGTCAGCTCAGTTTCAGTGGCGAGCTGGGATATGTTGGTTTTGGTTAGTGAAGTATGCCTAATTTAAGATGCCAGGGGTGATACATTTTCCAAAAATGTAAGCCTGGCTAGCTGTCAAAATACAATACAATGGTTCAAATCAGTCATCTACCAGAGTTTATCCAGATTTGACTGTTTTCTGTCTTCCAAAGAGCCAAAGCCTGAGGCACTGAAAAATGCATGATGCACAAAGCCTGATGCAGTTCCAAAGAGCCAAAGCCTGATGCACTGAAGGTCTATGAGAGGAGGTGGGAGTGATCTGTCAGAGAAGCCACTTCACACTAGTAACATGCTCAAGAAGTCTGCGGAGCTGGCACCCCTCTGGTCAGTCATCCTGCAATTCATGGGGCCCCATCTCCTCACAGTAAATGTTTCCTGTCCTGTAAGGTTTAATCTATGGGCAAGATTAAAGGATAGTTTTCGCCTTCAATCCCTGCTCTTGTTCCCCAGGACCCACATTTCTATTTCAGGACTGAAATGGAAAATTTCAATGAAATTGAAACAGGATAGTACCATGTTATCACATAAGGGCACATGTTGCTTTTCTGTTTATAAAAAGGCTGGAAAATGACACAGTGAATGTTGACATTGGTAAGTCTGTTAGCAAAACCTGGGATAAGAAAAGCTGTATGAAAAATGTCACTGAAACATTCCTGTTTGAGATTTGTTGATTTGTGTTATTCACAAATGTATTTGGTGTGTTTCTAGGCAATATATGAAATATATAACTAAGAAAGTGTGAAACAATTATCAAGGATGCTGAAGGCATCTTTGTTTTATGCAGCCAGGGTGCATAAACTTCTTTCTTACATCTCCCTGTTTCTGAGAATACACGTAAGGCTGGATCCAAGCCAAAGAATTGCCCTCCTCTTTTTAATAGTAAAATAAGCAAAAATAAATTTCCTTTTCCATACCCAGTAATGATGAAAGAAGACTCGTGGGGTTGTCTTTGATACTGTCATCTGAAGACTGTGGTCTGTCCTCGCCCCTCTCACTGCCAAGCTGTCCCCAAGGGTTAATTGTCACATGTGCCTCTTGCGGCTGACAGGAGCAAGCTGCAGCGCTCTGCTTGGGGAAGGGACCTGGCATAGGTGAAGACTGCATGTAGTCGGCAGAGGTGATGCTCCTTGTGGCTCTTGTAACACTGAAATGTCACTGTATATTTAGAGGAGAGGGACTGAGCAGGCTGTGACCTGGGCTGGCTGGGGACTGTGCATGGCATCGCTTTTACCCAGGGCTCTCAGCATGGGAACTTCCCTCAGCACGGTCGGGCGTCGCTGTAAAAGGAGGCGTAAGAAGCGGTCGGAGCGAAAAGTTAGTGTTTTAATTGCTGTATTGTCAAAACCAAGTACTAGGGGGCAGGTTATAAATGAAAACATGCAAAGGTTTTCCAGTGAGGTTTGAACCTTCGTTACTGAGTGCAACTTCAATGTTTTCTGCTTGGATTTACAGATCAAAAGAAATATTTTGAACAGAATCGTTTGGGATCTTCCAATCTTTTATTTCCCTTAGCTTTTGGAGCTTGGAAGTAAAGTACTTTTTAAAAAATACAGAACTTCTCTGAAGTTGCAGCTTTCTGCCTTTTACTATCTTCTAATACCGTTTTTGTTTCATCTGTTGGGATTTGTTGGTGTGTTTTTTTTTCATGACATTTAACGATTATATATGCCATTCTCTGTTAACATATAATTGGATAGCCATTAAATTTTCCTTTCAAGGTGTCTGTAGTTTTTCTTCAGTGATGAGGATAAATCAAGAAAGCTGTCCTTCAAAAAATCAAGAAAGGTCCTTCAAAACTTCTTTTCATATAATAAAAATACAGAATATTCAAACAGTAGGAAGATAAATTTCATTGAATAAATTATGATATAAATACTTCATAATTATGTAACATAAAATATATTTATAATATAAGTATATGGTATGTAATTTATTTTTAATTATTATATTTATATTATTTGTTATTGTTTTTATTATTTGTATATAACATATAAGTGTATTCAAATGTATTTATGACTTCAAAATACTGAAGTGTACTGTACTTTTCTATGACTCCACCTAAATTAGCATACAGTGTACGTTTAGATGTCATTTTTGTTTGACATGACTGGCTTATAATGCATTTAGAAAATTAAAGTTTTATGAAGTACTGCTTATATTCTAAATACTGCAGCATGTACGACTGGGCAGAATCACTTGGCTACAGTGATTGCACTTAATAAACAGCCGGACTTCAGTTTTTGCACTCCATGTTGAAAACAAAAATCCCCTCTACTATAGTACAGTGGAATCCCAAGTTTATTTTGGCAGTATATCTGAGCAAAAACAGTTCTTACAAGCAAGGGTCAGGTTTTCTCAAGTCATACTGCGCAAATAACATGCCGTATATGCATGGGCTAGCTGAACCCAAATCAGATAACTAATATTTATGTGAATTATTCCTTATTTTTTCAAAGTTCTGTAAATTCCTGAGCAACAATTAACTTTTTTCCTTTTTTCTTATCTTTTGTTACAAAATTAACATCTTTGTAGTTTTCCCAAAAACTGTTACTCTGGTTGTGTCACTTACTCCAGAGCAGGTTGTTAGGAATAAAGCTGAGAGTTCGGTCATGCCCGCTGTTCAGTGCGAAGGCACAGTTCCATTGCAGTCCTTTGTGGAATTTACCATTGCTCAGATGTCACTTAAAATTATCAAAGGTTGATTATGAATGAATACAGAGACATTGTGTCTGTCGGACCTGAGAGGTTTCTGAATGGCTGTTTCTAAATGAGTTATTTACAGGCAATGAATGAGTTTATTATCGCAGTTTTACTGTGTTATAGAATCTGCTCTAATAAAAGTTTGGAAGGACAAAAGTCAAAAACGCTGTTCCTTCTTGAGTGAAATCATAACTGAGCTGAGGACAGCTGGGTTTCAGAAGTCCAGCTTCGCAGAGCTGTGATTTTGATCCGAGCCATGTTCTGGCATGCTTTGCTGGAGTCTGAGTGTACTTAAGCCACCTCACTTTTACTGGTGAGCTTTGCTCATGCCCAGTTACTGACTGTACCAGCCCATACTGTAGTGTGAAACAAAGCAGTGTCTTCTATGCTGCATGCCTTCCAGTGCTTCCACATTCTTGAAGGCACAGGTGAGCTGTTTCCCACTCTGTTCTCCCTGTCCCTTCCAGCTACAACCTCAGCCCTTAGTTTCACAGTGTATTATTTTTATTGGCAACAACATCTTAAGACACCACTATGCCTCTCTTCTTACTTCCCAGCCACAATATCCAGGTATTTTCATTGGTACTGCTAGCTATGTCCATGTGGTGAGGAATCAGACCCCTCATCTGATCGGACACGAACAGCTCTTGGTTGGCTGCATGGCGTGGCTGTGCGGTAGCTGTCAGCAGAGATGAAGAGGTGACATGGCCTGGCGAGGGAGTGGTGAGACCAAGTGTCCTAGTTCCCACCGAAGACAGCATATATGATTACAGCCTCAGGCTGAGTCAGTATTGCTTGTTCTGCTGCATCCTGAGTATTCTGAACACTCGCCCAAAAGTATCTGTGTAATTGCTGATTTTTAGGAAGATAGGTACTGTGTAAATAGAATGTCCACAGGTAATTGGAACTGATGCTGTCTGTGGTAAAAGTAAGCAAAGTAAAAGACTGAAACTGATGGGAAATAATGGTATTATTGAAAATAACAAAAGAATGTTGAAAAAAATCAAAGATGTACTGCAAAGTAGGAGTTGATTCTCAGTTTAATTTGATTGTCAGCAAAAGGAATCAAACTTTATAGATATTACTTATTATTATTTATAGATATTACTTTATAGATATTACATGTGACTAGGTTATCACAGAACTATTTTGCATTTGTACTGGATTCTACTGTCTTCCAGTAGCTTCTGAATGTTTAATTATTGTAAAGAATTGGTAGAAAATGAATGCATTATAAAGAACAGTGATGCAATGCAGAACGTAGAAAGCACAGTGTTTCGTTGTGAATGCTTTAGAAAATGCACGTGCACAGAACTCAATAGATTGGCAAGTACAAGACAAATTAGTTTTCCACAGTTTGATCTGCTCCAGCATAAGAATGTAAAGCATGTTAATGCTCTGCTATTTTTTCCGAACTGTAATAATGGATCTTTTGTTAAATGTGTGTCCCTGCATATTTCTGGCATGGTTTAGGATTCAGTGCTCCCTATTGGAGCACTCATGGAATTATGAGATTGGAGCAATAACGTAGAAAGCAACAGATGTTATGTACTTGATTAGTTTAAGGGGAAAAAAAAAGGTAAAAACACAGCCCCCCCCAACCAATCACCTCCTAACTAGTGCTTATGGTTTGAATAAAAATATTGCTTTCTTTCAAACAAAATGCTGAATAGAAAACGTTTTGTATGTCAGATGCTTACATTCACCTTTAGATTTCTCTCTCTTGAGGTCATGAGCAAAAATACCTGCATGACCAAAAAAAAAGAAGTTAAAATCTTTTTCCCCACAGCCAGATAACCTATATGTAATGTAGTCCGAGCGTTTCAGTTAATAATAAGAAAATGGGCAAAATCTGCAGGTAGGAGAGAGGATTACATGACCCACTCTGTCCTTCATCTGATGTGGGGCTGCATCTTTTGGTTGATGAGTATCAGCTCATTTTAAGGAGGGATCTTGGCTCCAGATTTAGCCAAAATAAACCAAACAAATGTTCATCAGTATGATGGTGGATAAACAACTGCATTTTCATTGTCTTGCCTGCTTGAATTGTCTGTGTGTTAACCTGCAGAGTGAATTTGACATTATTTTTACCTTGAGACACATTGCTGGATCCCTGTGGGAACAGCATTGCTTCATTTAACAATTATGAAAGTTGCCATCAAACACAAATTGCTGACACTTGGAGTTATCTGCAACTGTTCTTTAAAGAAAACAACTACCAGTAGTGAGATAAAATAGTTT
Source organism: Cygnus olor (assembly GCF_009769625.2). Classification (NCBI taxonomy): domain Eukaryota; kingdom Metazoa; phylum Chordata; class Aves; order Anseriformes; family Anatidae; genus Cygnus; species Cygnus olor. Next base: position 11,832,442 of record NC_049174.1, on the reverse strand, counting down.
ATGCGCTCCTTCAGATTAAAATAAAATAATAACTGTAGTTCACCATATGAAAAAAAAATTATTGGAAACATTGCAGAATTTGCAGTTCTGCAAGAGTGTGCATCAGCTTACAGAAATAGGCACACTGAGGAAATACTGTGCAAAGATTGAACTGCCCACTGTTGCTTGAGGAAGAAGCCATGGACAGGCCAAAGCAAAGTTAGTGCCCAGGCTGCTGCTTTTGGAGATCTAACAGTTTACCTTGTATGTTGGTACATGAAAGCTTAAGTATCCCACTCTCTGTGTTTTCCAGACAGAAGCAGTCTTCGCCAGCCAAGAAACCAGCAAAAATATTTCACAATGGATGTTGACGATGAAGAAAACATGAGTAAGATGTGTTTGTTTACACAATAATAAACTATGTAATCATTTCTAAGGTGACTTTTTCTCACAAACCACAGGGGTAACTGAAAGAACTTCGAAGCACAAATTAAAATGATTTTTTGTATGTTTCTAAATACAGTATAGAAAAGTAAATCGGAGCTTTTGAACTAAAAGTTTTTTACACGATTATGTGCTAGTCTAATTATACCTTATGTCTCTCATTTTTCTTCCAACAACTGTTTAGTTGTACAAAATATTACCGTATTTTGGACTGGCATTGAAGTAATGAAGATGGATTTCTCGCATTAATAATAGTTTGGTATACTGCATTCACATGCTCCATATGGGACCTGTGCTTCCCACTGTGCTGGCATGGGTAGCACGTAAGACCCGTCCTGAGGTGTGGGTGCACCGTGCTGCTTTTTCGCAAATTACTCCCCTCTCAGAAGGGCTGGCAGTAGAGTTACAAGTCACCAAGGTAGGCTGGGTCAGTATGAGAGCAAATTTGTATGGGACTCTCAGCATGAGAGCCTTCTGTGCAGTTTTAGTTGTGAGGTTTGATGGAAATAAAGATCATCATTACCTGAGAAAGTGGGATGAATGGTGACTGGAGAGGTTGAATACCAAGTCTTGTACGATGCATTAAGTGAATGTGTTCGGGATGACAATTCCTGTAGTGCACAAACCGTGTTAATGGTGACTAATCATGCTGGGCTCTCTGAGCTTTTTCACCTTGAATAATCAGGTACTGGGTGAGGTTTGTTTGCCTGCCAGTGAGGTTTGTTGTGCAGTGGAAGATAATGCAGTGTACTCCATCAGTGTGCTTATGCTGAGATCCAGGAGGCAGGAACTTACTGGAAGAGGTAAAACCGGGAAGGGGAAGAACACTGATGATGAGGGTTAGGGACCAGTCGGAAGACAGGGGAGAAATGAAGGAGACTGAAGTGTGTAAAATAAACAAGGGAAAGCAGAAATGAATTAAGGAAAAGCAAAATGAGGGTCTAGAAGAACTCCCTGCAGGTCTTCCATGGCTGAGTATTCTTTCTAGAAGCTGGTTTCTCCAACACCGACCTACTGAATTAATGAAGTGTTTAAGCACAAAACCAGCTATCATCTTGATGAAAACACTGGTGAAGTGCTATGATATTGCTAAATATGTGGTGTAATATAGATCTAATAACCTGTGGAGAAAACTGTTCTCATTTAAAATGTTACAAAAAATATCGTAGATTTCTGTCCTTTCAACTGTTGTTTTGTTTGTTTGTTTTTATGAATGAGAGACCTGTTCTGTTTCTGATATGCTTATGTGCTATGCCTGACTGTAAATTATTGTATATTATATAATAACAAATGTGCTTATTTCCCCTAAGTGACAATGTCTAAATCTCTGGCAAAGCTGAAAAAGCCTAGCAGTATAGGAGGCTTTGGAACAGATGACTTGTAATCCAGTTTGAAGGAGTTACAACATATTTTTGTTGGGAGATAAAGATGTTAAATGGTTTAAAAAACAAGCCAACAGATAAAAGCCAAAAACTTAACTGGACTAGAATTCTTCTTTTTTCTTTGACTGACACAGTGATCTTCACTGAAATATGCTTGCAACCACTTCCACTTTTTCTTTCTCTTTTTTTTTCTTTTTTTACTTTAAAATAAATTTCTTTAGTTGGATGCTTTAGCTATTTCTAAGAGTGGTTCTGTGAGGAGAACTTGGAAAAAAAGGTAAGAGGTGAATTGGATAATTTCCATGAGATAATTCTTCAGATAAAACATACCCTATTTCAATAGGAGTAAATCTGAGCATGAATGGTGCCTTCCTGAGCTGAACAAAATACCATCTATTCAATAGTGTCACCTTGTAAATTCCTTAAGCAAGATATTCAGGTTTTGTCTGCTTCTGTTTCTGTGCTAGTGCACCAATATGCGAAGCAATTCAAATTCACTGAACTTTCTGTCTTGTCAGGAGACTGCCTCTGCTGAGTTGTTACAGGTTTGGGACATGCATTTGTGTAACTTCATTGATCTACCAGAAGTAAATTTTGAGGTGCATTGCCTGTATCACGTTTTGCAAAAGAAACCACAGGTAACATCATCATCTTGGATGACCCCAGTTAATAGAAGGTGTAAGAAGGCTTTTCTGCATCTGTATGACCACACAAACATCATGAATTTAGAATGTTAAATTATCAGATTTGGAGAGGAAAATCAAAATTCCTAAGTGCTACACCTTGATTTGTACAAAGATTTTTTATTTTTATCTGTCTGTATTTTTGTATCACTGAAGATGGCAAAGTGTGATATCAGAAGTGCCCATAAAAGCCTTTGTTATTTTGTGTAACTCCTTTTTGGGGAAATGGAAGGTGAACCTGTGCAATATTTGTACCTTACAGTTACAATAACTAGAATTTATCTGCAGAAGTTAGAATTCAAACTGTCTTGGTTCTGCAGAAGTGTAAGACAGTCATGAGATTACATTTAATGCACTCAAGAAAACAGTGTTTCAGACTTCAGGTTTTAAGTTCATCCTCCTGTATCTGTTGAACGAAGAGAAGATGTTACAAGAGATGGAGTATGTCCAAAGAGGGGCAGCAAAGCTTGTGAAGGCTCTGGAGAACAAGTTGTATGAGGAGTGGTTGAGGGAGCTGTGGTGGTTTAGTCTGGAGAAGAGGAGGCTCAGGGAGACCTTATTGCTCTCTGCAACTACCTGAAAGTAAGGTGTGGGGAGCTGGGGGTCGGCCTCTTCTCCCAGGCAGCAAGTGATAGGACAAGAGGAAATGGCTTCAAGTTGCACCAGGGGAGATTTAGGGTGGATATGAGGAAAAATTTCTTCACTGACAGGGGTTCTGAGGCGTTGGAACAGGCTGTCCAGGGAAGTAGCTGAGTCATCATCCCTGGAGACATTTAAAAGATGCATAGATGTGGTTCTTATGGACGTAGTCTAGTGGTAGACTTGGCAGTGCTGGGTTAACGGTTAACTAACGATTTTAGAGATGTTTTCCAACTTCAGTGATTCTATGAATTCTGTCAATTCTCTGAAGTCTATACTTATCAATTACCTCACAGGAGAGGGGAAGTGGTATATTTTGCAGAAGACTTGTAACACTTGCTAAAGTGTGTGTCCTGACCTTTTTCTTTGATTGTTTTCTCCCCTTTTTCTAAAAAGGTGATCACAAGAAGTCACATTTTTTATGTATATGTTTCATATGAAAATAAAATAATAATAAAAAAGACTTACTTAGGATTTCCCCAGGCCAGTAAATGAGGGCAACAGTATAAAGGGTATCTAGAAACATCCTTCTAGCTGTGGTTCAGCTAAGAGTCATTTAAACATAATTAAGTGTGCTCCATACCAGATGGAGCAGAGAGCAAGGCAAGATCCCCACTGAATAAAGAATCTTAATTAGAGGTGTTTTTTAATTACATGGGAAAAAAAATAAACCAGCATGCTTGGATAGAACTTTTTTTTTTTTTAATAGTATGAAAATTTTCTATGCCTCTTTCCTTCTTTGAGTGCTGTCAGCTTTGTAAACCTCTCAAATAGATTACTTCAGTGGCAGAACTTTCCTTTCACTGAAGTTGTTGGCATGTGATGCTGTCGGTTGTGATTTTTACCAAAGAAGCTTCAGCTGACATTACTGAAGTCTCTAGTCAAAACTGCCAACTATTTTTAGTGATGGGAAAATAAGCTAGTCTTATGAAAACTGTCTTACTTTTAAATCATGGGTAGTGTTAATGTTTAAGAAAACATGACCCTGTTGTCATGTGTTCGTATCTGTTAACACTACTTGAAGGAGCTGAATACACAACAGTTGTGATCAACTTCAGAAAGCTGTGATCAGCTTGAAAGTATTCAATGATTATTTAAAGTATTCATTACTCGGAAACTTATTTAAAGACTGGAAAACGCATAAACGAGCATATACATAGCATCTAGTATGAGGATCTTTTAGAAAGTCTTAGGTTTTGTTTTTGCTAGGAGATTTACCAAGACTGTAACACGTGGTCACCTGTCAACTGCAATAAGTTGTTTTTTAATTTAAGAAAAAAAAATATGAAAAACATCCATTATTGATTTTTTTTTCCTCTCCTTTCAGCTCCCTCCAACGCATTGTACTTTCTAACTGTGTTTTAACATTAGAGAGCAACATCTTACATGGACAGGTAGTGACAGGACAAGGGGTAATGGCTTTAAACTGAAAGAGGGAGATTTAGGTTAGATGTTAAGAAGAAATTCTTCACTTTGAGAGTGGTGAGACACTGTCCAGAGAAGCTCTGGATGTCCTGTCCCTGGAGGTGCTCAAGGCCAGGTTGGATGGGGCTTTGAACAACCTGGTCTGGTGGGAGGTGTCCCTGCCTGTGGCAGGAGGGTTGGAACTGGATGGTCTTTAAGGTCCCTCCCAACCCAAACTGTTGTATGAACATTTACAGTTCTAATTTTCCTGCCTTACTTTAGCTGTGGCAGCACAAGACTTAGTGCTGGTCTCCAAATCAGACCCATGAGGTGAGTTAAGCTGTGTTTTAGAATATTAGTGGAGTGGTCAACATCTTCTGCGTACACTGCTGTAGAGCAACAAAATTTTTGTTCCTTTTGAATACTAATGTTCCTAGTTTGAGTTTTGATGGGATCCCTAGTTAGCCATGGCTTTCAGGGTAGAGCTGTCCTCCCTCATTCCGTTCAAAGTGATTGAGAGACTTCCCAGAGTATTACGGTCTCTAAAACATTGTGTTAACAGAACAAAAAGTGCAAAATCTTCAATGTGTCCAGTTCCTTACCACCCACAGTGGATCTGCTCAAAAAGCAATGGAAATAAGGAGATGTGAGAAGAACTAAGAGAGAACAGGATGATTGCAGGCCAAGCTGCAATTGCTCCAGCTGTTGAACTTGGATACAGAACTGCTCTTTTTACAGTCAGTTGGAGTCTATTCGACTCATATTTTCTTTATGTAGCTTCCACAGGCACTGGTTATAGAAAGAAAGATATGAACAGAAACCATTTTTTAGCGTTAACTGGATGATTTCTGTTTAGCCCACAAAAGTTACATTGTTCAGTAGCAAATTTCTGATGCCACTAGTAAGAACAATGTTTGAAAAATGCTGTTTTAGATAATTTTTGGAGATTACAGCTTCAGGTAAGAAACACACTGTAAGAAAGTTTTAATAATTTATTCTGTTTTCCTTAAATTCCTTCACTGTAGTATGATAAAGAATATTTATGCATGAACACTGTGTATTGACAGTCATGGCCCTTCAGCACACGTTCTGCAGACAATATAATTTGTGGCTGGACATTACAAGAGATTCTTTATTAAATTTAGCAGATTTGTAGCCGTGAAATGCTCCCAAACCCTTTGTGTTTCACTCTGGACTGCATTTGACTGGAATTTAATGTTCAATACTATACAAGTCTTTGTTGTGCTACTGCATTTTAACAAAATGTGTTCCTACTTGGTGTTTTTCTTTTGATCTTTATTTTTTCCTTTTTTTCTTCTTTGAGCACCGAAAGGAGTAACCTATCGAGCTTTTGCTGGAGGATGTTATAAATGAAAATTTAGTAACCATTCCATCAGCTTTGTAACCTGGGCGAAGTGATGTGTGCCTGGTAGTGAATACTTAATGAAGATTTAAAGCATGTTTGAAATTTGTCAGGAAGAAAGCTTCCACTTTGGTTTGCTCTAATTTCAATAAATATTTATCACCTGCTATCAGTGTGAATTTAATACAGTAATAGATACTTTGGAGTCTTGGAACAGAAGAGTTAGATGCGCTTGACCTACTAAATTTGCCTTTTCATTCATGAATGTCAATATAAAGCACAAATAATTAATTTTGTTAGTTTTTTAATCAGGATAAAACTGAGGACTTTCCAGTTATAGCAAACATAATTCTTAAATACATATCTAATGTATCATTACTCCAACTTTGTACTTTAGAAAATAAATAATGAATCATTAAATTAATCATGCAATACTACTTTTTTCCCATTAAAATATCCTCATTGTGATTGTGCAGATTTTGTCACACTTCTTGTGTTCTATGTAGTCTTAAGAGAGGATCTTTAGTTTTGTAAGTTTAGGAGAGCAGTTTTTTTGCAAGGAATTTAAAAGCTGCATATAAATGGCAAATAAAATGTTTCTCAATAAAAGACTGTACAAATATATACGTAGTAGTTTTGTGATGCAACCTAAGTCAAACGCATTTTTTACAGCTGTTTTTCTGAGGATGGAATAGATACGTGATAAAATTTGTTTTGAAATTTAAGACTACATATGCAGAGAGATGCTGAAGCACAGTTTGTTTCTCTTCATTTTGTGCTGCATCCATATGGCTGTATTCACCTGTTTTGGGTGTACAGAAAAGAGGAGCGTGTCACTAGGTTCAGTGAAGGCTGTTAAAGGGTCAGAGTTGTTTGGACAAGGGGTTTGCTCTGCTGAACGGGCCCGTTGCTGGAGCTGCCATGCAGTGGGCAGGCAGTCCTGTTTGGGCAGCCAGCAGCTGAAGGTCCTGAGCAAACTGAGGTGAGGTGAAATGAATGCTGGGAAAAGCATAAAAAATGAAAAGCATATAAGAATGGAATTTGGAGAATATGGCATAGCTAAAGAGAAGTAAAACATTCATACAGTCTTCAGTCAAGGTGCCTACCTACCAAAAAACTGCCTAGTTTTTCATGACACCGATTTTATTTGTCATTTCTCAAATTGAGCAAATAAAATCATGTAAGACAAAAATGCAACATTAATAAAATAAGAATAAAGTAGAATTAAATATCAATCTCCTAGAACTGGTCTTAAGCATCCATTTTTAATTTAGTAATGGTAGCTTTTTATTTTATAGGTGTATCCTACAAATAATACAATTTAGTTTTCTGGTTTAAAGCATTTTTCACATCAAGTAAAAATTTTGTTCTAGTGTGATTTGAATGCAAAAGAAAAAGCTGCAGCATTTTATATGAAAGTAGCAAATGCATTGTTTGAAAATAATTCTTGAATGTGCTCTTTCTTGAATTATCAAGAAGTATTGCTCTCCATTTATATTGCAAAAGCTTTAATCAGTGAGCACACATCACTTAACCAGTTATAAAGAGCGATAAAGGAATCTATAAATTTTGCATTTACAAGATCCTGCAACGAAGGCATTGTAAGTTACTCTTTCTGGGCACCGCAGGTTCAAGCAGCACTGATGTTAAAGAAAACCGCAACATGGACAACGTTCCCCCCAAGGACGGCAGTGTGCAAGGCACCGGGGAGGGGGCTCAGCTTTCCAATGGTGGTAGCAGCAGCAGCAGAAAGCGTCTTTTGGAGGAGGGCAACAATGGCCACTCCAAATTTCGCCCTAAGAAGAGGAAGAAAACGCCAGGTCCCGTTTTGCCAAAGAATGCCCTGATGCAACTTAATGAGATTAAACCTGGTTTACAGTACAAACTGCTGTCCCAAACAGGGCCGGTTCATGCTCCAATGTTTGTGATGGCAGTTGAAGTTAACGGGCAGGTGTTTGAAGGGTCTGGCCCTACAAAAAAGAAAGCCAAGCTTCATGCTGCTGAGAAGGCTCTGCGGTCTTTCGTTCAATTCCCAAATGCATCAGAAGCGCACCTCGCAATGGGGAGGACTCTCTCTGTCAACACAGACTTCACCTCTGACCAGGCAGACTTTCCTGACACACTTTTCAATGGATTTGAAACTCCAGTTCCTGCTGATGCTTCCTTTTACCTAGGGTCCAATGGGGATGGCTCCTTCAGCTCTAGTGGGGACTACGGGTTGTCATCGTCATCTGCTGTAGCGAGCAGTCTTACCCAGTCACCTCTCCCCACACCACCACCGTACCCGACCACGAGCGGGAAGAATCCTGTCATGATCCTGAATGAGCTGCGGCCAGGACTGAAGTACGAATTTCTCTCAGAGAGTGGGGAAAGCCATGCCAAAAACTTTGTCATGGCTGTTGCAGTGGATGGTCAAACGTTTGAAGGATCAGGAAGGAATAAAAAGCTTGCAAAAGCTCGGGCTGCTCAGTCAGCCTTGGCATCCTTGTTTAACATGCAGCTGGATCAGACTCCATCTCGACAGCCCATTCCTAGTGAGGGGCTCCAGTTGCATTTGCCACAGGTGAGAAGCCCTTTGGTGTTTTTCAGCATGCTTAGATAATGACCAGTAATAGCCAAGGTGAATCATTTTGAATCAGCTTCAACATTTCTGCTGTTTATTCTGCTTGGATGGATGGGTGTGTTTATTTGTGTGTGTGCTTGTGTGTGTATACATATAAATATATACATATATATACATATATATAATATATACATATATATATATTTGTATCTATACACACATATAAATACATACATATATATATATATATTTATATGTATACATACACTGCTTGTATTAGGTGATTAATCCGTTTATGTCTTCTGACAATTGTCTGAAATGATTGTGTTCTGCTGGACAGAGTTGTCGCTAATGCTTTTTCAGCTTTGATCACATCATGTAGTAGAGCACAAAGCCCACCTCAACTCCAGCTTACATTGCTGTTTGTGCTGAGGAGAGATTGAACCATGGCTTGCTTGTCTTAGACATCTGTGCATAGATTGAGTTCAAGTCAGGATTTACTGCTTAAGGAAGTATTATTATCTGACACAATTGTTTTTACCAGAGAAGAAAATCATCCTCTTCTGCAAACTGAAACTGTTAGCAGAGCTGAGTAATGGAAGTGAAGGACAGATTAGGTGAAGCTAATGTCACTTATTCCAAGGGTCTGAATAAAAGGCAGAGTTGCAGTGCATGTATCTGTGACCTGTGGTTAAATAGCTGTCATCTAAATGATGGTGCTCTAACCAAATTAGTTAATAACTATATGCAAATTACTTAGGCAAGTAAATTGGGATGAGAAATAGTTTAAATAATTAGTGAAGTAGGGAAGGTAGCAAACATACCGGACAGAGATCAAAAAATGTAAAGAAGCTAGAATTAAGTAATTTTAAACTTTTTTAGTGAAGAAAAATTCTCCCTTATTTGCTTGTGCTTCTCCCCAGTCTAAGTACAATAATGAATGTTTGACTGCCCTCTTTGTACTACATCCATTGGGTCTTTTTAATGATATGTCTGTCTAAATCCATGTGCTTGTTACATATGTATATATACATACATATACATATAAGTTCCCGTGAATTCTTTTCAACTTTCTGTTTATTCTAATGAGAGTTTTGAGGCTTTGACCTTTGGCATCTCAAAAACATTGTTTTAAAGTTCATTAAAAATACTATATGTCTGATTCAATGTCATTCTATAATCTGGGGTTGAAGAGTATATATAAATGTGACTATTATAAGTACATTGTTTCCTCTAGTTGCATAGACAAAATGCATTATTTAGAAATTCCTATATGCTGTTTCTTTATCTTGCATAATTATTGGATTATTTATGAATGTTTCATGCTTTTTCAAATCTAGGATTATGCTATTTCAGGTCTTTATGATTTCTTCGGTATGTTCAGCTATTTCAGACTGCTTTTAAAATAGTGCTTTTAAAGGTGGATTTGGCATCAGACACCAAAAAAAAATCACTGTTTTTTTACATGTTACTAGTTCCTGAATCAGTAAAATGGTGAAAATGGTAACTGCAATATGAAGTAGGAAAGAATAAGAATAATTCTTGCCCTGAATAATTTTTCAGGGCGACTTCTGGTAAGTTTTGTTCTGGGATGGGGAAGGTAGAATCATTATATTCTCTCACAGCTCACATTTTTATCATTCTAAGGGGGTAAAGTTGTTTTTCTGCCCAGCAGATCAATGCATAACAACTTACACAGCCTTTTTAAGGGACTTCAATGGACCACTGGACAGTGATGGGTACTTCTGAGTTCCTTGCTTTGTGAGATTTTGACCTGCATTCTCAGTTCTGTGAACCTATTCGTTGTCCCAGAGTGCCAATCCATAAGTGGGCTGTTTCTGTAGTTATGCTGTGCAAGGTATGCAGAAACTATGTGGCCAATTCTAGGCATTTGAGCTTAAGGTACAGTTTTAAATAAATAAATTTTTAAAAAAAGCAACACATGCAAGCAACTTTTTCCCCCCAGCACTCCAACACTGACCTTGATGCCCATATTGTCTACAACAAAGCATACCTTAGGGCCAGCTTGCATTTTACCTTTCTTGCAGATGTGCATAAAAGGCTACTCCAGTGTGGAAGAGAACCCAGTGTTTGTAGGAGTAATTCAGCATACTACACCATGTGGGGAAGGGGCGGGTTGCTGGTACTGTCTCATTTAGATCCCATTAAAAGTCAGCTATTGATTTTGAGTCTTTTGGTCAGTTTGTAATCAGGACATCCGTTTTCTTTCTGCACTTTGCTGTGTTTTATTACTCTGCTTCTATTTATAATTAGCTGTCAAGGTATTGGAATTGATCTATTACATCATGGTCTATTACAAGTGATTTTGTTCTGGTACGTTTTAGTGAGTAATCAGAGATTTAAGCGTTTGTGATGTTTGGTTGTGCTTTTGTTTTTTTCCTTTTTTTTTTTTTTAACTCGAGTTCTTAAACAGTTGTTTTTAAACAGCATTTAATGAATATATGTAAATATATTAAATTTTGAGATAATCCTAAAGTGGGTGAAGTCACAAACATTGGAGAGTACAGGAGTGATGCAGACGAGGTTGAGATTTGTAACAACCCTTAGACCAAACAAAATAATGATTTTATTTGGACAAATTGCAAACTAGAAACATGCAAGGGGAGAAAAATTCCAAGCACTGAAAGCCCAGTGGAAGGAATGAAAGTATAATGTAGCTCTGCCAATGCAGATGTTGGAATTGCTGCCTGGGTTGCAGGTTCAAAATAATGCATTCTCAGCTCAGAGCTGTGTGGTGAAAAGCAGTGTGTTGCTCCAGACACCTCACTTCTTGAGAGGTGCCATTACCTTCTGGATCTGGTAGGCAGCAGGCAGAAGTCTAAGGTGTCTGCAGCTAATGTGTTAATTTGTAATGCCTTGCGAGAAAAACTGTTAGAGCGGAAAGAATTGAGAGGAGCAAAAAGTTGATTGCTGCTCTGGGTGTTGATTGGGAGTTCTGGGTGAAGTACATGTCAAAAGTTATTTACCTTCTGGTAGATGCAAGCACTCTGGAGAAAATGAAATGTGGGAATACACATGTAAGCTATCAAATGATAGAGAAGGACAGTTGATATCAGAGATTAGCTTATTGAATAGATACGGGTATAATCATTTGGCCAGTAACGTGGGTTATCAAGGTCCTGTGGTTTAATACATTTAAAATCAGTCTGTGCAAAGCAAGCTTATCTGCTTGTTTACAGCTTGACCTTTTGTGATAGATGAAGCACTGTTGCCTGCAGTGAGGAAAATCTCTTTGCTGGGAAAGCGACTTAAACCCAGTAAGTCAGCATGTGCCTCAGAGCAGATGAAGGTACACTGATGAAAATCAGGCCTTGTGCATTTATTACTCTGTGTATTAAAATGGGAGAAATTGTCAGTCCGGTGGGGTAGGGATATGCCTCTCCAAAACAAAGAAAATATTTTTATGGATAGCTACATTTCGTAAATTGATAGCCATCCTCATTTTAGCTCCCATGCCAAGTCCAACAGGATATCCTGTATTGTACAGTAATCCACAGCGTGTACCAAGGGCTCTAAAATGTGTCCTTGAAGTTTTATTCTTTTCTGTGGAAGACAACTACGTGTTTCAACATGCTTAGGTTAAAATCATTAAAACATTTAAAGCACCTCGTTTGTCATAGGTCTAAAGATTTGGTAGGTATCTATGGTTGTTCAGATCTGGAAAAGACAGAGAAATGTGAACAGTATTTTAAAATAACTTCTGAAGACAAATGGGTCACCTGTTTATAGATGAAGTATGGAAGCTGATAGAACCAGCTTTTTGAAAGCTATTATTGTGAAGCCCAAATCTGATTACTGGGGAAAGTAGCATTTCTGAGCACTGAATCATATCAAGAGCCTTACTGGGCCAGACCAAAGCTGGCAGACCCTGCCCAGGTCCTTGCCAGCAGCCTCAGCTCAGGGAAGTGGTAAGATTGCAGGGGATCCTAGTACAGAGACAGTCCCCCATCACCACTGAGCAGTTCCTCGGACATCTCAGGGGCCATGGGCGCTCTGCTGGACTTTTCTATTTCTTCTTTTTTGATCTCTTTCTCACCCAGAGATAAATGTCCCAGAGATCACTTGTTTTCCCTTTGATTTTTTTTTCTTTTCCCTTAGGCACCCACTGTTTCCCAAGGAAGGCTCACACCTCTGTCAGAGGGGGTATTATTCTGTGTCTGAAAGAAAAAATCAGCATGGACAGAGGCCAGTACCAAATGCCCTGAAAAAAAAAATGAGAAAAGGGCTATAGCAGTTCTTACCCAGTATATTCTTCCAACCTTCAGCAGTTTGTGTCTCAAAGATTTTCTTAGCTGGAAATGATGTGCCTTTTCATTTAAGAATCCTTGATGGATTCTTACCCCCCTCACCCCCCCCCCCCCCCCCAAAATTTCAATAATTTCTGGAACTTCTGTAAACTTTTATCTTCTGTAGCACCCTGCAGCAGTTAGTTCCACCATTTAAGTATGTATTTTGGGAAAAAGGGTCTCATCTTGTTTGTTTTGAACCAACTGCATGCATCCTGGTGTGTCCCAGTACAATGATCTCTCTCCCAGTAATGGGCTTTTTGCCAGCAGTAAAGAAGGCCACCTGGGGATTTTCAGTGAAGTATTGGTCAAGGCTGCTCCATCTGCAGCCTTGCAGATGACGGTTTCCATCAGACTGGAGGAACCTGATGGTGGAGGGTATCCACTGACATCCTGTGTTAGGAAAACCTCAGCATAAGCTTTTTAATGGTATTTCTTGGATTTCTTTAAACTGTTTACTTAAAAAGATTAGCCTGAATGCAAAGATGTGGAAACGAGAGACTTGGAGTTGTAAATATTGAAGTTTAAAAACAGTTATTTTGATTAGCGAAAGCTGGACTGTTGTGAGAGAAAGTAACTTGAGCTACATAAAGAAGCAGTGTAGTTGCAGATGAAATAAATGTAAAAATCCAATAGAGGGAGTACTTTTAAATACTCAACTAATTATATTGCAAATTCAACTTAGGGCAAAAACATCCTGTATATTGCTGTAGACACATTAAAGCAAAATGTTAAGGAGAAAAAGTGTCCTGAGAACCAATGCTGTAATGTGTGGTTTCACTTGAAGTGCTATGTTAATCCTGGTTTAGCCTCGAGGGTGGGGGGAAAGGTAGAAAAGAAGTATTCAAATGTAGAAAAGATGTACAAATTAGTTATGAAAATGATTAGAGATCTGGGAAGGCTTCTTCTGCAAGGATACTGAGAAGACCTATGCAGCTTATTGAAAAAGGCAGCTTAGCACATACAGGAGAATTAGAATGTAACAAATTCAAGCCTAGTATAAAGATAAAACTGAATATGAAAATTAATGAAAAACGTGTTGAAATAATTGCTATAGAATTGAAAGAAATGTTGAAGATACACTTGCACAAGCAGTCAGAGAATCTGCTGCCAGGCAGGAGTTTCTTTAAATAAATACAGGAAACTTTGGAGAACTAGAAAATAATTAACCTGTTTTATTAGTGTAGATATATTTGCACCTCCTCTGAAATGTGTGTGCTGGTCACTGTCAGAGGAGAGATAATGGACCCAGTTGATCCTGATTTTACCTACTGTGGACACTGCCAGTGCTCATCAGCTTGTGAAAATTCACATATGCCTTCAGTTGTGAAGGTAAGAAGAAATGAAGTTGAGGGAGAACATTTGTGCTTGAAAGGAAGGAGGACCACTGTAGATCCACAGAGTGCACAAAAGACTGGGAGGTCTTCAGTCAGTTCTCCAGTGAGACCTGGGTGCTGTCAGCCCATGTAGTGCCCCAGCTCCAGCTGCCTGGGTGCCCCATCACATTGATGCTAACCAGCGTTTGTCTGCGTGGAACATCTGTGCTGTGTTGGGAAGATCTCTATGGCCTACAGAGGCCTTCCTTCAGATCCAGACAGACCAGGTTCAGAATATTTTAAAACACAGCCGATCAGGGAGGGTTTTCTGATGCAAAATTGCTGCAAAATATTTATTAACCCAAATAATTTTGTATGTGTAGAAAAGAACTGGTTTCACTGCAACTTCATCAGGGAAAGGAACAATGCACCCAAAATAGCTTTGAGCTCACACGCCTTAATGAGCAAACTGTCAGCTATTTTAGGTCTTTCCTTTTTTGAATTACCCAACTTTGAATAATGATTTAATGCAGGAGAGTGCATTGAGAATCTCTGTCAGATGTTAGGGCGCTCATTGGGAAGGTGAGAGACGAGTTCAATTTCTGCTACAATTAGTATTTATTTATATGAAAAGGAATATATAGAGAAAGAGAAGTGAAAGATCCATACCCAGACAGGTCAGTGGCCTAGTCTTGATGTGGAGCTTTGTGTCCTTGATTTGAAATGATTTGAAATGGGGACAGCAAGGTCATCATTTTAGGTCAGTAAGTCTTGTTCCCTGTTGTGCAGTGGCCTGATCATAACCTGCATGATTCTCATCCAGTTCCTACCTTCCCGTTTACCAAAAATCTGTGTCTTCTGATGATTCAGTTATCTCTGCTCTATGTCACGTGGTGATGGCAGAGAAATTGCTGGTAAGGCTGTCGTAACCCTGTCTGGAGTCCCAGTAAGGACTCTGCATTCTTTAATACACATATCAGTTATTCAAGGTTTCATTTGTCCCTGTGACTTTTTGTTCCCAGGTCATACAGAGATTGTCGTGTGGCTGGGCTTGGAAACTGTTTCTGGGAAAGCACCTAGTCAGGACCGTGCTCTGGAGTAATGATTTATATGTTCTTTCAGAATCTGGCATTTATTTTCAGTGCCCTTGAAACAATTTTAAGGTCTACAGATTGTTAAAGCTAGTCAGAGAAGTTTGGAGATTTCTTATCTAGTAGGATCTCTATCTCATTTTCACCACCTCTTGCTTATCAGGAGTAAAAGGAGTTAAGGTGAGGACCTGAGTTTATAAGCATGTTTCATGTGGTGAATAATTTTTTTTCCTGGTGCCTTTATTTCCAATGGGCCTGAACACAAGACAACAGAACAAGATAGACCATTTTTTTTGAGAAACTTTGCCTCCTTGTTTTTGGAGGTGGTCTCAGCGGACTGAGTTTGCCATGATGGCCTCCTTGGTACAGAGCCCTTGCTCTTGGCTAGGCTTCCTCTGTGGTTTCCCAGGCCCTTGCCTGACTTTATTTCTGAGACATCCTCCACCATAGGTGTATGTTAGGTGTATGTTGCTCATCTCCCTTGTAACCTTTAGTAATCTCACTGCAATAGAGAGGCCACTTTTCAGCCCTCTCTCCTCCCTTCTCCTCTCTCTCTCCTTCCATCACTTTTCTCCTTTTTATAAAACTGGATTCAGAATATATCCATATTAATTTCAGAAGCCATAATAAGGGTCAGTGAGGAAGAAGTTTCTATTTCAGTTTTTTAATTCAGGAGACTAGTAGCTTACAAATCTTACTGTGAAGTTGAGAAAATTGTAGGGTTAACCTTAGAAAGCTCATGTTATCTACAGCTGTTGCCTTCAGCTGTTATAATTCTTAGTCTTTCTGTGAGACTATTTTAGAGTATTCACCGAGTATAATAATAATAAGCATGTTCAGCATCTGGGAAGTGTATGTAAAGCTACAACAATTGCCTAATACAAGCTTCTTCAGAACTTTAAAAAATCTTCTCTATCCCTCAGTCTACAAATACATAAGCAAAAAACCTCTCTTAACATCTGTCCGGAGACCAACTTCATCAAGGCTCCCTTAGCCTTCATTTAAAGGAGAAAGGAAAGTGCTTCCCCCCGTGCGGGACTGTCATTTTTTACCTCTGATGTAGCACCTGTCTGTACTTGGTTTTGCCCAGATGCGAGCTATAGTAGGGGGTAGCAATGGTGCACGGTGTTCTGATGCTCTGCTTCCCATCCCCTCCACTGTGCTGCAGGAACCAGCAGCCCCATGATGGGACCAGCACTGAGCCTTCGTGCTGGTGCCCCGAAAGCCAGGTGCTGAAATAAGCACAGGAAGGCAGGAAGAATTTACCCCAGTGTGATTTTCAAGGACTGTACCTGCTTTAACTGCAGCTCTAAACCAATGCATCTAAATCTCACTGAAATGTGATGGGACCACTCCCATGACTGGAGTGCTGCAATGGATGGCTACAAGCTAGAGAGAAGCTTGTGCCTCTACAGACGTGATGGTAGCCTCTGAACAAAGTTGAGCTTCTGAAAAATTTTTCAATCTGTTGATAAGAGTTTCTGAATTGTAGTCCATTCAAATGCATTGAGAAAATTTGTATTCACAATGTTGAGAGTCTTCTGATTCTACAAGTCATGTGGTGCAAAACATGGGCTGAAGCTTGGTGCAAATGTGACCTCAGTCACCACTGACTGCTAGTTGCTCTATGCCCCAGTCAGATTCTGGAAAAAGACATCAAGCTCCAAAATCATGACACATGAGCTGTAGTTATTGCTTCATTGGCTGCAAAGGCTTTCCCAGAAGGAAGTCAACATTGAGAGTTCCTGTGTTTCTAGTCCTCTGTTTCTAGTCTGTCAGTTCTCATGAGCATTGTTAAGAAAGCAGTGGTGAATCAGGCTGGAAGTCTTCAAGCCTTTTCTTTTTACTTTTCTTTTGACTTTGTCAGTCTGGTTTTGGAACAGATTATGCTCAAGATTTGTCAGCACTGTGGATTTTCCTTGGGCTGTCTCTGGAGGTGTGGTGATTTTCTTCTCATACAGAAAGGTCCTGTGGTTAGTTCATAAACAGAAGCATCTCAGCCCCAAATGTCCTTCTGGGCTTGATTTAGTTGCTTATTCATGTGTTTAGCGTTGTATAAGACGCTCTCAGGTATCTAAAGCATCGGTGCAGCACTGGCAGACCTGGTGCAGGACCTGTGCACTTCTGAATCGTCCGCCTGTGGGCCAGATGTAGCATCTTGAATACTGCCAGCTGTCAGCGTGCAACCACACCCAGTCTTTTATGCCTGGCGCTGCATGGAAGGGATTTAATGCCAGGCTGCAGGAATCTGCATGTAGAGATGTTTAAACCTGGGTTTTCCTGTGGGTGTGAAAGTCTGAAGTCCTGTTATGGTCAGTGCATGCCTGGGGGTGTGACGGTGTCTGAAAGAGTCATCATCCTTAAATGGCCTCTTCTTATGGACACTCTTAATTTGTCTAAAAACAGTGCCAAAAAGGGTTTTCCTGCATTGCAGCTGCTTCTGTTTAACATGTAACTTTCCTTTCGAAGTGATCGACTGTGCTGCTGGGTGTATCACTGGGGCACTGGACTTTGTGTAGTACTTGCGGAAAACAGGTAGTACCAACAACAGATATTTACACGGTGGTTTTTACTCAAAACTAATGTTGCATAGATTGCCCTGGTTTTCAGAGTCTTTTCTGGTGAAAATTCAGGAATTTGAGTTTGATTCATCTCTAGTTATTATAGTTCCAGCTGCCTTAAAATCAGCAGGTGAGATTAGCTGCAGTGTTGAACTGAACCATCATCGGAGTTCAGCAAGAGCAGGAATGGTATCTTGAAGTTTTCATTAATATGAATTTAGTCCCCGTAGAGCCTGAATGATGTTGCTTGTCAGCACAACTGGCAAGTTACAGCTCTGTGGCTATTGTTCAAGTTTTCCTTAAGGTGAAAGAGTTAAGTCTTCCTAATTTTCAGACAGGTAGGTTGTACAGTGATGTCTTACACTCTTAAATTTGTATGTCTTATTAAAAAAAAAAAAAAACACAAACAAATAAAAAACAAACAAGAAAACTCTTTTGAAAACAAAATCATTCTTATTTATGCAGTAACTGGGTAATTAATTTGATTGTTATAAAAGGTTTCTGTGTTGCTTTGAAGAGGCTGGTTTTGCACTTCAATCTTTCTTTCAGGTCCAACACTGTGGATGCTGAAATGAGATATTTTGAGGTTTGAGCATGAAAATACTGACTCATCTCTCTATTCAGTTGTTCTCCAAAGCCTCAAAAGTTCATAGTGATCATGAGTGTAAGGTATTTTGATGCTTAACATAAGGCTATGTGACCCTGTCATGGAGCACAAAGAACTCTATTTTCACATGTAGTGAGCTCTGAGTGTTCAGTGTGCCTGAAAATTGGACCTAGCCAACTCCTTGACATAGTGCAGATGCATCAAAATCTTTGTCCAGTTTTAAAGCAAACAATACAAACACTTTTAATATGTTGTGTCAAATCATTTAAAAGTGCAAATCTTTATAACCTAATGCTATTGTAGCTTTTTTTAGTTGTTTAATTTTCTAATGTTCATTTCTGTGTGATCCAACAGGTTTTAGCAGATGCTGTTGCACGCTTGGTAGTAGATAAATTCAGTGATTTGACAGAAAATTTCACATCTCCACATGCACGTAGAAAAGTCCTTGCTGGAATTGTCATGACAACAGGTAAAGAAAAAAAAAACTGTTTTAGCTGTCTAAATACCAGGGCTTTGTTTGCATTCTGGGAAACTATATTCTTTCTTCAGTCAATCAGTATTGAAATATATTTTTACTGTTTACTCTTCAAGGTGCATTAAATGTAGCAATTAAATCTTGGCTAAAGATGATTAAAGGAAAATTAGATCTGCAAGTGCATCTGTTTCTGGAGCTCCTGTCTTCTGCGTAGTTGAGACTTCTGAGATAATTCATGGTCTACAAAATGCATGAACCTTTTAAAATGAGACATTGAACTTTTTGAAAGTAAAGCTAAAATAAATTTCACCACATTGGTCACACGGATGGCATTCTTGTTTTTGGCATAGTATATAAGAAATTATGATTGCTTTCCAAATCTTTAAGGTTTTGCACTTTGTTAGTTTGTCTTGCTGTATTTCATTCTCAGTGCTTTGTGTCTCAGTCATTTTAGGAGGGGTAGCTGGCCTCATCTGTGTTTTTTTTTAAGGTTGTACTTTGATGAGTATTTATTTCATAATCAGTGAGAGCTCAAACATCCCATTCCACGTGTCCCATTCCCTCACTAATTCCTAGCTATGCCCCTTACATTGGCAGTGCTGCGGCACAGCCAGATGGTGGGCAATGCTGTCACTGAGCTGTGTTCAGGACCACTGCTGGTTTGCTCTTTCCCACACCCACACACAGCTTCCCATGAATCTGCACCACTTCAGGCCAGGATGCACACCGCAGCTAACTCTACGCATTGGCAGTCTAGGCTCCCTTGCATTGGCACCTCCAGGAGATGATCTTGTATTGTGGATGGACCCTAAACTTCAGGTGCCTGGGGCGTGTTGAATATGCTTCTTCCCGCTTGTCCATACTGCAGTAAATATTCTTTTGGATGAAGACAGCAGAAGGCATGTAGCAGGGCCAGCTGCTTTCTGTATCTGGTGTTTTTTGCTTTGTTTTGGTAGAGGGATGCAACATTGTGACCTGTCATTCCAAATTCTTCATGGAACTGACTGTTTTAATGACAAAGGTAGTTGTTTGTATAGAAAACATGCAAAATATTTTTAATTCAATTGTGCAGAATTATTTAACACCAAGAACTACGTCTCTAGATGGCCTGTACTGCTGATAAGCTTTAAAATGGTTTAAGCATTTGAACTTCATTATCTAGTGTTACTTTTCATGTTGATGGTTTAATACCCTTCTATTCTGTCTTTTTTTTTAAATAAATCAGTGCCTTTTAATAATACAAATTTCTAAAGATGCTGTTAATATCTGCATATATGGCCAAACGGTTGCCATGCTGTAAGCCAACTGGCTGCCTGGGCTCAGAAAAAAAGCATCGTCTTTGGAGATCAGGCTTTAATAACTCTTCCTGAAGCATCAATTTTTCCCTGCAGGTTTTCAATGTCTAACTCATCTGAGCTCCAAAATGAAGAACTCACAAGAAACATAGATCATACTGGTAGAGGGAAGATAAGTCTGAGTGAAGCTTTTGGTTTAAAGAAAAAATCAGAAGAAAAAATATTTATTGAAAAGAAACAAAGAAAAGAGCCTTGTTTGAATTCTGCAGGACGATCTCTTGCTAAATTGCTTGTGATTTTAATTGCATCTTCATTCTAAAATTTTGTTTTGTCAGGTACAGATGTGAAAGATGCTCTGGTAATAAGTGTTTCTACAGGAACAAAATGCATCAATGGTGAATACATGAGTGATCGTGGTCTTGCATTAAATGATTGCCATGCGGAAATTATATCTCGACGGTGCCTGCTTAAATTTCTATATACACAACTTGAGCTTTATCTAAGGTAAGCTTATGGGAAGATAAGCTGACCACATGGAGCTGTAAAGCTGTCAGAAAATGTCTTCTAATTATTTGAATCTGAAACACTTGTCCTGACATGCCCTGCTGAAACGAACTGTGTAAAGTAACACCTGCTGCATTAGAATGTTTAACTGAGAACTGAAGCTCTTTGCCCTAAAGTTTGAATTGAACAAAACATGTATTCAGTTAGGTGTCAATCTTGAGAGGAAAGCACAGACAAAATTACAGGGAATCGTTTTGTAATCTGTAAACAAAAATCTAAATCAAAATAATCTCAAGTGATCCGATGTGTGATGTTGTTTTGTTTTCTGGTAAATCCCTGAAAGCTCACTGGGGAATGTAAAAGGCTCTCTATTTCTTGCCTCCATTCTTTTTTTCATTTTTTAATTTGTAATAACTTGTTAGAGTTATATTATAAGATTTCCAGACATCATGTGTTTAATGCCTGTTGAGACTGACCAGCTTATATTATTTGTACGTTAATTTTGGTTTTGACTATATTTTTGTTCTCTGTTTCAGCAATAAAGATGATCAGCAAAAATCCATTTTTATCAAATCGGAACAGGGCGGGTTTAAACTGAAGGAGAATGTGCAGTTTCATCTCTATATCAGTACGTCTCCTTGTGGAGATGCTAGGATTTTCTCGCCACATGAAGCAGCACAAGAGGGTATGATAGCAGTAGTATTCTAGTATTGGAGTTTAAAGTATTATCTGAGCATGTACTAGTGATATGGTTATGTAGCTAAATTGCAAAGAGTGATAGAAATTGTCATGTAAGCCAGCAGCTACATAGGCTTTAATAGACTCTTCTTATTGTAATGCTATCTGTAAAATATTTTGAGAATATTTTTCAGTTGATTGTAAGCAGTTTTTGTCGTTTAGATCAAGGGGACAGACATCCAAACCGCAAGGCAAGAGGACAGCTACGAACAAAAATAGAATCTGGGGAAGGAACAATCCCTGTGCGCTCTACTACCACTATCCAGACGTGGGATGGAGTATTGCAAGGAGAAAGGCTACTTACTATGTCATGCAGTGACAAGATAGCAAGGTGAGATGCTAAATAATTGTTTTTTCAGTGGAATAAGAATGGAGGGTTGCATGACAGCTGCAGTGAATGTGCAGGTTATTGCTTGGTTTCCTTGCTTAGATGTAGCATGGCTGCAACTCCAGTTATGAAGCTCTGATTCTTCACCTGCAGTTGGTGTCAGACCTTCTGCTGGCTTCAGAGGCGAGGTGAAAACATTATATATCATTTTAGCAACTTAAGTCATGACAGCCTTGTTTTGTAATTTTCACTGGAAAATATCAGATGAATGCCTTTTTTTTTTCTAATGTAGTATGGCATTGGCAACACAGTGTCAGTGCAATAAATCTATTAGCTGTAGCTGATTAATTTCCTCTGATTATATATATCCTTGTATATCAATAGTACAGATGTGTTCCATGGATAAATTTAGATTTTTATTATTTTATGCAGGGAAAAAGTGTTCCAGTTAAAAACATGTCCATTGATGGTCATTTTTAATTTCTAGCTTCAAAATTATTTTAATGTTAGTTTTAATATTTTACTGTAAATAAATATTTTGGTTCCAGTACTAGTACTTTTATTTATACTTTATCTGATATATTCTTATTCTTTGTTGTCATTACTGACAGACAAAGATTTTTGAAAACTGTGGACAGACAGATGACACCCTGTACCCCACCCCCAGTTTAGCAGCAGTAAGCTTTAAAAAGTACCAGAGGTCTGAGAGAGTTGCTGGAAGATGGTAGTATTATTTAAATGAGCCTGTCTGATTGCAGCCTCTTTGTTCTCGTGAAATAGATGAGAAATGCCAAGTTTTTCAACTGATGATATTTTAATTATTTTTTAGTTAAAAAACCTGTGCTGATCTGTCAAGTCATACTTAGTCTGATTCAGAATTTATTAAGTCTATTTTAACAAAGAAAATAAGTGGAAATATAATTGTGAACTGTGTACACCAAATCAAAAAATACAGGATGAATGTTAGGTGATTGCTTTTTTCCTCTAGTCTTGTCTCAAGTAATCAGCATCTTTACTGAAGGAAGACACTTTAGTTTAAATCCTTCTAACACAAATAGATAGGGCCACTCAGAAGCCACCGTATTGGGTTGTTGAAAGGCAATTTTACAAAAATGACATTGAAGTTTTTTAATAATATTTTCAATAGTTCATCAAATGGATTTCCCAGCTTCATGTCAATAACTTCTCTTAACCATCCAGTGTGGTATTCATGCTGCATTCATTTGACTTCTTTTATCACATCATCGTTGCTGTTAGTGAAATTAAAACTTGAAGACAGTTATTGAGCTAGAACACATTTGACTATTTTGTTGATTTTGTGTGATGCAGAACAGAATCCATCTCTCGCTTGCGTAGCTAGCTGTCACCTCTCCTTGGGGCTAATGGGAATAATTTTGTTTGTGCCAGTGAAGGAAGCAAATAGAACCCCTTGACACAGAACAAAGACTGTATGACGGGTAAGGAGGCCCAAATTTTCATATTCTTTTTTTCTTTTCTGTTTTTCTTTTTTTTTTTTTTTTTTTTTTACATTTCCCTGACATTTATGACCATGTTTTGTCCATTTAAATTTGAAAGAATGCATTGCTATGTAGTTTCCAACAGTCAGTGCTCCAGAATGCCCTTGCCCTGTGCACTTCCACTGAGCTTTCCAAAAGGTTCATGGTCCCAGCGTGGAAAACACATGGATGAATAAAGCGTGCAGGATTGCATGTGCAATCCTGAGCAGGAAAGCTCTTTGTATCTGAACAGCCATATCTGTGTGGATTATATGTATAACCCAAGCTGTTACTTTCAGCCTCTGAGTGCTTTGTTGCAGTGTGCTGTCTAGCACCCTCCTGAGCCTGGTAGGAACCCCCAAGAAACTTGCAAAACTTCTGTTAAACTTCTCTTTTTCTGGAAAAAAACAAACAAACAAAAAAACTAAATAGTAGAAGGTCTGTAGTTACTGCTGCTCATTACAGTGATGGGCAAAGCTCACCGTTAGTAACGGGTGAGCTCTAATGCAATAGTGGATGGAATTCCTTGGGCTGACTTCAGGTGCTGATTGTACATTGGCAGACTTGGCCATGCTGAGCCAGGGTTTGGATTGTGCCACAGGCTGAGTACAGGACGTGTGAAACAGGCTTTGGCTGTGGAACAACATGGGTCTTCTGCTTCCCTCCAGACAGCTCAGCTCACCTCTTCTTCACCAGTTTAGTTGGAGGCAGATACTCAGCACCCCTAAATGACCTCCTGAAGGGACACTTTCTGCTTGTGCTGGAAGAGACAGGGGAAAAAAAAAAGAGAAAAAGTTAAGAGATATGGGAGCTGTGCTTTAGGTAGGAAGGAAATGAGGGGTGCCAAAATCTAACTTGCACTGATGTCACCAGGAGAAAAATGAGAAATAGCAAAAGGCCTGCATAGGTAAAAGTGAATGTAATTCCTTTTGGATCAGGAGCATTAGAACAGGATTGTCCTAGTGTGTTAGTTCATGGCGATGTTTCAGGGTGGTGATATTCTGTGACAATAATACCTTTTGGGGGGACATTAATATACATGCATTTGTTTTAAATGTATCCTAGGCTTTATTATATCCATGGTGCTTTATTATGCATATTTTTGTCATTCTCTGATATGTTTTTCCCCCAACATTCATTTCAAGTTTTTCAGCTTTGAATAATTACTTAATTTCTCACAAAACATTTCAGTTGAGGTTTGCTGTCTTGCTAAGCAGAACAAAATGGTTTTTCACCCTGTTTCCTAGCTAAGAAGGCTCTAGGAATTAAGAAGTGATTTAATTAAAAAGTGGTCCTGTTGTATAAAGGAGAAATTATTGGTGCTGTTCTGCTCTAAAGAATGTTACTTCTGATAATCTTTGGTGTGAAATGACGTCATGTGCCCATGTACTGACCTTGTTTTGCAGTATTTAGAGTGGGATATCCGAATGGAAGTTTATAACTGTCTGTCTATTTCCCTGATGGCTTTTCCTTCTTTACCCCACCATCCAGATTTCTTGGACTGATGAGGTTGCACAAAAAGAACTTAAAATCCTGTATGTGCTCACTAAAGGCTGTACGTATGTTCTGTTTGTGCCCATCAAGCTTTTTTCAAGTTTGAGAGTCATTTTATAATGGAAAGCTCCATGACAGAGCTGGTGTGATTTCTGAACAGTTCTTAGTCCAAATGACGGATTAGAATGCCTTAATTTTGATACGTGATGGCTGTGTGATGCCTAGGTGAAAAACCTTGGGGAAAGCAGCAGGAAAACACTACCCAGCATCATGTAACCACTCAAACCAGTGACTTGAGTCTTGGCCCAGGCTCACCAGTATGCCACAGATCCAGGCAACACTGGGAGAGCTGGGACAAATCAGAGCTGTGCAGTTGACAGCCTAGGTTCAGCTACAAGGGAAAACAAATTCTCTTGTCTGTAATTGAAAATCTGACCTCAAGATAAATAAAAAGACGCTTGTGAGAAGTGCTGCTGTAAAAGATCATAGGCTTCTTGTGCTTGGTGACTTGTGTCAGTGTGGGGCACTGACTGAGCCACTTGAGGTAAAAGACTGACTCCGGTTCCCATGACGATGTTGCTTCCTGTGTATGCTGTGAAAAGGAGGCACCGATCATAGAGATTCAGTTAATCTCGTAGGAAAGCAGAGAGAAATCAGATTTGAACATGGCAGAAAGGAGGTCATGTTTAGATTAATTAAATCATCTCTTCCTGTTCATTCTGCAGCATCTAATAGCATCTAAGTGGTGAATATAGAATAGGAAAACCAATGAGTACGATAATTTTGTAAAATCACATGTCCCCAGGGTGGTGCTCAGCTATAAAACCCTGGTTGTAGCTCTCAAGCGAGCATGCTACACAGAGAGTAGCATCTGTAAGTAGACAGGAGCTGACCACTATTAATTTGCAACTTCATTGACCAAAAGTTATATATGTATTTATGGATTACTTCAGTGCAGGTGAGGCAGGAGGCAGGATGTGAATCCAGCTATGTTTGTGGGAACAGGCAGTTGTTTGCTGTTGTGTAGGCACTACTATAGGAGACTGAGACTTGGATTGGAAATGTTCGGATCTACAGAGCTGTTGTTGGGGTCTAGTCTGTAAAGATGGTGAGATGTTGCAGTTGGAAACAGCATTTCTGTGAATGCCTGTGTGCAAGGTTACTTCGTAGATGAGGTAGAGGACATGGCAAAATCTTGATGACGGCAAACATTTGGTCTTTTCGTCTTATTTTGTACCTAAGTGTTCCTGGGGAATTCTAAGCTGTAAAGCAAAGTGTGGACACAAAGCCTGAGCTATGCTCCCAAGGAGACAACTCAGCAGCATTTTCTAATTGGTGTAATTTTTGATTCTGAAATCTGAAATTTTTCAGATCACTGAATTTTTTTATGCAAAACAAATACTCACTAGAAAGCAATGTTTTTATACAAGAAAATACTTCATCAAAAACAATTATCTGTTGGTACAATTTTTATGGAAAATTTTCAACAAAATAGTAGTGTGTAGGTCAGACCAGATGTAACTTGTTTCTCATCACAATATTCGCTACACCTTGCATCATTTTGTTCAGCAGAATAGCCCCACTGAAATCAATGAGTTTATATTACAGAAAGAAGTATCATTGGTTTGGTGCCTACTCGCTTTCTAAAAGCAAGCTAACTAAAAGCTAATTTTGGGAGTATGCTTTCCGTAGTGTATTCTCTGATGACGACACTGTTTTAGGAGATTAACATTACCCATGATGAGCTGCTGCATTCTCCCTGCGTACTGCAGCTCCCTGCCTCTCTCAGTGCAGTTGTTTATGGAGCTGTGCTGTAAACCAGATAAGAGAAACTGCATTTTCAAAATACAAGGTCAGTGCTGTGACTTACAGCACAGCTCTGGCAAGGCACAATGCAGGGGCAGCACCTGATGGTGCTTTTTATGTTCTGACCTTTCCAGTGGCAAGCAGCTCTCTACCTGCCTGTTTTTCAGTACATATATATATATATATATATATATAAAACTTGAATCATGTCACTGGTCTGACTTTATGGAGAGCCATACAAGCAATTAAATTAGAAGACAGAGGAGCATCAAGGTTGTGATATGCAGAGTCCTCTTCAATTAGACTTAGTCCTGGGGGAATGATGGAGTACAGCTTCATGCTACAGATTACAGCATCCTTTGTCTGTAATCCTCCCTATGCTTTTTAACTGTTTGAGCTGCTCAGTGGCCAAATTGATGGATAAACTTATCATTTCTATTGTCTTGTCCCAGAAAAGCAGCATCAGCTAATATGTGTGGTGATGGGAACACAGCAATTCTTAATCCAGGTGCTAGTAAGGGCCACTGTGATATGTCAGCTATTACATCTA
Organism: Cygnus olor; assembly: GCF_009769625.2. Classification (NCBI taxonomy): domain Eukaryota; kingdom Metazoa; phylum Chordata; class Aves; order Anseriformes; family Anatidae; genus Cygnus; species Cygnus olor. Next base: position 11,805,417 of record NC_049174.1, on the reverse strand, counting down.
AGGAAAATGGAGAGCTATGGTTTTGATATGTAGCTTTTGTTTACCTTCTTATGCTTAAGTACTTTCCTAACTGTTACTAGAAGAGCTTTAGAATATTTTTTTTTGCCCTGCCAAACACAGTAGTGGTTATATATCATCTCATTGAGGCCCTGGTAGAGAGTGAAGCAAACTACTTGGTGACTGTGTCATGAAAAGCTGCTCGGAAGTGAAGAGAATCAGGTTAGGACAAGTAAATAAGCTTTTGTTTGAACGCACTGGCATCACATCAGGTTGCCTTTCCATGCATTGTGCATCACTTGCAGAGCTGAAGGTGAAGGGGATATTGCATGCTGCTGAACCTTGGATGGTGCTCAGCTGTGGGTATCCCTGTCTGCACAAGATGCCCCACCTTCCCTTGCATTAGAATTCTGTCTCACTGGTGGAGATCTGACCAACCAAACAAATGCGATCTTACTCAGGTACTGAATAAATCACCATTAACTGTAATGAGGTCAAGACACACAACTCAAATAGAGGCACCTGTTTTTAAGTGTTAGCCTAGAACTAAATCCTGTGGCTTGTGGTTTGCAGCAACATAAAAGCTGTTATTTAAAACATTAATTTTGGTTTGAAATTTTATAATCCTTGTGAAAGAAAATCTCTTAATTCTTGTGGTAACTTAAAATCTGAACATTCAGAATATCATATGAATTTTATCAGAATATGTCATCAGAGGCACTGGTTTTATGCTCAGCTAGACGTATTTTTCCAGTGTAAAGTTTTACACTGGAGGATGTCTCCCTGCCTACTGAGGCTCTTTTCCCCTTCAGCAAACTCTTCTCTGTGAACTGTACCGTAGGCATTTCAGTATTGCCATTAACATAATGCAGCAGTCCAGCATTCTGTCTAATCTTGTGCTTTAGTGCATTTTTGTTGTTGTTGTTGCAAATGTCGTGCCATTTTTTTGTTTTAATGGTGAGACAAGTTATTGCCTGGGTCCAGTATGCTCTGTGATCTGCACAGTAAGATATGGACCGAAGATCAAGTCATTTTGTGCAGGAGTACTGCATCTTTGCCCATGGCTGTTGCAGAAGTGATTTTAACTGCTGATTTAGTGATTGGAGACATTTCTGCCACTATCACGTTTTAGAACCATCAAATGTTCCTACCTGAGCACTGTGCCATGGCCAGGGTCGGCGTCCATTCTGCTGCAGCGTGCATTGCAGAAGAAAGCTTTGTTTCTGTGTTATAAAACCAATGTGAGCATTGGAGGGTCTGGGTTTGCAAGCTAGATTTACATAGCATTGGTTACTTCACCCTTTTCTCATACTATTTTACATATTAACATGAAGAAAAAAAAACATTTTGTTAGGTGTTTCTTTGGCTTGGTGGAAAAGGCAATACAAGAAAGCTGGAGAGGGACTTTTTGTCAGGGAGTGTAGTGATAGGACAAGAAGTAATGGCTTTAAACCAAAAGAGGGTAGGTTTAGATCAGCTATCTGGAAGAAATTCTTTACTCTGAAGGTGGTGAGGCACTGGAACAGGCTGCCCAGAGAAGCTGTGGATGCCCCATACCTGGAAATGCCCAAGGCCAGGCTGGATGGGGCTTTGAGCCACCTGGCTCAAATGGCAGAGGGGTTGGAACTGGATGGGTTGGAACTGGATGGGGTTTAAGGTCCCTTCCAACCCAAACCATTCTATGATTCTATCCTGAATTTATTAACATTTTCTTTGATAAATTTTTCACTCTCAGCTCTGCATCTCATGGTTTGTAATGAACCTATACAGATTTGGCCCACTAACTTCAAAATAAGTTTCAGTAAATTTTAGTGCTAAATTGACAGCTTTTGTTGACAAACATTCTGACATGTCATGCTTGTAAATTGGCAGGAAGAGTCAGTTTTACCATTTCAGGTTTCAAAAGGCTTGTGTCTTTTTGAAAATTGATGCATATTATTGGTATAGCTACTTCTCAGTTTATATCTGTAGAGGTTGTTTTTGCTGTATGTGCTAATGTGAGTGAGAAATTAATGTTAGCCAGAAAGAAGTACAGTATAAATAGGAAAAAGCAAGAAAGCCTCTGCATAATCCTTTTTGCCTCAGTTACAATCTACGGAACTTCATTTGGGTTTCATGTTTATCTCTGACTCACTGCCAGTTTCTGAAATGGTTATTTATTTCTATGGATAATTATATCTTTTATTGTAACACTTGAAATTTAAAGGTAATTTAATAAACCTAATCACTATCCAACCCTGCCTGATCAATTTTACGAGGTTGAGGCTTTGCGTGTATAAATGGTTTCTACAAACCTTGTATTTACAGTTGCTCTGAATCCATTGCTCACAGTGATAAAGCCCACCCCAGCAAAACCAGCAGGCACGTGCAGTTATTACAGAATAGGAATTAACTGTAATACAGGTTCGTGTAGTTCACCTTGCAGAAGTTTGTTCAAGTGTCTAAACTCCTCATTTCAATTAAAAGACAAACTTCAGCTTTAACTTTGCCAGAGAAGGTCACCAAGTGTGGAAGGTGGGGAAGAAGCAGCAAAACACAAACTCTAGAAATACTGAAGATGGAAACAAGGGAAAAAGGGGTCTGGCAAAGGTTTTGTTTAGGGAGCCATGGCTTGCCAGAGGAATACTCTGGCTTTTTTTTTAAATTTCCATCCATCACTCAAGTACTGTTGAAGAAAAATAAGATGTAATGCGCCTAAGCTAAGGAAGCTTAATTTATGTTTCAGATACAATTGTAAGAACCCAATTTGCTATGATTACTCTTGGATTCTTTCCAAATGTTTCTTCCATAGTATTATCTGTCTGTAGTAGTCCATATCCTTCTCTATCCTGCATGTAGGTAATATTTCAAATAACAAGAAAACACTATTGTGATCTATTTGGCAATTAACATACCTCTGTGCTTACAAAATTCTAGTCAAGGCAAAGTCCTTAGAAAGTCATCTCAGTACTGGGAGGCAATAATTTTCACTTGATACCTTTAACCTTATGTTTGGCTGTTCATTGCATTTTCACTGTCATACAAAATAGGCCATTATATAATGTAATAGATACCTTACTTTTTGTTAGTAGAGTATTTTTACTCATACATTAGGGCCAGCTTTTTTAATGACAGGTGAGTAAGCTAATCCATACTGCCTCAATTTTTACCCTCAGTAAAGATATGCAAATAAATTGTTTCCTCGGACTGCAATTTTTGTTTTACCCTTTCTTCAAAATTTTGCGAGACTTGTAGCCAAAGCATATAGTTCAGTTTTTCACAGTAGTGAAGCAGTTGTACTATACAATTTCTAGCCTGAACTGATGATGTATAGCCATGCCATCCCAGCACAAGGTGCAAGAAACACTTTTAACACAGAGTTCACTCATTTCTTAGGGGATCCTTGCATCTCATATTAGGGTGTGTATTTTAATAAGGACAACCATTTCATATGAGCACAACAGCTTCCGTTGTGCTATTTTTAATTTTTATTTTTATTCAAGCGCCAAAATAAATTTTCCTTCTGCTTGGGTACCCAGTCGGATGTTGCAGTTGTACTCAGATGCACTATTTTAATAGTGACAAATTGTTTGCAAGTATACCTCAGAAAAGAGGTTAGTGGAAATACTCTGCGGGAATCTTTGAGATTTTAAAAGGTGTTCCATATGGGTTTCATATGATTGTCACATATAGATTGAGAGCCAAAACTTGATTAAATGAACACAGATACAAAATCTCTTCAGTATTTTGCTCCTATGCATGCTAGATTCCTGCTACTGGACCTGTTCGACTGTGGGTCACAATGGTGCAGACAGGGATTTGCGGTTGGAATCTGTGAAGCAGCTAAAGTAAGCAGAGAGTACCTGGAGATTATTTTCCCCTGCCCACGAATATTGCAGGCAACTACAAATATTCTTTCTGACAGCAGGATGTGGACAGTTTGGTTAAGATGTAAAGAACAAACTTTCTATGAAGGTGATGAGGTACTGAGGTCTTGCAGACACAATCCCTGTGTTGTCAGAATGATGGTTTGCCCACTGCCACATGTATTTTGGAGGCATCAGCTACTGTTTCTGATTAAGGATCTCACAGTTTGGCTTTCTCTGATTGAATGATCCTGTCCATCTCTGACATTAGGGTGCTGCAAAATGTATCACCGGGCACAATAGAAGGGAAGTGAGGTTATGGAATCCGCTCCTGAAGTGGATGCTGACAGTAGACCTCTTGGTTGCCTTGCTCAGGATTTTGCTGAGCATCCCATAAACCGGTCTCTGAAATTCCAGCAGGTGTCACAGCTATGTTACCATAGCCATGTTCTGCTCAAGAGAGGAAAGGTTGAACGTCTGGTCCATTGTGATTAACTGCTGTTATGTCTGGCAGATGTTACTTGTTCCATTAAAAAGAAAGTTTTTTTTGTTTTTGTTTTGTTTTGTTTTGTTTTTCCCTCCCTCTTAGGTGGAACGTATTGGGTATTCAAGGAGCCTTACTTAGCCTCTTTGTGGAGCCAATTTACTTCTCTAGCATCATCTTGGGGAGTTTATATCATGGGGATCATCTATCCAGAGCCGTATACCAGAGGATAGCAGAGATAGAAGATCTACCACCTCTTTATACACTCAACAGACCTTTACTTAGTGGCAAGTATCTAATGGAGAAGGCTGTACCGGTAACTAAGTCTGTTCCAGTAGCAATGTGATTTTGCAGTTCTCAAAACCTTGCAAATTATGTACTGTGAGTAAATTGCTTTCTGGTTACAACACAGAAGATACTGGCTAAGCCTAATATAGTTATTTAGACAGAAATATCTATCAAGAACCTTTCATTAGTTAAAGGGTGCCAAAAAGAGCTGGGGTATGAACTGGATGCAGTTTCATGTAATTGCTGTCTACAGTGTACCTTAGCAGTATGTGAGGCAAGTTGAAGGTTTAGTGAAACCTCTTATCATCCATGGGATAGCGTGTTAGCTCTCACTATCACTTCTCCTGCCCTTGCAGATATTTATTGAACCGCTGCATCATTTATCAGCATGACAAAATACATGTGTTTGGCTCACAATCTCTAGACCAGTAACCAGCTAAAAATGGATGGAGAGAATGTCTCAGATGCTATTGGTTGTGTTTTCTTTTGTCATCATTCTGTTGGATGCAGCATTAGCATTAATTAGCATGGCACCCAATTTGTTTGCATGTCCCAATTATCACAGTATTTTCACTTCCACATTGTGCATTGTGTTAATGCACGAATGCTGTATTCAAATTCTGGTGGCATGTCCCTCAGAAATATTTTTAATATAATATTAAGTGTTAGCTGACAGACGGCAATGCAGTAAGCCCTGGCAAGTGATTAGCAGCTGCTGTTGAGATTTGTAAGTGTTGTTCTTTAGCATTGCACTGATCCTAGACTCCAGTGGGGCTAAGAGGACTGGCACTATTTGAATTAACAGGTCATAACTTCAAATTGAGCCATGACTTAAAAAAAAAGTTCTGAAGTATCTTAAAAATTTCTAAAACTGCTAGTTGCAGTAGTGTTGTAAAAGCTTTAAAACTGAAATCTCTTATATTACCTATCATTGTGTGCATTGCTTTGTTCTGTAGAGCTTGGCTTTTGGCATGCCTGTTTATTTTCCGGGGGGGGAAAAAAAAAGATTAGAATTTTAAAGCATGTTTAAAGCTTGACGTGAATGCTAAAAATAAATATAGAGTGTGGGGGGAAGAAAGCATATCAAACAAACAGCTTTTTATTTTATTTTGTTTTAAAGAAAGGTAATTAATAAGGATTCCCTGAACCAGGATGTACTAAAGTATTGTGACATAATCATCCTTACAGTAACAAATACGTAATAGTGCCAACACTCACAGTACCTAATATTTGATTGTTGTATTGGCTTAGTAGCTGATGTATGGACTGTTGCTGCCTGATTTCTGGGAATTTTTATAAACTCTTCAAGACAGCATGGTGGGAGGAGCTTCTGTTGTTCTTTTCACAACATATAATAGCACCTTGGCTTCTTAAAAATCATCTTTCTGAAATACTGTTACCATCCATTTGCCATGAAATAGTACCATCTGTTTAAACAGTTCATCCAGAAATCGCTGATCAGTAAAGAGTGTTCAGAAATGTTCTCAACTGTTGAGTTTTTATGAAAACGCATGTCTCAAAATGTACATGAAGGTTGTTTGAGATGAAGGACGGAGGAGAATTACTGTGATGAATTTCCTTCAAATGGATTAGTCTTGAAAGCTGCTTTTCTGATCCACACTGTTGGATTCAGCTGGGACATATGTGTAGCTACACATCGACTCTTTGATTCACTTATTTGACACTGTATTCTTATCTGCAGTACATGCCGCAGGAACAGCTCTCCCCAGTTCTGAGTTCCCCCTTATACCACACATACAATTGTGCTATCGTTTCTCATTTCTAACAGAGGAATGAACTAAAATAGAAATAGCTGCTCAGTTATGGTATTCTGTCTTTCCCCACTGTTTCTCACCTATTTAGCTGAGAAAACACTATAAAAGCTGTTCATAAAACAACTTTTAAGTCTGCAGGGCCAATTGCATTAAGATGAAGCCGGACTAAACTATTATTATCTACTCTATTGGTGAAAATTGTATTTTCATCAAATGTTCTTTCTTTCTTCATAGGAGACTTTCTACTTATACATCCCTTTCCCAGCAAGTTGGGTGGGAGCATGTGTAACGGAGCAGCTGTTTTTCAGTTAGGGGTGTGGGAAACCCTTATGTTTGTAGAAAGTTCTTTCCCTGTATCAACTCTTGGGAACCTTGGTTGCAGTACCCAGTCTTTCAGGATGCCTTTAGCACCACAGCACAGAGGGCATGTGAGCTCTCACTGAGAACTGGTCAGTTCAGTTGAGAGACGACAGGTTAAAATCTTGTGAATTTCTGAATAACCTGAAAAGGGAACGATTCCTCATTCAAATAAAATGATGGTGATCGTATAAATCTGCCAATAAAAAAAGGTACCAGTCTGCAGGTTAATCTGCTAAGGCTTTTTGGAGCCGCTTTTTGGAGATAGGCACAAAGAAGTTAACCTGGCACAGAAGTAGAGCAACAAAGCAAATGCTCCATTTAGAGAATCTGTCCTTGAATATCCTTGAGAGAAGTCATCATTAAATGTAAAAGGAAGTCCATTGCACATATAAAAAGCAAGCTCCTTTTCACTGGAGGCAACTTGTGTGAAAATAATTTCATCAGGTTGTCCATGTTTATGGTTCCTGTCTGTGGAGCTCATGTGCTCAGATATCTCAGCCTCATGGACCTGGGCTAATGGCACCTGCTAGGGTAATGTTTTTAAAGCAGATGGTAGGGTAGGCCCAGATGTCCTTCATGCTCTCCTGTCAGCAATATCTACTAAACTCAACAATGAACACTGACCTTGTGCCTGTTTTTTCTGGATAATCCATTTTTTCTTAGCTGTGATTATATTATTTCAGCCAAAGTTAATGATATCTGTTAAAGTTAATCATCTACTGATTATCTTGTCACCAGCATAAGAGATGTCTTAAGTAAGACTAAGATGTTAAGGTAAGATTAATCTAGCCCAGTATTCTTTTCCCACAGGCAGGTATGCAGTGATAAAACAGAAGAAAATGGTATGCCTCTGCAGATACCTCCTGAGAATTGCATCAGTAATCTGTGAATCGGAGACTTCCTGAGCTAGTCTTTGTGTTTAAGAATCCTTAATAGATTATTTTTTTTATTCATGAATTCCTGTTCCAGTTTTATGAATTGCTGTAAACTTCTTAGTTTCCACAACCTTCTTTAGTAAGGGCCATAGTGTTTTTAAAGACTTTTGCAATAGCGTTTACTTTTTACTAATTTAATTAGATGTTCTTTAGTGCTCTGTATGATACAGGTACACCATGTACCATATAGGTAGCAGTTGTTCCATGTTGCCTTTGTCTTGGTGCTCTACCAAGACATCTCTATACCACTGATCTCTATACCACTGATCTCTATACCACTGTGGTATTCCCACTAAGTCCTATATTTTCCAGACTAGAAAGTCTTAGTACACTTTGTTTTTTCTTGCAAGAAAAATACTCCATGCAAGGGTCATCTCTTTCATTTTACAATCACATTTTTGGGCTGGCAAAACCAGAGCAGCACATGATACTCAAAGTAAGGTAGCAGTAATTATTTGTATGGTACTCTATTTTGTTTTGTATTCCTTCAGTAATAATTCCCTGCATTCACTTTGCTCCATTTATTACTGTTGATCATTGACCTGACCTTTTGATAGAACTGAATATTCAAAATCATAGAACCATTTAGTTTAGAAAAGACCTTCAAGATTATCAAGTCCAACCATCAGCTTGATGACAAAATTTAGTGGTGTTTTGAATCTATTGCTGGTACCTATACACGTAAGAGAAAGTTGTATTTATATCTTCGTCTAGAAGTCTTTCCCTTGCTTACAGTACCATTATTAAATTTAATGACCATTAAAGTTAGTTTGCAGCATGTTTCTTAAATAGAACATCTAAAATTGGAGGGAGCAAGGATCATCAAGTCCAAGCTCCTGGCTCCACACAAGACTTTCTTAAAATCAGGCCCTATGTGTGAAAGCTTTGTCCAAGTGCTACTTGAACTCCATCCAGCAGGCTCAGTGCTGTGACCACTGCCTTGGAGAGCTGGTTCCAGTGCCCAACCACCCCCTCAGTGAACAGCCTCTGCCATGTGAGTGTGAAAAGAGCATGAGTAAGCTGGTAAAGAAGTGTAATTTATATCCAGTATTTGCTGAAAGAGCTGTACACAGCCTAGATATATTGGTCTGGGGAGGGAGTCACTCACTAGAGGAAAAACATTAGGCAACAGATTTTTCTTATTTTATGCTTCTTAAATAGAGTGCTCTTTCATACTAACAAGAAAAGGGGCAAGACATCTTTTTGCAACACTAGAACCATATCAGATCACTGTACTTGGTCTGTAATGTATGAAACAAGCAAAGGTAATAGTACAGATATTTTTAAGCTAAATAAAAAATATGACCGACTGACCTATTTGTCATGAGGTGGCAATTTTTTAGCCCTGTTGCCTCAGTAGTTTTGATAAACAGTTTTTAGGTTAACAAGTTCACCAGTATGCTATATTAAGTAAATGGGTCTGTTTCACATAAGCTTCACAAAAAAAACTTTGAATTTATATGTTTATGGAGAGTCAGAGTTGAGATTCCTTTTGTGTATGCCTACAGTTGATAGGTCTTTAGGTGCAGACCTTCTGTTGGGTGCCACTCTGTGGCAGGGTTTGTTTGCTATGCAACATTTGGACTTTAATGGTGCAGGATGAGTTGTGTTGTGCATAGTCATAGAATCATTAAGGTTGGAAAAAGCCTCCAGATCATCTGGTCCAACCATCACCCTAATCCCAATATCACCCACTATACTATGTCCCTAAGCACCATGTCCAGCCTTTCCTTAAACACCCCCAGTGACAGTGATGCCACCACTTCCCTAGGCAACCCATTCCAATGCCTGACTGCTCTTTCTGAGAAGAAATGTCTCCTAATTTCCAACGTGAACCTTCCCTGGCACAACTTCAGGCCATTCCCTCTAGTCCTATCACTAGTTACCTGTGAGAAGAGGCCGACCCCCAGCTCCCCACACCTTCGTTTCAGGTAGTTGCAGAGAGCAATGAGGTCTCCCCTGAGCCTGCTCTTCTCCAGACTAAACACCCCCAGTTCCCTCAGCCGTTCCCCATAGGACTTGTGTTCCAGGCCCTTCACCAGCTTTGTAGCCCTTCTCTGGACACGTTCCAGGGCCTGAATGTCCTTCTTGTAGTGAGGGGCCCAAAACTGAACACAGCACTCGAGGTGCGGCCTCACCAGAGCAGAGTACAGGGAACGATCACCTCCCTGGTCCTGCTGGCTGCACTGTTCCTGATACAAGCCAGGATGTTGTTGGCCTTCTTGGCCACCTGGGCACACTGCCGGGTCATATTCAGGCGAGCATCGACCAACACCCCCAGGTCCTTTACCTCTGCACAGCTTTTGAGCCACTCTGCCCCAAGCCTGTAGCACTGCATGGGGTTGTTGTGGCCAAAGTGCAGGACCCAGCACTTAGCCATGTTGAACCTCACCCCATTGGCCTCTGCCCATCGACCCATCCAGTCCAGTTCCCTCTGTGGGGCACTCCTACCCTCTGGCAGATCAACACTTCCCCCCAACTTGGTATCGTCTGCAAACTTACTGAGGGTACACTCAATTCCCTCATCCAAATCATCAATAAAGGTATCTTCTGCAGTTTTTGGGACATGATGCGTAAATTAATTGCCAGCCACTCAGAAAGCAGAAGTTTTGACAATCTTTCCTAAAAGAAATCAGAGAGTAACTCTTTAGGAATTTTTCTTTCCAATTTTCTTTTTTTTTTAATTTATATTTTAAGAAAATGTGGAATGGTGACACTGTTGCTTATTATTTACTTGTGGTTTACAGGTAATCAGTCATAGTGATGAGGTTGACATAAGCCAAGCATAAAAATATGACAACATCTGGAAATTCAATATGATTGATATTTTAAAATGTTTATTTATTAAATGAGGAATTGGTTTTAGTAAGCAAACTGAATTTTGCCATGTCATTCAAGATCTAAGACCTTGTAGCTTTTGTGCATGCTCAGCTCTGCACCCCGCAAGTGGGTGTTTTACTCAGAGGTGTTGTAAGACCAGGGCCAAGTGAGCAAGTCCTATGTTCATCTGCCTTTAGGTTGGTTTAATTTGTTTATTAGGTTGTATTTCAAATATCAGCAAGAAATGCATCTTGCTGCAATACTTATATTGAATTCATACAAATTTACTAGATTTTATTAGGTGTAAAACCTAGCAGAGACTGAGATCTCAGAGTACATTTGGAATAGGCTTGTGTTAAAGTAAAAATGGGATCTTTATTAGAAAGGAAAAAAAGAAGAAAAAAAACACAAACGCACGTGTTTGTTCTCCTCTGATGAGACATCCTAAGTTTTGCCACCCCTGTAATGTCTGTGAGGTCTGCTGGATCAAACCCACCGCACTGCACAGCATTTCTGTAGTGCACAGCCCAAACCACTTGCTGTGCTGATGCCCTTGGCTGCTGCATGAGAACCCTGGGGGCAGTGCTGGAGTGGTCCTGATACGTGTCTGGGAGATGGGCTGTGTATGAATTGCACTGGCTGTCATAATCTTTAGGCACAGTACTGTGGTAATATATATGGTGCATTTCTGCAGCATTGGGCTGCTGTGGGGGGAATAAATCCTGCCTTTGGCAGCCTGGGCTGGTCGCCAGCCTCTCTTCACACTTAGATTAGATTTCCAGAAAGCCATCTTTGACAGATGTTGCAAAATCTAACATCTGAGCAAAATGATCTGAGGTCTCCCTTAGCACTTGAGCCCTGCAGATCACCATTTCTGGGTGTATTAGGTGGCAATGGGCATGTAAAATGGGGAGGCAGCTGAATCACAACCAGATTTATGCTGAAAGACTCAGTTGTCTGTTGTTTTTGGCTTCCTGCACAGGATGTTGAGGTTGGGGCTGACTCTGTCTAACTTGGGTGCCCACAACATCTGTTCCTCTGCCAATGCTAATCACGTCATTGTCCCTATTTAGTTGGTAAGAAGAAGGAGGTGCTATCACATCAGACATCCTCTGCTGAAGAGTGACAGAGTTCGGTCAGACTCCCCTGATGCGCTCCTCTTCCCATAGCCTGGAAGGAGGAAGGTTTAACAAAGGAAGTCACATGTTGCTGGTTCCCAGCTTTTCTTTCAGGCACTCATTTACACATTTAGAAACATTTACGGAGACAGCATCAAACTACATTTTTAAGACAGTTGGATTTATGTAAAAATAATGGTAGCTTTTCATGAAATAGGCTCAACAGTTTTTGAAACGTAGATGCCTCCAGTTCTTGATTGGCAAGACATCTTGTCATCTCATACCACTGTGCTGACCTACCTCCGTTTTTACAAGGGAATGTAAAAAAGCACATTGTAGGCACTTCTAAATAAGGATGACTTCTCCAATAAGACTGCAGTCCCAAGTTGCTGAATAATTGTTTGTGCTGAAACATGACTGGGGTTCATAGTCTTATACTTGTTTTGAAAAGAGAAGTGAAACACAACTAAACTTTTACAGTAGCAGAGTGAAAAGGAATTAATCAGACAGTTAAAGCTGTCAAAACTTTTCTTTATCTGCCCTGTCCTATACTCAGCTAGTGCTGCTACTGAGTGGGCTTTGAGGGCAGTGGTTTCTTGTGCAGGAGCATAGCAACATTTTTTTCTGCTTTGTAGTTATCAGCAGGGTAATAACTCCTTCATCAGTTTGTCCTGCAAGGCAGACCTGAGATGCAAGTGTGTTGTAGTTTAACCCAGCAGGCAGCTAAGTACCACACAGCCACTTGCTCACTCCCCCTCAGTGGGATGGGGGACACAACTGAGAAAGATAAAAAGACATGAACTAATGGGCTGAGATAAGGACAGTTTAGTAGGAAAGAAAGGAAAAAATGCACAAAACAATTGCTCACCATCAGCTGACTGATGCCCAGCTGGACCCCGGGCAATGTCAGTTCCTCCCAGCCAGCTCCCCACAGTTTTATTCAGCACGATGCCGTATGGTATGGGACATCCCTCTGGCCAGTCTGGGCCAGCTGTCCTGGCCCTGTCCCCTCCTAGATTCCTGTGCACCCCTAGCCTCCTTGCTGGCAGGGCAGCACAAGAAGTTGAAAAACCCTTGCCTCTGTGTAAGCACTGCTCAGCAACAACTAAAACATCGGGCTGCTACCAGCATTATTTTTGTCCTAAATCCAAAACACAGCAACATACCAGCTACTAGGAAGAAAATTAACTCTATCCCAGCCAAAACTAGGGCACTGTCTCCAAGGCAGCTAAACCAAAAGCCCACTGATGCCCTTCTGGGTCCTTGAAGTACCCTCTCCTGAGGCAGTCTGTGCCGAGGATGTATGGAACCTCTGGGCCAGTCACAATGGGCTGTTCTTGCCCCTTGTTCCCAGTTAGGCTCACTTCGGCCTCCAGTACAGTTGGCTGTCACTCCAGAAATACAGATGGGTTCTGCCCCTTTGTAGCTTGGTGGCATTAGGGTACAGTGTACACAGGTGTCCGCTAGAGCCTTGTACTCCTGTGGGTCTGATGTGCCAGGCCATTGGATCCACGCAGTCCAGTAAATCCAGTTGTCCCTTTTCTCTGCCTGGCTGGAGACAGGGCCCCTCTAGTCCTGGTCATTGTGTTTGAATTTGTTACTTGCTTTGTGTAAACGTGAATCAGACATCCCGTCATTAAGGTCAGAAGTAAGATCATCCTATCTACTCTATCTGGAAAACTGCCTACTGGACAGTGGAGCAATTTAAAACACTCTATTAGCTTTCTGGATTCCACATTTGTTCAGGGGTGAATTCTAAAACCTTGGCTCTGTGTAAGCACTGCTCAGCCACAACTGACAACATTAGTGTGTTATCAATGTTATCTTGATCCTGAATACCAAATGCAGCACTATACCAGCTATTGTGTAGAAAATTAACTCTATCCCACCCAAAACCAGAACAGTGCAGTAAGGTGCTAATATCACTGTCCACATGGAACTGTGTCACAGACCTCTCTCCACAGTCTCCTCCACTGAGGAAGCTGGTTTCTCACAGCTCCAGTAATGTACGCTTGCCCAGCTAGGAATGACAGTGAAAGACCATTTTTAGCCACAATGAAAATGAAATACGTGTGGCAGTATCTCCATGATTCAGTGAAAAATCTGCAGGAGAATGTTCTCATAGTAGAAGAATCACTTGTAAGAATGCCTAGCGATGTGATTTCAGTAGCTCTAGTATATTGGTTACTACCCAGTAAGAATAATCATCAAGAGTCATATTTATTATTGTCATTAAATCTCTCTCTTCTTTCAGGTATTAGCAATGCAGAAGCACGCCAACCAGGGAAAGCACCAAACTTCAGTGTAAACTGGACAGTAGGAGACACTTGTCTTGAAGTTATTAATGCTACAACTGGCAAAGATGAAATGGGTCGTGCATCTCGCCTTTGTAAACATGCTTTGTACAGCCGCTGGATGCGTATTCATGCAAAGGTACATACACCAAAGTGCAAGATTTTTCACTTCTAAATGGTGTATTCATGTGCTACTTTCTGTATCTAGAAGCCACTTTATGAGCCTGTCTTAAACTGAGCTTAAAACTGCCACTAGCTACCAGCCTATGTAGTAATGGAAAACAACACATTTATTTTTATTATTTTTTTATCTTATAATACCTGGTACAAAATTCATGCAAGGGTCTGATAATCTTTTGTTATAGTGAAGTAAAAACAAAGGGTTCTAACTCCTTTGAACTTACTTTAATTTGTTTGGAAATATAATCCCAGTTTCACTGAAATGAAACCTACGTAGATTTCATGCTGTCCTGTCTTAGGAAGAAAAGACACAAGAAAGTATCCATTAACGCCTTTTCAGTGTCTAGGCTTCTTCTGCTAAAGGATGTTGATAATCTGGAAGAAGCAAAAGGCATTCTAGCTATGGTGGAACTACCACAGCAATACTGAAAAGTGAAGTCCAGAGTGCCCCTCTCTGGATGTGGTACTGCTCTGCAGGGGGGCGCACTTTTTCTCTTTGCTTGGAGAACTGAAGATGCAGTTAGGTGTGATGAGGCTAGATACAGAGGCTAGATTCCAGATGGCTGGAAGGAGAAGCATATAGTGTTTTTTTTCAAGCTCGTCTGCCTTTGCCTGTACATTTGGTTTAGTACTTCGTTACCTTGTTTAATAATAGCTGTTTTAATAACTCAGTTACTCTTGAGCTGTTTGGTTGAATAGATCATTTTCTCTCTTCTTGTCTTTTTTAATCTGCACAGCTTTCCTCCAGCTTGCGCTCAAAGATTCTCAAGCCTAACTTGTACCATGAAACCAAGCAAGGAGCCACTGAGTATCAAACTGCCAAAGAGCGTTTGTTTAAAGCATTCCTGAAGGCAGGACTTGGAGCCTGGGTGGAGAAACCCATAGAACAGGATCAGTTTTCTCTCACTGTCTGATTCACAGACTGCACATCACTTTGAAAAGGGAGTTGCTTTGGAAATCCTGGTGTCCAGCATTGCTTTCTGGCATCTCCACAGCTGTTAAAACATCTTTTTACTGTTTGGAGTTTTTTTTTCCCCCATTTTTTAGGAAACTTGATGGTAGCTGTTTTTATTTTGCCTAAGTATTGAAACTCAGTGATAATCTGATACATAATTGTGCATTTTATTATGGGAAAGTCATTTCTGGTGTATTTCTGGAAATACTTTTACTGTAGAAAATTTGCAGTAAGGCTCTCCTTACAGTATACAATGACTCATTTTTTCTGGGTTAAAATATTTTTTTTAATTCAATGTCATCAAGTGCATGAAGAAATTAAAGTTTCTTTGGATTTTACACCACACTTTTAGGAAGTAGCTTAATTTTTTAAAAAGAAATTAGGTGACAAGACTGATTCTACTCCTCTGCTAACTTTTGAACTGCATATAGACCATAAAGCCAGAATGAAGTCTGGACAGCTAGTTTTTCCCCACTTCCTTGCTCTTTAAAACCAGCTGCTGAAAACTTAAGGTCTTTGATGTATGTATTTATTAGTCTGTGATCCAGTTTTTAACATGCAGCTTTTTATTCTGTTTTTAAAAATACATTTACCTTCCATTTACACAAATTGTGAAGTCTTTTTTTTTTTTTACCCTTGTAAACTGGAAACAACAAAGTAATTATTTGTAAGTTAAGAGGTTTAGTCTATAATGTGCAGAAATCTGTTTAATCTGTTTAGAATTAGGTGATTTGTACATCCCAGAAACTCATTAGAATATGATCACAACTATAACATGTCAATTCAAAAAAAAAAAGGAAAAAGAAAAAGAAAAATTATTCCATTTTAAGGGTACTAAGCCTGAATTGCCAAAAACAATCACTCACTAAGTATTAATTGCTCTCTTCTAGAAGAAATGAAAAGCTCATGTATGGACAAAAAGTTGTTAAAACTTCTTTCCTGTGAGTTACATTTCCTTTCATTCAAGTTGTGTCCCTTTGAGATTTCATTGCCTTTTGCCTTTATGTGTGTGATGGTCCTCATGAAACTAATTAGGTAAGTTACTCTTAAATGTGCATTTGTTTGCTTTGACTATTACATGTTTTTTGTAAAGATGTAGACACTTCAGCTTTATGTAAAAATGTAAGATAGAAGGGAAATATTTTGAGATCTGTTTAATTAACTGGTGTATAGAAGGCACTTTTAAAAACACTTTTTAGTACATGATGTTTAGGAGTGGATTAGAGAATGCCTGCTGTCATTTCTCTGCTCCCACAGTCTGTGTCCAAACACATCCTGTGGCTTGTACCTATTCAAGAATCCTATGTGCTTTCTGGAAGGCCCCTTGGTGATTCTCTGTCATCCTTTTGCAAACAATGAAGGTCATGTTTTGTGACACAGGACTTTGTGACGCAATACCCAAGCCAAGTGTGTTTCAGCAACGTTGCTCCAGCTGATAGGTCTTGTCCCTCAGCTCTACATCACCACCCCTTCCTGTGCTGCATTGGACATCAGATCAGTGGGCTGGTCCATGCTTTGAAGTCAAGTTAAGACTTATTTTTAGGCCCACATTGGGTCAGAGATCCAGCTCTGAGTCATGTTGGCACATCTGCGGAAGAAGTGAAGTGGAGCACAGGAATCCCTGCAGCCAGCTTCATGACTAAAGCCTGTGTCTCATGCAGTCATAACTTAAGTTACAGTACCTCAGACCAAGTGTCTCCTGGGGGTTAGCAGCTACTTTGCCCATTGGAGACTTTGGTATAAAACCAATTCTGGCCTATCACGAATGCTGAGGAGATGTGCTGCTTTGTTATTGCTTGAGTAGGAGCCTCTTTTTAACTTCAAAAAATGGTCAGGCCTGATAATCACTTGTGCATTAATTTAAGCCCCTTGGCTAGTGGCTGGAAGTAATGTGTTGAGAAACTATCAGTGAATTTTTGATGGTATTATGGATAATAGTGAGCACTGCTGCAGGAAGGCAAGCAAATCACAGTGGTCTAGTGATCCCTTCAGAAAAGACTGATGCTTCCAGAGGTTACTGCCTTTTCCAGATGCCAGTGGAACAAATGTTATGAACCATAGTAGACAGACTGCATAAATTCAGCCTTGTTGGCAACTCTAAGCTGTCCTGTCTGTTTCTGCATTAAAACCAGGAGTGTTGTCACACCTGTGCTAGTCCCACAGAGCAGAAGGGCAGCAGTTTCTGAATACAAACTAGGTTTTTGCAGACATGATTCCAATAAGGCTCAGACCAACTTATTCTAAAAGTAATTTATTTGTATTTGGTCAGATTTTGCAAGCACTTGGGCATTTACCTTTGAGATCAGTCCTGTCTCATTAATGTTGCAGAAATTCCTTTGCGGCTGTAGGTAAATATGTGCATACATCCATACAGTATCAAGGGAAAGCTAGTTGCACCGTGTACGTTTTCTTGGGATTATTAATGTTACTAAGTGAAATACACACTTTTAAGGGACCTGGTCTATTGACAAATAATGTTTGTTGATAATTTCAAGCAAATTATTTTTACTCATCTTTCTGAAGTACTCATTGAAAAGTTGATTTTTTTTGAAGACTAGGAAAGTATTAGCTCAAACTATTTTTTTTATGAAGTCATGAATATAAGCAATATATTTAAGTATTATTATAGACATAGTTTTTTAAGCTGTTCAAATGAGTGATTAAAATGAAACTGTAAAGGAAATCTGTTCCATGCCAAAATCTTTTGATGAAGGAATGGTGTCAGGTTATTTATAAGGAATGAGTTCTCTTGTTTATAATTCCAGGATTTTAAAAAGAAAGAAGTTTTTCAGGGTTGTATGCAATCCATATCTGTCGTGTGGGAGTCAATAAAATACTGCTTGGCTTCCTTCATTTGTTTGTTCCTTTTTGTTCAGTTAATATGTGAAAAGTTGTGAGGGAAGACCTCAGTCCCCTCAAGGATGTGACTTGTCACGCTGCCCCAGCCTCTGTCCTGTCCCCATTTCACCCAGCGCCCTTATGGCGTGTGCCAGGTGGAGTTGTGATTGCTGATGCTCCTGTATTCTTCATAAGTCACCATCACTGAGCATGAAAGAATAGTGATGTATATAGTTTCGAGCAATCACAAAAGATAAGACAATTCAGCTTCCAGCAGCTGCCAAATTTTGTGGCTGACCTTTCTGTTCAGAGCTGTTGGTTTCCTGTATGTTTTGGAAGGCTGAGCTGTCTTTCTGAAAAGCTTCGTTGTGCTGGGTGGGCTGGGTGGGTGGGAGCTGGCCTAAGCAGAGGTCTGCAGTGCCACTCTGGGAGCTGCTTTTTTTTTTTTTTTCTTTTCTCACTTTTGAGTGAATATAAGTTTTTGTCTCAGGATCTTCAGAGGACTTAAATAAACAGTAACAACTTTAATGTTGAAGAATACTTGAAATTTAATTTAAGGTGTTTTTCTCCAGATGACAGTCTAGCTATAATAAAGTTTGTAGGTTAGTAGAATAGGACATTTTAAGTATAGATGTTTAAAATATATATATTCTGCTGGATCATTTAAGAAAATTTGGGCCTAAAGGTAACACTTGAAATAATGGTTATGGTGGTACTCAGGACATGATAATAACTGTAGACTATTTCCTACTGCTGGTGTGTGTAGGACTTTGTTAGCACCTGTTCTTCTCTAACCGTGTGGATGTCCCATAGCTCTCATGCTCAAAACATTTGCCTGTGTGATGTAGGTAGTGATGATAACTGTACTGTGTTTGTGGCACTTAGGAATGTACAGCAACAAGGTTTCTGTACAGCTGACAATTTTGATATTCCCTTATATTAGAGAAATCATTTAATGAATGGTTACTGCATAGAAAACTCAGGAGCAGAAGATTTTTGTCTGTTATTACTCTGTATGTCCTTTAAATCTAAAATACCTTACAGCTAAAAATCCAAGGAACTTGGAGCTGGCTCACTGGTATTTTTATTTCATCAGTCCAAGCCTGTGATTTCTAAGAATGCTGTCTACCCAAATAAAATAAGCAAATAAATAAATAAATAAATTCTCGTGTTTAGTGCAAATGTGTATAAAATAAAGCTGTTAGTTCAGAGTGCTTGTAGCAGCACAAAGAAGAGCACACATCTTGTAGATGAGTAGCACTGCCTTTTGAAACCAAGCTGTCTTTTCAAAATATAACCAACCACTTTTATTACCAGGAACAGAGAATCAATTCTAAGACTTGTCTGGTCATGGTCACCATGTAATTAAAAATAAATTAATTAATTAAATTTCAATGGTTTTCTAAATAGTGAAAATTATTATTGACATTCATTAAATTAAGCTTTAATGTTTGGTGGGCTTACACTTGCACAGAAGCTGTGCTTTGAATTCTTTGCATTTTTACAGTCAATGTCCACTGTGAAAACTATCTTAAAGTTTACTGAAAAGGAAGAAAAGCTGCAATTCAGGTATATAGTCAGTACAAAAATGTCTAATGTTATTTAAAAGCTAAGAACCCACAGAAATAAAATGTATAAAATACAATTATCCTGTCTCAGAATCACCGTGTGTCTATTTTTATTTTTAAAGGCTACTATATCCAGTGATTTCAGATGGGTTTAAATGATTGCATCTTCACTCATGCTTTGAGAGGAGTTGGCATTTATCTGAGGTTTACCCAGAGGTAACATGGACACAGCTTTTGAAAGAAATTAAATGGCTTTTGGAAGGGACATCAGACTTGCTGCTGTGGAGCCAGGAGGGGTCTGGTGCAGGGCAGGTCCCTTCTGCACCCCAGAGCAGTAGCCTGTGCTAGGCCCCTGTCCTGCTGAGGGCTCAGAGCCTCTGACAGCACCGAGACCTCTACGGCTGATTTCTACAATCCTGTGCTCGGGATCGGGTGGTGAGCTGTTTTCTGTCATCAAGTCTTTCATGCAAGAGCATCTTCACAGTATAGTGTCTGTCTCAACAGGCACCCTGGGAAGATGGCATGTGACTGCCATTGTTCCTCCATGTGCTTTTTAACATGTTGCTTGTTGAGCAAAGCATTTCTTCTGATCTCACTCTGCATGTAGAACTGTGGTCTGCTGGGCTAGTGGGACCGTTTGTGTGGAGTAGAAATCACTGTAGCAGCTGGCTTGGTCTGATGTGCTGCAGTTGCTGCAGAATCAGTATGTCAGTGAAGCCAAAAGAGGAGAAATTGGTGTGTTTGCTTCCTAAAGTGGAAATGATCCTATGATGACACCATGATGAGGGGGTGAGCAGTGCACACAGAGTTTCCTTTCTGCTTCCTGCTGCTCTCTGCTGTATAGCCCTCTGGATGAAACACAGAGGGAGCATGGGCCAAAATGAATTTTCTGTTCAGTAACAGGTATTTCCCAGCCACCAACTTTCCTGGAGACATCCCAGCACAGTTGGGCCCCCATAGATCTGATGATTTTATAATGCATTGGGTTTGCTGCTGTTACTTTACAGAAACAAACAGTCCAGAGTATTTGCAAGCAATTTTGAGTTGACCACCAGGGAAGAAGGTTGCTTGAGTCTCTGGGGCGGATAGGTTGAGCACAACGACTGCAGGATGTGTGGTATTTTATCACTAGACAGGTGTTCTTATCCTCAGAATACCCAACTAGATAAAAATGAAGGCCTGGTTTTCCGAAGTATATCTGTTAGCATCATATGCCTGGTCTGTTACGGTGCAGATAAAACTGTTGTTTTTACTGTTGCATAGATACTGTAGGAACATTGCAAACCTATAGGGGCTGTAAAAAATAAATAAATAGATAGCAGTGTTTGAAATCCTGAATCTGTCAAAGCTGATGGAGAGCAAATAGGGTCTGAGTTTCTCACTGTGTCATGTCAACATTACAGTGATTTCCAGAACCTTTGCTGTCAAAGCTCTGTACTGTTGCCTATTAATATACAGGCTGTTAAACGTGCCAACAGCACAAAATTCTGCACAAAGTGCAGAAATTAATTGTAGCTACTTTATATTTTCTTTAGTTATTCCAGAGAAGAGGAATTAAGAGCTGTGGTTTTGGTCAGTACAGAAAGCAGCTGGCCTCGTCAGGTACAACATTTTGAAGAATTCTGTTCTTCAGAGAGAAAGATTGATAGTCAGTCAACATAGGGTTTTTTAAAAGTTTTTAATATCTTCATTGTTACCATACAAATACCATTTTTGTTGCAGTTCGGCTGAAATGTCTTTAACAAACTGAAGTTCAAATGTGTGTCTGAATATATATTTGTGCCTATATATATATATTGGTGTACATTATTTGCATTAAGCAGTTATTCTTCCCTCATCTTCCTGTGTGATAGAAAGAAGCCATTAGGCTTTACTTAACTGGTGTAAGAATATTAAATAACTCTGTCAGATACAGTCCTTAACACTTGTCTCCAATCATAATCCCAACTTTGAAGATGAAACCTCATTTTACATCTTTCTTGCTTTCTGTGCAGCACACTTACTCATATCCTTCTGTTACAGCTGAAGCACAATCTATCAACTGATTATTCCAAACAATGACGGTTCCACATACTACCTTTGTTTAACGTTTGTACAGAGATTTGAAAATACAAAGAGCTACATAGTTGCAAAGTTTCATCATTTTTGTATATTGATATCAGCAGTCGCAGCAACAAATAGGTAAAATGTCACAAAATACTGTGCAAACCCTTAAAATGGTTGTTTTGATTACATCCTGAGAAGCTGTCAAGGAAACGAAGTGGGGGTATGTTTTGAAGCTGCCGGTTTGACCTCTGAAAATTGCAGCTTTTGCAAAGAGAAAGGGAGGTAAGCATGAATTTCGTATTTGGGTATTTTCTGAAACGCCTTATAGAGGATGCAGGAGTGCCCAGGGTTCGTCTACCACCTCCTATATGTGACAGAAATGGAAAGCTCTGGATGCGGGAGCTGCCCTCCCAGCCCATGGGACACTGACTCACTGCCTGAGCTCAGTGAGGTGTCACTGCTGGTCACAGCATGCTGAGAGAGGAGGGAAAGGAAATCCCACTCAGGTAAATTCTCTGTGGAGAAAATCTGGACAGATTTCCAGTCTCCTGGTATGTCCGTTGTAAGAAGTTATGTGGTTACCTCTGTTCTATGACTTACTCTGTGTCCTCTTGTGATTTTATTGATGAGGATGTGGCCAATGTCTCGAAGCATGTCAAAGGGCATGTGATCCTGGAGCACAGCACTAACATTTTCATAGTGTGGTTATCCAAAGCACACATGCACCTCAAACTTTATGATCTCATAGATGCCCTGCAGGGCCATTCCCTTTGCCATGACACAGACTCTGTGGTACTTGTCAGATGGCTGGGGGATTGGGAAACACTTCTTGATGACTATTTAGGCAACTTGATTAGCTCACTTACCCTCCCAACAGCAGCATGGGGGAGAGAACTGGAAGGGCAGAAGTGATAAACCTCATGGGTCAAGATACAGATAGTTTAAAAAGTGAAGGAGAAAAAATTAAAAATAAAAAAACAGGTGATGCAAAAGCAATCACTCACCAGCAGCTGCCTGCCAGTCCCCAAATCCAGCCAACTGCTAACAGCAGCCCAGACAGACCCCAGGCAATGGCTACTTTGGAAAGTCAACCCCTCACTCCTGTTTTTTTGCTGAGGATGACATTGGATGGTGTGGAATATACCATTGGTCGGTTTGGGTCAGCCGCCCTGGCTTTGTCCCCTCCCAGCTTCTTGTGCACCCCCAGCCTACCTGAGGAGGGGCAGAGTGAGAAACAGAGGCCTTGAAGTTGTACAAGCACTGCTCAGCAACAGCTAAAACATGGGTTTTTCAATATTGTTTCGGTCACAAATCTAAAACAATACCATATGGGTTGCTGTGAAGAGAATTTACTCCATCCCAGCGAAACCCAGTACAATCTCCACCCCTTACTCCATACCATTTGTATCATACTCAGGTCCTACAGTATTCAAGACATTTCCATCAACCACCATCAGCCACTTCCCCATCCTTTGTCATGTGCACAGATATATTCCCGTAGTCTACGGGCAATTCTGCATATTGGGGTGCATTAAACATACCATAGCCAACTGGTCAAAAGAGGTGATTCTCCTGCTTTATTTAGCATTGGTGCAGCTCCAACTTGAATATTGCTATGCAGTTGTGGGATCCACAATATAAAAAGGATATTAAGATGAAAGCATCCAGAGGAGGCGAACAAAGCTGGCTAAAGGGCTGGAAGGCATGTCCTGTGAGGAGAGGCTAAGGACACTTGGGTTTTCTAGTTTGGAGAAAAGGTGGTCAAGAGACAAGTTGCTTTCTGCAACTTTGGCATCTGAGGCCAAAGATTTGAATATCTCCGGAGAAGGAGACTCCACAATCTCTCTGGGCAGCCTGTTCCAGTGCTCTGTCATCCTCACAGTAAAGAAGTACCCGCTCATATTCAGACTGAGACAGGGAACAAGGAAAAGCATGTCGATTTTGCAGGTTTTAGCTAACACAGGGAGTATGGGGTATATCAACCACAAGGACAGGACTGAGGCAGGGAGTATGAGGACAGGACGACTAAAAGATAAGGGAAGAAAAGACTTCATGCACGCAGCTAATAGAACCATCAAGAACTGGCTTGACTGCTAAAGTCTGTCAAAGAAAGGAAGGGTCAGAAGTTTAGCAGCGAGAAAGACTTCTGGCCTTCATCAAAAGACCACCAGAGTAAACTGGATGACCACCCAAGGACTCCAGTACGCATGTGAAGAGGGGCGGGAACCTACGTTAATGATTCTTCAGAGACCTGATGAATACGCAAGAAACTTCTGGGAAATGAAATGAATATGTATATATCCTACTAATATAAGCACACTGCCAGTAACTCTCGGGGTGTGTGATACCCCCACACACCCGGCGTCATAATAAAGAATACCTGCTTAATAACTTTGGTTATTGAGTTTTCACTGCGTCACCCTCTTTCCTCGCTGGCTGAGTACTACAAGTTCACAACCTACTTGACACTTGTCACTATGCCATGTATGTACAATTTTAGCCAACCAAACTTTAATTTCTCCTTTCCCCCCTTACACATCCTTTTTTTTTTTTTTTTTTTTTTTCCCTCTCTCTTTTAACTGGAGGGACCCATGTCCCTGGGGGTGTTTAAGGAAAGGTTGGATGTAATGGTTAAGGACATGGTTTTGTGGGTGATACTGCCGGTAGGGGGATGGTTGGACCAGATGATCTTGGAGGTCTTTTCCAGCCTTCATGATTCTATGATTCTATGATTTGTGAGGGGTGCAACCCACCTTTTGCTGTCACTCAAGGAAATTGTTATTCCAGTGTGTTAGTGTTGCACTGATAAGCAGCTGATTAAGCAAATGATGAAACAATTGAATCCTTGTAAGGACAAATAAGGGTATTTATTTGCAGAGATAACTAACTGTTGAACATACCACTCTGTGACTTCATGCAGCTCTGTCAGATGTGTTAGACCAAAAAAAAATTTGAGATCCAAATTAAAGGAGGGGAGACAAGGATCTCCTGATTGGACAGATTGTGATTCTGTTCCAGATAGTGAACCAAAATTTACAAGCTTGGCACAGCCAGACGAGAAACAAAGCTTAAGACCCTTGTACCCCACTAAGGAATCAGAAATTAGCTGAGAATTATTTTACCCTGAAAATGAGGAAGTGGTGATGAGGCTGCTAATTAAGACTAAGATCACCACTGACAATAACCAAGGTGGGGAAGCCCTGCAAATTACTATCTGGGTGATACCATACTTGGCAGTTGAAATGTTGAAAATTCAGGAAAAGATGATGAGGCCAACCATGAGAAGAGGCCGACCCCCAGCTCCCCACACCTTCCTTTCAGGTAGTTGCAGAGAGCAATGAGGTCTCCCCTGAGCCTGCTCTTCTCCAGACTAAACACCCACAGTTCCCTCAGCCGTTCCCCATAGGACTTGTGTCCCAGGCCCTTCACCAGCTTTGTAGCCCTTCTCTGGACACGTTCCAGGGCCTCGATGTCCTTCTTGTAGTGAGGGGCCCAAAACTGAACACAGCACTCGAGGTGCGGCCTCCCCAGAGCTGAGTACAAGGGGATGATCACCTCTCTGGTCCTGCTGTCTGCCCTATTCCTGATACAAGCCAGGATGTTGTTGGCCTTCTTGGCCACCTGGGCACACTGCCCACTCATGTTCAGGCGAGCATCGATCAACACTCCCAGGTCCTTTACCTCTGCACAGCTTTTGAGCCACTCTGCCCCAAGCCTGTAGCACTGCATGCGGTTGTTGTGGCCAAAGTGCAGGACCCAGCACTTAGCCATGTTGAACCTCACCCCACTGGCCTCTGCCCATCGACCCATCCTGTCCAGGTCCCTCTGCAGGGCCTCCCCTACCCTCCGGCAGATCGACACTTCCCCCCAACTTGGTATCGTCTGCAATCTGTCATTATCCAGTGAAAGCCAACAGTTCTCTCTTTCACCTTCTCCACGCTGAAAAAGCCCAGCTCCCTCCTCCTCTCCCCATATGCCAAGTACTCCAGCCACCAACCATTTTAGCACCTTTCCTCTGGACTCCCTCCTTTTTGTCAATAACTGTCTTGTGGGAAGCACTGAGATTTACTAGATGCAGTCTCCCAGTACTGAGAAGGCCAACGCTGGCCACACTTTTGCAAGATTTATCCAAGTTTCTCCTATATTACAGAGTCCAATGCTAAGTAGCCAGATCATGAGACAGTAAAATGCACAGTTAGAAAGTAGTATGAAGCACGGACAAGATACATAAAATGCTAGAAAGCTTTTTATTTTTTCCTCAACGAACGGAGGTACTCCTTACATGTAAGATGTTACCATTGCTTTATATGGCAAACAGGCTAAACGAGAACATTTGACTTGGTGGGCAAAGGCACTGCTTTTAGTTGGGTTCCCCACTTTGTCACCAGAGAGACTCAGCTGCAACAAGGAGATAAATAAACAGCTGGTAAGAACAGGGTATCTGTTGCTACTACTGTCTGAGAAGTCTTCACAGTTTTCACTGCAGTTGCACAGAAGGAAACAACCTCATTGTCTGGAAGCATCTATGAAACATCCTAAGCACAGTGCAGGAGGGTTATATCTGTGCTCCTGCTCAAGCCAAGGGAAAAAGAAAGTGAAGGGTCTACTAACGGGGAGGCAACCTAGTAAAACTGAATTTAGGAAAAACATCTGACTCACCTCTTGAAACCTCTCTCCAGGTCCATTTTTGAAAAAAAGTTTCTCCTGCTTTACAGAGCCATGTGCGTCTGCAGGTCAAAAGACCCATCTGAAGCACAAAATGGAGAATACTTCCTAGCAGTCAAATCTGAATGGCAGGAGACTGCAAAAACTAGAATTTCTACTTAAAAAGCATTTCTCAAAGAGGAGCTGCACTTTCCCTCTGGCTAGTGGTGTAGCACAGTGCTCCTCCCATGTACTACCAGCCAGCTGTCTCCATTGGAGTGCACTATCACCTGCAAGGTACCTAACTGCTCAGCTTATACACATTATTTTGTGGCCCAGTGGCCTTTGTTGTTTTTAATTTTCTTCAATTTGCTCCCTTCTGAAAACTGAAAGCAGAAACTCAGAACATTCATTTGATGAACTACTGGGATGATCTATTTAAGTGATACGAAAACTTGAAAGGTCTTTTAGCATGTTCCCTGGCAAAGTATCATGGTCACTTAGCTGAGTGATGCCCAAAAGGTACTGACATTTGCATCAGTCCAACTGAATACACCCTTCAGAGGACAATATGGAAAAGCTTCCTCTGTGAAGAAAAAGCATAAGAAACAACACTTATTTTACCACCCTCCAAAACCAGTCTTTGTGCCTCTCTCAGCACAGACCCACTGAGACTGCTACGTGAAGCTATGCTTCTCGCAGCATAGCGCTCACACAGAAGTTATCACACCCTCTTCTTTTTACTGAGCATTGACTGCATCAGACAATTTGAATATTCACAACTTACTAGTTGAAAAGGGAAGATTTTCCTAAGGAACTGCAGAGTTTATGCACAATCTGCAACTCACACAGTGCAGCTTACAAAAATGAGCTATACTTCTTGCAGAGAGGCAAACACTGAACAAAAACCAATCAGGTAAAGACAGAAATGGAGTACGGACCACAGCTGTGTTACATGTATAGAAGTTAAGCTTTGATCCTCTCCTTCCCTAAGAACTCCGAAGAGAACTTTGACTTGATTCATTACTCAGCTTCAGCACAAAGTTCTGCCTTCAAATCTTAATTGTAGTGCATGGTATCATCTGTAATCATAGTTACGCTGAGAACTGAATCCCAGGCTGACTTCATTTTCCTTGCTCACATCAGTGTCTGGATAAAAGGATGAATATTGCTTGTGCTTCAAAACGCAGATGTCAAGTAAACACAGAGAAGAGGGGAGAGGACTGAGTTGTAGTTTGGTAAAAGGCATGTAGTCTTTCCTCATTCTCTTGAGCTCACCAGAGTATTAAAGTCCTTGAATTTCTCTATATATTAGTACACAATTTTCCAGTGAGTTGGCTGCTCACAGTTTTTCTCTTTTTTACCGCAAAATCGGTTGTAAGTTGTTTTTGGATCAAATCCCAAGATCTCCCTTTCTTCATGGATCCGGAAGGAAAATGTTGAAACTGAGGTGCCTATAAAATACCTGTGAAAAAATGAGAAAGGGTTTTTTGAAGGTGCCTAGTTTTTAAAATACAAGTAATTGATTTCAGTCCAATTAATTTAAATAAAATTTAAATAAGAGATTTGTAGACAACTATATCTGTGTCAAAAATAATATTCAGGTTTATGACAGTAAAATTTGGCTCCTCAAAGAAAAGGCAAATTCACTACCTTGCATGTGCACAGATCCACTGGTCAATCACAGCCATCCCCCCATCTTTGTAGAGTTCTAGCTCCTTCCAGCTAGGTTCAAACCTCACCATCTCAGGCAGCAGTTTCTTGAGCAATTCAATCTCTGAAGAAGCAAAAACCAAAAATTTGTATCAGAAAGCGCAACTTGCTGCTGTCATAAAATTTTAGTCTTTAAAGAAACCCTGGGTGAACAGTTACAAAGCAAGCAAAACGAAAATCTACCTACACACTGTACAATATGTTTGCCAAGCATCACAGTACTGTAGGCAGGGGCTGGAGTCAGTGGGGCAGAAACATGCTGCTGAGGAGGGCAAATCTCACAGGATGAGGAAACCTGCATGAGGTAGAATGGACACAGCTACTAGTCTCACTGTCTGCTCCTACAGGGCAGCTGTATCAAGAGGCCTGTAATAACACCAAACTTAAGATTAGTTCACAGATACAATCCCCCGCAGGGGTATTCTCACACTGTGTATTGAAACAGCTCCCTAGATACTACTGTAAAGGAGGTACAAGCACAGGATAAGGCCCAGAGGCAGGCCCACGCTCAGAGGGGTTCTAAGCCTTGGCCACACACAGCCAGGGCTGCCCCAGTCTGATGTTGAGGACAGCCAAGTGGGAAGCTGGGTGTGAACTTTCAGAAGCCCCTTCCCAGCTGTATGCACAACTCTCTGAAATGCAAAGAAAAAAAGGTGGGATGGAAGAAAGAAGAGGAGGAACAGGCAAAGATGACGTTGCTTTATTCAATTCCCAATCTCCCATTGCAGAGACTGCCAAAGCTCCTATGGGAAATGCTGAACAAACGGTTTGATGCCAACTACTCATGTTGGAAGGAAACAGCTAGTTGCCCAATCCTGTTCAATAATGGAGACATGAACTTCTAATCATTTACAAAAACAAATTGGTAATTACTACACTCATTCTCAAAAAGTTAACAATCCCAAACAGACTATAATTTGCCTACCTTCCTCAACAGCATCAGTGGCTATGAAAACTTTTTCAAGTTTATACGCTTCCAAGAGGCTGCGGATTTTCTTTACTGCTCCTTGCAGCGAAGGCACATCTTCTCTGTGACCCCAGATGAAGTCTTTCCTTCTGAGATGAACCCCAAGGTATGGACCACCTAGAGCTGTGCCCATCTTGACCTAAGAGAGAAAGACCACTTAATACTTAAGAGTGCCACTACTCATTCACACTGAAAAGGCCTGGGAATATGAATATATAATGTCTGAATTACTATAAGTAATTCAGTATTCAGCAGTATTTTGGGACACTTATTGCTGCATTTTGACCTTGGGTGGCCTGCATCACACAAGACAAATTATGGTGCAAAATCTTTGAATGGAAAAACTGCTCTCCTTGACCAAATCCGCAACTGGCAGTTTGCAGCTGAACTTTACACCCACAGATGATGCTGAACACAAGAAGAAATCTAAGAATAGTGAAAAGAAGGTAACAGAAATATGGCACCCAGGCCAGTCAGCCAATTCTCAACAGATTCCAGTAACTCATGTCACACACAGAGAAGAAAAGAGAGTAGGAACATGCATGTCCACCATGCTCTGAGCAGGGAGAGCTAGGTTTGTGCATATCTGTCAATAATCCCTGCAGTGCATGGCAAATAAAAATGACTTATTACATTTGTTATGGGAAACTGTTAGGATTTTACCTTCATCTGTGTCCAGTCCTCATTGTAATGAGTCCTGTCTGCCTTATCTGTGGATTGAAGATACTTGTTTCTAAACTCATCTCCCACTACACGCAGGTGTTTAGCGAACACCATACTTCGACGGGTCTGTTGGAATAAGAGCAGATGCTGAGTCAGAAAAAGGGAGAGCTAAAAATGAATAAATGGAGATAGCTTCACATACACAGAGTGTTCAAGATACTCTTCTAGCATCTTTAAAGAGATCAGCACTGGCTTTCTAATCTCATCCTAAATCCTCTAGCAAAACGTTCATATTAAGGGAGGATGTACATGCTGTCTGCTGCAGAATACTCATGCTGCAGTTCAGGGACCGACTTTTTCCCTCTGTTACTACAAAAAGTAATATGCCAACACAATATGAACCTGTTGAGTAAAGACATCAGGTGCTTTATCCAAGATGTGATGAAGACACTATACCCTGAGGCAGCAGAAATGTGTGTAAGCAACCCATGGTAGTGCAGTTCGCTGGGGAGAACAAACATCTTTAACTCTATACCCATATCAGACAACTCTAAACTTCATCTTCATGGACTGTATAATTGCCATGTCATGTTTGGCACCCATGCAGTATGCCAAGCCAGGTTGTTCTTGGGCAGAAAACTCTCCTCTGACAGCAGCTGTTCTGGATGAATACTCATTTTGCAACAGTGTATGTAAAAGAGAACACAGATGAATGTGTGAGCCTCCACTGACACACTTTCTAAAGTGGATGCTTTCTGTATCTGGCTAGTTCGTTATTTAAAGTATTTGTTTCAAATTTGCACGTGTGATGTTGTTGTTCTTTCCAACTACCTACAAATTTTGCTTCTGCTCTCTGAATCTAGTGCTGGAGTGCAGCCTTCAAGGCAGGGCCAACTGGGTACCTCCCAGACTAAATTTTTTTGTGATTCTAAGTTTTGGAAAAAAAAAAAAATCACCGTCAGTATCTTCAAAAAAGAAACAGAATCACGCAGGGAGTTGAAGTTAAAATACAAGAAAAAAGAATATTTTCCAGAATGTTATAAATATTTTTGAGACAAATTTTAATTGTTGAGGCAATGTTTAAAGTGCCGCTGTTAAGAAATGTGTATTATGGATCAATATGGATTTCATTTCTGCTTTTACAGGACTACGTGTCATGCTCAGAAATGATACATGAGTCACATTTCTCTGTTTGGAAAGTCATTATCTATGGAAAATTCGTAATTATTAAACTACTGTTCGGTCCATTTCTGAAAAATATGCCATATATCAAGCAAACAGACAGATATTTATATCTTACAGGACTGAGGTCTATGTAATTTGTTTCTTAATATCGTGAGAGTCACTTCCTCTTAGAAATTTTAACCATGTCAAGCACCCCATATCATGTTCTATTTTCCTATGGCTCTAACCTCTAACATAGTCATAAAATTCTACACCTGTAGAAATATTGCCATCAAAGAAAGAGAGAGACAGAGCTATAACAGTATTGAGCACTATCAGTTACATTAATCCACAGCAGCTACACTGCTGAAACATAAGACACAAGTTACTTTCAAGAGAATAAAACCAAGGCAAAACAGAAGCACATACTGGTTATTGAATTTTTATCAAAACTGAATAGAAAATTTAGAGAAGCTAACTGGAGAATACTCACGTTCCAATAATCTTTCCCTCCATAGTGGTCATGAAGAAGGTTTTCAGCTCTGTCTAACATCACTGACCTATTAAAAATTGTAAAACTGAATGTAGTTCCCTGAAGAACAGAATTCATGTTATGATGTTTCTTTATACAGCTGCTAGGATAAAGCACAGACCATGATCTATTTGGAAACAGTGCAATGGGAATGAGTGACAGGGTGCCAATCTACAGCGTATAATGCAAATTGTGACCCAGAGCCTGCTGAGGAGAGAATGCAATAATACCACTGTGTATTGCTGCTCTCTTCCTTTACAAATGTTACTCTTCAATGGGATGATTAAACACAAACAAGCAATAACAATCCCACACGTAGTCCTCAGAGTAGCAGCTATTGGGGAAGTAAGAATGCCAACAGGGAGTGTGACTTGTAAGATGATGTTTAGCCCAAAAGCACCTGAGGTGTTCCCACCCGCTCACAAAAGAGGTGTTTCTATGCGTGGAATAAAATACCCTACAGTAAAACAACAGATCAAAGAACATATAGACAACAGAAAAACATGTTAACAAGCAAGCAGAAATTTTAAACGAAAATTTTTCACTGATATGAAAACAGCCTATGTTTTTCGCAGTCACTTTGTGTACTGGAAACTTAACTGCACTGTCCAAGTTCTAAGAAGCAAAGATGATTTTGAGAGCTTTGAGCTTGGATGCTCAAATATACGGGATATATATGGGAATATATGGGATGTAGGCTTGGTTTGTGCTCCAAGCACACTGAATATGAGCAAACACAGAAAGAAATGATTCTGCAGAAGGGGGTCACAATGTCATCCGGATTTTCTTCTACTAAAATGAAAGCAAATAACTCATTGACTTTAGATTAACACTGTTGCAAATCAGCTAGGCACTTGCACATAAGGCTACAAAAAAATCTGGAAAATAGACTAGACTGTGCTGGTGGAGAAGAAGCACTGCATTTAACAGGAAACTTGGAGGTGAATCAGATTAATAATCTAAATTTATCAGCAGGATTCCTCTAAGTGACTAGACCTGAAGCATGATAATACAGTGTTAGTCCCATACAATTGATTGTCTGGCCAAAAGAGCAATATGGGAGATCAGAGAGACTATAGTGCATAGCCACAGTAGACTCCAACTACCCTCAGATAGTCTGGGCAAGTGTCATACAGGGCAGAGACTACAGTTTCACATGTTGCCAAAGGCAGTACCATGAACCAACTGTGCAGGGCTCCTGACATAGTCTCGAGCAGCAATAAGACATGGACATGGACCAAAACCTCACAGTGGAAGAGCTGGTCTGTGACAGTGACCATAATGTACTCATCTTCAACATCCTACAGGATCGACAATGGCCGAAGTAAAGCTACCACAGCTGCATTCGACTTCAAAAAGGGGGCCTATGCAAAAATAAGGAAGTTGTGTCCAAGTGAAGAAAACTGAAAGGCTCACAAATTCCGTGAAGAACTTCAGTCTAATGTCAAGTCTTCCTTCCCATACAAAGAAAAAGGAAATGAAAAGCTTAACAAGCATTTAGAGGTGACAATGTCTTGACAGAAACAGAAAATGTAATTTTTTTGGAGCCATCTGGTAGGTGGAGTAACTGGAAAAATTCGCATGCCAAAACTACTTTTCACAGAAAACTCATTAAAGGATGTGCCCATAGGTCCTGTGCCTACAAGACAGCGAGACAAGGTGAACTAACAAATGGCCAAACCAGGAAGCATTCACCCAACAGTTGTAAAATAACTCGAAGCAACAGTGCCACTAACTCTAGTATCCAACTTCTCGCTTCAACTGCCTCAGTATCAGAGGATTGCAACGTGGCCAATCTGACGTCAATCTTCTAAAAACACATTTTGGTGAGTTCTGGGATGCAACACAGCAGTAAAATTGATGTCAGTACTGGACAACTTAGTAGCAAGTTATTACAAAAAACAGAATTAATGAATGCTTACATAAAATAAATTGGAGAATATGGACCTCTGAATTAGAGAACACGCACCTGGGACAGGGCAACCTCTGCTCTGCTGAGAACCTTCGTAACATTTCCAATTAATCTGTATCGATGTTATATTTTTGGCTGTACTTGGCCTCATGACAAAACTACACTTCAGTTTACAGTTTGTGTTTCTCCTACGGATTTATTCCCCTGATATATTCATAGACAGCGATGACTTCCTTCTCCTGTTCTCCCCTGAATCCCAGTAGTTTTTATTTGCTGTAATTTCTTATAGGATCACAACTGACTGAAAATGCTCTGCTACTGGGACAACATAAGCATGCTCCATGTAGGAGCTTCCCTTTCCTGTGATCATTCTAGAGGCATCTCTGCACCTCAGAGGAGAAACACAAAACGTGCTGCTTGCTTTCTATAAACCCAGCTTATACTACAGAGAATGGATATCACATGAGACCAGGCACTGCACCACCTCATGATCTGAGATGAGGACTTGGGAAACACTGATTCTGCTCTGTTCACTGCCTCTTGACACAGCATCGAAGCATAAAGGAAGAAGAGCTAAACACAGGGTAACAAGTACATTTAGCTACCTGAACAAAGAAGAATTAAGAAGAGCTCAGGGGTATTTCTTCTTAGTTGTTAGCACTGCAACATATAACTGTATGTTATGTTAAGTGTCTTTTAGAGTGCAAATTCCTTTTGTAATGATTTTAATGGACCACCGCAACTCAGTGATGAAATGCCACAACAATGGACGCAGTCCGTAAGTTCTTGTTCTTCCCACCTGGCAATAGGCTTGTGGGCATGTGATACAACAATATATAGTAACAGAAAGCAACTCACTGTGCTGAGGTATTTTTCAAAAGGATGGGAGCCACAATAGAGGCAGATCCTTGGACAGACAAGCAAGACACATTTAGGCCCCGTGTTTCTTCATAACCCCAGAACCATCCCCTGAAACAGAAAAAAAGGCTTTGTTTCACAGGCTTGTACTTTAAATTAATGCCATACATACAATGAAACAAATCAGCAGTACACCCTAGAAAGGTGATATATAAGGTAAATAAACCCCACAGCTCCTTTATAGTGTTTTTGTATGAAATTATGACTTCCTAAAATTAGATTTCCTAGTAACACTATGACATTTTGATATTAACGGGGTTTTAAAAACAAAATTAACTCCAAGCACCCAGAGATTCACGGACAATACTACAATAACCACACAAGTCTATTCCATTAAAGTGGGCAATTTTTTCATAAATACAAGAAAAAAACCTGAAAAGGCTGCTAGATGTTACCTGTAGTACTCATACTTGTCTTTGGAATACATAAGCTGATCAATGCAAGGCCTCTCATCTATTTTTTCCTCCCATGTTCCTTCTTTCCATCCTTCTGCGTAGCTTTGCAGGACATAAATTTGTTCAATAAAGGGCCCACCTGACTCTAAGCAGGAGGCAAAACAAAGTATTTACAAGCATAAAAAAACACGATAAAAGGTACAAAGTAGCATTACTCATCATTAAAAATATACTGGAAATGCTAACATGACACTAGTCTCTCCCTCACGTTTCCCTATAAAAAAGGAAAAGAGATGTGGCAACCTGTTACTGGTACCTAGCTATGTGTGACTTATTGTGCCAATAGAAATGAATCACCAAATGTTTAGTAAATTGTAGATTGTACTATTCCATACTTTACCTGCAAGGAATTGCTCATATTCAATGACAGGGATGTTCCTATTGAGGCTTGGGATATCAAAAAACTCAGACCAAGGGATTCGAACCTGAAGAATGTCTGGGCTCTGCCAGTGATAAAGACGTCCCCAAGGAGGCAGAACTAACACCCAATTTTCACTTTTCAGCAAAGTCTTTAGAAGTGAAGCGATACGAATATAGACATCTCTGCGAAGGTTGAACCCTTCAGGAGGATTTACGTCATACAAAAGGTATCTGGAGAGAACAAAACAACATCATAACTTCAGGCAATCATGTGGCACGACTAATGGGTGGGAAATTCTTCCTCTTTCATGAGTTTGTGGTATTCAGGAGATGGAAGGGAGTGGAAGAAGGAGAAGGCCGAGCAGCACGTGCTGCATGGGCAGAGGGCCCCATGACATGCCCCAGCAGAGCAGGCACGATGCCCCTGTCTGGCTCTCCTCTTGTTGAGGTCCTCCTGACAGTTAGCACGGCAGCTTGTGTCACGGGCCTCTCCTGTGGCAAGGGAGGATTCAGAGGGGACGTGAAGTGAACACCCTGAGTGTCTTGCACACCCTGAGAGCGATGTTGTGTGTGACGAGGGCAATGAAACAACTGACACATCACTCAGGCTAATTCCTGTGACTCGAATGCTGACACAGGAGGACCTGTTCAGATGGGATGAGGGAGAAAGGCTGTCACTTGTCACAGGAAAGACAGACAGACAGCTCTTGGGGCTGGCAGCCAGAAGGGCTGACACCCCAGGCAGCATCCAGAGCAGGACAGCTATGACAGCACGATCTTCCAGACACGACCCAAACAAAACCATAGGGTGAAGAAGGCCTTTTATGTGCCCAGGAGCCCATCTCCCAGAGGTGCTGCCAGCTGCTGCAGAGGGGGACCCAGGGTACCCCCTAGGCACTATCACACCTCTGATAGCTTCACAGGACAAGCAGAGACAGTGAGGGAGGGGGCCCCGACCCAAGGGACAGCTCTGGCTGGGCCAGGGTGGCAAGCACTGCCTCAGAGGGTGGACCAGGGACGACAGACTGCTCCTCACCGGGTGCGTGGCGCAGCAGCAGCGGCGGGCAGCGAGGTGACAGTGTGGCCGGCACGGAGGGCAGCAGGCGGTGGCTGGGCAGCAACGGGAGGCGGGTGGGCCAGTGCAGCCAGGCCAAGCAGCAGCAGCAGCAGGAGGCCGTGGTCGTGCACTGCCATCACTGCGCCACGTCCGGGGCGGCCCCTGCAGCAGCCCGGCCCCTTAGGGTGCGGGCAGAGGAGCGACAGCCCCAGCCCCTCAGAAGAGGCCTGCGGTCAGGGGCCGGAGGCTGGCGCCTGTGAGCTGGTTCAACTTCTCCAGGATCTCCTCCTCCTTCTGGTACATCTGCGGGAGGAGAGCACAGGGGAGAAATTGGCTGCTGAGTAACCAGGGCTGAACAGCAGAGTGGTGGCTCTACAGCTCTACTCGCAGTGCCTCAACACCTGTGTGACAACCAGCACGACTGCACCAATGTAGACCAAAGCTCTGTGGAGCCGTCCATGACGGACAGGGCTTGGGGGTCACTCCCTCACAGGAGATATGAGAAAGGGAAATCCTTTCAGTTTTGTTATGGTGCAAGACCTGACAGCGTCTGGGCACCATGCATCCTCCCCGTGCAAAGGTACCTGTTGCCACTCCGACTTTGTGTTGTGCTGGTAGCCAAGCAAGTGACACAATCCGTGGGCTGCGGTCACCTGTGCAAGAACAAAGGGTAGATGTTACAAATCTAACTCCCAAACCTAAAGAACTTCTTCACGGTGAGGGTGACGGAGCACTGGTACAGGCTGCCCAGGGAGGTTGTGGAGTCTCCTTCTCCGGAGATATTCAAGGCCCGTCTGGACGCCTACCTGGGCAGCCTGCTCTAGGGAACCTGCTTTAGCAGGGGGTTGGACCCGGTGATCCCTCGAGGTCCCTTCCAACCCCTACAACCCTGTGATCCTGTGAACACTGAACTGAAACCCTGAGGGAGGCGATGGGTACAGGCAGTCTTCTGTCCTTCTAATGGAGCAGCAGGCATCTGGAAGCACTTGCACGTAGTTTTGTTTTAAATCACGCCCCCCTCCGAGCAAAACGCTATCATCCTCCACCTCAGAAAAAAAACCACCGCGAGCTGCCGCCGAAGCACGGCGCTCCAGAAGGTCAACGCGAAGGGCTCCCGGCGAGCACCCCCCCGAGGGGCGGCAGGAGGAGGCGGCTGCCCGCACGGCCACGGCCGGGGCTCACCGTCAGCACGCTCTCGAAGTCGCCCCCGTCGCGGCGGCACTGCTGCTCGATGTACTCCACCCCCAGGAAGATGTCCCCCAGGTCGTACTCGTGGCGGCG
Source organism: Cygnus olor (assembly GCF_009769625.2). Lineage (NCBI taxonomy): Eukaryota > Metazoa > Chordata > Aves > Anseriformes > Anatidae > Cygnus > Cygnus olor. Next base: position 11,768,248 of record NC_049174.1, on the reverse strand, counting down.
GCGCGGCCGCGGCAGCTCGCCCGCCGCCACCCGGTGGACGGGGAAGGAGAGCACGTCGGTGGGCTCCGGGCGCTGCCGGTAGGCGCCGTTCAGCCGCCGCATCAGCCCGTTGCCGGCGCACACCAGCGCCACGTCGAAGCGGGAGGCGCCCAGCGCGGCCCGCAGGGCGCACACGGCGCGGCGCAGCGGGGCCCGGCGCACGGCCACGGCGCGCTGCGCGTTGCGGATCACCACGCTCATGGCGCCCGGGCCCCCGCCGAGCCCCGCCGGCCCCCCCGAGCCTCGCCCCGGCCCTCCCCGGCCCGGCGGCGCCTGCGCGGCCCCGCCTCGCCGCGCGGAAGCCCGGCAGCGGCCGCCATGAGCGCGGGGCCCCCGTTCCGCGGCCCGCCCGCCTTCCAACCGCCGCCGCTGCGCTTCGGGCAGGCCGCCGTGTTCGGGCCGGGGGGCGGCGGCGCTGCCGGCCTCCCCTTCGGCCCCGCGCCCGCCGCCTTCGGGCCGCCCTTCGGGCTGGGCCAGCCGGCGGCCTTCCCGGCGGCGGGGAGCAACGCGGGCTTCAGCTTCAAGCCGCCCACCAACCTGAGCAGCTTCCCGGCGCCGGGCGAGGCGGCGGCGGGCGGCGGCGGCGGAGCCTTCGCGGCGCCCGAGTTCCGCTTTAAAGCTCCCGACAGCGCCGCCGCCGCCGCCTTCAAGCCGCTGGCGGGCGCCGAGGCCGAGAAGGGCCCGGCCGCCCCCGCCGCCTTCACCTTCTCGCAGCCCTTCGGCTTCGCCCCCGAGGCGGCGGGCCCCGAGCCGGCGGCGGGCGGCGGCTTCTCCTTCTCTCGCCCCGCCGCCGCCGCCGCCGCTCTCGGCCGCCCCGAGGAGAAGGGCCCGCGGCCGCTCTTCGGCGCGGCGGAGGAGGCGGGCGACGCGGCGCCCAAGGGGCTGAAGCGGAAGGAGGAGCGGGAGCGCTCCCCGCGCCGGGCGGCGGTGGCGGCGGCGGGGGGCGGCGGGCGGGCGGCGGCGGCGCCGCCGGAGAAGCGAGCGGTGCTGCTGAGCCGCCCCCGCGGCGGGGCCCTGTTCGGCCGCACGCTGCAGGAGGTGCTGCGCAGCCAGGGCCGCGGCCACCGCGACCGCGGAGACCCCGCCGAGGCCGAGCGGGGCCCCGCCGAGGAGCCGCCGCCTCCGGTTGCGGTGGCGGAGGGCCGGGAGCCGCCTCGGGCAGGTAAGGGCACGGGTGGCCGGTGGCCGCCGCCGCCTTCCCGAGGGCTGCCTGCCCGACGTGTGGCACCCGCTGTCTTTCCAGACGCCCCTCCTGTCACCGCCGGGCGCAGGGTGCGGGGCAGCGAGAGCACGGACAGCCTGGGAGGCCTGTCGCCGGGCGAGCTCACGGCCATCCAGTGCAAAAACGTCCCCGACTACCTCAACGACAGGACGGTGCTGGAGAAGCACTTCGGCCAGTTTGTGAAGGTCCGCCGGGTCATGACCAGGCGCAATAAGAAAATGGCCATTCTGCACTTCTTTGATCATGTGAGTAGTGGGAGCTGCCAGTGCGAGAACAGGTGGAAAATGAAGTGCTGGGGTCTGGTGTAAAGGGCACCCCTGTTTTATAAGGCTACACACCCTTCATTTGGAAGTTAACACCGAGGTTGCGTTGTACCACGGGTATCACGCACAGGGCTAAAACACACACCGAGTGGATCTTCCCTGTTTACAAGTTGTATTCCCATGCCGCACAAGCCTAAAGTTACGCTGCTGGGTCCTTGCTTGGTCTTGGCAGCACCAAGGGCACAGTGGTCTTTGCGGAGTGACCCGCTCTTTGGAAATGCTGCCCTTGTGTTGGCATCCTCAGTCTCATGTGCTCTATGCTTTCTCTTACTAAAGCACTCAACTCTTTCTGTGGAAGCCTGACTGGTCCTGCTAGTTGCTTGTAGGTCTTGGGCAACAGGTTAAAATGTGGCACCCAGACTTTTGTGGGAGTTCATAAATGCTTTTTTTCTGGCAGAAGTTGCACTGCAGATTTTGGTGGTGTCTTGCTAATAGGCTTTCACACTCTGTCTTCTTCCAGGCCTCTGCTGCCCTTGCCAAAAAAAAGGCAAAAGAGTTGCACAAAGACATAGTAACATTCTGGCAAAAGAAGAAAACAAGTAAGTCTCTTGTTTCTAGATATGATAATTGGATGATAAATAGTGGCATCTGCTCTGTTCTTTTCTAATGTACTGAGGACTCGACCAAGATGATCTCCAGAGTTGGAATGCTGGAGGTCCAAAAGTATTACAGTTTTCTCTGGCTCCTAGCAAACTGTTGGGTGCCCAGAGCTTCTGTGAGTGTTGCAAGTTGTTAGAGAAGCATAAAAATAGTTGTCCTGTGTTTTATTTGACATCCTGGCTAGTTCTGTTTCTGGCAATGGCAATTAGTGCATACGTAGGGGAGAGAGTGAGAATGGTTTAAAGCATGTAATTGCTTCCAGAATAACTTCTCGACCTTTGGACAGCTGAGATAGCCCTCCCCTGTCTCCCACCATTCCTGGGAGCCAATCTTAGCCCCCAGAGTTTTTCTCATATGAAGTTACTGAGTTGCTTTATGAGCTGCATGAATTTCCAGCATCTGTAGTACTGTCCTCTAGTACTGAGGAAGCTTTGAGTAAGCAACTGCAAGTCATAGTTGGAAATTGCACCGTTTCTTTCCTGAATTCCTGTTGGCTCAGGTCAAGCAAAATATTTTAGACAAAATGCTGGATCTGGATGCTTGAAACCATGTGAAAGAGTTGAAGGCGCTTGTGTGTGATTTTGCAAAACAAATTTAGAAATCTTTCATGTAACCACACAGGAGGAGTACAGTGATGTTAACATTGTCCTTGTGCTCCTATGTAGAAGTAGGGTGTTTTTCAGGGATGTAAGAAAGCGCAGTTTCTAATGCCTCTCTGCCCAGAGCGTGGACTGAGATGTGGGCTTCCAGCTTTCAGAAAAGTGTCCTGAGAACTGAGTTACCAAGTACTCAGGATTGAGTGTCTGTCTTGCTGGGACTGCTTTTCTGCATATAAACAACTGTATATTGCTTAAACCACAAAGAATGAACAGTGTGCATGGCTGGCTTACAGAGAACTGAGTTGTAAATGGGAAATGTGAATTCCAGTCCCTTCTTGTGAATAGGGCAAAATGACATGTGAATGCTGGCTATTTGCCCCTCTAGGTGAATGTTTGAATTGCTAGACACTTCCCTTTCTTTAATTTTATGAACGCTGCGTGTGTAGTTCTGAGATTGTGCCCTGGGGATACGTTTCAGCTGTCAGCAAGTGAATGGTTTGCCACAGCTTTGACCAACCCAGAAACTTGCCTTTGTAGAAAATGAACAGCTGTAGAGCTGTCTGAGAATAAACGTCTGGAACCAGCATCTATAAGGATGCCTTTGTCATGTTATTCTGGGATTAGAAAGTCTATAGAAATGTAAATGGAAATATTCTGAAATAACTAGTCTGAGAAAGTTTAAGAAATCCAAATGGCTGAAAATTTCTTCGTGGGAGAGGATGTTCTCTGTTTCTGCAAGGTGTAGACTAAACGCTTGGGAAGCCGTGCCAACCCTAGTCTTAGCTTGGATATGTGAAAATAATTATTAAAATGCTTCAGGAGCACTGAAAGCGCTCTGACAACTGTGGTTTATGTTGGTGAAATGGATTGAATACCTAGTAAAGAGCTGTGACTTATGGATTATATCCCAAATCTAAAAGAATTCAGATTCAGACTATGACCAGACTTCATTTACTGATGATCTACTGAGTAACTACAGTTACCGCTGAGCAGTGTTTTATTTAAGAATGCTTTTTCTTTATAGAACACTGAAGCTGACTAGCAAGCGGTAGACTTGGTACAGCTTCTAGTGCAAGTTTCTTGTAAGCATTGTGTGCCTGCATGAAGCTGTGACTAAAAATATTATCAGAAAACAGAACTAACTATTGACTGCAACCAAGGAGGGGAAAAAAAGCTGTTGCTACAATTATTTGCCGAGTACCTGCCTTCATGTTTACATGTTACTTCAGGCCCTGCGAAAAGAGAATTTTCATCCAAGGAGAAGAAAGCAGGTGAAGATGAAGGAAGGCAAAGCAGTGAAGAGCAAAACTACCAGCATTCCCCACTTAGGAAGCCTTTAATAAGATCCTCTGCCAGTGCTGTCATGCCTGGTAAAAGGTATGTCTCTTCTGCTTCTTCAGGCCTTTTACTTCTTCTGTCTGAGTATTTCGTTTGAGTACTTTGTTACAACATGAGTAACAGCTGCAATAGCAAGGCATAAGGAAATAGAGAAACAGTGCAGAGCCCAAGTAGGACCAAGCGTCGATGACCGTGTTGAGTGGTCTCGATTAAATTGGTTTCTGAGGTGAACGGTTTTGTTTGTGGACAAATGTTTCTGTGTAATGAGTTGCCTTTTTGTAATAGCTGGTGAGTTTAGGTCATTATCTTTTTGCAGTTCAAAAGAACAGGCTTTTTACAGGAGGTCTTTGCTTTGTGTGAGGTGCTGATTCTGCAGTTCTGTGATTTTTCTGTGGTACCTCAATGGTGTGTCTAGTTGGACAGTGGTCATTTGGTATGCATTGTCATACAACTATAAAATTAATAATGTGCTGTAAAAGAAAGACTGTTCCTTGAATAGAAATATGTTTATATCTAGGCCCTGTAAAATCTTTTAATGATCCTTGTTGCTATAGAAGGCGTTCCCTTTTTTTTTTCACAGCAAACAGCAGGCTAATTCCTAGCTTGAAATGCCAACTGCTGGGCCTTAGAGTGATGGGTATAGATGCATACTCTGTTTACTTGATACATTGTCCTGTGTAAATACTAAAATACTATTCTAAACAGAGATGTCAGTGCCTTGAAGAGTGTACTGGTAAGGTCAGAGCATGTATAGTGTAATATTGATTTAAAAAATCTTATTTTTAGCTCTCCAGCTAAGAAGCCTGGTCTTCGAAAGGCGCTGCAGTTTGAAGCAGATCTGTTTGATTCTAGTTCTGAAGGGCAGAACTCAGAGGCCATGGGAACTTCATTATCATCTCTCAGTAACCTGATTGGGTTAGTGGCTGAGACATCTGAAGAAAGATACCGTCTTCTGGACCAAAGGGACAAAATAATGCGACAAGGTATTGTTATTAATTACAAGAGTTCATGAGTTTAACATCAGCTTCTCTTCTGGGAAGAAATGAGTGCTTGATGTCTGCAAAGCTGTTGTAATGGTATGGTAATAGCTTTGAAATGAGGCTAGGTAACATGGAACAGTCTGTAAAGATAGTCTTCTATTTTAATGGGTTGTTGTTCTACAAGAAATTTATGTATACAACAGAAATCTGTTTCTTATTGCACACATGTATTTCCTGTGGATAGCGAATAGCAGACTGTTCATCTTTGAAGGAATTTTTGAGTACTTTGGGGTCTATTTTGAGTCCTGGCAAAATGATCCCTATTAATAATGGGAGGAAAATCAACAGGGACAAGATCAGCTAAGCCACCCCATGTAACTGCATCATTGTGTGAGACTGGCTTGCTAAATGCAGGCCTTGGTTTCCTTGGCCCTAGGGGAGGCCGTGTAGGGTGATGTGCACCACTGCAGGTTCTTCAGAGAAAGCTAACCAAAGTCTAACAGTGTTTCTCTGAAAGCAAACTATTAAAAAACTGAAATTCAAGAAATCTCTTCTTGCATCATAGTTCTGGGTTGTAAACCCTTTCATCCTATTCTTGCTGTTTCAAAGCTGATCCTAGTTTTTTTATTTACGGTGTTATTTTTAACATCAACAAACACATTGCTCTGTCACTTGACATGGAATTGTGAAATTGATGGTGTTAGTTTAGGATACAAACAAGTTGGGCTCTTGGGATACAAAACGTCGGTTATCAGGTTTAGAGTCTGATGTTTTCAACAAAAACTCTCCATACCTGGATGGGACACTATAAGAAGCTTTACCAGATGAACAGTGCAGCCCTGGGACCAGACCCAGAATGGGGGAAGACCATCCTCGTGTATTTCCAGCCATGCCAGGGTCCTGCTTCCAGGGGAGTCTGGTTGGGAGCCTCCAGAGATCCCTTCATACCAGCTTTTCAGTGAACCCTTGCCTTGGCAGCCTGCTTCTTGATGTCCATCCATCGATGACAGTGTATGGACCTCAGCTTAGGCAGATGCTGTACTTTGGGGTGTGTTAGCACATTAAGAAAATAGCTTGTCATGAAATCTAAAAGAGAGATGCTTAACGTTACAATTTGAGTTTGTGACTTTTTTTTAGCTCGAATAAAAAGGACTGATCTTGGCAAAGCAAAAACTGTCATTGGCACTTGTCCTGACATGTGTCCTGAAAAGGAGCGTTACATGAGGGAGACGAGAAACCAGCTCAGTACCTTTGAGTTGCTTTTGGGATCTGACAAGGTATGAATCCTCTGTAAGCAAGAGTTTGCTTTTCTCAGCACATCTGTTCATTTGCTCCTTATATAAAGCTGTCAGCTTTTCTCAGCACATCTGTTCATTTGCTCCTTATATAAAGCTGTCAGTGTTATTTAGTTGATTACAGGGTTAATTCTGGTGGGGAATTTTGTAGACTCTCTCACTAAGGTGTCTTCTAATTGCCCATTGTAAAAAAGGGATGGTGGATGTTTGCTATTTAAGTACTGCGATAACCTTTTCTATTTCATTCCAGAAAAGCATTTAGATCTGTAGTTGTGGTTAGCAGCGTACAAGTTCTGAAGGTGATGAGTTAGGGACTGCCAAGTCAGCTTCTGTCATAAAATAAAATTTATTTGCTATCATAGCAGAACCTACGTGGGTTGTTAGTGTGAACAATGGAAAAACTGCTTTAATAGTCTGCTCCTTGCTAAAGTAAAGGCATGAATGTGATGAAATTTTACACTCCTGATTTTTTTTTAATTTTGTGTTTTTTGTTTAAAAAAGGCTTCTTGGTTTTCATTTCTTTTCTCTGCCTCTTGCAGGTAGATCATGCAGCAGCAATCAAGGAATATAGCAGGTCTTCAGCAGACCAGGAGGAGCCTTTGCCTCATGAATTGAGACCCTCTGAAGTGTTGAGCATGACCATGGACTATTTAGTGACAAACATTATGGACCAAGGGGAAGGAAATTACCGAGAATGGTATGACTTTGTTTGGAACAGAACTCGAGGAATAAGAAAGGTAAGCACTAGTAGATGGAGATGTTTGATAGAAAGTAAATGATCACATGATACTGTAAAAAGTGAAGCAAAAACCAATAGTAATTGACTCAAAGCACAGAGTTTTCCAAAGGTAGGACAGGATGACTATGCTTTGTAGCTTTAGCTTGAAGTGCACATAAATGCTTTGTTTATTGTTCTGATTAGGATATAACCCAGCAGCATCTCTGTAACCCACTGATGGTATCTCTGATTGAGAAATGTGCTCGTTTTCACATCCATTGTGCTCACCACTTGTGTGAAGAGCCTATGTCTTCCTTTGATGCCAAAATCAACAACGAGAATATGACAAAATGCCTGCAAAGCTTGAAGGAGATGTATCAGGACCTGGCTAACAAGGGAATTTACTGCAAGAGTGAAGCGGAATTCAGAGGTTATAATGTTTTGCTGAATCTCAACAAGGGTGATATTCTCAGGTGGGAATGATGGATATCACTTAGTTTCTCTCTTGTCTCTGGGAAGAAATTAGATTAGAATTAAGTCCCAACAATGTGATAGAAGTAAAGACCTTAGTTGCAATTGCTTTTGCCAAAGAAAGGCTATGATGTACTGTAGTAATGTTGCTTTAATTTGTAATATGTCATTAAAATGTGTCTTTTCTTAAGAAGAAACTTCTGTTTTTTTAAATACCTCACCAGAATTTCTGCACAGCAAGTGTAAAAATTAAATATTTTTCTCAGTCAAGGAGATCCTTCTTTCTTACTAGAGGGTTATACAATCTTCACTGCTTTATCTCTAGTAGAATCAAGTGAAAAAAATCTTGTGGACAGTGTTGTACTTTGCTTTTCTGGTCAGCCTCCTAATTGCCTTCTTCCCTAGAAGCTGGAATGATGTACCTAAATCATAGCATGATGATTATGCAAGTGTCTTTAGAAGATATATGATGAGCTAAATTTGCTGCAGCATTTACTCACAGACATTGATTTTGGTCTTGTCACTTGAAAGTTGCATGTCTCACTTGAAGTTCCTGATTGTAATTCCATTTTGTTACAGGTTGCTATCCAGTTGTTTGTATTGATTCAAAAGGTTTTTCTCTGTCTCTATCTCCACAGGGAAGTGCAGCAGTTTCATCCAGAGGTTAGAAACTCTCCTGAAGTTAGATTTGCAGTTCAAGCTTTTGCTGCATTAAACAGCAACAACTTTGTGAGGTTTTTCAAGTTAGTGCAGGCAGCTTCTTATCTGAATGCCTGTCTCTTACATTGTTATTTCAACCAGGTAAGAAAAAGCAGATGGATATTTTAAAAAAGCTTTATCCTATAAAACAGTTTTTCAGGAGGAAATCATTTTAGAGAGCAAATAACTCAGTAAATATTTAACATTAAAAATAGTCTTACTCTTGAACCTTAAGTGTTTCTAAAAAATCAAGTTTTCTTCTAGGTTATAAAAGGCAAATACTAAAGACAAGTGCTCTTAGTTTTTTTTTTCCATGACTGTGTATAAATATATATTTTCCTGAAAATAATTTCGGGAGCAAAGAAGTGGGCCTGAGACTTTTTTTTTAAACAAAATATCAACCTGTGCTTTCAGAAGCCCTTGCAAGCTTTTTCTCTTGCACAGGAGTTGCAAAGGGATATGCTCAAAATGAGCAGCGCTGAAGAGCGGTGGAAACTGGAAAGAAAGTGCACAGCACTTAAAGCTAAATCTAAACAGTTACTTATGTGTCTGTTTGATGACAAAGTGCTGCTTTCTTGTAAAAATTATTTCCGTTTTTAGAGTGCACTTAGCAGTTTATGTGACTCTTGCTTTTATCCCCCTCACCCCCCGCAGATTCGTAAAGATGCTCTCAAATCTCTCAATATTGCCTACACTGTAAGCACCCAAAGATGTACTCTGTTTCCATTGGATCACCTGGTTCGCATGCTGCTCTTCAAAGATTGTGAAGAAGCAACTCATTTTATAAGTTACTATGGCCTGAGTGTATCTGATGGGTAAGTATAAAGAAAAGAGCATCAGTCTGAAGATGCCTACTGGGGTTAGACCAATGTCAAGCAAAGCGTTAAGTGAATGGGCTACCCCTGAAGTTTGCAATGAGAAAAAGAGGGAGAAAACAACAGGCAAAGGTTAGAGGCTGAGCTCTACTTAAGTAAAGCACTGGAATAGTGATCAGCACAAACTTCAGTAATCTCTTCTATATGTATTGATATAACTATGAAAAGTTCTTTAATTTTTTCTCCCTCAAGAAATGGGATTCGTATCCCTGTAAGTACTATGGTTTTACTACCATAGCTTTTTTTTTTCAGGCCTGTGCATCTTTTTTTTTTTTTATAAGGTGATGAGGGGTTTCAAGGACACAATTCCTTCAGGCTTCTTGAAGGTGATGGAAAAAAGAGACATTTCTTACAAAGGAAAATAAAGGAAAAAGGCATAATGATCTTGCTCTCCATTGAGCTCCAGAGACTTCTTCCCTAGAAAAGGGATAACCCAGCTGAAGGAAATTTAGTTATTTAGGTTCTTATCTTGCAATAGAATTGTAGTAAGTTGCAGCTTTGTAGGAAGTGAGAATACAGTTCAGCTTCTCAAGAAACTGGTGTTATGGTGATTCATATAGGGTAAGGTGAAGCTGAATGGTGCAAACCAGTTTTTAGAAACAAAAGGAGTGTGAAAGAAGAATAAGTGAAGGGTGAGTGACAGAGCGTAGGAAAAAAAAACAGTGAAAGTTCAGGAGGATGCTGGAGGCTGGCAGTTAGCAAGCAAGAATGTGCTGTGGAAATACGTGCATTGTAAGGTGCGCTTACACAGTCTTGCAATCTCAGGAGGCTTGAGAAGGTGAAAACAAATTGCATGACATTTAGTACTCTATTTCCTGTTAATATTCAGTTTGGAAATAATGAATTGGTAAAACTAGAGGTACCAAGTTTGGAAGAGGACTGTGTCTTTTATAATTACTTCTGTAGCTAGACCTGACATCTGTCGCCTGGGATGTAGCTGATGAAAAATGTATGCAAATAACTTGTATCCACCATGTACATTAAAAGGATAATAACCCAAACAGCTGACAAGAGCGCCCAGGAACATCAGCCCTACTTGTCCTCTCTCCTGGCCAAATAGCCATAAGAACAGTGCTCTTGCCTTCCTTGCTGTGTCTCCAGACAAAAATTGAGGTCCATGCTACACGGGACAATCCTGAATGCCTTGTACCTGTCTCACTTTGACATACGAAGCTGTATGGTTGAAAATACTTCGGTTATTGGAACTTTGAATATGTACTCCTGCTTCTTATTTTTCCCCAGTGCTTATGTAGAGCTGAATCGCTCAGCTTTTTTGGAGCCTGATGGATTACCCAAGCCCCGTAAATCACTGTTTGTCAGCCGGAAGCTAACTGTCTCGGTTGGGGAAGTTGTAAATGGCGGACCATTACCATCAGTGCCTCACCACGTGCCTGTGTCTAGCTTTAATGGACAGAGCAAATATACTGGTGGAAGCACCTCTGTGGATCAAGCTAGTAGTAGCCAAAAGTCCAGTGTAGAAGCAACAGGTAAGACCAAACGTGCATTTTTAGGTACTGCTCAAGAACACGCTGTTGTGTCTGTTTTGTGAGTAGTTTTGTTGTTCAAAGCCAAAGTTGTTCTTTGCTCATCTGGGTTGAAATTGCATGGGAATTTGGGTGTAATGAAAGCGTGTTTTGATTTAAATGTACTTACATGTGTGTAAAAATTAAAAAAAAAAAAAAAACACAAAAAAACAAAAATGATTAATAAACACAGAAAATGCTCCGATGGAAATAAGCTTAATTTTACCAGTGTAGGTGAAATAACTACATATTTGGCTATTTCAGATAGCCGACTTCCCCTTTCAGCTTCCAGATTTTATATGCTGTTTGTTCCTCCTGTGCATGCAATTGTCTTCCCTTTCAAGGTGTCTGGATTTATGCTTTGTCTGTGCTGAAAATACAAATATTTTTTGTTTATTCAAGAAGTATGTGCATAGGTGCTAGGCATACTTGTCTTAAAACAAGTTGTTTTGTTATTGGAAATGTATATGCTTGATATTGGAGGTAACGTGTCGTATTTATGAATATTTTTATAAAATATTTTTATAAAATATTCATACCTAGAAATTGGTTTCTACAATATAATTATGTATCTTCAAGGCAGCAGGCTTCCGTTGTGGGCTTGTTTTATGACCTGATGAGATTTGTCAGACAACCTAGCTTGAAATACAACAAGCAGCAAAGAATAGTTGAGCTTCTATTTGTATCTGAATGGGTTTCCATTTTTATTTTTCTCTGCTGACTCACCTGCTAAAGAAGGAAGAGTGGAAAGCAAAGGTGTGGATTTAGATGTTACAGCAGTAAGAGCCCAGCCTCAAGCTCATCTTCTGCCCTCACTGTTACCTCGTCCTCTTGTGCCAATGCTACCTCCTGTGCAGGCAATTTCCCAGTCTGCTGGACAACCTGAGCCTCTTTCTTCAAAGCCTCAGCCTGTATACACAGACACAGTAAGGAAATCAAAAATCATAATGGAGTATTTGAGAAAAATCTGTAAAATATAATGAAAAGCAGCTGAGATTGGTAGGTTATTTTAGTTGTCCAGAATCTTCACATCATGTAGATGCAAAAAGGGACTCTGCCTGGTTCAGTGTGGTGGGTACTTTAAGATCTTTCCTTGAACTATTCTGAAAAGAAGTATTGTGTGATTTCAGATGCAAGCTTGAAACTGTACCGCATGTATTTTTGGTGTTCCCCTTTTTTCTCCCTCATACAGGTTAGGATATGTACTAATTCTGAACCTGTTCTGGAGTGTTGCACTGCTTTGTGGAGTAGAGCTGCTGTATTCTACCTAATGTGTCTACCTTTCAGTAAAGACTAGAAATGGTCATCTGAAATTGTCAGCTAGTACTTGTAGAGCAGTGGCAACTCTAAAAGAAACTGAAGTACAAAAATAAGAATTATTCTCGAAATTCACTTATCCTAGCTACTTCCTAAATTGCTTTGTCTATATATAATACAGAAAGTTGCTTCTGTCTCTGGGGTGTTACTGTATGGTTCTTAAACTGGTTCTTAAACTCAACCTTGAATTTCCAGGCTGTTGTACTTGATTAACTTAGTTTAGTCTGTAAGTAGAAATACAAGTCATGCAGTTGCCAGTTATAGTCACTTAAACAAGGCTGGAAGACCTTACTCCCAATTCATGCATGCACACCAGCTGTCCTGAGCACGGCTCCAACTTGCTTCAATTGTTTCCTCTGCTGTGTTGTAGGACATCGCTGAGGTGGTGGACGGGCTTGTGCATGATGTTCTCAAAGGAGAGTGCAGAGAAGTTGGCAGAGCAGGAGCCGATTACGTGACTGCAGCGATCTGGTAAAGAACATTTATTGCTGGTACTCCTGGAGCTTGTCGTCAAAGTTTACAGTTTACCTTAGCACCATGTGTGAAGATCATAAAACTGAACAAGGCCAGGTCTATAGTGGAGACAGTCTTTTTGGTACACTTAAGGGAAAAGCAGACCTTTCTTCAGATGTCTGCCACCTCCCTCCTGCACACTAGTTTAGCCTAATGAAAGGCTAACTGTAAACCTCTCTGTAAACCTCTTTCATGACTCTAACATCACTGCAGCAGCAAATGTGTTGTGGGAGGGGAGGTGCCTGAATGAGAATAAGAGCGGTAAGTCCAGAGCTGGCTGCTTCTCTGCTTAAAATAATGCTTCTTCTCCAAGGCAGTTGTTAGACTCCTGGATATGTTGGTGGGAGGGAGCATCTGTATGTTTCTGTTGCAGCCTCCTGCTCCTGGTGGTTGGTTGCCCACACTAGATTAGGCTTTAGTAAAGTTACTCACAGTTTTAGCAATAAGTACCAGCATTTAGACAATAAGATGTAGGGTGATGTTTCCTGATAATAGATGGGCGAACTGTTTCAGTCCTTAGAGAGGCACTGCGACTTTAAATCCAAGAGCTGCAACTGGAATTTCCTATTTAGTTGTCTACTCTGCAAGAACCCAGATGCACTGATGTACAATGACGAATCCTACAAAAAACTGACTTCAGTCTCTCCTTATGTCCAAGGAAAGGCAGCACAAGGGGTGTGGGTGTGGGTGTTAGTGCCCTGAATTGTCACAGGTGGAGCTGCTGCTCTGAGAACTTTGTGCTGTTGGCCATCACTGTCCCCAGAAAGCTGCACTCGTGCACCTGCCCTTCACTGTGGTGGGATGTGTAGCTGCAGTCTGTCCGAAAGACATTTGGGTGTTTGTCTCCCTCTAAATAAAATTGCAGGGAGGGGAAATGCCAGATCGCTTACACATGTACACATGCTATTCTGTCTGTGCTGCTCAGTCCCAGCAGGGGTGGTTAGCTCCCTATGACCCCTGATTCACTAGGCTGATGTGAGAATTAGCTTTGTTAATCCAGAACTGAGTTGCCAAAATGGAATTTGGCTTAAAAAGAATGATTTGCTGGAGGTTTCTTGGCAAGGACTAGCACAAGTTCACTGCTTTTACCCATCTAAGTAAACTTGTGTACTTCTGTTCTTGGCTAGAAATAATAATAATAAAAAATAAAAATATCTGAAATGGGGTGAGCTAAGCATGGTAGAGGCTGTGAGCAAGGAATAAACTGGCTGCCAGACTCTGGTATGGCTTATTTTCTTTGGATTTTAGGTTATTTATTTAGGGAAAAGAAATATGAAAATGAATAAGATTTAATCTTTTTTCTGTTGATTATTCTTAGTAATGTTAAATTAAAATCAGCGTCCTTGTGTGGATTTTAGATTTTCTCCTAAAGTGAGAAATCTAGATCTTAACGGAACGTGAGGTCTGCACATGGCAAGTGTTTTTGCTAGCCAAGGGTAGATACTGAATTTACAGATGTTCTTGTCTGGCTGGGATGGAACTAATTCTTTTCACAGCAGCCCATATAGTGCTGTGTTTTGGGTTTGTGACGAAAACAGCATTGATAAAGCACCAGAGTTTTGGCTGCTGCTGAGCAGTGCTTGCGCAGCACCAAGGCTGTCTGTGTGCTACTGATCCAAGGATCAGGCTGGGCTGGGGGTGGGCAGGAGCCTCGGAGGGGACAGAGCCAGGACAGCCAACTGGAGGTGACCAGAGGGTTAGTCCCTACTGCCTAGCATCATGCTCAGCAATAAAACTGGGGTAGAGGAAGAAGAAGGTGGGTTGTTTTATTTTTTTTCTTCCAAGGTGGTAGTTGTTTGGAGGGTAGCTGGGTACTGAGCCTGTGGGAGGCGATGAGTATGCTTGAGTGTGTTTTCTTTTCTTTTCTTTTTTCCCCTTCCTCATTAAGCTGTCTTTATCCACCAGTTTTCTTGGTGGTGTTCTTTTTCTCCTGTGTCCTGCTGTGGGGAGGGGAATGAGCAATGGTGAGGCAGGCACTTGGCCGTAGGCTGAGGTCCGCCCAGCACAGCAGAGCAAGGGTGTGCTTAAGAAAAGCACAGGTGTGTGGTGCCTTCTCCATGAGGCTCCCACTTGTGACTTCCTGGCATTGAAAAGAGAATTGCTGTTTCCACACAGTACCTCGGAGGCCACTGTGGAGGAACTGGTGGCTGAAGTGATGGAGGAAGTTCTCCGACAAGTGGTTGGAAGCACGCTCAGCGCAGAAAGGGAGCGTGTTAAGGAGGAAAGGCGCAGAGTGGAGGAAGAGAGGTGAGCTGCTGCTTTTGCTGTGGGGCAGGGTGGGCTGTATCCATTCTTAGGCTCCGTGAGTGCCAACCTGAGGCCTCGTGCCATGTGGCCAGGCTCTTTGTCTTTATCAGCTGTCAATACCGCTCAGTTTGTCTCATGTTGAACTGCCCTGGGATCACTTAGGCTGTCCCTTCTCTGTTCTGAGGTAATCTGCTAGTTAGTGTTTGTTAGCCTCACAGAGCCACTGTTAAAATCATGGGTTGGAATGTTTAGGAATTTTTATTCACCCTGAGCTTCCAGAGAGGGAGATGCATTCTGGCCCTGCTGTGCACAGTGAGTATGCTACTGAGATTGCTACTTGTCTGTGGCTTATTAGGTAAGAAAGAAAGAACCCAAATCTTACCTGTATTAATGAGACTTGGCTCCACGCAAGCCAGTTTTTAATTTTTAGAGAGAGAAACCAGCTAGGGGGAGCTCAATTTTAGGTGAGTTAACTGTGTGTCTGCATGTAGTGCCCCTGTAGCAAAGGGGCAGGCTTGCCAGTTGCTACCTGTGTAAATCTCTTCTCTGTCCTTCTAGGCAAAGGCAGGAAAGAGAACAGTTAATAAAGCAGTTGAGTCAGTTGGTGGGTATGGAGTTAATGGAAGAAGTAATAAACGAGACTGTTCAAGAAGCTTCAGCCAATGAGTTGAAGTAAGTACAACGTCCCATACGCTATACTTTGCTGTAGGTGCTTTCTAAAGGGTAAGAATAAAAGGGAGTGCTGAGCTCCTTGCTTGGCCTTCTCCGAGCTCATCTTCCATAAACTGCTTGAAAGAGAGGGGAAGTGTACTTGACCATGCAGCGTATTGCCAGTTTGCCATTTCAGTAGCAGTCCTCCCAGGTGGAGGTGATAGAGGCTTTCTCTTGGACAAGGCTGCCCTGTATGCTTACTCTTATTCTGCCTCCCTTACAGCTCAGCTGCAGAACTTTCTTTGGAAGTCTGTGATCAGTGTGAAATCTTGAATGACTTCTGGTTTGGTTACAGGCCTTATTTAGAAGGGCCATAGAGTACAAGCAAAATCCCTCCTCTTTGGTAGTTGTGCTGGTGGTTTCCCTTGTTTGTGCCACAGCTAGTTGTTTTAGTACTTGCTCTGGCATTCACCTCACTAGAGGTCTCGATTTTGTTTCATTTTGAATTAGATGTGCCTTAGAAAGAGACCGGCAAGCCCGTATTGCCCGGTGTTCAGAAGAAGTCTGTGGTCATGTCATGGACCACTTCCTGGAGGATGAGATTTTCCAGATTGCAAAGGAAACCCTGCAGGAGCTCCAGTGTTTCTGCAAATATTTGCAACGGTGAGTGGCCATCCTCTGATACAACTGTTTTATTCAGGAGTCCTGGCAGGGAGTGGTTAATAGGGTTTAAACTGCACCTGTCTGGCTATGTTCTTTTTGAGATAGTTTTTGATGTCTGGTTGGCTTCGGTAGAAGGGTAGGCTTAGGTTTTTGTTACCAGCCTCTAATGTTGCTCAGCCTTACGTAGGGAGTGGAACATGTCTCATCAGAGTCAGGTAATAAGCTTCATAGGAGTTTTCAGCTTCATTCTAGCTAGAAATAAGGCTGACCCTTTTGGATGCTGAACATGTATGGTGAACAGGTCTCATCCAGTGCCCGAGCTGTGAGTTTGCAGCTGTGTGTGCAACAGCCTGAGCCTGCTGTACAACCCACAAGCACCACCTCACCTTCTCCCCTTGGCAGACCGTGACTTGTGAGGTGTTTCTGAGAGCCTGATCCAGTTTGAAGAGCAAAGATGAAAACCGTGATGGACTGCAGTTCATTAATGGGACCTTTATTTATTCTTTTCTGAAGGTGGAGGGAGGCAGTGGCAGCTCGAACAAAGCTGAAACGTCAAATGAGGGCATTTCCAGCTGCTCCCTGTTGCACAGATCCAAAAAATAAACTGAAAGCTCTGTCCCCCAGTGCTGAGTGGCCTATAGCCATGGAGAACTTGTGCAGGAGACTTGTAAACCTGGGGAATGGAGGAAAGCTGGGAATCTCTTGCACGAGGTAAGGATACTTATGAGAGCAGGTGACAGTCTGATTTTCGGAAAGTAAGTTCTCTTCTTCCATTGTGAAAGCTAATGTTTTTGCAATACAACTTGTTTTTAAGTACCTTCCCCAAAAGACCCTTTCTGCACAAATGCCATGAAAGACTGAAAACCCAAAGAAATCATTCTTCTATTAACTGCAACTTTCTAAGGCGTCTGCAGTAATTCTCAGGTCTTAGTGTTCTGTATAAAGCATTATCTTTAGCTATAGTTACCCAAAGAATCACAGCAAAGGATCTTTTGTTTCCAGGCTGAATTGGCTGAGAAACAAGACAGTGCATGAAATCAGAGTTCGTCACTTCTACCAGCAATTGTTAAGGTATGTTAGTGTTTGATCCTTGTTTTCTTTTTAAGAAAACTATAAGAGAAATGCCAGAGATCTTGAAGGTGTCATCTCAGAGTGGCAGATCATACTCAAATAGCCAATTGCAGCCTTGCTTCTGTAAGTATTTTCTAGGTAAGGGAACTGGATGGTCAGTCCCTGGAAGCGTTGGCTGTCTGATCCTAATGCCATGGGTGTAACTTGGAGGATCTGATGTATTTTATTTTGCCCCCAGGTGGGATGGGAGGGGTATAGGGAGAGATGATTATATAAGTGGTTATCAGTCTGGGTTGTGGCACAAAGGGATTGATCTAGGTTTTAAATGTGCAGCAGGAGACTTGGTTTTCATGGCTTGTCATGCACTCTCGTGCCCTGTGTGTTCATTGGAGGTGTGTATTTAAGCAGTGTGGAGGTGAAGTGATATGTGTATTGTCCCCACAGTCCCCAAAGTAAGGCTCAGTTAACAGACTTGGCAGCTGCAATTCCTGAAGGAGAGCTGGGGAAGGAAGGAATCTGGGGTGTGGTGAAATATATGGGCAACAAAGCTAAAGGATGAAACCCAACTTCAGACCTTTTTGAATTAGACAGTAACCAGTTGCAGTATTGTAAGTTGTTCGAGGCAAGAAGAACATTCTCCAGGAGGGGGATGCAGCTCTAGGGGGTCTTTTTTTCTTTTTTTTTTTTTTTTTTTTAACCAGCTTCTGTCTCTCTTTAAGTGATTTAGCTTGGACTCCCCTGGATCTCACTTCATTAATCACTGAGCATATACCATTTCAACAAGAACAGATATTTTGGAAAGTGCTATTGGTTTTGCCAAATGATGAATATGCAGAGGATGATCTCAACAGGTAAGCAGAAGAGGTTATTTTCTGAGTCCCTTTCTCAAGCGTGGCAGTGGAATGGAAGAATAGTAGTATGCAGCCCTTGATGTATGCTTTTACTCTACCATATCAAACCTCTGTATTCTTTTTTTCTCCAGAGCACTTGAAAGATACAGCTAGAATTTTGGCAGTGGTCTGTATTGTCTTCTGCTGTTGTTCATTGAGTAGCATTTGCTCATATTGAAAACAGAAAACCTTTAGCTAGGTAATATTATGGAGAATTTAAGGACAGCTGATAGACGCTTAGCAAAATCCAGGCATTATGAGGGTTGTAATGGATTCTGGTACCTGAGATGTGTTGTTGCTAAATACTTTAAAATGCCATTTAAAAAACAAACAAAACCACTTTCTTGTTTACTAGAGTATTGGTGGATTGGTTTAAGACCAAGTTTATTGGAGACAAAAGCTGGAAGAAAAACGCTTCATGTGCAGAAGGTAGAATTCAAACACTGACATTATTTAATTCTCCTGGCATGCAAGGGAGCAGAAGCATTAAAGTCAGTGTGTGTGTTAAGGTAAGTGAGAGCAATTTTGTGATACCTGACAGGCTGTAAAAGGGGGTGTGCTCTTTTCCAGTGGATGTTGTGTGGGGGCTTCTCACACTGTGTCCTGTCAGATAGAGAGAGATAATACTGGGAGGGGTAGGGTTGTTGAAAAGGTCTGGAGAAAAGTGTGTATTTTTCCTTGTTTCCAATCAATCAAGTAATACCTGCCTAAATACAGTTTAGTAGTAGAACCTCAATCCTCTCAATTTCCAATGCCAAATCAGGTACATAAGGTGCTGAAGTACACTTCTGTGTTCACATGCATCTATTGAAGACATCTCTTTCTTACAATTCATTGTCTGAAGATTTGTAGAACTACTGGTAATGAATATCGAAGTTGAATGCTAATAATAGTGAACTGCAGTTTTCGGTAAATTTCAGAAAACTGCTTTGTTTAGCTACTTTACTGTTGTCATCTTTGTTACTTGTATAGGTGGTACATGGTGTGCTCTCTGACTCTGAGCTTGATGCAGCGAACGTGCAAAAAGACTTACTTGGAACCAGTGGACTCATTCTTCTCCTGCCCCCTAGAGTAAGGAGTGAAGATGTTGCAGAAGAAGATGTTTATTGGCTTTCAGCCTTGCTGCAGTTGAAACAGTTGCTTCAGGTCAAACCTTTCCACCCAATAGTTCCTTTGGTGGTTGTAGTCCCCACTGAGGAAGAGGAGGCCATAGAGAAAGAAGTTGAAGAAGGTACGTTATTGTTTTTGTAAGACATAGAAATAATGTGAATGTTTATGCATGCCCGAAGTAGAACTTTTGTGGCTAGTGCAGTCTCAAATACAGAGCCTAGCAAACAGAGAGATGGTGAAGTACAAGGCATTTTCAAAGCTTTGGTAGAAATCCAAAGACTTTAACAGTTGATCGTTACGAAAGTGATGAACTCTTCTTTGGCTTCCAGTTGTTCTTTGCACACAGTATTTGATCTTGAGGGTCTAGGGGAAGGATGGAGAAGGAAAACATGCTGGGAATGTATACAGTGTGTGCAACTGGGTCAGAGTAGAAGATAAATATTTTGTTCTTTCTCTGTGTATGTGTGATTTTTTTGTTCTTTTTTGTTTCTTTATTTTTAAGGTTTAATGCTGCAGGACTTGATTTCAGCCCAGCTTATTTCAGACTACATCATTGTTGAGTTATCAGGTTCTATCAATGACTTACAAGGCACGAAAAGGGTAAGAACAGTGGATTGGAACATGAAAACATACTCAATTGGTTTATCGTTAACCTTAATTACTAATGCCTTGGAAGGAATGATTGTTACATTCTCAGTAGCTTAAATTGCAACAGTCTCATGTACTGTGTTATTTTTTTTCTGTTAAAGTTAAGGACTGTGCTCCTTTAACTGGCTAGAGATTGGTATTTGCTGAAGATTGGCATTGACAGAAGATGTTTCTTGTGTCTAATACTGAAACTGTACTGAGTCCAAAATACGTAGTTTACATAAATCCATTCTTGTCTGCCCTGCCTTTGACTATAAGGTAGGGCTACAGCTGCTGCATAACAGAAGAGTGCTAGTGGTGGGCAAGCCTTTTTTTATCTTGAAGCTCCCACTCCTAAAATACAAATGATGCTGTGTAGCAATTTTGGCTGCTGTGAAGTCACCCAGTATTACCCTGTTTTCAGTGGATGGGAATGAGGGATGCCTCATGAGGAAGGATTGTACATTGCTCTCTCTGACAGCCGTCAACCTTTTCTTGTCCTTCAGTTTGCTGTGTGCTTGTGAATAGTGGCCTGGAGACAAATCAAAAATCCATGATGCAAAATGAAAATATTTTACACTTCTAAGTATCGTGCGTGAGAGACATAGCAGGGTGGGTTGGAGAGGTGAGTGAGGTTAATGTTCGAGAACAGCTGAGCTGCGTCACACTGACATGACAGCAGCTCCAGCCACTGTATTCCTTGATCACAGTGGCTGAGGAAGGTCTGTAGGGAAAGAAAATGCAAGGAACAAGACAAGCACAGAGTGCTGCTCCCCCGCAAACCCTTGCAGCTGGCACCTCTGTGGCTTATGGACTGCTAGGATCACGCATGTCTTCTCTGGGTTTAGTCCCTGTGAGATAATTTTTGTTAATCTGCCAAATCTTTTCTTGACCCCAGATAAATTTTTGACATCCCCAGTGTTCTGGAGCAGAGAATTTCATGGCAAAACGGCACCTTATGTGAACTGCCTCTTCCTGTCTGCTTCTGAGGACACTGCATGTGAATTTAATTTGAGACCACCTAGTTGGAGAACAATTACTGCAAATATGAGAATGTCGATAGATAATATATTTGTATTTTGCTGCATAGAATCTTAAATTCTGTTACATCAAACACAAGGTTGTGGGATTGAATCCTTTAGTGTCTTGATCACTGTGAAGTGGGGTTTCCAATCACTCGTGTTTTGTGTGTCGTAGATTGCTGCAGCTGTGGGCTGGTTGGTTTCCCAGTGCCCTAACTCCCTTAAGATCTGCAGTCAGACCCTTCAGGAGTACATTGAGGATGGGATTGATGGTGAATTTGGCAAGCGCTTCTACCTTGACTGGAAGGAGAGACGTTTAGCTGGCCTGCCATCTCAGGAACCCGGGGCCATCATAGAGCTGTACAACAGTGTGCTGCAGTTTCTTTCAGATGCAGCGTCCTCAGAGCATCTTTGTGACTTGTCTTGGCCTGTTACTGAGTTTTCAGAGCGTGGGGGTAACAAGCTGTTACCCCACCTGCACTGGAACATGCCTGATCACCTAGCTTGGCTGAAAAAGGCTGTGCTGTCCTTCCAGATCCCCTACCTAGATCTGCCTCCATTAGGTGGTACGTACTTCACGTTGCGGCATCCTCTTTGCTGCAACATGCACACATCATTTCTCTTAGATGTGTCTGCACTGTGTTGAGCTATCAACTTCTTATATGTGCGGTCTGGCTATGTCACAAAGTCTCACAATCCACTTGTTTTTTGTTTGTTCGTTTCCTGTAGCTCCTTGGCGTCCTGTTTGCCACATGATTTTTCAGTATGTATCTCAGATCGCTAATTCTTCGCATACTCAACCACTGATCCAGTCTCAAGTGGAGAATCTGCTGAGCAAAACGTATCAGAAGTGGAAAAACAGGACATTGGGGAGCTCTGATGGGCCTTCTGTTGATGAGATCCCTTGGGATGCTATCCTGGCAGTCTGCATTGATCATAAGCTGAGAGACTGGAAACCCCCAAAATTGCCTGTTGCACCAGGTATCATATGTCCTTCTACAGCAAGGATGACACTTCTTGCATAAGTGTTTAATAACTTGGCACTGGTGCATTCATGCATAGGAGTGAGTGAGCATCAATGTAGCAGGGATGGAGCTCTGGTCTTGATCTTTTTTTCGTGTTGCAGAATGACAATGTGCTTACTGCATGTCTTTCTGCAATTTAGTGTATACTTATTGTTGATGATGACTTGAGCTTGTGTTTAGCACGCTTCTCTCCGTGTGGAGAAATACAGTCAGTCTTTCAGTCTTCTCCCAGGGGGAGCAGAGGGTATTTAGATTCAACCACAGACAAAGAATTGGTACTTGACAAGCCACATCAGCTCAGGTCATCTGAGATGGCAGACTGCCACTCTTAATGAACACTTCCATGGATTAATGAAGTTTGTCTTTTAATTCTGTTTACTTTCAATTTAAAAGTGTGTGGACTTTTTTCCATGCTTTGTTAGGCTTAATTATAGAGAGTCTCCTTTGGAATGGTTACTGAACTTGCTGAACACTGTGCTTAGATGCACTAGAATGTTTAAAATGAAGGTAAAAGAACATTTTATGCTCTTCCTCAGTAATGTGGTATATTGAGCAGTAAAATAGCTCAGGACAACCCTTTTTTTAATATGCTGAGTACAACAAAAAACTACTTGAAAGGGAACACACTATTTTCCCTCATAATGGCTTTTTAATACTGAAGCTTTTCTTTTGAGGAGAAAATCTGTACTGATAATAAATGCTGGGTTTGTGTTTATTCACAGAAGCAGTAAGTGAAGATGGACAGATTCGGGTGTACTTCTTCAAGGAGCATTTACAGAACTTCACTATCCCTTACGCGTGGGAACAAGCCAGACTGCGCACGCAGGAGGAGATCCGGCAGGGCCATGAGAGGTAAGATGGCTGCTGACTCTGCCCGAATAGCATTCAGCAGTCCACTAAGCCACCAGAGCTGCTCGGTGAATTCTGAGGAGGTTGCTCAGGGCCTCTTGTCACAGTCATATACTGCTATCGTGATGTCATGAACCAGTATGTGACGTTCTCTTAGAACGTGCTTTTGTACATCTCCTTGAAGGGTATTTGTGCAGAAACTGGGTTGTAAGTAGGTTTCGTTTATTTAGGGTTTCTCAGCTCTCAAGGAAATGGGTTGCTGGGAGGAGTGCTCAAAGTGCTATAAATGGAGAAGTTTTGCCAAAGTAAATACTACCTTGAATTAGATTTGTCCACTAGGTAGACAAAGCACGGAGTAAAAACAGTGTGAGGTGGGTGAAGACCTTGGGGGTAAATCATTAGCATACCATTTGCTTAATAGTGCCCGCTTCTTTACATTGTTGCACCTTGGAGCTGTTAGATGAATTACCTGTGAGATGATTCGCAGACTTACTCTTTGGCAATTGCATATTAATTTTGCAGCATTTTAAGTTCAAAAGAAGGCTTTGTGCTCGACTCCAGGGATGACATTAGGAAAGTCTCACTGCTAATGGAAAATGCAGGGTTGAAGGGGGAGGCTTCCTTAGAGCTATATGTCTGTGTGGTATTAATGGATTTGAGAGCTCTCAGGAGTCTAGCTCAATTCTCTAGCACTGTTCAGAGTAAAGCCAGTCTCTCTTCTGTCTCAGAAGCTCATCTGTTGCTCTTTTGTGTAGCAAATTTTGGATGGATACCTTTCTTTGAAGTAAATCCCAGTCAGATTTGCTCTTCTCAAGTCCCACTTGGTGGTGGTAGTTTGTTAGACTATGGTACGAGGGTCTATGTCTCTGCTTTTTACTCCCAGATATTTCTATGCTAGTAGGGAAAAAAAACTCTTACCAATTTCTGTGGTTTTGTTTTTGTTCCCCTCCCTATCTCAGGTCAAGGATAAAATCTACTGTCTCTTTTAAGAAACCCCGTAGCATCTCCATGATGCCAGAACAAAATGACGCTGGCATGAGCATGCTCTTGAGTCAAGGAAGGAGCATTCCCAGTGCAGATGCACTCACAGACACAACCTTGGCCAAGGATCTTCTCCCAGAGCGTCTGTTAAGCCAGTTGCAACAGGAAAAAATGGAAAGCAGAAGGTGAGTTATCAGAGCAACAACCTTTTCCTTGTAGCCCTGCAGAAAGGGATCTGGGAGTTTTGGTTGACAGCAAGGTGAATGAGAGTTAACAATGCAGCCTGGCAGCCAAAAGGGCCAACCATACCCTGGGGTATGGTTGAATGAAATGACTGCTAACATCAGATCCTTCTTGCAGACACCTCTGAACCCCCAACACTTATTTTACCTACTGGTTACAAGAGCAAAGCCAGGTGGCAGTGTGACTGGTGCTCTTGATCTTTCTCTCCAGGTTTGAAGAACAGTTACACCAATGTCTAACTGAGGACACAGAGCCCCTTGGAGACTTCGTGGGTCTTCCTCTCTACCTTCCCCAGTCCCTGGTCTCCACCCCAGCTATCACTGGTCCGTTGATCAAGAGTTCCATGCCACCTGTTCAAGGGGTAAGAAAGAATGGTGCTGAAAACTTAACTGTAGCTGCAAAGAGTACTGTGCAGGCATCAAACCTGCTGTAATTGCAAACCATTAGTGGGAATAACCTTACTGTGCGGTGTTGGATACACTTGGGAAATGAAGAATTGAGAAATTGTACCTTGAAAATAAGGAGGGATAACTTTAGTAATTCCAGGGAGGGGAATATTTTCTGTAGACCTGAAATACTGTTAACATGCGTGATGAACTCCTGTCTGCTGCTGGCAGCTGTAACAGTATAGTGCCACAAGTGATATTTAACTTAGAGAATCACTGTTGCGAGTCAGCTTCACTCAGTTATAGGAAAGCTGGGTCTAGAAGTAGCAAAACGTGCTATTTTTATCATACATCTTTTGGGAATTGGGGGGGGCTGACCTCTGTGATTGTTCTCGAGTGGCAGAACAGTTAGTAAGCTGAGAAGTCCCTCGTTGGTTCTAGATAATGCAACTTCCTCAGTCTCATCTCTCTCTTCTTTCTGTCCAGGCTGGAAGTCAAGCAGGATGTGAGCTGTTGGAGGACAACCTAAGCCCCATACTGTCGGACAGACTGAAACACTTGCAAAGGCTCCTCAGAGCTAACAGGGAGGGTGAGGTTGCTTCTGAGCTCCACCTGTCTACTCTGATGGACATGGTGGATATCTGAGCAGAAATGAGATACGTGTGCAGACCAAGAGACTTGGTAAAGAAATCCAGGGCTGAGTGATTCAACAGAGGAACTCCTGCCTAACATTAGAGGAAAAAAACAAGTGTCCTGGGAGAAGAACACGGCAGGTGCGGGGCCTGGGCTGCTCCTGCATGGCTGCCTTGCACAGAAAGGATGTAGAGGGGCATTCACTGTGTCCCTTTGGCTCACTACGGAGGTTTGGCTGGTCTGGGATCTCTTCCTTTTAAGCTGACTCATTTCACAGCTGTGGAGACAAGTCAAATGCTACTCATGGAAAGCCATAAACTGACACAGCAGTGTTTTTTTCCTTTCTACCAACTCTCATCAATTGTTGATCAGCCAGGAAAGAGATGATGAGTTGGTTGTCCATATTAGTTCTGTATCAGTTTGTGCAGAGTTGTGATGCTCTCCTTGTACCTAGCTTTTGTTCTCTCCCTTGCCTTCATAACACAGTAAGAAGCTGAGCAATGCTGCTGTAGGACCAGGATTTTTTTGTTTGTGATCAGATCTCAATTTCTATAGAAATGCAGATATGAGAATACTGTTGTGAGGAGTTAGTAGAAAATAGTTTTGTGGGAAGCATGTAGTTATATTTAACCTCACCAGGAAAAAACAATAAGGTAGCAAGGACCCCTGAGAGCATCAGAGCAATCAGTCTCTACAGACACAGTCCCCAGGATACTGTCCCAGCTCTGTGTTTACTTGATGCATAAGCTACCTTGCAGCAGCAGCACCTTGGTTTGAAGGTTTTTTTTTAGCTGCTTAGGAATATCAGTGATCATTCTGAAGTAGTTACAACACTTTTGTTTTGTTTTTTACTTAACTGCTCTATGCAAATCCAGAAGGATATTTGTGCTGCTGGGCCCCAGTTTTATTATGTTGAATACGTATGGCATTAAAACCAAATCAATTGCTTATTCTACAGACTAATTGTCATGCTGGAATGCAACACATTTTCTTCATTAAACAGCTATGGAAGAATGATTTTCCTATCTAGAAGAGCTCAGAATACCTTCATTGTCTAGTTTTTATATAGCTGTGGCTTTGAAAATTGAAGACCTTTTGGTTTTAGTTTAATATTGATTCCCAGTAAACAGTGTGAAGATGTACTTCATGGTTGCAGTACCCTAGTACAGTAATCTTTTTTTTTTTTTTAATTACAACAGCAGCAGATTTTTCTCATTTCCACATGGTGAAATACAAATCCCTGCTGCTATCACTGTAAACACTGATTTATAACTGGACAGGCAAGATCATTTGTCTGACTTGCTTCTAATTTCATTTGAAAATTCAGTCCAACTCTGTCAGCTACCTTCCAAAACTGTTATATTTTTAAATAGTATTTGCTATTTCTCTTAAACATAGTGTTAAGGCACTCTTGTTACTCGAAGTTGAAATCAGAAAGTTAAAGCTGGAGCGGGCATGCTTTGAGGCGTTTGTTGGGCTGAGTTTTACTGACTTCTTCACGCAGCAGGGGCTTGTGAGACGAAGTTGCCCTGCTGTTCTCTGTCTCTGTTCCCCGTTTAACCAGAATTCACCTGTAAAAAGCTGGAAGGGGGGCGGAACCTGTTTCACACCACCTGCCTTGTTTCATCTAAATGTTCCTTCGTATCTAATAAAATGCGTTTTGTGGCTTGAACTTAGCTCTTGCCTTCTTATTACGCAGAACCTACAGCTAGCAGTCCGGCGGCGGGTCAGGGCAGCAGGGAGCCCCCCGCAGGGCCAGGCTGCGGAAGCCTGGTGTGGGCAGAGGGACGGCGGCGGCAAAAGCTCCGACGAGGGTGGGATTCGAACCCACGCGCGCAGAGCGCAATGGATTAGCAGTCCATCGCCTTCACCACTCGGCCACCTCGTCCTGCTCCGCGCCCGCCCCACCGCCCGCCCGTCACGGGGCCCCGCCCCGCCCCTCGGCCGCCGCCTCACGGCCGCGGGCCCGGCCCGCCCCGCCCCGCTGCAGGCCGCGCGCGGGCAGCGCTTCGCCAGCGCCCTCTTAGCGCAGCCGGCAGCGCGTCAGTCTCATAATCTGAAGGTCCTGAGTTCGAGCCTCAGAGAGGGCACCGGCTTTTTTTTTTTTTTTTATTATTATTTTTTTGGCTGCGCCCTGGGACTGCCGCCCACTCCTGCCCCCGGACCGCGGAGTGTTGCAAAAAGCCGCGCGCAGCCCCGCATCGCAGCAAAAACAACAAAACAAAACAAAACAAAAATAATAATAATAAAAAAAAAAGGCCGGTGCCCTCTCTGAGGCTCGAACTCAGGACCTTCAGATTATGAGACTGACGCGCTGCCGGCTGCGCTAAGAGGGCGCTGGCGAAGCGTTGCCCGCGCGCGGCCTGCAGCGGGGCGGGGCGGGCCGGGCCCGCGGCCGTGAGGCGGCGGCCGAGGGGCGGGGCGGGGCCCCGTGACGGGCGGGCGGTGGGGCGGGCGCGGAGCAGGACGAGGTGGCCGAGTGGTGAAGGCGATGGACTGCTAATCCATTGCGCTCTGCGCGCGTGGGTTCGAATCCCACCCTCGTCGGAGCTTTTGCGGGGGGCGCGGGGCTGGTGGCTGCGCTGGTCGCAGCTCCCGCCTAGCAAAGAGGAGAGCCCGCACTCGTGAGCCCTAGGGAGTTTTTCCTCCCCGTCCCCGAGAGGAGCACCTGGTTCCCATACACCGCCGGCTCCCCTCTCACCCCAGCTTTCTCCTTCCTTTCTGGGCGGCTTTTCAAGGAGCCCCGTGCCCAGCAATGTTTAAAAAAGCTTGGAAACGTTTAAAAAAGCCCGGAAATGTTTAAAAGAGCTGTTACTGCAGAAAGTGGCTACTAAGGAGTAAAACGATCCCCTGCAGAAAGAGGAAGGTGCCACCCAGCAAGCAAACTGGGAGCAGTGAAGTGTGAAACCTGAATGCAACAGGCACCGTGGGATGTGGGGGCAGGGAAGAGGGTACGCGATTTGCATCGGTGATGTAGGCTGGATCCCAGGCACCTGCCTTTTTGCCTCAGTTGCACTGAATGCCACGACCCCAGCCTTACTCAGCTGCCCCCTGCAGAAGAGGCACGGGCGCCTGGGGGGGGGCTGAAGAAAGAGAACAGGCAGAGCGCGGCTCCCATCGCAAATGGTGGGAGCCCAGAGGGGGAAAGGATGGCACTAGGCCCTGTGCCATCCGAGCATCCCCTTGCAGAGCTCTTGGCACCAGGACTCCCGGTGGCTCTGGGCGAGCTGCCTGGCGGGGTGCTCATAGATCAGGTCCCTGCCCCCCACCCGGCAGGGGATTAGCCCTTTCCTGTGGCTAATCCCGGCTGTCCGACAGGCCTGGGCACCCCAAGAAGGTAACTGAGACACGCAGGTTCCTGCTGCACGCCCCGCCACGGGGGCAGGTGTAAGAGCCCAGTGGGACGGCCGCAGGCAGGACAGCCATGCCGGGAGCGTGGGTCCTGCTGCTGCTGGTGGGGCTTGCAGGGACCACAGGGAGATGGCAGGGCCAGGACCTGGGCAGAAGCGATGCCTCAGTCATCTCAGTGTCCAACGGGGGACCCTGGGGTGACTGGGCCTGGCCGGAGATGTGTCCCAAGGGGTCCTACGCCAGCGGTGTCAGCTTCAAGGTGCAGCCTCTGTGCTGGCGGCTGGTCTGGGGATGCTGTGTGCGGGGACCCTCTTGGCACCTGACCTCCCACCTCCCTTCCCTCACAGGTAGAGCCGCCGCAGGGAGTGATGGAAGACGACACGGCGCTGAACGGGGTTCGGCTGCACTGCTCCCGTGGGGGGAACGCCGACAGCAGCTACACAGCCGAGTCCCAGAGCGGCAGGTGAGCTCCCAATGGCCCTCATACCCTCTCTGTGTCTGGAGCGTTATTTCCACGGCACCCCAGCACAAAAGGGCTCGCACCGTCCTCCTCTGCCTGCAGCCCTGGCCTGGCACCGACTGCTGTTTCTCCCCTTCTAGGTGGGGCAGCTGGACGGAGGTCCTCTGGTGCCCCCACCAAGGGCACCTGGTGGGCTTTGCGCTGCGGGTCCAGGTGCCCCAGCATGGGTTCCTGCACGATGAAGTGGCTGCCACTAACGCACGCTTTGCATGCTCTGACGGGCAGGTGCTGCAGGGGCCGGGGTCTGTCTGGGGCCAGTGGGGTGGCTGGAGCCATCAGTGCCCTAAGGCAGTGTGTGGCATCCAGACACGGCAGGAGCCTGCGTGGGGGCTGAAGAGGGATGACACGGCCCTGAATGATCTGCGCCTCTTCTGCTGCCAGTGAAGGGTGCTGGAAACCTCTGGGGGGCCCCGAGTCCAGCAGGTGATGCCTTTGCCCTGATACCCTCTCCTTCATCCTCATGGAGTCCTTCCTTGCTCACACGCTCCTGGTGCCCCAACACCTACCCCCCTCCCCAGAGACGAACCCCAGCTCCCAAGTCCTTCCTGCCCCCACCCAGACTTCCAGATATTGCCTGGTATCTCCATGACGGTCTCTGTCTCGTCCTTCCTTGAAATGAGCTTTGGAGTAAAAACATGCACCCTGAATTTGCCAAGACATCTTGCTCATTGGGAAGGGGCAAATGGGGGTGTGGTGAGGCAGAGGAGCAGGGGCACCTGGGTGGGTGCCCTTTGTTGAGGTGCAGACCTCTGCTGTGTCCCCAGCCAGGGGCTAGGGAGGAAAAACAGCCCCAAGGGCAGGCACCACTGGGAGTCGAACCCAGGATCTCCTGTTTACTAGACAGGTGCTTTAACCAGCTGAGCCATGGTGCCCACCTACCCCTACCCAAAAGGGGTGCTATGTGTCTCCTGGGATCTTCCCAAGGGAAGTCATACCCCTGCCCAGCCCCTGTACTTGTACTCCTGCTAATGGAGTCACCAGAAGGACTGGGAGCCAGGGCAGGGGGCTGGGACCATGGGATCGGGTTAAAAGCTGGAGTTAGGCCCCCAGGGAGCTCTGCGCTGGCTGGACCATAGCAGGACAGTGGTTCCCAAAAGGAGGGGGCTACTCCAGGATTTGAGCCTGGAATATCTTTCACTCTAAACAAGAAGGGTGAAAGTCCTCCCCATGCCCAGGACATGGTGTTGTTCCATTCCTCAGGCCATCACCAGGGTCCTTCTGGAAACCAGCACTGGGGATGAAAGGCCCCAGGTACTGCCTCAGCACCCCAACAGTCGGCACAGAGCAGGGGCCTATACCTACACACCGTGGCTCGTTGGTCTAGGGGTATGATTCTCGCTTAGGGTGCGAGAGGTCCCGGGTTCAACTCCCGGACGAGCCCCCCTTTTGGGCACCACTGGCCTGCAAACAGACCCTGTGGGGATGGGGCAGGGACAGGGGCCCACTGCCCCACGCCCCCAACACCCATCCTTCACACCTCGCTGCCTCCCATCAGCACCAAGTTTTGCCCACACAGCCTGAACTCACCATAATAGGAGAGAACGTGCCCTGCTACATGCAGTGGCCGGGCAGGGGAGAGGAGAGACAACCATGGTCATTTCCCCGCAGCTGGTGGGGCCAGGAGCAGCCTAGGGACAGCCTTGACTGTGGGCCGCCCTGGGCTCCTTGGAGGCTCTGCCAGTTCTGTGCCTTCCTGGGGGTGGCTTGGAGATGCAGTGCTATTGTCAGTTATTGCCCAGCGGCAGGACAAGAGGCACTGGGCCCAACCTGGAACACGGGAGGCTCCCTCTGAATGCCAGGAAGAATGTCTTACCTGTGCAGGTGATGGAGCACTGAAACAGGTTGCCTAATGAGGTTGTGGACTCCTTGCTTTGAGACCTTCAAAAGGCACTTGGACGTAGTCCTGGGCAACCTAATGTGGGTGTCCCTGCCTGAGCTGGGGGTTTGGACCAGATGGGCCCAGAGGTACCTTCCAACCCCAGCCATTCTGTCATTATGTGGTTCTGTGGGGAGGAGACTTTCCTAAAGCAGAGACCCCCCCCACTATGTAAGGGATGTAGCTCAGCAGGAGAGTGCTTGCACCCTGGGTTAAACCCCCAGCACCTACATGTCCTTTTCCCCTTGAAGCCCTTTGCCTTCACAGGATGCATTGCTGGAGGCTGTTTCCCTTACTTGCCCTGAGGTGAGGCTCCCTGCCTGGCCTGACTTTTTTTTGCCCAGCCATCAGAAAATATCCCCCACCATTCTTTTTTCCCAGCCCTGGGATGTGCTGATGGCCTGGGAAGGCAGTTGTAGGCACTGGGGCTGCCTGGTGCATGGATGGTTCCATGCTGGCTTATGGGGATTCCCTCCCTGGAGCCAGACCCTTAGCAAGGGGGGAGGAGGTACCCATGGGACTAAGCAAGGAGCTGTGATGGCCGAGGGGTGAAGGCGTTGGACTTGAAATCCAATAGGGTTTCCCTGCGCAGGTTCGAATCCTGCTCACAGCGGTGGATTTTGCCTGCTGCTGGCAGGGGACTAGGGACCAGGGCCTGGGGTTCAACTCCTGGATAAACTCTTCTTTTGGGCATCCACAACCTGGCTTGTCTGGGCAGGGTAGGGATGGGGCTCTGCTGTCTGGCGCCATGGGGACAGGTGGCCTCTCCAGGTTTGGGGATATCCAGGCTGCTGGGACAGTCCCCACCACTGGTAGGAATGATGTGCTGTGGGGGTAAATGAGACAAAAAGGAGCAATGACAGTACGAGCAGACTGCTCCTCTGTGGGGAAGGGGCTGGTGGAAGTGGTGGGGAATGGCAGAACTGGGTGATACCAGCACCATGTCCCCATCAGGCAGGTCTGTCTAAGGCCATGATGCATCGAGAATACAGTGCATAACCCCTCTGGGGAATGCAGAAGTGTGGTTTACCACCACAGCCACAGTGAGGAGATGGTTAACAGGGGAGAAAAAGTCTGGAGATGCTAGGGCTTGAATCCAGGGCCTTATATGCAAAGCAAGCACTCTTCCCCTGAACTATATCCCATGCCTGATGTACCTGGCCATGCTGCAAACCCCATGGTTCTGTTGTCCCTATGGCCCTTGGAGATGTGGCTGTCGCAGCCTGTGGTCATGTCCAGGTGCCAGCATGACAACCTGGGAAGAAAAAGAGGGATGGCCCAGCTACAGACAATCACAGAATTCTAAGGAACTTCCCCAGTTCCTGCTGCACCATCACAGTTCTGTGATTATCTAACACTGAATAATGGGACTTCCGCATCTTCAGACTAGTCTGGCTCGTTGGTCTAGGGGTATGATTCTCGCTTCGGGTGCGAGAGGTCCCGGGTTCAACTCCCGGACGAGCCCTCTATTTTGGACATCCACCAGCTGTGGCAGACATGTGGAGCCCCAGCTCGTGGTGGGGAGCAGGGTCAGGAGAGTGGCTTGTCACAGGAGGAGACCTGGCCACTTTGGAGTGGGCATGTCCATAGAGCCTGGAGAGAAGCCCGTTAGCAGCAAAAACTGACAGCAAAATGGGGCCTCAGAGGGCCTGTCTGGGTGAAAGGGCCTTTGGGACAAGGCAGTGTGGGGCAGCAGTGTGAGGGTGTGAGAGATTTTCCCAAAGACCCACACACTACGCAGGGGATGTGGCTCAGTAGAAGAGCTCTTTCTTTGGGCATGTAGTCACCCATCCCCGCGGGCTCAGTGAGCATGCCTCTGGGGCCAAAGCTCAGTGCCGGCGGGAGGCAGCAAGCTGTGGAGGCAAGGTGTCCAGGTGGTCTGAGGCAGCAGAGCCTGACCACTACCTTGTCCCTGCAGGGGCCGAATGGGCACTGCAAGGGGCTGGAGTGGGGCAGTGACACCAAAGGGCTGGGATGGGGAGGGCGGAACTCATCTGGGAGTTGAGCCCAGGACGTCTCACACCCTAAGCGAGAATCATACCCCTAGACCAACGAGCCGGGGTGTGCAGCTGCCCACACCCCCCCACCCTGTGCCAACCCTTGCAGTGCTGGGGCAGCGCCGCCACTGGCCCCTGCTGGCCTCAGGCCCTGCCACCACCATCCCGGTGCAGAGCGGGCCCAGGGCTGGCGCTGGCGGTGCCCCAGCCTCTCCACGGACCTTGACCCACGAGGAATGGGGGCCGTGGGGGCACCAGGGGCTGCCTGGGGATGCCCCTCAGGGACCAAGGTGGCACGGGCACGGGGCACACGTAGCCCCAGCTGGCCCAGCCGGGGGCTGTGATGGCCGAGGGGTGAAGGCGTTGGACTCGAAATCCAATAGGGTTTCCCTGCGCAGGTTCGAATCCTGCTCACAGCGACAGCTTTTAGCCCTGCTCTGGGGCTGCAGGGGGCATGCTGAGGCCACACAGGGCTCTTGGCTTCCCAGGGCAGCCCCCTCCCTGTGCTGGGCCTGGCAGGCTGTGTGGTCTTTGGGGCCGAGGGGTGCCAGGGGTTATGCTGGGGGCCAGCTGCACGCCTCGGCTCGTTGGCCTAGGGGTATGATTCTCGCTTAGGGTGCGACAGCTCCCGGATGAGCCCCCCTATTTTGGGCACCGCTGGCCTGCAAACAGCCCTTGTCCACGGCACGGATGGGGCCCTGCTGTCCCACAGCCCCTGACACCTGCCCTCCACACCTCGCTGCCTCCTGCCAGCACCCACCTTCCCACTTCAGCGCTCTATTCTGGGCTGTGGCTTGGCCATAAAAAAAGCATGGAGATGCTGGGGCTTGAACCCAGGGCCTCCTGCATGCAAAGCAAGCGCTCTCCCGCTGAGCTACATCCCCCACATGGAGGGGCTCTGCCCGGGGGTCCCTGCTGGCACCCGCAGACCAGCTGCCCCCATGGATGCTGCAGATGGGGCACTTTGTGGCTGTGCCCACTTCTGTGCATTGGCCACACAGCCCAGGCACACCAAAGGGCCCCTGTGCACCAGGCTCTGATGGGCACAAAAGGGACTGCCACACAGGGATATGATTGTTGCTTAGGGTGCGAGAGGTCCCGGGTTCAACTCCCGGACGAGTCCACCCTTTTGGACTCCTCTGGCCTGCAAACAGATCCTGGAGGAATACAGCACGGCCATGCTGCCCCACAGCCCCGACACCTCGCGCACAGCCCCCTGCTGCTTCCCTCCACACCCCGCACCGCAGACCCGTGCTGCCCTGTGCCACGGGGACAAAAGGGACAGGGCGCAGCCAGGGCTCCGCTGGGACAGGGACAGCAGAGCGGGGCCCCGCGGACACCACGTCCCCGTGGGGCAGCTCTACCTGCGGCAGAGCCAGGAGCTGGGCAAGGCGAGCGCCGCAGCCATTGGGGAGCAAGGAGCAGAAACCGCAAGCAGGGGGAGAGGGGCTCTGGGGATGCCCTGCAGAGGGCAGAAGGAAGAGGAGTTCCTTGCGGGCCTCCCCTCCCCAGGCATTTCGCCATGTGCGGGCTGGGAGGGAGGAAAAGGCTGGAGATGCTGGGGCTTGAACCCAGGGCCTCTTACATGCGAAGCAAGCGCTCTCCCACTGAGCTACATCCCCTGGCCAGCACCCCTGAGGGGGCCGTGGCCCTGGCAGCAGCAGCACACGGGCGCTGCCTGCTCAGGTGGCAGCGTCTGAGCCTGCCCAAAGCTGGCTGTGCTGCCCGACAAAGCCTCTGGCCCCAGCATGGGGTGCCGCTTGCAGGCTGCTGGGGGATGCCAGGGCCGCCGCTGCTCCTGCAGCGGTGCCCGGGGGGACGAGGGCCCAGAGCCAGCCCCCCTGCGTCTGCCCCCTGCAGGGAGCACGTGGGCTGCGCTGCCCAAAAGGGGGGCTCGTCCGGGAGTTGAACCTGGGACCTCTCGCACCCGAAGCGAGAATCATACCCCTAGACCAACGAGCCATGGTGCTGGGGCTCTCTGCACCCTCTGCCCTCGTGCCCCACAGCTCCCGAGGCTGCTGGGGCACCTCAAGCTCTCGCATTTGCCCCACTGCTGCTGCCACGCACAGGCTGGGCCAGGAACTTCTTTCCCACAGCTCCCCAGGCCCTCGGGGGGACCTCCTGTGCCAGCCCTGCAGCCCCCAACAGCTGCCCTGCCCTGCCCTGGGGAGGAAAAGCATGGAGATGCTGGGGCTTGAACCCAGGGCCTCCTGCATGCAAAGCAAGCGCTCTACCGCTGAGCTACATCCCCACTGCCATGGGGGGCCTTGCCGGGGGGCTCTGCTTTTAACAAAACCTTCCTCCAGCCTCCTCCTCCTCAGCCCACACAGTTCACCAGCGCCTCAACACACCTCCCCCTGCTCTTCCACAACACACCTTCCTCACAAATCACACCTTGCGCGCGACACACTCCCCCCTTCCTGCTCACCATGCTCTCCACAGCCCTCCTCCACGTGGACACGCACCCACCCCAAAATCAAACGCTCTCCCCCTCACAACGGCCACTGCCCTGGCCCTGCTCCCCAACGCAATCTGAGCTCCCACACACACTCTCTGGGACAGGGAGCCCAAAAAGATGGGGCTCGTCCGGGAGTTGAACCCGGGACCTCTCGCACCCAAAGCGAGAATCATACCCCTAGACCAACGAGCCGGGGTGCAGCACCTCTTTGCACCCCCACTCTCGCTGCCCCACACGTTCACCCCTCAGCCATCACCGTTCCAGTGCCCCCAGCTGGCAGTACCCGTGACCTGTGCTGCAGCCACCCTCAGCCCACTGCGTATCAGAAAGAACATCATTGCAGTGCGGCTGATGGAGCACTGGGACAGATGCCTTCAGGGGTTGTGGAATCTCCCTCTTTGGAAATGTTCAAAAGGCATTGGGACATGGGCCTGGGCAACCTCATGCGGGTGTCCTTGCCTGAGCAGGAGGGTTTGTCCAGGTTATGTGCAGAGGTCCCTTGCACTATAGTGAACTTGGTGCTTCTGTGACTTTCTGGGAGAAGGCCAGGTGAGAGGGGAAATTGTGGTGTCCTTGGGGGCTGCCCCATGGATGAAGGAGGGGGCTGCTGCTGAGCGTCATCTGTGGTGAGCACTACCACGTGCTGGGGGACACTGGAGAGGAGGAAAGGTGCAGAGAGGCTGAGGTGTGCGCATGGTGTTCGGTGCTGTGCCACGGGCATGTCCAGCAGGGATCTCGAGTGCGTGGTGTCATCAGGAGGAGCCTCCCTGCTGTGGTCTGTGGCGGGGGCAAAAGGCAGCACAAGGCACCCCCAGCAGTGCCGAGGAGGTGTGGGGCAGCGAGAGTGGGGGTGTAAAGGGGTGCTGCACCCCGGCTCGTTGGTCTAGGGGCATGATTCTCGCTTTGGGTGCGAGAGGTCCCGGGTTCAACTCCCGGACGAGCCCCATCTTTTTGGGCTCCCTGTCCCAGAGAGTGTGTGTGGGAGCTCAGATTGCGTTGGGGAGCAGGGCCAGGGCAGTGGCCGTTGTGAGGGGGAGAGCGTTTGATTTTGGGGTGGGTGCGTGTCCACGTGGAGGAGGGCTGTGGAGAGCATGGTGAGCAGGAAGGGGGGAGTGTGTCGCGCGCAAGGTGTGATTTGTGAGGAAGGTGTGTTGTGGAAGAGCAGGGGGAGGTGTGTTGAGGTGTTGGTGAACTGTGTGGGCTGAGGAGGAGGAGGAAGCTGGAGGAAGGTTTTGTTAAAAGCAGAGCCCCCCAGCAAGGCCCCCCATGGCAGTGGGGATGTAGCTCAGCGGTAGAGCGCTTGCTTTGCATGCAGGAGGCCCTGGGTTCAAGCCCCAGCATCTCCATGCTTTTCCTCCCCAGGGCAGGGCAGGGCAGCTGTTGGGGGCTGCAGGGCTGGCACAGGAGGTCCCCCCGAGGGCCTGGGGAGCTGTGGGAAAGAAGTTCCTGGCCCAGCCTGTGCGTGGCAGCAGCAGTGGGGCAAATGCGAGAGCTTGAGGTGCCCCAGCAGCCTCGGGAGCTGTGGGGCATGGGGGCAGAGGGTGCAGAGGGCTCCAGCACCATGGCTCGTTGGTCTAGGGGTATGATTCTCGCTTCGGGTGCGAGAGGTCCCGGGTTCAACTCCCGGACGAGCCCCCCTTTTGGGCAGCGCAGCCCACGTGCTCCCTGCAGGGGGCAGACGCAGGGGGGCTGGCTCTGGGCCCTCGTCCCCCCGGGCACCGCTGCAGGAGCAGGGGCGGCCCTGGCATCCCCCAGCAGCCTGCAAGCGGCACCCCATGCTGGGGCCAGAGGCTTTGTCGGGCAGCACAGCCAGCTTTGGGCAGGCTCAGACGCTGCCACCTGAGCAGGCAGCGCCCGTGTGCTGCTGCTGCCAGGGCCACGGCCCCCTCAGGGGTGCTGGCCAGGGGATGTAGCTCAGTGGGAGAGCGCTTGCTTCGCATGTAAGAGGCCCTGGGTTCAAGCCCCAGCATCTCCAGCCTTTTCCTCCCTCCCAGCCCGCACATGGCGAAATGCCTGGAGAGGGGAGGCCCGCAAGGAACTCCTCTTCCTTCTGCCCTCTGCAGGGCATCCCCAGAGCCCCTCTCCCCCTGCTTGCGGTTTCTGCTCCTTGCTCCCCAATGGCTGCGGCGCTCGCCTTGCGCAGCTCCTGGCTCTGCCGCAGGTAGAGCTGCCCCACGGGGACGTGGTGTCCGCGGGGCCCCGCTCTGCTGTCCCTGTCCCAGCGGAGCCCTGGCTGCGCCCTGTCCCTTTTGTCCCCGTGGCACAGGGCAGCACGGGTCTGCGGTGCGGGGTGTGGAGGGAAGCAGCAGGGGGCTGTGCGCGAGGTGTCGGGGCTGTGGGGCAGCAGGGCCCCACCTGTGCTGTGTCCCACCAGGATCTGTTTGCAGGCCAGCAGTGCCCAAAAGGGGGGCTCGTCCGGGAGTTGAACCCGGGACCTCTCGCACCCTAAGCGAGAATCATACCCCTAGACCAACGAGCCGGGGTGTGCAGCTGGCACTTAGCACAGCCCCTGTCCCCACTGTACATTGCATTTCTTCCCCATCCCTACCTGTGCTTCTGGTAGCAGCACAAGGCAGCCTATGGCAGGTGCTACTTCTCATTTGCGCTTTTCTCTTCTTTTACCTTGAAGGAAGCCCCCTGGGGATGGTGGTAGCCAATTCCCATTTTCTGTCAGTCTCCAGTGCATTTAGAAGAGGTGTCCAGTGTATGTTTGGCCAGGAGATGCCGTCCTTGGGGGCATTCCTATCTGCCAGGGCTTCCCCCACCTGACTGACATTGGGCCATTCTTCACCCTGAGCATTTCAGCTTTCCTCCTGGTTTCCAATACCACAGCAGTGCTTGGCTGCCTTTGTTGCACTTGGCTTGCGCTAAGCCTAGAGGACATGAACAGAGCTGAGGGAGCACCGAGGAGCTGCTCACCAGATGCTGTCCCCCTCAGCACGTCTCCTGCCATGGGCACATGGTTCTCCTGGGGCTACCCTGAGGGCCATGAGCAGGGGGACCAGCCTTGTGGCCAGGTGGGCACCATGGCTCAGCTGGTTAAAGCGCCTGTCTAGTAAACAGGAGATCCTGGGTTCAACTCCCAGTGGTGCCTGGCCTGGAGGCTGTTTTTCTTCACAGGACCCCCCGAGCTAGGGGCTGTGAGAGCACTGAACACCCAGTAGAGAAGGCAATAACAGAGTCCCTCGTTTCTCTGGTGGCCCTGGCGCTCTTGGGAAGAACAAGTTTCCTTCTGACCCACATCTCTGGGAAGCTCACGGTTGTGAGATGATCCAAACTATCTCCAAACCCGTAATATTTGGGAAATAAAGAGGTACCTACTATGCTGCTGGCTGGGCTGCCCTATCCATCTTCCCCTTTCATTTACAAGCTTGACTGGTGCTGAATCATGCAGAAAAATCCTCTGGACATCGGTCAGGAGTGGGAGAGAGGGGAGAGGTGATGTAGACCTACAATAAGAAAAAAAAAAAAAAAAGCCTGGACCACTCACTTGTTTAGCAAAAATAAATAAAGCCTGTCTCCTGCCCAGTCTATGTTTTGTCGTCCTCTGAACACAGGGACAGGGGGGGAAATGGAGGGGGACAAATGAACCACAAAGCTTGCCACCAACCATGTGACAGGCAGGCACATAGCTCACTCCTACAGTCCAGCTGTACAGGGGACACCCTGACAAAGCATCTGTGGGTTTGCAACCTGTCCTCAAAAGTGAAAAAAAATCCCCAAATGTGGGCTGGAGCAGGGGACGAGGTGGCCGAGTGGTGAAGGCGATGGACTGCTAATCCATTGTGCTCTGCACGCGTGGGTTCGAATCCCACCCTCGTCGGCTCTCTGACTGCTGTGTGGGGGATCCTCTGTGGAGAGGGAGGCTTTTGAGGGCAGCCCCTGGCAGCAGGGACAAGACCCTGACACCCAGAAAGTCCCTTCTGGCCACCCCCTCTTTTGGCAGCCTTCCTCAGTGCAGCTGCAGGTAGCTGTGCCATCCAGCCCTGGACTGTTTGAATGTCATCACCTCCCGCCCCCAGCATCCCCCTGCCAGAGCCACCGTAGGCTGCCTAGGGAGAGGCAGGGGATGCTGCTGCAGGAAAGAGCTTGGTGACAGTGCAGCCCAGCCCTCGAGGGAGCGAGGGGGCCCTGGAACAGAGATCAGGCATCACTTCGCTGCACTGGTGGCAAATCGACACCTGGCTGGCTTCATCTCTCCCGTCTCTTTTGCTCTTACATGATAAATATATGTCTGCATCTGGATTAGTGTTCTCACTTGCTGAACCTGCTCCTGGTTGCTCAGGGAGCTGCATTGCCCTCCCATGTCAGGGCAACGTGTTGGGCTCCACGCTGCCGTACAGGAGTGGGGAGCTGTCCCCCCTGCAGGCAGAGCCTCGGTTCCCGAGCCCACCCACTGTGTGCCCCCTGTGCCCCTTCTCCCCGTGGCGGTGAAGCACCCGGCCATGGGCAGCCCCCCTGGGGATGGAAAGGAGCTGGCAGCACTGGCTGGGGAGGGACGTGGACACACCCTGGGTCTTTCCACATCTCACACAGAAACCCTGGGCATCCCCATGGCGCCCTGACTAAAGCTGTGCCTTCATGAGCCATCGCCACCTCCCCGAGGTGCTTTTCTGAGGAGGGCACGGGTGCTGCGTGGTGGTAGCTCCCTCCTATGTTTGAAATTGTGTTCACTGGGGAGGTTAGGGAAGAGCAAGGGTGAGATACTGCAAGATCAAGAGGATGGGAAAAAGACAGAAGTGGCTGCTAGGAGAGCTCTCCTTTCCTTTCCTTTCCTTTCCTTTCCTTTCCTTTCCTTTCCTTTCCTTTCCTTTCCTTTCCTTTCCTTTCCTTTCCTTTCCTTTCCTTTCCTTTCCTTTCCTTTCCTTTCCTTTCCTTTCCTTTCCTTTCCTTTCCTTTCCTTTCCTTTCCTTTCCTTTCCTTTCCTTTCCTTTCCTTTCCTTTCCTTTCCTTTCCTTTCCTTTCCTTTCCTTTCCTTTCCTTTCCTTTCCTTTCCTTTCCTTTCCTTTTCCCTTTCCTTTTCCCTTTCCTTTTCCCTTTCCTTTCCTTTTTACCTTCTTTTCTTTTTTCTTTTTTTTCTTTTTTTCTTTTTCCTTTTTTCTTTTTTCTTTTTCCTTTTTTCTCTTTCCTTTTTTCTTTTTCCTTTTTTCCCTTCCCTTCCCTTCCCTTCCCTTCCCTTCCCTTCCCTTCCCTTCCCTTCCCTTCCCTTCCCTTCCCTTCCCTTCCCTTCCCTTCCCTTCCCTTCCCTTCCCTTCCCTTCCCTTCCCTTCCCTTCCCTTCCCTTCCCTTCCCTTCCCTTCCATTCCCTTCCCTTCCCTTCCCTTTCCCTTTCCCTTTCCCTTTCCCTTTCCCTTTCCCTTTCCCTTTCCCTTTCCCTTTCCCTTTCCCTTTCCCTTTCCCTTTCCCTTTCCCTTTCCCTTTCCCTTTCCCTTTCCCTTTCCCTTTCCCTTTCCCTTTCCCTTTCCTTTTCCTTTTCTTCAGAAATCCCAGAGGTCTTGCAGAAAGGGAAGCACTGCATTTCTCAAGGCATGTCTGTGCTTTGCCGCAGCCAGGGAAACATGTTTTGCCAGCCTTGCAGGTCTCTTCCCTGACCTGACCCCTTTTTTCTGTTGACAAGGATGCGGAAAAGCCACACAGGGACACCTTGGGGGCGAGGGAGGGACACCCATGCTGCAGGCCCTTTGCGGGTTTTTGGCCTTCTCCAGGGCCACTTTTCCTTCCAGGGCCTGCAGGGATGCCCTGGTGGCCAGCAGGGAGCTGCTTGCCCCAGCCAGCCTGTCCACAGCCACAAATGGGGATGGGTGCCAACCCTGTCCTCGCCCACTGCTGCCAGGCACCATGGTGCTTGGCCAGCTCTGCCAGGGACAGGCAGGCTGCCACAGGAGTAGCTTCCTGGGGACAAGGAGTGGACGTGTGCTACAGCCCCAGAGAAGCAGGCCTGTCTCTGCCCAGGCACCTGGTGACAAGGCCTCCTGGGGGGACATGCCAGCCTCAGTGATGTGGAGCCTCAGCCCACTGGGGACCTGGCAATTACAGGATCTGTGAAACTAGACCTCCCCCAGCCCCAGGGCCCTGCTGTGCCTGGTGGCACCGGCGAGGCTGCACTCCCAGGGCTGCACGCAGGGACAAGGCTCCTAATGTCTGCGTCCCCACGGCCCCGCAGGGCTCCCCACACCGCCCTGGGCTTGTCCTGTGGTGGGGCTGTGGGTGCTGGTTGTCCCTGTCCAGCAGCTCTGTAGGGAACTTGTGCAAAGTCCAGCAGCCTCCACAGGAGGGGCTTGGAGGAATACAACCACCACTAGAATTTCCACCTTGGCTCTCAGGAGATCCTGGGGCAGGGGATGCTTCCTCTAGCATCACGGACATCTAGAGGGAGACAAGGTTACTGGAAACCAAGATGCAGAGCAGCAAATCAGAGTTGCAAAGTACTGCTAGGGTTTGGTGATGGAAAGGGAATCATGGTGAATACTGGTCCTGGTCCGTTTTTCTCCTCGTGTTCTTACCTGCAGGAAGAAACAGGGCTGAAATGCGCTTGCATCCTGGATCCCTTGCAAAAGTTAAAAAAATGGGCCTGACATGTTTGATCTGGTGATATTTTCTTGGTTTTGTGGTTTCCCCAGAGAAAGTCATGGCTCAGGCAGAAATTGCTCATTTCCTGAAATGAATAGGGGTTAGTAAAACCAGTCCTGTCTTTCTCCCAGATACCTGAATTTTCAGGAAGAGCTCTTTCCCCTACGGTTTTCCTTTGATTTAATCTCTCTCATTACACAAATCTGA
Source organism: Cygnus olor (assembly GCF_009769625.2). Taxonomy (NCBI): domain Eukaryota; kingdom Metazoa; phylum Chordata; class Aves; order Anseriformes; family Anatidae; genus Cygnus; species Cygnus olor. The sequence goes on along the minus strand of NC_049174.1, from coordinate 11,726,359 downwards.
TTATTTTAGCTTCCTGACATGTGCCTTTTGTTTTCCCTGTTCCCATCTCCAGGCAAAGGACTTTATTATTATTTTTTTTTTTTTAAAGTGCAGAGATCTGCTCACATTCAGAAACATGCCCTTTTTTACTGCTCCCCTGCAAGTACTTCAAGCATTGCTGCACGCGCTGATGTTGTACTGGGACACAGTGCTCCAATGTGAGCAGCTGAACCTCACGTACTTAAACTGCATTGCAAAACTGAAACATGCGGTGAGGCTGCAAATCAGAAGCTCCCAGCCTCTGTTTGGAAGCCAGGGAGACCTGCGGGAAGGTCATTCTCTGGAGGATCACAGGAGTGCACAGAGGCATGGAAGAAAGGGGTAGAAAATGGTTAGTGAAGAAGAAATCCTGCCTGGCAAAAGAAGGGTTCAAGTCTTAGCCTGTGGGCCCAAGGTGCACCTGTGGCATCATTTTGTTATTGCAAAAGGCAAAAAGGAAAAGCTTAAAATAAAGTGTCATCCTTTTCTGCTCCCCAGATGGCCCTTTAGGAAGTTGTGACGAGCCTCCAGCCCGCTCTCTTACTCCAGCAGGCTGCAGGGCTGCTGCTGACTGAAGTATGTGTCCTCCTCTGAACCTCAGAAAGGCCAATTTTCTGTTTTTCCTTCCAGAGTGAGGTTAAAATGAGCTGGGCTTGACTCCATCACCTCTGAAAAGCATTTTTTGCCCTGGCAGGCAGGGCAGGAAGGTGTCACTAGGGATAACTCAGTGCTATAAAGGATGGCTCCACACAAGGCCAAGTCATCCTAGTAACTAAAGTGACCCTGAAAACCCCTACTAGGCATGTCTTTAACAGCCTTACTGAAAATCCCTGGCTCCACACATGCATTGTACATGTGCCCCAGTACTGCTATAGTTTATACCTTCATTTAGGCTCTGCTGGCATGAAATGAAAAACCTTCAAACTTTCTTTGCCCTTGGAGCCTGATAGCTCATTCCCCTGCTTGGTACCACGTCAGCGGCTCCCTCTCACCAACATGTTGCTGATTCACGTCTAAATGCAGGTTGGGACTTTTGCGACTCCTCAGCTCTTTAGCAGCTAGCAGGATTCCAGCAGAGCAATCCGTTGTCACACCTGTAATTAGAATGTCTTGATGATGTTGCTCCATCACAAGAAAGAATAGCCGTGAACTTCTGGCTCACTGCTCTTAGCATATCAAAAAACCTGGCTGGAAAGGCTCTTGGCCTCCAAATTCAGCTCAGTGAGCAAAATTAGCTACTTATGGTGTGCGTCACCTTCAGGGATGGACTCCGGAGTCTTTTTTAACATCTTTCTGTGTCTTTGATTAGTTTGCTTTTATAATCTGCTGTACTTTCCAAGCAGAATTTGTACCCCATGCATGGGGATAACAACATACAAAATCCTCTAAGCGAATCCAAAAGCATAAAAATTTGGCCATGCCACCCTAGCTCAGCTACCTGGGCTTGCCCTTAGTCACGTCTCTGTCTGTACTACCTGGGCAGCTGGGGAAGGAGGAGGGCTGCCTGGTGCCTTCTGCAGCACCACACAGTATTTTGTGCATTTTTCTCCAAGCTGTGCAAGGTCCCTCGCTGCCCCTCACACTTGCAGCATCCCTGATTTTCCTAATGGGACCATGTGAGGCTGAGGCAGTGCAGGAGCCTGGCTGCTTTCGCTGGGTTTATGCACAGATACATGGTTCTCTTGCTCAGCCTAAACCCCCTTACTCACCAGCTCACCTCAGGTGCACTTGGGAGCTGGCTTTCCCAGTGATTTATGGTTGTGCTGAGAGGAAGGTGGGAAGGGAGGGGAGATGAGCCGGGGATGCGCCTGCCCTAAATTCTGCTGAAATTCTCTCCTGCCTTGTAGCATAAGACCTAAAATGTACTTTGGCCTTAGGAGGTAAGATAATTACTGCCTGTAGCTCGAATCATTTCAATCTTACTCAGTACTAAATGGAAGCAAAACATGACAGATGAAAGAGGAAACTGTTTAATCAGCTGGGGGAGCTTTCCAGGAGAAAACTGCTGGTTGCCGGAGAGTTTCACACAGAAGGAATGCGCTGGCTCCCCAGAGGGACGGGGCACCCTATAAAACCCCACACGGAGCCTGGCCCTGCCACCCTCTTTCCAGCTGCTGCCGCCTCTGCCACCCAGGTAAGTCGAGACGGGCTCTGGCTCCTTCTGCCCGAGCTGTTGCTTTCACTGATGTCTTCTGCCTGCTCTTCCACAAGGGGTCGAGGCTTGTTACCTGTCTTCTGCCTGCAGAGGCCCTCAGAAGGGTTTATTTCTGTCGCAAAATGAGGAGTCAGGGTTCCAGGGGCAAGGGGGTGTCGGATGCAGGTGGTATTGGGTACCTACCTCAAGAGTCTGTAATCATACAGCCAGGTGCATCTTGCATGGATTTCTTATAAAAAAAAAAAAAAAAAAAAAAAAGAGTTTTTATTTTATTTTATTTTATTTTATTTTATTTTATTTTATTTTTTACCACAGTCAGATGCATTTCAGTGAGGACTTTGCTTGGTAAAGGCTTTCTCTCAGCTCTCCAGCACTGCCTTCCAGGGCAGGCCATCTAAACTAAACTAAATTATCCCAGTGTGTACCCTCTGGCTACTCCTCTTTACTTCTTGCTACCAGAGCCATAGAATTAGGGCTCCAGAGGGACGGCTATAGTCTCTGCCTCATGCTTATGCCCTGCTCTGTCTTCCAGGTGTCCGTCCTCACACGGCGATGTCCTGCTACGACCTGTGCCTGCCCTCCTCCTGCGGTCCCAGGCCACTGGCCACCAGTTGCAACGAGCCCTGCTACCGGCGCTGCGGGGACTCCACCACCGTCATCCAGCCTCCCACCGTGGTAGTGACCCTGCCCGGGCCCATCCTCAGCTCCTACCCGCAGAACACGGTGGTGGGATCCACGGCGTCGGCAGCGGTTGGGAGCTACCTCCGGTGCTGCGGGGTGCCGGTGGCCTCCAGCGGCGCCCGGGGGCTGGGGAAGGCGGGACTGCTGTGCCTCGGTGGTGGGCTGTAGGGTGTCCTTGCCTGTCACCTTGTCCCACCGATGCCAGCAGGGCGTAGGGAAGGAAAAGCGAAGCACAGGAACAAGGCTGGGGAAGAGGACTAAGGAAATGCCTGTGTATTTCCAAGCTGTGGAGGGCATCCGCAGCTCCCGCAGCAGGAAGGGAGCCGCGAGCACGTGTCACTCAAGATCGTGCCTCTGTACACCTTTCTCTTGCTATGCCTTACTGTATGTTTCCATGTAGGTGTCACAACCTGTGGTGCTACACAGCATTTGCTATTAGCTGGGGGAAAACGCTTTTAGCTGGCTGCGGACAGAAGGTGATTGCCACAGGCTGCAGGGGCAGCAGGGGCAACACCTTGTTGGTTTGTCCTTAAGTGGGTTTGTCCATTCCTTTAGTGAGCACTGGAAATGCGCTTCTTGTACTCTCAACTTGTTTATTCTATTTCTTTTTCTCATTAAAGACATGCTACATCATAGCCTGAGTCTTCTGGTGTTCCTTTTGCCTCTGGTCTGAAGTGGTGACCTGCTCTGGAGGCAACTTGTTGCTGTGTGGAGGTTCTTTTTTTTGTGTGTGTCTGAAATGGGAATTTCTGCCGTTCAGCACCACACTGCTCATGTAGACATGTGGCTTGCTGTGTCCAGCCCAAAGGCAGACTTCTCAGCCTGAAGACTTTTATTGCTGCCCCAGAGCAAGTGTCTGCTTAGGGAGACATGCAACGGTCTCGTTGCCTGTTACCTCAAGGAGGTGGCAACACGGAGATTGGATGTTTCAAAATGGCATTTTCCCTGTTTTTGCAGCAGGTTTTTTTTTTATTATTTTTTGGTTTACGGAGGATGGATGGGGCCTTATATAAATGAGTATGCAATGACTTAAACCTAGACAGCACAGGTGCTAGCGAGCTATTATGTATGTCTGAATGTGGCTGATGCATTTGCAGAATGTAGTAGCAGAAAACATTTTGTTCTGGGCTGCTGCATGTACACATAGACATGCACTTGTACAGGTGTTGACTGCAGCATTTGCCTCTGGAGAGCCACAGGAAATATCCTGGGGTTCTGGTGCTAGCTCCACATGATGGCTTAGAGAATGCCATACCAACCCCGGATGGGGCAGGAACTTTGCCCAGCAGCCCAAATCCATGTTAGCATCTCTCCATAAGAGGAAGAAGGGTGTCTGTGATGCAAACTGTGTGCAGATGGAGGCACCTCTAGAAAAATAAGCCAGGCACTGAGTAAGCCTCTTTTCAATGTGTCATATAACATCAGGCAGAACATTTTTAGCTAATGAAAGGAGGAATAAGAGTGCGACTAAGTCCTCCAAGGGCATTGTCTAAATCTTCTTTCATTCCTTAAACATTTTGTTAGTGTGAAAATTTGCATAGAGTTTATGAGCGTTTTGGCAATGAGGGATTATGCTGAGCTTGAAAGCATGTTGGTCCTCAAAACTCTTTTACCAAGCTCAACTGGTTTTATTGCTCAGATCTTCACAGAAGTGCTCTTAATTTGGAAATAATTTGCATGGCACTTGCTCAGCAGTCAGAGCACCAGAAGAAGAGGGGTGTGGGTTCACATCCCTGCTCCAAGGACTGTTCAGATACTTTTATCCCAACTGCAGAAATTGTTCCATTGTCAGGGGATGTAAAATTCTCCTGAGTGCTGCAACAATGAAAAGCATTGGATTTCTAGAAAAAAAACTCATTAGAAAGTTGTAGGCATCTGGGGCTTGTGCAACTTTCTTCTACCAGTCTGATGCATAGAACAGTCCAGAAGCAGGGGAAAAGAATAATGACATTTTGATACAGCTTTTCACAATGACTCCTCTGGTGAGATCATACAGATTTTTTTATTTTGTTCTGAAGAGGCAGTGACTCGAAGGAGACTGAAATCCACACAGGTCCTTAATTTGACTTGAAAACTACGATGCCCTTAGTGCAGACAGATCCAGGGAAGGGAGGACCTGAGGCACTGCAGGGATCCCCGTCCCAAGGGACCTGGCACCCTGTCTCTCTGGGTGCTGTGACTCCTGACTTGAGCTGTCCTGAATTCACTCTGCCATGTATCACTCCACAGCCAGTGCTTGCCCCAGGCAGGACCCCGCAGACCTGCTAATCAGGCCCTAAAATAAAGGTTCCTGCAAAGGCGGCACAGCCAAAGGCCCTGGTGAGAAACTGGGAACTACATACCAAGACTGGGATGAAAAATAAAGCTTAGCGGGTGGAAGGACGCACAGCGAGGGAAATAGCTGGGTTCTGGGTTTTGGTCCCAGCATTGCTCATTCATGGTTTTCAATAGTAGCAACAGCAGCGATTCTAAGAGAAGCCTGGAACAGAGCCCAGACCCAAACCTGTTGAGTTTCATGACTTCTGCTCTCCCACCATCTTCCCTCACCTGCTCATGTCCTGGCTAGAAACCTCCTCACTGCCATCACACAGGATCATCCTCGTGCAACAGTCATTGCTTCCTGGAGACTCCCATTTCCCTTCATTTTCTTTCTTCTGTCCCTTGCTTTGGCAAACCCAAAGTGCATCAGTAAAAATTACAGTGTATGAATCACCTCGTCAGTGAGCAGCCAAAGCACCCTGGCCTGGGATAGTGATGGTGGCAACTCCTTTTTATGAGATCACGTCCATGGGAGTACTGATCTCCTCTTTGGAGGTGGTTAAATTCACAGGGACACCCCAGCCTACACCAGTGCACTTGGCAAAAGGGGTCCCTCATATTTTTTTTTTCTGCGTTTCTCTGCTTGGGGAAGCTGACAGAAGCAGCCAGCAAGCATCTCCTACACAAGGAAAGCCTGCAGCTCTTTGCAAGTGCAGTGGTGGGTGCCTGTAACCTGGGGAAGAAGAGAGAGAGGATGAATGAAGTCATATCTTGGGCTGCAACAAGCGGAGAAACATAGAGAGTTGTCATGGAAAAGGGGAGACTGGTGCAAACGGTGAGTGAATGGGACTGTCAGGAGTGGAAGTCCCAGGTGGCTTGGGGCCAGTGATAGGGTGCAAGGCGGTCTCAACAGGCAGCTTCCCCCATCCTCCTCGCTGGGGCAAGGACTTCTGAACAGAGTGCTTGGGGACACACGCCTGGAGTCAGCTGGGTAGAGACAGGGACCCTGGAGCTGGGAGCATGCAGGTGTGGCAGCTGATGGTGTGATTTATTTGTCAATAAAATCTCCTTCCTCACCCGCCAGGTCTCACACTGTGCCTCGCATTGTGATTTCCCACCATGGCAGAGCGGGTGCCTACTGTTAGGGTTTAGGAAGGACACAGAGAGAGGTCGCATGGTAGGGGTAGGAGGCAGGAGAGGGCACTGCTGAAGTCACACCCTGCCCCAGGCACTGACCGCTGCACCCACAGACCAACCGCGGGGCAGGGGCCCTGCGCTGGCCTGGGGAGCCAGACGGGCGATGACTCCAGCCCCGGGGGACTCCTCAGTGAGGGCTGTGGTTCGTCCTCAGGGCTGAAAATCCCATAGAGCAAGGTAATCACAGGCCACCACACGCCTGAGTCACAGGGGAAGAAGCACACAAATCAAAAGGCACTGGCATCCCGGTCTGGTCCTTCTGGTGCCACCCGTGGGAATGGAGCTCTCATGGCTTGCACCCTGGTGAGCCAGCAGCTCTGCTCCCCCTGCCAGCACCGTGTTGCATCCCAAGCCCAAAACAGCACCAGACACCGCACCCAGCTGCCCCACAGACCCTCCTCTTGAGTTTATCCCCCCAGGAGTGGGGAGACAGGGATACAATGTGCTGTGCAGTGGAAGCACAGCCCAGCTCCAAAGTGTTTAGAGCATCCTGGAGTGAAATAGCCAGGGATGACTGTTTCAAACTCAGTAATTATTAAGTTAAATATTCCAAGACTGTTAATTCATGTTTACTGAGAATTAGGTGTCTGTGCAGTTCCCAGAGAAGAGGACATTGATCTGTTTATTGAGGGTAAGGTTGCTCTTGCTTGCACTCCTTCTGTGGTGTTGATGGAGCCAGGCTGCCGTGGGGATGTTTCATAGACCTGGAAATCATGGGTGAGAAGAACACCCTGCCTGCTCCTATCCACAGCCCTATAATCTATTGGACATCTGGGGCTGTTCCTTCCTCTTGACCTAACTTCAGCTCGCAGGGGTTAAAATGAACCCCAGGAGTGGACTATCACACCAGCACAGCCTACAGTGCCATATCATTACTTTGCCCCAGAGGCACTGCAGAATTGGGTAGTGGGCAACGGACATGGTCCTGGGCAACCTCATGCGGGAGTCCTTGCCTGAGCAGGAGGGTTTGTCCAGGCGATGTGCAGAGGTCCCATGCACTATAGAGAATTTGGTACTTCTGCAGGGGCAAAAGGCAGCACAAGGTGCTCCCAGCAGTGCCGAGGCGGTGTGGGGCAGCGAGAATGGGGGTGCAAAGAGGTGCTGCACCCCGGCTCGTTGGTCTAGGGGTATGATTCTCGCTTTGGGTGCGAGAGGTCCCGGGTTCAACTCCCGGACGAGCCCCATCTTTTCGGGCTCCCTGTCTCAGAGAGTGTGTGTGGGAGCTCAGATTGCGTTGGGGAGCAGGGCCAGGGCAGTGGCCGTTGTGAGGGGGAGAGCGTTTGATTTTGGGGTGGGTGCGTGTCCACGTGGAGGAGGGCTGTGGAGAGCATGGTGAGCAGGAAGGGGGGAGTGTGTCGCGCGCAAGGTGTGATTTGTGAGGAAGGTGTGTTGTGGAAGAGCAGGGGGAGGTGTGTTGAGGCGCTGGTGAACTGTGTGGGCTGAGGAGGAGGAGGCTGGAGGAAGGTTTTGTTAAAAGCAGAGCCCCCCGGCAAGGCCCCCCCATGGCAGTGGGGATGTAGCTCAGCGGTAGAGCGCTTGCTTTGCATGCAGGAGGCCCTGGGTTCAAGCCCCAGCATCTCCATGCTTTTCCTCCCCAGGGCAGGGCAGGGCAGCCGTTGGGGGCTGCAGGGCCTCCTGGGGCTGTCTCTGGGCACCAAGCACAGGGACCCATGGGAAGGAAGGAAGGGAGCACCTGCTGTGCTGGCCTGTGTGTGGCAGCAGCAGTGGGGCAAATGCGAGAGCTCGAGGTGCCCCAGCAGCCTCGGGAGCTGTGGGGCACGGGGGCAGAGGGTGCAGAGAGCCCCAGCACCATGGCTCGTTGGTCTAGGGGTATGATTCTCGCTTTGGGTGCGAGAGGTCCCGGGTTCAACTCCCGGACGAGCCCCCCTTTTGGGCAGCGCAGCCCACGTGCTCCCTGCAGGGGGCAGACGCAGGGGGGCTGGCTCTGGGCCCTCGTCCCCCCGGGCACCGCTGCAGGAGCAGCGGCGGCCCTGGCATCCCCCAGCAGCCTGCAAGCGGCACCCCATGCTGGGGCCAGAGGCTTTGTCGGGCAGCACAGCCAGCTTTGGGCAGGCTCAGACGCTGCCACCTGAGCAGGCAGCGCCCGTGTGCTGCTGCTGCCAGGGCCACGGCCCCCTCAGGGGTGCTGGCCAGGGGATGTAGCTCAGTGGGAGAGCGCTTGCTTCGCATGTAAGAGGCCCTGGGTTCAAGCCCCAGCATCTCCAGCCTTTTCCTCCCTCCCAGCCCGCACATGGCGAAATGCCTGGAGAGGGGAGGCCCGCAAGGAACTCCTCTTCCTTCTGCCCTCTGCAGGGCATCCCCAGAGCCCCTCTCCCCCTGCTTGCGGTTTCTGCTCCTTGCTCCCCAATGGCTGCGGCGCTCGCCTTGCCCAGCTCCTGGCTCTGCCGCAGGTAGAGCTGCCCCACGGGGACGTGGTGTCCGCAGGGCCCCGCTCTGCTGTCCCTGTCCCAGCGGAGCCCTGGCTGCGCCCTGTCCCTTTTGTCCCCGTGGCACAGGGCAGCACGGGTCTGCGGTGCGGGGTGTGGAGGGAAGCAGCAGGGGGCTGTGCGCGAGGTGTCGGGGCTGTGGGGCAGCAGGGCCCCACCTGTGCTGTGTCCCACCAGGATCTGTTTGCAGGCCAGCAGTGCCCAAAAGGGGGGCTCGTCCGGGAGTTGAACCCGGGACCTCTCGCACCCTAAGCGAGAATCATACCCCTAGAACAACGAGCCGGGGTGTGCAGCTGCCCACACCCCCCCACCCTGTGCCGACCCTTGCAGTGCTGGGGCAGCGCCACCACTGGCCCCTGCTGGCCTCAGGCCCTGCCACCACCATCCCGGTGCAGAGCGGGCCCAGGGCTGGCGCTGGCGGTGCCCCAGCCTCTCCACGGACCTTGACCCACGAGGAATGGGGGCCGTGGGGGCACCAGGGGCTGCCTGGGGATGCCCCTCAGGGACCAAGGTGGCACGGGCACGGGGCACACGTAGCCCCAGCTGGCCCAGCCGGGGGCTGTGATGGCCGAGGGGTGAAGGCGTTGGACTCGAAATCCAATAGGGTTTCCCTGCGCAGGTTCGAATCCTGCTCACAGCGACAGCTTTTAGCCCTGCTCTGGGGCTGCAGGGGGCATGCTGAGGCCACACAGGGCTCTTGGCTTCCCAGGGCAGCCCCCTCCCTGTGCTGGGCCTGGCAGGCTGTGTGGTCTTTGGGGCCGAGGGGTGCCAGGGGTTATGCTGGGGGCCAGCTGCACGCCTCGGCTCGTTGGCCTAGGGGTATGATTCTCGCTTAGGGTGCGACAGCTCCCGGATGAGCCCCCCCATTTTGGGCACCGCTGGCCTGCAAAAAGCCCTTGTCCACGGCACGGATGGGGCCCTGCTGTCCCACAGCCCCTGACACCTGCCCTCCACACCTCGCTGCCTCCTGCCAGCACCCACCTTCCCACTTCAGCGCTCTATTCTGGGCTGTGGCTTGGCCATAAAAAAAGCATGGAGATGCTGGGGCTTGAACCCAGGGCCTCCTGCATGCAAAGCAAGCGCTCTCCCGCTGAGCTACATCCCCCACATGGAGGGGCTCTGTCTGGGGGTCCCTGCTGGCACCCACAGACCAGCTGCCCCCATGGATGCTGCAGATGGGGCACTTTGTGGCTGTGCCCACTTCTGTGCATTGGCCACACAGCCCAGGCACACCAAAGGGCCCCCGTGCGCCAGGCTCTGATGGGGACAAAAGGGACCACCACACACCCCACTGTGTCTGCAGCACAGCCTGGCGACGCAAGGCAGGCAACAACCTGACTCATTTGTCTAGGGGCACGAGTCTGCCTCCACATGTGCCAGCTTCCACTTCCCCTACCCGACAAATGCCCACATTTGGCACAACCACCCACTCCCAGACTCTGCCTGGGACGGGGGCACAGCCACGCAGCGTGAAGGACACGGTGCTGGGCACCACGTGCTGGGGGCCGCAGCCTGCCTGGGCCCAGCACCATGGCCACGGGGAGCCCCCGAGCACAGCCTGGTGCTGCCCGCTGCGGGGCCTGGGGCTGGCCTGGGGCCGCGTGCCAGGGCTGTAGGTGGCCACATCTGGGTGAAAGAGCTGCTGGGGGCAACAGCGGGCCTGCGGATGGGAGCTACCCATGTGTGCCCTAAGCCCCAGGGACTGTGCTGGGGAAGAAACAGCCCTTGGGTAGGGCAGCGGGAGCTTTGGCAGGAGCCAGCAGGGGGGCAAGAAGTGGGCTAGGAGACTTTCCCAAACCACAGGCACCCCACCACCACCGGCATGCAGGGCTTGCAGCTCATCGGGAGAGCACTTGCTGTGCATGCGGGAGGCCCAAGGTTCCACCTCCATCATTCCCTGGCTGGAGAACTGCGCTGACAGGAACCTCATAAAGCTCAACACGGAGAAGTACAGAGTCCTGCAGCTGGGGAGGAACAACCCTAGGCACTAGGATATGCTGGTGGCCACACAGCTGAAAGGCAGCCTTGCAGAAATGGACCTGGAGGCCTGGGGGACACCAAACTGAACATAAGTCAGCATTGTGCCTTTTGCTGCCAACAAGGCTAACAGCACAAGAGAGATGTGGACCTGTTGGAGCAAGTGGAGTGGAGGGCTACAAAGATGAGGCTGGTGCACCTCTCCTACGAAGAAAGGCTGAGAGAGCTGGGGATGTTCAGCCTGAAGAAGAGAAGCCTCAGGGAGACTTTGTTGCAGCCTTTCAATACTTAAAGGGGTCTCATAAAAAGGATGGAGAAGGACTCTTTACTTGGGTAGACAATGATAGGACAAGGGGCAATGGTCTAAAACTAAAAGAGGATAGATTTAGACTAGAGATTAGGAGGAAATTCTTCACTGTTAGGGTAGATTCTTCACTTCAGAGCTCTGGAACAGGTTGCCCACAGATTTGGGGCAGCGCGAGTGGGGGTGTAAAGGGGTGCTGCACCCCAGCTCGTTGGTCTAGGGGCATGATTCTCGCTTTGGGTGCGAGAGGTCCCGGGTTCAACTCCCGGACGAGCCCCATCTTTTTGGGCTCCCTGTCCCAGAGAGTGTGTGTGGGAGCTCAGATTGCGTTGGGGAGCAGGGCCAGGGCAGTGGCCGTTGTGAGGGGGAGAGCGTTTGATTTTGGGGTGGGTGCGTGTCCACGTGGAGGAGGGCTGTGGAGAGCATGGTGAGCAGGAAGGGGGGAGTGTGTCGCGCGCAAGGTGTGATTTGTGAGGAAGGTGTGTTGTGGAAGAGCAGGGGGAGGTGTGTTGAGGTGTTGGTGAACTGTGTGGGCTGAGGAGGAGGAGGCTGGAGGAAGGTTTTGTTAAAAGCAGAGCCCCCCGGCAAGGCCCCCCCATGGCAGTGGGGATGTAGCTCAGCGGTAGAGCGCTTGCTTTGCATGCAGGAGGCCCTGGGTTCAAGCCCCAGCATCTCCATGCTTTTCCTCCCCAGGGCAGGGCAGGGCAGGGCAGGGCAGCCGTTGGGGGCTGCAGGGCCTCCTGGGGCTGTCTCTGGGCACCAAGCACAGGGACCCACGGGAAGGAAGGAAGGGAGCACCTGCTGTGCTGGCCTGTGTGTGGCAGCAGCAGTGGGGCAAATGCGAGAGCTCGAGGTGCCCCAGCAGCCTCGGGAGCTGTGGGGCACGGGGGCAGAGGGTGCAGAGAGCCCCAGCACCATGGCTCGTTGGTCTAGGGGTATGATTCTCGCTTCGGGTGCGAGAGGTCCCGGGTTCAACTCCCGGACGAGCCCCCCCTTTTGGGCAGCGCAGCCCACGTGCTCCCTGCAGGGGGCAGACGCAGGGGGGCTGGCTCTGGGCCCTCGTCCCCCCGGGCACCGCTGCAGGAGCAGGGGCGGCCCTGGCATCCCCCAGCAGCCTGCAAGCGGCACCCCATGCTGGGGCCAGAGGCTTTGTCGGGCAGCACAGCCAGCTTTGGGCAGGCTCAGACGCTGCCACCTGAGCAGGCAGCGCCCATGTGCTGCTGCTGCCAGGGCCACGGCCCCCTCAGGGGTGCTGGCCAGGGGATGTAGCTCAGTGGGAGAGCGCTTGCTTCGCATGTAAGAGGCCCTGGGTTCAAGCCCCAGCATCTCCAGCCTTTTCCTCCCTCCCAGCCCGCACATGGCGAAATGCCTGGGGAGGGGAGGCCCGCAAGGAACTCCTCTTCCTTCTGCCCTCTGCAGGGCATCCCCAGAGCCCCTCTCCCCCTGCTTGCGGTTTCTGCTCCTTGCTCCCCAATGGCTGCGGCGCTCGCCTTGCCCAGCTCCTGGCTCTGCCGCAGGTAGAGCTGCCCCACGGGGACGTGGTGTCCGCGGGGCCCCGCTCTGCTGTCCCTGTCCCAGCGGAGCCCTGGCTGCGCCCTGTCCCTTTTGTCCCCGTGGCACAGGGCAGCACGGGTCTGCGGTGCGGGGTGTGGAGGGAAGCAGCAGGGGGCTGTGCGCGAGGTGTCGGGGCTGTGGGGCAGCAGGGCCCCACCTGTGCTGTGTCCCACCAGGATCTGTTTGCAGGCCAGCAGTGCCCAAAAGGGGGGCTCGTCCGGGAGTTGAACCCGGGACCTCTCGCACCCTAAGCGAGAATCATACCCCTAGACCAACGAGCCGGGGTGTGCAGCTGCCCACACCCCCCCACCCTGTGCCGACCCTTGCAGTGCTGGGGCAGCGCCGCCACTGGCCCCTGCTGGCCTCAGGCCCTGCCACCACCATCCCGGTGCAGAGCGGGCCCAGGGCTGGCGCTGGCGGTGCCCCAGCCTCTCCACAGACCTTGACCCACGAGGAATGGGGGCCGTGGGGGCACCAGGGGCTGCCTGGGGATGCCCCTCAGGGACCAAGGTGGCACGGGCACGGGGCACACGTAGCCCCAGCTGGCCCAGCCGGGGGCTGTGATGGCCGAGGGGTGAAGGCGTTGGACTCGAAATCCAATAGGGTTTCCCTGCGCAGGTTCGAATCCTGCTCACAGCGACAGCTTTTAGCCCTGCTCTGGGGCTGCAGGGGGCATGCTGAGGCCACACAGGGCTCTTGGCTTCCCAGGGCAGCCCCCTCCCTGTGCTGGGCCTGGCAGGCTGTGTGGTCTTTGGGGCCGAGGGGTGCCAGGGGTTATGCTGGGGGCCAGCTGCACGCCTCGGCTCGTTGGCCTAGGGGTATGATTCTCGCTTAGGGTGCGACAGCTCCCGGATGAGCCCCCCTATTTTGGGCACCGCTGGCCTGCAAAAAGCCCTTGTCCACGGCACGGATGGGGCCCTGCTGTCCCACAGCCCCTGACACCTGCCCTCCACACCTCGCTGCCTCCTGCCAGCACCCACCTTCCCACTTCAGCGCTCTATTCTGGGCTGTGGCTTGGCCATAAAAAAAGCATGGAGATGCTGGGGCTTGAACCCAGGGCCTCCTGCATGCAAAGCAAGCGCTCTCCCGCTGAGCTACATCCCCCACATGGAGGGGCTCTGCCCGGGGGTCCCTGCTGGCACCCGCAGACCAGCTGCCCCCATGGATGCTGCAGATGGGGCACTTTGTGGCTGTGCCCACTTCTGTGCATTGGCCACACAGCCCAGGCACACCAAAGGGCCCCCGTGCGCCAGGCTCTGATGGGGACAAAAGGGACCACCACACACCCCACTGTGTCTGCAGCACAGCCTGGCGACGCAAGGCAGGCAACAACCTGACTCATTTGTCTAGGGGCACAAGTCTGCCTCCACATGTGCCAGCTTCCACTTCCCCTACCCGACAAATGCCCACATTTGGCACAACCACCCACTCCCAGACTCTGCCTGGGACGGGGGCAAAGCCACGCAGTGTGAAGGACACGGTGCTGGGCACCACGTGCTGGGGGCTGCAGCCTGCCTGGGCCCAGCACCATGGCCGGGGGAGCCCCTGAGCGCAGACAGGTGCTGCCCGCTGCGGGGCTTGGGGCTGGCCTGGGGCAGTGCGCCAGGGCTGGAGGTGTCCCCGTGGCACAGGGCCGCATGGATCTGCAGTGCGGGGTGGGGAGGGAGGCAGCAGGGGGCTGTGTGCGAGGTGTTGGGGCTGTGGGGCAGCAGGGCCCCATCCGTGCCGTGGACAAGGGCTGTTTGCAGGCCAGCAGTGCCCAAAATGGGGGGGCTCATCCGGGAGCTGTCGCACCCTAAGCGAGAATCATACCCCTAGGCCAACGAGCCGAGGCGTGCAGCTGGCCCCCAGCATAACCCCTGGCACCCCTCGGCCCCAAAGACCACACAGCCTGCCAGGCCCAGCACAGGGAGGGGGCTGCCCTGGGAAGCCAAGAGCCCTGTGTGGCCTCAGCATGCCCCCTGCAGCCCCAGAGCAGGGCTAAAAGCTGTCGCTGTGAGCAGGATTCGAACCTGCGCAGGGAAACCCTATTGGATTTCGAGTCCAACGCCTTCACCCCTCGGCCATCACAGCCCCCGGCTGGGCCAGCTGGGGCTACGTGTGCCCCGTGCCCGTGCCACCTTGGTCCCTGAGGGGCATCCCCAGGCAGCCCCTGGTGCCCCCACGGCCCCCATTCCTCGTGGGTCAAGGTCTGTGGAGAGGCTGGGGCACCGCCAGCGCCAGCCCTGGGCCCGCTCTGCACCGGGATGGTGGTGGCAGGGCCTGAGGCCAGCAGGGGCCAGTGGCGGCGCTGCCCCAGCACTGCAAGGGTCGGCACAGGGTGGGGGGGTGTGGGCAGCTGCACACCCCGGCTCGTTGGTCTAGGGGTATGATTCTCGCTTAGGGTGCGAGAGGTCCCGGGTTCAACTCCCGGACGAGCCCCCCTTTTGGGCACTGCTGGCCTGCAAACAGATCCTGGTGGGACACAGCACAGGTGGGGCCCTGCTGCCCCACAGCCCCGACACCTCGCGCACAGCCCCCTGCTGCTTCCCTCCACACCCCGCACCGCAGACCCGTGCTGCCCTGTGCCACGGGGACAAAAGGGACAGGGCGCAGCCAGGGCTCCGCTGGGACAGGGACAGCAGAGCGGGGCCCCGCGGACACCACGTCCCCGTGGGGCAGCTCTACCTGCGGCAGAGCCAGGAGCTGGGCAAGGCGAGCGCCGCAGCCATTGGGGAGCAAGGAGCAGAAACCGCAAGCAGGGGGAGAGGGGCTCTGGGGATGCCCTGCAGAGGGCAGAAGGAAGAGGAGTTCCTTGCGGGCCTCCCCTCCCCAGGCATTTCGCCATGTGCGGGCTGGGAGGGAGGAAAAGGCTGGAGATGCTGGGGCTTGAACCCAGGGCCTCTTACATGCGAAGCAAGCGCTCTCCCACTGAGCTACATCCCCTGGCCAGCACCCCTGAGGGGGCCGTGGCCCTGGCAGCAGCAGCACACGGGCGCTGCCTGCTCAGGTGGCAGCGTCTGAGCCTGCCCAAAGCTGGCTGTGCTGCCCGACAAAGCCTCTGGCCCCAGCATGGGGTGCCGCTTGCAGGCTGCTGGGGGATGCCAGGGCCGCCCCTGCTCCTGCAGCGGTGCCCGGGGGGACGAGGGCCCAGAGCCAGCCCCACTGCGTCTGCCCCCTGCAGGGAGCACGTGGGCTGCGCTGCCCAAAAGGGGGGCTCGTCCGGGAGTTGAACCCGGGACCTCTCGCACCCGAAGCGAGAATCATACCCCTAGACCAACGAGCCATGGTGCTGGGGCTCTCTGCACCCTCTGCCCTCGTGCCCCACAGCTCCCGAGGCTGCTGGGGCACCTCAAGCTCTCGCATTTGCCCCACTGCTGCTGCCACGCACAGGCTGGGCCAGGAACTTCTTTCCCACAGCTCCCCAGGCCCTCGGGGGGACCTCCTGTGCCAGCCCTGCAGCCCCCAACAGCTGCCCTGCCCTGCCCTGGGGAGGAAAAGCATGGAGATGCTGGGGCTTGAACCCAGGGCCTCCTGCATGCAAAGCAAGCACTCTACCGCTGAGCTACATCCCCACTGCCATGGGGGGCCTTGCCGGGGGGCTCTGCTTTTAACAAAACCTTCCTCCAGCCTCCTCCTCCTCAGCCCACACAGTTCACCAGCGCCTCAACACACCTCCCCCTGCTCTTCCACAACACACCTTCCTCACAAATCACACCTTGCGCGCGACACACTCCCCCCTTCCTGCTCACCATGCTCTCCACAGCCCTCCTCCACGTGGACACGCACCCACCCCAAAATCAAACGCTCTCCCCCTCACAACGGCCACTGCCCTGGCCCTGCTCCCCAACGCAATCTGAGCTCCCACACACACTCTCTGGGACAGGGAGCCCAAAAAGATGGGGCTCGTCTGGGAGTTGAACCCGGGACCTCTCGCACCCAAAGCGAGAATCATACCCCTAGACCAACGAGCCGGGGTGCAGCACCTCTTTGCACCCCCACTCTCGCTGCCCCACACGTTCACCCCTCAGCCATCACCGTTCCAGTGCCCCCAGCTGGCAGTACCCGTGACCTGTGCTGCAGCCACCCTCAGCCCACTGCGTATCAGAAAGAACATCATTGCAGTGCGGCTGATGGAGCACTGGGACAGATGCCTTCAGGGGTTGTGGAATCTCCCTCTTTGGAAATGTTCAAAAGGCATTGGGACATGGGCCTGGGCAACCTCATGCGGGTGTCCTTGCCTGAGCAGGAGGGTTTGTCCAGGTTATGTGCAGAGGTCCCTTGCACTATAGTGAACTTGGTGCTTCTGTGACTTTCTGGGAGAAGGCCAGGTGAGAGGGGAAATTGTGGTGTCCTTGGGGGCTGCCCCATGGATGAAGGAGGGGGCTGCTGCTGAGCGTCATCTGTGGTGAGCACTACCACGTGCTGGGGGACACTGGAGAGGAGGAAAGGTGCAGAGAGGCTGAGGTGTGCGCATGGTGTTCGGTGCTGTGCCACGGGCATGTCCAGCAGGGATCTCGAGTGCGTGGTGTCATCAGGAGGAGCCTCCCTGCTGTGGTCTGTGGCGGGGGCAAAAGGCAGCACAAGGCACCCCCAGCAGTGCCGAGGAGGTGTGGGGCAGCGAGAGTGGGGGTGTAAAGGGGTGCTGCACCCCGGCTCGTTGGTCTAGGGGCATGATTCTCGCTTTGGGTGCGAGAGGTCCCGGGTTCAACTCCCGGACGAGCCCCATCTTTTTGGGCTCCCTGTCCCAGAGAGTGTGTGTGGGAGCTCAGATTGCGTTGGGGAGCAGGGCCAGGGCAGTGGCCGTTGTGAGGGGGAGAGCGTTTGATTTTGGGGTGGGTGCGTGTCCACGTGGAGGAGGGCTGTGGAGAGCATGGTGAGCAGGAAGGGGGGAGTGTGTCGCGCGCAAGGTGTGATTTGTGAGGAAGGTGTGTTGTGGAAGAGCAGGGGGAGGTGTGTTGAGGTGTTGGTGAACTGTGTGGGCTGAGGAGGAGGAGGCTGGAGGAAGGTTTTGTTAAAAGCAGAGCCCCCCGGCAAGGCCCCCCATGGCAGTGGGGATGTAGCTCAGCGGCAGAGCGCTTGCTTTGCATGCAGGAGGCCCTGGGTTCAAGCCCCAGCATCTCCATGCTTTTCCTCCCCAGGGCAGGGCAGGGCAGGGCAGGGCAGGGCAGCCGTTGGGGGCTGCAGGGCCTCCTGGGGCTGTCTCTGGGCACCAAGCACAGGGACCCATGGGAAGGAAGGAAGGGAGCACCTGCTGTGCTGGCCTGTGTGTGGCAGCAGCAGTGGGGCAAATGCGAGAGCTCGAGGTGCCCCAGCAGCCTCGGGAGCTGTGGGGCACGGGGGCAGAGGGTGCAGAGAGCCCCAGCACCATGGCTCGTTGGTCTAGGGGTATGATTCTCGCTTCGGGTGCGAGAGGTCCCGGGTTCAACTCCCGGACGAGCCCCCCCTTTTGGGCAGCGCAGCCCACGTGCTCCCTGCAGGGGGCAGACGCAGTGGGGCTGGCTCTGGGCCCTCGTCCCCCCGGGCACCGCTGCAGGAGCAGGGGCGGCCCTGGCATCCCCCAGCAGCCTGCAAGCGGCACCCCATGCTGGGGCCAGAGGCTTTGTCGGGCAGCACAGCCAGCTTTGGGCAGGCTCAGACGCTGCCACCTGAGCAGGCAGCGCCCGTGTGCTGCTGCTGCCAGGGCCACGGCCCCCTCAGGGGTGCTGGCCAGGGGATGTAGCTCAGTGGGAGAGCGCTTGCTTCGCATGTAAGAGGCCCTGGGTTCAAGCCCCAGCATCTCCAGCCTTTTCCTCCCTCCCAGCCCGCACATGGCGAAATGCCTGGGGAGGGGAGGCCCGCAAGGAACTCCTCTTCCTTCTGCCCTCTGCAGGGCATCCCCAGAGCCCCTCTCCCCCTGCTTGCGGTTTCTGCTCCTTGCTCCCCAATGGCTGCGGCGCTCGCCTTGCCCAGCTCCTGGCTCTGCCGCAGGTAGAGCTGCCCCACGGGGACGTGGTGTCCGCGGGGCCCCGCTCTGCTGTCCCTGTCCCAGCGGAGCCCTGGCTGCGCCCTGTCCCTTTTGTCCCCGTGGCACAGGGCAGCACGGGTCTGCGGTGCGGGGTGTGGAGGGAAGCAGCAGGGGGCTGTGCGCGAGGTGTCGGGGCTGTGGGGCAGCAGGGCCCCACCTGTGCTGTGTCCCACCAGGATCTGTTTGCAGGCCAGCAGTGCCCAAAAGGGGGGCTCGTCCGGGAGTTGAACCCGGGACCTCTCGCACCCAAAGCGAGAATCATACCCCTAGACCAACGAGCCGGGGTGCAGCACCCCTTTGCACCCCCACTCTCGCTGCCCCACACCGCCTCGGCACTGCTGGGAGCACCTTGTGCTGCCTTTTGCCCCTGCCACAGACCACAGCAGGGACACCTGCATTAGGTTGCCCAGGACCATGTCCCAACTCCTTTTGAAGATTTCCAAAGAGGGAGATTCCACAACCCCTGAAGGCATCTGTCCCAGTGCTCCATCAGCCGCACTGCAATGATGTTCTTTCTGATACGCAGTGGGCTGAGGATGGCTGCAGCACAGATCAGGGCTGAGGGGTGAAGAGGTGGGCTCGAAATCCAACAGGGTTTCCCCGTGCAGGTTTGTATCCTGCTCACAGTGACAGATATTACCATCAGCTTGTGGCTGGGGGTCCACACTGGTTCACCATGGGAGCAGCAGCCCCCCACCAGTGCTGGCTTCTGTTTGTCCAGTTTGTGCCCTTGTGCTCCTGTTCTCCATGTCCCCATCCCTTCCGGTCTCAGGCCTGCAGGTGCTACTGGCCTGCTGCTGGTCTGGCTGTACCCCAGGCAGTCCTGTGGGGCAGCCACAGCAGCATACTGGGGATGGGTGGAGCAGGGAACTTTTGCATTTCTTCACGTTGTGCCACCTTGTCATTAGTCATTAGTGGGCACTGATGAGTAATTTCTGTTGGAGGTTGCTGAGGAAGTGCTGCTCAAGCCCCACAAGGGCACTTCAGTCCAAGCCCCCCCGTGCTGTTGATCCAATACCCTTTCTGTCTGCTGGCTGCAGATCAATGCAGTTAATGAGAAACCCTGGTGCTGGGCAGAGGCAACCGGCTGGGTGCTGGGAACGCTGCTGCTTCCCAGCAGGACTGGAACAGCCAGAAAAACCCACGCAACTTGAGGAGCCGAGCCTGGGGCCACGGGGTTCAGGCAGACCCAAGGACCATGGCCAAGATGGTGGAGTGCGTCCCCAACTTCTCGGAGGGGTGCAATAAGGAGGTGAGGGTCGAGGGGTGGGCAGTGGTGGGTGGTGGGCAGCTGGGCTCCCATACGTCCTGCAGTGGGTTTTGCCCTGTGATTTGCAGCCTGGCTTATAGTTTTCCAGTACTCCTGTACTTCTCCAGTACTTTTCCATTATTTCTGGGCCAGCTGAAATCATACTAAATTCAGCTCAGTGAGAAAGTTCACCTTCTTCCCTGGGAGCTAGAACAAACCTGTGTGGAACAGAGATCACAAGGGACAATCTGCAGCATTTCAGAGGATTGAAAGCACCAAAAGGTGCTTACTTGGGCCTGACTAGGACCATCAGAGGGCCTGTGCAGTCAGTGCTGTGCACCTTTCTCTGATGGCTAATGCTGAAAATGCCCCCACACAGTGCCTGCTCTCATTTTGCATCTTGTTAAGAAGTGGGGGCTTGGTGCCCTCCCTGCTGTTGCCTGCAGGTCTGGGTGGTCTGGCAGAGCCTCACTGAGAAACCTTGCTTTCAGCTGTTTTTCCAAAAACGCCGGCCAGGTCACTGTTGCCTGTGCTGGGCACCTGCTTCAGGCTGCACTTTGCCCCTGCTGGGGGTGCAGATCAGCAAACCTAAAATTGCTGAAAAACTGCTGCTTCCCCTGGGGAACAGGCTTTGTGGAGCCAAATCTGTTTTGAAGCTTGCAGGGAACAGTGTCCTCAGGAACAGCAACTTGCGATGCAGCAGCTGGGCAGCTCTCCCAGGGTTTGGGGCTACCTGGGGGCTGTCTCAGAGTCCCAGATCCTCTGGCTTGGATCTGGATGCTCATGCCCCTAGGTCCTGTATCCTCACCTCCTTCCTGATGAGCCTGATGATAGGTGCATCCCCTGCACCGGTGGGAGCAGGGTGGAGACACCTGAGAAAAGGCATCCTCCCTCACCTTTTACAGCTGCTGGGGCTGCAGTGGGAGTCTCGCCAGCCCAGCCACTTTGTCCCTTTTGGCAGGTGATTGAGGCACTGGGACAGGCCATCTCCCGGACACCTGGCTGCGTGCTGCTGGATGTGGACGCTGGCGCCTCCACCAACCGTACCGTCTACACCTTCGTGGGGACCCCCGAAGCTGTCGTTGAAGGGGCGCTGAGCGCAGCCCGCGTGGCCAGGCAGCTCATTGACATGAGTCAGCACACGGGTGAGCAACCCTCTGCACACAGCCTGGGCAAAGCCCTTGCCTCGGCTGGAAGTAAGAGCAGGCACCAGAGTGCTGCCAGAGGGCAAGCACAGTGTGTTTCCAGCACTGTAGGGTGGATGCTGGTGAGACCACACAGAGCTCTTCCTCATCCTCCCGATCCAGAGGGGCTGCATCTGTCCTGTCCCTAGGCTGGAGTAGGCATTACTGCTGCAAACTCCACTTTCCTTGCCGTGACAGTGCTCAGTCTGCAGAAGCAGCAGGGAAAGGGCCCTCATCCTTCCTTGTCTGCTTGCTCTTCTGGGCTCCAGTCCTGATTTCTGCCCCGGCCCCAGGTGAACATCCTCGCATGGGGGCCCTGGACGTCTGCCCCTTTGTGCCAGTGATGAATGTCAGCATGGAGGAGTGCGTTGCTTGTGCTCACGTCTTCGGGCAGCGCTTGTCGGAAGAGCTGGGGGTGCCTGGTGAGTGAGAGCTGGGCAGCCCAGCTGGGCCCCTGTCCCCCTGCATACTCCCAGTACTTCTTTTACAAAAGCTTCACCACGGGGAGAAAGGGGCACGCCCCCCAGTAGGCAAAGACAGACCCTTTTAGACAACTTGTTCACCACCACCCTGCCTTGCAGTGTACCTGTATGGAGAGGCAGCCCGAGAGGAGAGCAGGAGAACCCTACCTGCCATCCGTGCTGGGGAGTACGAGGCACTCCCCGAGAAGGTGAGCCTGGCTTTGTGGGAAGGGAGAAGGGGGCCGTGCTCCAGCCAAACCTTGGTGCCGGGGGGGGGGGGAACCTCCTTTCTCGGGCGATTGCTTGCACCAGCTGAGGTGTGTGAGTCTAGAGCACAGGTAGCAGGGCACGGGCACCGCCTCTGCTTTGTTCACACACCTGGGTATGAGGTGCACCCCAGCGTGACAGAAAAGTCCATGGGCTAGAGAGACCCCAGTGAGACAGCTGGGGCTGAAGCATGGGAGGTGAGGGAATTCACTTTAGGAATTCACTTTGTCCTCTCTGTGACACGAGGAGCCAGAACATGCTGGAGGACCTTAATGAAGTATCTCCTCTGGCAACAGGTGAGACAATTCTGCTTTATGCCTTTGGAAGCTTTTCTGAGAAAAGAAATAGGAGAAAGATTTGAAGTGAAACAGTTGCAAAAAGAAAGATAAATGTTGCCTTTTTATATTTGGATTTTCCTCCCTTCACATGAGCATTTTGGCCAGATGAGAGGAGCTGATGAACTGCTTTGGGTGCTGATGGGCACTGGG
Organism: Cygnus olor; assembly: GCF_009769625.2. Classification (NCBI taxonomy): domain Eukaryota; kingdom Metazoa; phylum Chordata; class Aves; order Anseriformes; family Anatidae; genus Cygnus; species Cygnus olor. Next base: position 11,704,132 of record NC_049174.1, on the reverse strand, counting down.
GTGCTGATGGCAGACACCAGGCAGGAAGAGAGGAGCCACCTCCAGGAGGGCAGCTCATGCTGCCCACCAGCACCCACGTGCTCTCCTCCCTCCCCAGCTCACAAAACCCGAGTGGGCTCCTGATTTTGGGCCCCCAACCTTTGTCCCCCGGTGGGGGGCCACAGTGACAGGGGCCCGGACCTTCCTCATCGCGTACAACATAAACCTGCTGTGCACCAAGGAGCTGGCGCACCGCATCGCCCTCAACATCCGCGAGCAGGGTCGCGGCTCCAACCAGGTACCCGTGTGCTGCCCGCTTATCCCGCTTCTCCTGGGCTGGGCTGCCATCGCTGTGCTTTGACCACAGCAGTTCTCCACAGCCTGGACGCTTGAAGAAGGTGCAGGGCATCGGCTGGTATTTGGAGGAGGAGAACATAGCCCAGGTTTCCACAAACCTGCTGGACTTTGAGACTACGCCACTCCACGCCGTCTACGAGGAGGTCTGCCGTGACGCAGAGGTGGGTAGTGCACGATGCTTGATTCAACGGGAAACCTGCAGAGCTCATCTCCCTCCAAGTGCTCAGCCCCAGCCCACAGTTGGACTCTGCTTTCTCTTATACTCAGCTCATCCAAGCTGGGCAGAGACCTGAACCACATGTAAACTCCAAAAGCTCAGCAACTTGTTGCTAACTTCAGCTTTTGGCTTATCTCCACAAAGCAGGAGCAACATTGAAGGCTTTCCATGAGCCCCCCGGGTCCTGGGAAGGGATAGGAACCACCAGGCTGGGGTGGCAGTGGAGGCAGGAAAGGTGGCTCTGGAGGCACTCATGTTTCTGATGTCCTTTGCAGGCATTGAATCTCCCTGTGGTGGGGTCCCAGCTGGTAGGGCTTGTCCCAAAGAAGGCCATGCTAGACACAGCTGAGTTTTACATCAAGAAGGAAAAACTCTTCATCCTGGAGGAGGAACACAAGATCAAGCTGGTAAAGTGGGTCTTCCCAATCCTGAGACAAGGGTGGGATCACAAGTAAGACCCCCTAGATTCCAAAAATGCCACTGAGCAGGGACTTGGGACCAAGACAAGCCACAGGCATGTTGGATGACCTGTAACACTTGGCTTGAGGGATGGTGCCTAGAAAGCTGTGAGGGGACAGCAACTGGGACAAACTGGTTTACAGTCCTGAGGATGCTGAGATGCTCAGGGGAACAGAGACCCCATCCGATGAGGACAAATTACAGGCAGCAGCTGCCCAGCTTGCCTGCACAGAGGCTGTGCGGGAAAGGACACCCCCCCACAGCTCAAGGGCACTGTCCCAGCACCAGTGTAAGCTGGAAACAAGGAGGCAGGCTCTGCTTTTCAGCTCCAGGAGGGAAGGGAGTGGGGAGGGACTTTGCCACCCTATCAGGAATGTGCTAGATAAGAGTGAGCTAATTATTTATCAGTGCAGTTTCCAGTCACCCGTGGGCAGCCGCACACCGCCCCCACCTTTGGGATAGGAGGTGCTGGTGACACCAGCTTCCCTCACCTCGGGTGGTTGCCCCTGCAGCTCTTTCCCAGGGCCAGACCACCCAAGGTTAATTAAAAGCAGGGTGTGAGGATGCAGCAGGTTGTGCTGGCGGGGCGCACGGAGCCAGCTGGGGCTGACGCGGGGGTGCTGCTCCTTGCAGGTGGTCAGCCGGCTGGGCCTGGACTCCCTGTCTCCATTCAACCCCCGGGAGCGCATCATCGAGTAGGGGCCCTTCCTGCTGCTCCTCACTGTCCTCATCTCTGCCCAGGCAGGGGGATCCTGCTGCCTGCCTCTTGCACTAAAATTTGGGAAAGTGAAATCCACCTGGAAATCAGGGCATGCACTTATAAGTCCTTGTCCCCTTGCCCTGGGATATGGCTTCAGAGCCCAAGCCAGCATCTGGGCACATTTCTATCCCATCAAATGCTGTTTGCAGTGAGATGCTCCTCTCATGCAGAGCAACCCCTGGCATCACCAGGAGGCTACCTGGCTCCTTCTCTTCTTCCCCTCCTGCTGATTTTCTGGGACTCCCAGCAGAGTGCTGTCCCCCTTCCCAACCACCCGTGGGCCAAGGGGTAGATGAAAACCCAGTGGAGATGGATGAGGAGGGATTGGGTGGTGGTGGCTGCCAGCACAGGGGTGGTCTGACCCATGGTGTGCCACAGGTACCTGGTGCAGGCAGGAGAGGATGACAAGGGGCTGGTGGCAAAGCCGCTGGGAGCCTTCGTGCGAGCAGTCGGCGGGAGGTCGGCAGCGCCAGGAGGAGGCTCGGTGGCCGCAGCTGCAGCCGCTCTGGTACATGCCCTGCCCACAGGGGGGTCCCTCCCTGAGGGGGTCCCTCCCTGCCCTCCTGGGCGCTTCTCCAGGCACCTGGGGGGCTCCTTGGTGAGGAGAGCTGGTGCAGTGGTAGTGGCAGGGGCTGCACCCTGCTGGAGAACTCAGCACTGTGCCCTCACAGGGAGCAGCTCTGGGCTGCATGGTGGGGCTGATGAGCTATGGGAAGCGGCAGTTTGAGGAGCTGGATCCCATCATGAGGAAGCTGATCCCTCCCTTCCACCAGGCCATGGATGAGCTAGTGGCGATGGTGGACGCCGACTCCCAAGCCTTCAGCAGCTACATGGTGAGGTCTCACCAACAGCAGCCCTGCCTTGGGCAAGAGGGGGCTTACCCTCTGGGAAGGGGCCAGCAGCACTGCACCCTGGTGCCCTTTGGAGCAGGACTGGGGGAAGGGGCATCACCTGGGAAGGGAGCCTGAGCACAAGTAAGGGAGCTAATGGTTCCGCTGTGGCCCCTGGTGGAAGACACACAGGATCTCAGAGCACCCCAGTCCACCAAACATTCTTTTCCTTGCGTGCAGGAAGCTATGAAGCTGCCAAAAAACACCCCTGAAGAGAGGGAAAGGTGAGTCAGACTAATGAGGGCTTGCGGTGGTGGTGGGAGCTTGCACACAAGCTTGCACACCAGCTTTTGCATGAGCAGGGCTAGCCTGGGTTTGTCCCAGTGCTCACCTAGGGCTATCCCCTATCCCAGGCGTGGGGCTGCCATGCAGCAGGGCCTGAAGACAGCTGTGAAAGTGCCCTGCACCCTGGCAGAGAAGGTGAACATGCTCTGGCCCCCACTGAAGGAGCTGGCACACCATTGCAACCTGGCCTGCAAATCCGACATCCAGGTACAGTCCCATGCTTAGGACCTTCTGTGGCTGCAGGGTTTGCCCGCTATCCTGGCTGGGGCTTCAGAAGCTGCCTAGCTCACTGCTTGTCAACACCAGATTTTCCACCACAGTCTGACCTGTGCGGGGACACATCTAGCCAGCATTGCTTCCCAAAGTGGCCACTGCTTTTTACCTATTCACTTTCTGGCAGCTTCTGAGCCTTTCAGGAAAGCTGATCTCCACCAGCCCTTGCCTGAGTTTTCACATCTGTGGCAAGGTCGTGAAATGTTTCCCACATCAAAGCCATGTCCTGAACATGCCAGGTGGGAAGGTGCTGCTTCCCATGGCAGGCCAGGGCAGCTGTCATGGCAGCAGAGATCCAGAGACAAACTGTAATGTGAGGGTCTGCCCTGCTGCCAGACCATGAAGTGCTGCTGGTTCAGTAGGAGAGCTTTCCAGAAGCCTCTTTTCATAGGTGGGAGCCAAAATGTTGGAAGCTGCTGTGTTTGGAGCCTATTTCAATGTCATGATCAATCTCAAAGACATAACAGATGAGAAGTTCAAGCTTGCGGTAAGCATGGGCTGAAAGTGTGCACCTGCCCTGGAGGTGGGGATGAGGTTGGACGGAGTGGGAGATGTGGTCCCCGGGACCCCTTGTGGAGGGGCTGTGGAGGCTGTGGGCACAGGGACACCTCTGTGGCAGGGTAGGGACTGAGACATTCCAGAGCTTGGAGAAGATGCATAGGGTGGATGGTGGAGGCTTTGTCAGTCCTTCTGTCTGGAAATGATCCATCTTCTCCCTCCCCTGCAGATGTCACAGAAGGTCTCCGGGCTGCTGGAGGAGGCAAAGCAAGGCTTGGCACTTGTGCTGGCGCTGCTGGAGAAGCGGGTGGCCTGAGAGGCACTCAGGGCTGGGCCGGGAGGTGCATGGGGGATACACAAATACAGCTGGGAAACACACTCATTCCTGACTGGGCTCCTTCGGCACCCGCCCCAGGGGAGATGCTCCGCTCAGACAGGTCCCAGTGTTATGTCCCCTGCCTGTGCTGGACCTTCTTTGACCAAAGCTGGGACCCTGTGGTGTTGCAGGGGTGGCGATGCCTGTGTGTGGGTGGGCCCTCACCTGCCTGCGTGTCTCTGTGCCCAGAAAAACCCTGAGGCACCCTCCTGCCGCGGGGCTGGGGCAGGGCTGGGCACCGGGGCTGTGTCCCTTGCAGTGCAGCGCCTTGGCGGTGCGTGACGAGCCTGTTGCATTGCTCACTTGCAGGGAGGGAGCGCTGCCAAGCACGGGGCAGCACTGGGAGGCGGCAGGGAGACAGGGGCATGGCACTGGGTGGCACTGGGGAGCTCTGCCCCCTCTGCATAGCTCCCCAGAGAGGAAGGGCTGAGCACGGGGGTGCCCAGTCTCTGTCAGCCCCATGCATGTTTCTGTCGCTGGGTCTAGTGGCAGATGTCACTTCTGCCCTCACACTGTCACAGCACCCTGAGCTCAACCTGTTTGCAGGGGCCTGCCACCCCCAGCCCCCTTTTCCCAGCTGTGACACAGGGGGTCATCAGCAGGGCCCCGAGCCCCCTGTCCTGCAGCAGCTCCTGTGGGGACGTGAGCCCCACACTGGCCCCTGGGCACATCACCTGTGCTGGGGGGGCACTGCGCCAGGGTTCAAGGCAGGGACGCCTGACTCACCCCATCACCTGACGCCACCACCCTCCGTCCCGTGTTTTCTCCAGCCCCGCAGGACCTTTGTGCTGGGTGGGAGCGGCGCGCTGACGTCTCCCCGTGCCCATGGTGACTGCGGGTTTTGCTGCTCTCCAGTGTTGCCCCTGCCTGCCGCACCCTCCCCCGCTGGGCAGGGCCCCGTATTTAAGGGGTGCCCGAGGGCTGGCCCTGCTGCCTCGGGAGAGCCACGTTGAGGACAGCTGTCGGGGCTGTGGTACTTACAGAGGGTCTGTTCTGCACGGCGGGTGAGCAGAGGCAGTCCCCACTGGCGGGGCTGGGATGCACTGGGGGGCACCAGAGCTGGTGCTGGGCCAGGACACGGTGTCCCCAACCCCTTATGCTCCTGCTGGGTGCATGGGCTTGGCTTGCTCCGGGACACACGGTGGGGTTTGTGTTGGGCTGGAGTTGGTACATTTTTTCTATTAATGTTGGAAATCATATGCTGGGGGTGGTGGTGGTGGTGGTGGCAGCTGCCCTCAGGATCCCTGGAGAGGACAGGATGTCTGGGGTCCTAAAGTGGGACAGGTGTTGTCTCTCTGCCCGGGGCACATGAGTTGCACACCGGCTGATGGCCCATGCAGGGTGGCCCCAGGGGAAGCCCCGTACCGTGGCCGTGTACTGCTGGGGAGTGCTGACGGTGCCTGTCTTTCCCTTGCAGCTCGGAGCCAGTGAAGGATGTGGAACCCCAACCAAGGTGAGTGGCCATGGGGCTGGGGCTGGCTGCCCGTAGGTGCTGTACAGTCACTGGGGCTTGGGGAGGGGCTCAGTGCAGCCACCACGGGCACCCTAAAGGACTACCTGTGCATCAAAGGGGAGTGGGGCATCATTTGAGAAGAGGGGGTAGACAAGGTGGGGTCCTTAGGGTGCACAGGTACACCAGCTCCCTACGTTGCCTTTCCATGGAGGGCCTGGCTCTGCTCACTCATAGTCCCCCTCTTCCTCCTAGGACCGCCACCTCCACAGGTGCAAACCTGCCCGCCTGCCCCTCCGACATACCCGTACCCAGGGCCCTGCAATCCAGCTGGGCCCTGCCCTGGCTACCCGGCAGTGCCACCCAGTGCCCCTGGGGCCTGTCAACCAGGACACCCGGGTCCCTGTGGCCCCCCACCACCTGGCCACCACCCGCCAGGCCACCATCCGCCAGGCCACCACCCACCGGGCCACCACCACCACGGGCATCCCCCACCAGGGATGCCCGGGTGCCCACCAGTCCACCCTGGCTGCCATCAGAAACACCATAAGAAGCACAAGAAGAAGCACTCCAAGTCCCACAAGCACCACGGTGGCAAGGTAAGGGTGTGGTGGCTGCAGCTGCCCCAGCTCTCTCTCGTGGTCCCCTGCACCCCTTGCATGTTCCCCTCTGCCCCACTGCAGCTGGAATGAGCTCATGGGCTGCCAATGGCTTTTTGTTTTGGTTTGGTTTTGTTTTTTAATTGTAGACTCCCTTTTGTTTTATAAATAGGCAAGCATGAGTCATTTCAAATGGGTCTTTAGAAACCTTATCTGTGAAGTTCCTTGAAGCCACTCAAAACAGTGGATTGCCACAGCTCAGGGTGCACCATGCAGTGTGTTAAATCTCAAATCTTCCTTCTGCTTGCCCAAACCACGTGAACCATGTCTGCTCAGTGTCCCACATCAGAGGACCAGCACAGCCCCCTTTCAAAAATCCTCCCCAGCCAGAAGAAAAGAAAAAAAAAAAAAAAAGGGAAAGAAATTCTTAGGGTAGTAAGAAGCTCTGTGTCTGTGCTAGGTGGAGATGCTGCAGTAAATGATCTCCTAGGGATGGGTGCTATCCAGACAGGCCTGAGTGAAGGGCTGCAGAACAAACCCCAGTTCCACCATCCAAAGTAGATGCAATTCCCAAACAATGCAAACCCTCAGCTCCTTTTGTTATTTGATTGCTTGTAAGGTGATTTGCCTGGACATTTGCCCTTGCTGGCAGAGACCAGAACCCTTCCGGAGTTTGTTTAATTGGCCTGAACAGCCTTGAGAAATAATAATAAAAAAAACAGCCCTCCCACAACGTGCCCATAATTACATTTGCCAAGCACCATGGCAGAAATATAACAGTGCCTAGCTCAAAAATGTGTCACGTAACAGCACTGCAATAAACCTCGTCATCATTTTATTAGTAGCCATTTCATCTTGATGCCAAGGTAGCTTGGCAGAGGTTTGCTGTCTGAGGCCATGATGCTGCAGGTCACCACCCTCTGCATGGCCACAGCCCCTGGCATTGATGCTGGTAATTACTGGCTTTCATCTCAGCCTGTGTGCACACCTGAGGGCACACCTTTTGGTGGCGTGCAAAGGCCCTCACCTGGGGTGAGGTGAGTCTGCAGCCACCATGGGTGTGCATTGTGGCTGCTTCCAGCTCAACCTTGACCCAGCTGGGCCCTGGGAACAGGCACCCATCTCTTTCCCAGCAGCAGCTGTAGGTGGTGGGCACACTGCGCTGGGAGGGATTCGTGGAGCCAAAATGTCCCTGGACAAGTCCCCAGGCCTCATGCCTGCAGCCATCAGAAGTGGTGTGGAAGAGGGTTGTTTCTGTGCTATCCTGAACTGGTTTCATCTGTTCCTTCTCCAGCACTCAAGCAGCTCGAGCAGCTCGAGCAGTTCTGATTCTGACTGAAGACGACATGTTCCAACTGCATGGTGGTGAAGCCCTGGAGGAGACAGCATATGAAGACAAATGTCCCACAGGATCCACCTGCTTGTTGTTCTGCCCCTTTCTGCCGTCTCTGTGGTCTGCATTTTGCCTGTCGAGTGATTTTCTCGCTTTTAGTTTGTAAATTGTTTGACCTGGAATCACTGTAAGAGGACAAGCAGCAGCTCTGGCCTGTCTTTAGTGAGAAGGGGCTGTCATCCCACACTGAGAGCCATCCCCGAGACTGTGGGTAACAGCACAAGGAATTTCACGTGCTGGTTGGCAGTCCGTGGTTGTTTATCCCTCTGACATGATGCCAGCTGCTTAAGTGGATCCCACTGCTTACAGAACTCCTTGAATTTTTGCGTGAGCTTCTCCAGCTGTAGCAGAAGGGCTAGCTGGAGAATACCATAACTTCTCCCTTGCTGAGCAGCATGGGTTGTACCTCCATGCTAGTGTGTGCGTGTGCGCTGGGGAGGTCAGGTTTCACTGCTGCAGCTGCGTGTCCTTCCCAGAACAGCTCCTCTCTCACTGTGGTCCTGCTCTCCTCGTAAGGGAGAAGGGAGTAGAAGGAGAGTATATGCTCTTTAAAGCGTATCTGGTCAAGGGCCCCATTCCAAGGCAACATGGGGTAGTAAGAAAGAGAGGAAGTGATAGGAACCAACTCTGGTCAGTTACACTAATTTATGAGAACATATGGAAATTTAGGAATGCTTATTCCAGCAGAATAATCTGATGGAGGACTGCTAAAGTGGGAGGCAATCACAATAAGCAAACCTCCCAGTCCCACTAATTGGTGAGCTAATGAACTACGGGGGCCACTTGCAGGAAGGCTGAACGTTGCAGCTGGTAAGATTGTGAACCGAGTGGCCCCAGACTGGGAGGGTGCAGAAAATGCAGAGCTCTGCAAGCCCATGGAGGTGTGCAGGGGGCCTGGGGAACAGGAGCATCAAAGAGGGGGGACAGGTAGAAAAGGGTATAAAAGGGTTGGTTGTGTGTAAAATGGGGCCGGTCAGCATGCTTGTCTGGCTAAGCCCTTTGCCTGATCACCACAGTCCTTTCTTCTTGTATCTTTTGCTCATTAAATCATTTTTCTAACTCTGTCTATGTATTTGCACTCTCTGTACTGTGTTTATGTGAGCTGTGATGATTAAATGCCTGCTGCTGGTGAGACCTGTATGTGGTGAGTGAACCCCCGTTCCAGCTCCCAGAGCCAGGCTGGGAAACGGCACCCTGGCCTGTGGTGCCATCCCTGGGCCAGAGCAGCTGGAGGAGGTGGCTGTGCTCTTGTTGCTCTTCACCTCCCTTAACACGCCTGACCAGCAGCCCTGCGCCAAGGGAACATGAACCAGGGGAGGGGTGAAGGCATTGCTGCGAGATCGGGGTCTCAATGGGCACTGTGGATGTCTGGGGTTGGGGCAGCGGAACAGGTCTGTGAGGGAACTGGAGGTGCTGGGCAGTGAGGAGGACTGGAGGGGTCCATCAGCCTCCTGTGGTCCTTCAGGACCTCAGCAGTGCCCTGTGCTGCATGGGCCCCTGGCCTTGTGCTCCAGCATTTTCAAGGAAATAAAGAAGACAAACTTATCCTGACTTACCAGCTTAACACTGAGAGGAGACTCAGCTGCTCATTAGAAACAAACAGCAATAACAACAACAACAACAACAACAACAAAGAGACGAGAGAAACTACAGAATAAAGAGGCTTTTTCAGAATAGGGTGAAAAGAGTTTATTTGTTTATTTTTGCAGGCAGCACAATTCAAGTTCAAATCTGGGTATTGTTCAGGAGATACTGGTGGGAAGAAGGCACCATAGTTGCTTTGAGCACTCTGGGATGACATGAAGGCAGCTCCATGTGCTGCACAGTATTTTGTGACTTGCTGGGAGGCATGCTGCCCCTCTCAGCCAGTATTTTGGGTGCTGTAATAAATGAACAGGTTCTGGTGAAAGTTGGAATGGCTGAAAGAAGTGAAGGAGAATGAAGGTCTTTAAGCTGATGTGTGAAATTTAGGATTGATAGAGCACCAAAAGGAGCACCTGCAGACAGCTGTTGAAGGCAGCAAAACCTTTAAACATCCCACTGCTGCCGGGGAAAACGGAGCAACCAACCAAGGGCCATGCAAAAGGAAAGCAAGTCACTGACCACTTCAAGCAGCACGGGATGTGTCAGAAACTTGCTCAGTCCTCTCAGGGGCAGAAATCCCAAGAGAACAAAAAGGATGATATAATTGGGAAAAGGGTTTGCTAAAGAATGGGTGATGGCACAATCATAAAGCTCCTCAAAGGACGCTCAGGGAGATTGGGAGTTTTTGGACACTAGAGATGATCATTTGTCCTACTAAACTGGAAAGGTTTCTTGCTTCTCTGATAAGCCCTCCAAGGATAACAGTTCATACACAAGGCATAGCTTGGTGTGTGTAAAGCTTTACAGACATACATCATATGGCTCTGTATCCTGCTTAGATCTTGGTTTTAATTAGCACCATAAATGTAAGATATGTGACTTCATCATGAAAATCAAAAGAGAGGTCTGAATTTTGGCCAGAAAGGAGGACCCAGAGGGCAGCTGCATACACACTGTTCTAGGCCAGCTCAGAGTTGCTAGCAACCATACAGAGAGAAGAAAATAAAACAGGTAATATCTGGGGTGTGTATACTGGTGAGAGGAGGACATGTGCACTCTATTCAATTAACATATCCACCTAATGAACCTGTCAAAGAAGCTGGGTTGGGAGAGGCTGTCATAGTCCTTCTCCCGGAAGATGGCTGCCCGGTCCCCAAGGCCAAGCTTCAGCAGGACATCCATGTCTACGTCACTCCCAAGAGCCACTACTGTGGGCATGACATCTTGCTTCTTCATGGAGTTGATGGCCTCCTCGAGGTTCTTGCTTCCTGTGATGCCATCAGTGATGAAGACAAAGGAGAGCTCAGCGTTGCGCCGGGCAACTCGCTGCCCGTTTCCTGGGCTGAGCACAATGTTGTTGATGGCGTGTATGATGGCTGACCCAATGTTGGAGGATGAGTCCAGATACTTGATCTGTGCCAGGGCATTGGAGATTTCTGTCAGGTTGTAGGTCAGCGGGAAGACCACGTTCTGCTCTCCCTCACTGCCGTACTGCAGCAGTGCAATCCGGGCATTCATGTTGTCGTTGTTGCTCCTGGCCAGTGTGAGCTGTCGGGCAACCTCCTCCACAAAGTTGTGGGCCCTGTGGAAATTCTGCTCCCCGATTCTTTCAGAGCCATCAAGCAAGAAGACAATGTCAACGGGGCGCTGTGTACACTGGGCCACTGCAAGCTCTGCAGGAGAAAGAAAAAAACAAAAGTTGGGAGCATGAGAAAGCCTACAGAATAAGGCTGGGGCTTGCCTCATGCAGCTTGGGCTCCAGTCTTTTCCAAAGAAGGACAAGCCCCACGATGATGCCAAAGCCCATCTTTGTGGCTGGTAATGTTGGGCCTTTGCTTTTGATTCCCTCAGTTCCTGGGCATGAGGAATGAATATTAATTCTAGCACCCAGGATAGACCTCCAGAAGCATCCAAGCATTAGACAGGTTTGAGCATTTTGTGCATTTCAGCTCTAGAATTACAGCCACCTTCTTAGAAAAGTGCCCAGCTTTTATATATAAGGGGTCTATATGCAGATCAACAGCACACAGTGCTTGTCTTACATCTCGGTAATTTCTAGAGAGCGGCTTACTTTCAGAGTTAGTTTTCACACAAAAATTTGTAGGGATAAAGCTGATTTCATACCTTTCACCCAAATTAGTTTAGTCAGTAATTACCAATTCCTGAAGAGTTTACATAAAGGTCGGGTCATATGGTTGGAAAACAGGGCTCTATCCCTGCTGGTGCACTTGCACATTGTAAAGCAGCTTTTGTAATAAATAACAAAGACCAATATTTAAATGAAACACAGTGCAACATTGTCCTTCAGCCACTCAGAACAGCACCTGTCCACAAAGCAAGGCATGTAGGCATATGAATATATGCAGTGAGTGAACTCAGAAAAAAAAGTGGAAGAAAACTGTAATATGTGGAGTCAGGTGCTAGTTATGAACCATTCTTTTGTCACTTTGCAGTGGTTATGTGTAACGCATTTGACGTTCATCTGCATGCGCTGCTTCTTCGAGAAAGACCTCCACTTTTGCTTTGGTGGATTTTCTTCCATTCTGGTGTAATAATTCTTCTGAGTTCCTTCTCTACTGAAAACCCTAGCCAGTAATACAATTGTAACATCAGTACTGGTTTGAGATGTATGTGGTGTGGCTGTCCACCTCCTGAGGTATTCCTCCATGGTGGCAGCAGGGCAAAAGCTATATTGCACTGTAGAGCAATTCTGCGGCGCAGACTGAGACTGAGTCTCAAAAAGGTACTGGAGCAGATGTCATGTTGTGTTGCATGACTGGCAAGGACCAGGTGATTCTGGAGCAACTCCAGCCTGAACATCCATTTCTGGTATCGAGGGGCAACTTCCACAATAGGAACATCACGTTAGGTTGAATTTCCATATAGTGAACAAATCCAACTTGACAAAGCGCTTCCTCAGTGCTGAGTGCTGTTATACCTGGGGCTGCATTCAGCACGGTGGAATGCTGAACCAAAGCGTTTTGTAAGTCCTTGTATGAGGTGAACAACAAATGAATCACTGTTTAGTATGAAAGTATGACGTGTGTATATATATACATGTGTAGTCAACACTTGGCAAACAGCAAAACTGTACTTTAAGCAAAATAGATACATGTGCTCTTGGGACTAGACAGTGTGCAACGAATTCAGCAACAGGGGACTGTGCTCCCAGCGTAGCTGACACTGCATATTGTTGAACTCGCAGACTATTTGACACCACTTCTTTCCATAACAAAACATCAACACCGGATACAGGTACTTGTAGTTTAATCAAACTCGCTGGACATTGCTAAAGTCCATGGTTGCTTTTGTTTCATTTTCTCTGACCTTGCAGACTTGTATTTCTTAGCCCACACTGTAAAATATACCTATAATAATGGTGTGTCTTGAATGGTGCTTGCTGTACATTGACTTACTGCAAACGACAGGCCTCTGCAATGTCAATTCTGACTGAAGGAGAAAGCAACCTCTTAGTGATTCTGTTTTTCCCCGTGAGCTTTTTTAATAGCACATTTCCAAATTCAACTGCAATACTTCATTCCTTTAAAGCAATAAAGTTCTGTACTCACCTCTGGCCAACCTTCTTTGAGAAATGTTGTCTATAGGTACATAGGTGCTGCAGTTCCCAGCATGCAGGTGCTGCTGCCACAAGGAAATTCTGCCTTGGCAGCGCCTGCACCAGTGAACTCCAAGTGCTCCCCTGCTCTGTGCAGTCACAAAAGGGAAAGGTGGAAAGGCATGCCCCCTTCAACCACAGTCTGAAATCTGGGCAGGGGTCTGAAAAGCTGGTGGAAGTGAGTAGGTGGAAGAAAGGGCTGCATATTGAGTCAGAGAAGTGCTACCAGTCTGTCTCCCCTGGTGTTTGTCTACACATAGTCATGTTGTGATTACAAGCACAAACTGCCCCCTCACACTCCAAAATGACCTAAGGTAATCGTTAGTAGCTCCTAGTTAAGCAGACGTAAGAGTCCCTCTGTGGAGCTTCGGTGAGGCCAACAGAATCACAGCACCACCTGGTTCCAGCCCCCTGCCATGGGCAGGGACACCCCCCACTAGATGAGGCTGCCCACAGCCCCCTAACACGCGGCTGGCTCTCCAGGCAGCCCTCTGCCAGTGTCTACTGCAGGAGTGTTCCCCAGAAAAACTCCCCATGCTCCTCACAGCTGGAAAGGGCTGCCTTTGGACTGTGTGATCTCATGCCTTCACATATGAGTTATCCCAGGAGGATGTAACATAGATGAGCAGGGCAGTACAGTGACAGCAAAACCTTGGGTTTGTCCTGTTCAGTACCACGCTTCGGTTCCCATGTCTGGGCAGCATGGACCAGAGTTCCCTTTCCTGCAGCAAGGAACAAGATTCTTGTCCTTAGCTGTATATGGTCCTGTGAGATAAGCTCTTGGAAGCACCACCGCAGATTAGCCCAACTAAAATCTTCACATTGTGCTTTTAATTGGAGCACTGGTCCTTCTAATGCATCTCACAGCAAGGCACGGATGCCTGCAGCTCACCGTACTGTATACCGAGTGCGAGGAAACAGCTGAGGCTGCCTAACAGAAGTGGCACAAAAAGCAGAACTGCAGAAATAATGTTAATTTTCCTGACATCAGTAATGACGTGCATGTGCAAAGTAACCGCACCTGTTCACATAATGTTCCTGCTTCACCTAAGACCTGGGGAGCTTTTACTTCCTCTAGCACTTCACAGTGTTCACAGCTGAAGTGGGAGGCAGTGAGGAGGCAAATGGTCTCCCAGCCTCCTCCAGGGCTTCCCCCTTTCACAGTCCCTCTGTGTCCCCAGAGAGGTGGGGATTGGCCTTCCCCTGAGCTCTCCCCAGTCTCTGACCTGTCCTCTCTGTGCAACAGCTTTGCCCCCTCACTGAAGGAACTGCAGCTGCGATGACATCTAACTGGTTTTGTCAGAGGATTAGCCAGGATTATGTTAGCAAACCACCACTGCACCCACATGCCTCTGTCTCAAAACACTGCTGAGGCAAAGACATTCTCTCAGATTTTTTGTCCTGCTTTGCTAGGAAATATTTCCGAGGAAATGAAACAACCACTGTCGTGAGGTCTAAATCTGCTTTTCTGAAATCCTGCTGAATCCCAGTCTTGCTCCGCAAGATGTCCCAGCCTTGAGATGTTCTTTTCAAATCAGTGTTTCCTTGGGGTTTTCCCTCTAGCATGATGGCTGGAGCAGTTTAATTAACTACCCTGAATTCAGTCATTCAGACTCAGCAGGCTGTCACATCCTAATTTTAGGGTAAAAATCAAAACAGTAGGGAGTGTGGCTTTGCACAGACTATCTGGAATATGTGGATTACGACCACAAATTAGCATATGGACTCAAGCACAGGTGGATACTAGACTTTCACCTAAAACTCCTAGCACACCATTTAAAGCTCTCTGAATCCTTTTCCCCCTATTATATCCCAGCAGTGGAGATCTCTGAACTCCCTGGCATTGCACAGACTGGGAGCAAGAAGTGCTGAAATGCTGGAACCTTTTTTTTTTTTTCTTTTTGGTGCAGCGTGCCAGGCTTGTTCATGTGCTGAACAACATAAACATCTCTCCTGTGTGTCTGCCACTGGAAAACTTCTAACGTGCATTGGCAAGCCCCAGATGTTGAAATGGAGCTGAAATAAAACACTGTAAAATGTTCAAAGTGGGCAAGTTCCTTGTTCCAGTGCTTGTTTCTGAGCTTGGCTACAGTACGGCAACTGGCTCCCCTTTACACACCTTGCAACAGAGTTCATTACAGCCCAACCACATTTTTAAAGACTGTACATCTCCATTCTGCCCATTAAATATGACGTTTGCTCAGTATACTTTATTGCAATAATACCATGTCAGTTAGAGAGACTGCAAGATCCACTTGCTGGCAGTAAACACTTCTGTGTTTGCATGGGCATGCAAAATGCTCTGTTTTCTCCTTACAGGTTTAGAGGTCAGTAAATATTCCGGAGACACAAATGGCAGTCATCTACCTGACTTTTTGTGAAAACCAGTGGTAGCCGAGCTCATGGAAATATCACTCCTCATCAAAGTGAATCTATCCCCAGCACTAGTGGTGGGTCTGTACTCTCTCTGAACCAAACTAGCACTGGGTATGGATTTCATGGACTACATCAAGTTTAAATACTTGCTTTTAAATAGCTTATGTAATGTATCACAGAGGTTTGTGCAGTCATGGATTTTTGCTTAGGACTTCCTGGTCCTATATAATCTCTGTCTCCTAGATATGAATACATACACATAGCTAATTAAGACAAAGGAAACACAAGTGTACAAGCAGAGTAAAAGGCACACACAGCTTATACAGCTTCTGACAGAAGCACTCCTCAGGTTTTGCTTCTTGATGCAAAGCCAGGGATGCTCCCCTTTTGTACTCCTTGCTCTTCCCCTTCAGTAACCCTAACTGCCTACTGAGTGCTTGTACAGGAACACTGACTGCAGCGAGAAGAGATGTGCTTTGCTTTGCCAGTCTTGCCACACAACTGGTTTGCAGGACCTGAAGAGAGCCCTCACAGTAGGCCAGCAAGAGGACACAGAAGATGCTTCAGAAGCAGTCAGCAAAGACAAATGTAGGAAAGAGTAGGAAAAGTGCATCACTGGGTTCACTGCCAACAAGGGGCTGGCTCTGGCCAGCAGCCACATGTGCCACAGTCTCTGTGGTGGAGCCTCCCACTCACGTGCAGGTGAGGACTGGGATGCACCAGGCTGCCAGAGCACGGCAGGAGCAGGAAGATAAAGGACAGCAGCATGGTTGGCTCAGAGACCAAGGCAGTGCTGCCATCCTGCCAGGGCCTGGCAGCTTCCCTGCAGAAAAGCAGCAGGCAAAGCAAGAGCATCTCTGGAGAAAGCTGCCATGCTCGCCACCCAGCCAAGCCGGAGAGGTCTGCCCCTTTTGTCACATCCCTGGCTGCGCCCAGCCAAGCTGTTTCACTGCCTGTGTTTCTCCTAAACTAAAAGCTTCTGCCAATGTACCTGGCCCCTCTGCCAAACAGGCACTCAAGGAAAGACGATTGCAGCGCCAAAAAATTCTCCAACCCCGCTCAACCTCTGCTTCCACCCACTTTACGTGATCTAGAACAGAGATATCAGCAAAGCCCTAGCACGGTTTCTGGGTCCCCCACAATCTCGCTGTGCACCATTTTGAAGGTGTCAATGAACAGGTCCATCCACTCTTGCCGCTCATTTCCAGTGGCAAACTTGGCTTTTTCGGCGGTAAAGGCCAAAGTGGCCACCAGCTGGGTGTACATTCTGGGGTCCTGGGTTTCCCGCGTGGCGTTTAGGAACTGGGCGATCGAATGTATGGTGCTGGGGAAATTTATGTTGACTCCCTCTTCCATGGGGCGGAAAATAAGTGGGTTTACGTTCCCAGGGTTCCTGTCATCTGCAAGTGAGCGTCAAAAGAATATTTTCAGGGCTTTCTAGTAATGGCCGTGTCTCTGAATGCTACCTGGCTTCCTATGCACACTGCACCACAGGAGAACAGAGCTAATGAGGGACAAAGAAGTAAAAATCAGAGCCAGATTTTAAATCTCAAGCTCTAAGTGTCAGCAGCGGTGCTGGAATATAGGTCCCAGAGGAGGACGTGGCTCCCTCACTGCAACCAAACCCTTCCTGCAGCTCTCACAGGAAGGGCTGGAGCCAAAGATCACTGGTGAAGAAGGGAAGGCTGTCAGTGCACTGCAAAACAGCCCTTACAGGGACCTGGGATAGAGCATCGATAGGAAAGGATCTACCCTAGAGAGGCCAGACAAGGGGAGTACAGACCCTAATGCACCTGTGCTTCCACAGGCTGGGGACAAACTAGATATTTGTATAGACAGGTGTTCTGCCTGGGGCATCTGACTTGGGGAATCAGGAATTACTAAATCCTGAAGAGCACAGGGAGCACAGAATAAGTAAGAAAATATGATCAGTTGCCTATTTCTGAGAAGTGAACTCACTATGCTTATGACCAAATGATTGTATCTTACAAGTGTGATAGAATGAACAGCATTTGACAATTTAGTGTCAGGGCAACTAACTTTCTGCCACATTTATGATCAAGGAACCATGGGATTCATACTGACTTAAACTGCACATAATGAAGAGGGCTCAGAAAATGACATGAAAACTTAACCACCCAATTCCTACCTACTAGTCCAGC
The DNA here is from genome assembly GCF_009769625.2 of Cygnus olor. Lineage (NCBI taxonomy): Eukaryota > Metazoa > Chordata > Aves > Anseriformes > Anatidae > Cygnus > Cygnus olor. The sequence continues at coordinate 11,686,858 of NC_049174.1, read as the reverse complement.
ATATTCACAACGGACAAAACAGTAATTACAAAGAAGGCCACAAAGTCCAACTTCTTTCTGCACATGGGATTCATTGATACCAGCCACCATGTGTCTTTGAACTCTGTCACATGCAAATTGTATGCATGCCAGGGAGCCAGAAAGACTTCCAAGAGAGAGCATTATGTGAACTTGCTTGGCACTCAGCCCACCACGCTTTGGCTGGAGTTACTGTCCTGTGGTGTATAGTGCTCCCGTGTGGTTTCCAAGCTCTTCAGGACCCCGAGAACCTCAGTCTCCACCTGGCTGTGCTCACCTTAAATTTGAATAAAATCCCAAAGCTCAAAGCCCTTTTGCATGGGTTAGAAAGAGCCTCACAGAGCATCATGCGGTTTCCATCAAAGCAAGTGGTCAGTTCATATTTGCTCAGCATAAATGCTAAACCCTAACCGAGCCCAAATCAAGAAACGCTCCAGCACCCAGTAAGCACCACAGTAGTTGATGGAAGGTTAAAGGAAGACAAGGATCTGCCTTGAAAACAGGGAATTTCCTTAGTCAAAGCACTGAGAGGCAGCATGCCTTCATCTGCAGATGAGAACTCAGACTGATGACATGCCCAGTGCTGCAAGGCAGCGGAGAAGAAGCTGGGTGCATGTAATAGCTCATCCTTGCCATATCCTGCTGACAAAACACAGGCTGGAGCTAGGGTACACGGCAGGAGCAATTGATTTGCTCTTTGAAGTGCCAGGACTGCAATTCTGACAACCTAAGGCCTAAAGCCCAAGACCAGGGCTGAGCATAGCTCCCCAACCCCCTGCAACCTGAACCTGTCTGATGCATCTGCAGCTGGACACATCCACCAGATATGCATGAAGCTCACACATGTATCCTGCAAAAGGCACCATCTCCATTCCAAACATTTGCATTTAAATTGGCACCAACTGTTGAAAATGTTCTCAGGAAACAAGAGGAAGGTGAACACTGAGCCAGAGAACCCCCAGGCTCTGTTGCACTCCTTATGTCACAACTCATCCAACACCTTTCCTTACCACTATGCAAATGAGATCATCGCAAACCCTTCATCTAGAAAGGCTCATGACAATAATGTATTATGGACCATCCAGTGCAGCAGCTGGATGGCACTTTGCCCAAAGGCCCCTGAATCTCTGTGTATCACTTAAAACTTGGCCTACCAGGCCTAGCACAGATCCTTGCACATCAGAGTAACTTCTGCTTTGTGGAGAAGGGTGTGGTGGCACTTTCAGAGGAGGTCCACACCTACCCAGGCATATCATTCCACCTCCCATGTCCTCTGGGGCCCAGGTGTAAGTGCCTGCACTTGTCCTGGCCTGCCTGTGGCATGGTTTGAAGCATTACCCCAGGAGAGAACACCTTCAGGTGCCTCCTTGAGCCCCAGCTACCGTTTCTGTTCTGGTCCTCAGTGGTAGCAGGTACAGCGAAGTGTTCTCACTTTGCATCAGGAACAGAGACACCCAAGCGCACTACAAAGAAAGGACAGCCAAATTTGCTTTGCTTTGGAGGGTTTTGATGGCCAAAGCCTAGGAGAACATGAACTCAACTGCTCAGGTCAGTCTCTCCTACAGTTTTCCTCAGAAATAGGCAGGCTACAAAGACCAAAACCTTCAAAGACACCTGAGCAGTCACCAGTGTGGCATGGAGAAGTCACCTTCATTGCAGAGATCCACAGGACAAAGCTCCTTAGAAGACACTGTAGAGGAGTGTGTGTGGATGGCTCAGCACCATGGTTTAGCACTGCTTTCTCTGCATAGCCAGGTGCAAATATTGAGAATATTAGCATAGCAGTCAGAGATTTTAGACAGGAATAATACAGCTTTTCTGTCTTCAGATTTCTCATCATTCTGGGACCATTTTCCATTTGCTTTGTATGGAAATGAAGGGACTTCTTTGAAAATTAAAGTTGAAATTCTGTATAATACTGAGTTGAAGTGTGGGCTTTCAGAAAAACATGCTCATGGCAAGAGTAGAGTTAAAAAAATTGCAAGAACTGGCAAAACTTTGTCCCCTTTAAGCTTTGTGTATATCAGCAAAGAGTGCATCTGTTGTATTTAAACAGGTGCGGAGACTCAGACAGTATCTCTAGGAGTCGCAGATCTGCCCTTTAATAAGCAAATTGTGATCAGGTAAAACCACCTGCAGCAAGCAGCAGCCATCTCTCATACCAGAGGATCAATCCTTACAGCCTTTTTCCTTTGATCCAACACCCTGAGTTAATTGTTAATTAAAACACAGCCAGTGTTAGAGAAGCCAAAGCTTTCAGTCCACTATAGTGTTGTTTTCCAAACTCTCCCTACCCTCTGTTCTGCCCTCATCATTCACAAGGAGCATCCTGCCCAGTGCTGCAAGTTGTACTCTGGATTTCAAAGGTTGCGTGGATGGCAGAGTTTAGAAAGGGGTAGTACGTAATAAAGACATGGAGCAAGTGAGAAATTCATTGGTCAGCTTGGAGGCCAAAACCTGGTGGGTCCCACAAATTTCTCCATGTCCGGGAGAAATACCAGAGCTGAGCAATGCTCACACACTAACACAATGCACTAGTACCTACCTGTGAAGAAAACTCAGAGGGACAGGAAAGAGCAGGGGATGAAAACCCAGAGCCTCTCCTGATGTGAAATAATGCTATTTCCCGAACTCCCTGATGTGCAAAGGTAATGAACAGCCTTGCACATCCCCTCCCACTCTTGAGTCTTGTTCACTCTCCCCTGGACCTACAACTATGTGTAGATGGCACAAAGCTATTTGTAATGTTTACCTGTCTGACAGGGCAGCTCAGGGCAGACGATCTGGGGATCTGGAAGGAAAAGAAACAAGGAAAACTGAATGATGTGCAACCATCCCCCTTCACTGCTTGCACAATCAGAGTGGCAGGTTTCTCATAAGGGGAAAGGACAACAGCCCAAAAGGCCAACTTATCTGAGGAAGGACTGTTTATTCAGGGCTACATAAAGGTCAGTCCACCCACCATGAATGACTCAACTTGTGAGTTGGGACCTGCTGGGACACAATGTCTGCAAACCCCACTGCCAGAAAACTCCAGTTCCTGTAAGTGCTAGGACAGGTACTGACCTGGGCAAAGCATGTCCTCCATCTTGTCAATGAATTCCTCTGCCACCAGGTCTGAGAAGAGCCTCATCTTCTGGACTCGCTGGGGTTCATTGCAGGCAATGGAGACCAGGGTCTCGCTCTGTTCTGGCTGATCAAATATGTCTCCAATGCCAATGGTATTGACGAGCACATCCCTGCCACAAAGAGCTCCTAGGTTCTTGTCATCATCACGAGGGTCATAGCGCCCATCTGTGATCACCACAGCAAACACTTGGGCTTTCTCTCGACGGCTTTCTTTGATGAGCTTGTTGTAGGCAAACTGCAGGGCAGAAGGTGTCCAGGTGCCTCCAGCAATCCACTCCAGACGCTTCACTGCTTCCTTGAAGCTTGACAGTGAATTGATGCGCTCATCATCAAGCTTGATGGCTTCAAAGGTCCCCTCGTGACTGTACTGTACCACTCCAACACGGGCGCCTGCCAATGAAGCATCGACATTACTTGGCTTTGAAATGAAAAGTGGAGAAAGTCAGCAAACTTTCATATTAGCAAATAACTGCTCAATTGGCCTACAAAGCTGAAAAGAGAAGAACAGAAACTGTTGTGAAAATGCTGAGCATATGGATGCAGACTAGGGCAGCTACAGACAAATGCGGAAATATGGAAGCTGGAGTGATCCAAGACCCCGTTCCTGGTGCCCCCTTCTGCCACTCCCCACCACACACACACGCACTCCAGACCTGTCTCCGACTTAGGGTCCTTGGCAAGGGAGCCCAACCGGCTGACCACGTTGACAACAAAATTTTTCTCCAGGGTGAAGTTGGTGTAACCAATACTCTCTGAGCTGTCTATGACGAACATGATATCCAGGGCACCGCAGCGCTTCTCACAGTCTGTGGAGAGGGAAAGAAGGAGGAAATCACGAAGGTCAGCAATGGTGCAAATGAGCCACTATGGCAGGAGAGACCATCTATGGGAAGATGGAGACATTTAATATCAAACCAGCCATCAACAGCGTCTGTAGTGCTGCCTGCAGCTGACAGCACAGGGATTTTACATGCATCTTTCTGTCAAGACATAGCAAAAGAAACCTTTTTAACCTAACTGTGTAATACACTATCCTGTCATCTACACTGTGAAACTTTATATCTGCAGTGGCAGAGAGAAATTTTGGGACATAAGTCCAGCTTCCCCTGCGTGCCTCTGAGGGCAAAAAGGCAGAGTGTTTCTAGCTGGCCCCTTTCACCATCTATCGAGTTGTTGTCCCCCTGCCCAACAACGGCTCTCAGCTCTGAAGAAAGGGAATAGTCCACTCACCACAGCAACCGCATGTCTCTCGCACATAGGTCATCACGTCACAGTCCTGCCAGTAAAGGGGTGCAGGGTGAGTGCCTCGCTCCCTCCCAAAGGGAAAGGTTCCCCGTTCCCTTCCCACCTGGCCACCCTCTCCCCTCGCTCCTTGGCTCCAGTGGGAAGCCACAGGCCACCCTGTCTCTGCTCGTGGCAAGGTGGCTTCAGGCCTGCCCTGTGGCTCCTGCACCAAGCAGCAGCAGGACTTGGTGCCCTGCTTCGTTCTTAGGCTGCACGTGGCAAAACTGAGGCTGCCTAGGGTGGAAGAGCACCCAGGGGTGCAGAGATGCCCTACTTACAGTCAGGCCAGGATCTCCTGGTGGGCCGGGGGTCCCCTGTAGGAAGAGCACAAGGATTTCAGGCACAGTTTTTGGGAACTAGACATCAGCACCATCAAAAACTTGGCTTTGTGCAGAGGTCAGCCATAGGAAGGGTAGGAAAGCCTCTTTTGGAGCCAGAAGACATCTCCCCCAGCAAGTCCTACTGTGGAGAGAGCTGCTGGGGCCCTCTGGGCTTTAGAGCTGTATGGGAGTGAGAGGAGAGGGGAAGGGAGGAGGGTGCCGGAGCAGATGCTCAGGCATGACGGCATGGTACTCTACCTCTGGGCCTGCCTCACCGGTTGGTCCTCGAGATCCAGGCTCACCTGCTGGGCCAGGATCACCCTGGGAGAGAAACAGAGAAGGGTTGAGTGTTTTCCTGGCAAGGCTGGTGATCGGGGCTCCTCCTGAGCCACTCGTCAGGGCACAGCCCTGCTAGCTATGGTCACCAGCCTGCCACTGCTGAGCTTGGAGACATGGGGACATCTCCAGCATGTGGTTACATTAGTCAAGCAGAAGAGAGCAAAGTGTGCATGCTGGCAGCACACAGCACTGACACAGGACATGGCTCCTTGCCACGCATCTCAGGCAGCCATTGACCTCACACACCCAGGGCATGCATGAGCAGGTGTGCACTGGTGACACAGAGGTCTGCTTACCGGTTCCCCCTTCTCTCCTTTTGTCCCTTGAGCTCCTTTTGGTCCAAGCTCACCCCTTCCTCCCTGTTTGGAGAAGGGAAAAACAGATCCATCAGAGCGCATATGGATGCACTCAGACAGAACAACTGCTGTGAACCCATCATAAACACAGGCCTGCCTGGCCCAGAGGAGCACCCTTTGAACCAGCAGCTCTGTACAGAGCAAATAAATGGTGTTTACACAGGCATTGACTGAAGAAAAAGGAAGTTTTGCAAAACATATTTCACATTGTTTTCACAGGAGACAAGCTTAGACGATACACCCAGGCTCTGCAGCTACAGGTCCTGCAAGAACACGGTCTCCTCGGCCACTCACCCCAAGGGCTGGGAGGCAACTACTCAGCATTTGGGTCAGGACAAAAGAAATCAAATGCACTCACCTTGGGCCCTGGCTGACCCTTCTCACCCTTGTCACCCTGTGAGGGAAGAGGAATGGATGGGTCAGAAAGAATGGGCTTCACACTTACACCTGAAGTCTGTGATGAGGGGCACAAAGCTAAACAGTAGGCATAACATAGGAGTGGTGGTTGGGGTGGTGGGCACAGCCACCTCCATGTCACTGTGGTCACATTGGGGACCCCAGTGCCCCTGAAGCGAGGCTGAGGGATCTGTGGCCAGGTTCAATCCCTGTGGAGCAAAGGAAGGATCTCCCTAACACGGGGGTCAGGACTGGGGACAAGAATGGGATGCTGGAACTGACATTGAAAAGCTGCTTCCTCACCCCCCTTCACTTCACTTTCCTGTGGCCCTCATTTTTCTTCCTCCTTCCCCCTTCACCCAGGCTGCTCAACTCTGATGCTATCCTCCATTGAAACCGGCTTCCTCCCATGCTGCGGCAGTATGCCTGTCTTCATTGGACGAAGCATACATACCTGTGGTCCTCTGGGTCCAGGGTAGCTAAAGCCAGGCCTGCCTCTGTCACCCTTTGGTTAAATAAAGAGAAAGATCTGTCAGAATTCAAACTTGAGTTACAAACCCCAGCAATGCTGGTGAGACCAGAGCCATTTTCATCCCCTCCCTGGGGAGAAACACCCCCAGGAGCCATCACTTCTTTGCTTGCTCCTGAAACAATGGGAATGGCTGTCCAGAGTGAGGGCATGGGGTCCTGGGGCCATGACATGCCTGGGGCAACCCTGAACCTGTGCAGAGTGAGGGATGCAATCAGAGCTGCCTTGGTTGGAGCAAGACCTAAGTCACTGTCCACAGGGAGGCTCAGGATCAAGCCTTCCTGTTTCTGAGACACATACATAGGTCAGCAAACTTCTGCAGCAGAAACTGTCTTTAAAAAAAAATCCACACAAAGATGTTCTCCTTCAAATGCTGAGTTGCATTCAGGGACTTTACCTTTGGTCCTGGTGGTCCAGCGTCTCCTCTTGGGCCCAAGTCTCCAGGGTCCCCACGTGATCCCTGCAGGGCAGAGTTGGTGGGAGTGGGTGAGGGCATTTCCTGCAGCTCCCTGCCTGCACCAGGGACCACGCTGGGTAAATGGGCTGCTAAGGTGATGTGAGGCGACCTCCCCGCATCTTCCCCAGCTGTAGGATCCTCTCCGGTGCAGTTATTATAGGGAGATCCTGAAGCGTTTCTCAGCTCAGCTCAGAAAGCAGGGGCTCCTGGGTCCTGCAATTTCTCCTTGCCCCCATTAAGGACTAGCTGGGGGCCCCGGGCCAGTTTTAGAGCCTCCCTGAGGACAGGTCACACAGGCATCCCTCAGTGGGGATAATGCAGCCAGCTTATGTTGGCAGCGCCAGCTGTCACTGCAGAGGGAGGGCACGGTCACATGGATGCCCCAGAGTGACTTACCGTCTTGCCTGGCTCTCCTACAACACCTGAAGGGCCTCGGGGTCCTGCCAGTCCTTGGTCTCCCTACAAAGCAAAGCAAAAAGCGAGGGGTGAGAATATGTAGGAGCAGGTACAGGCAGACCCCTCTGAGTAATGCACCAGGCTTTGGCACCTCTGGAGACAGCAGTGTCCTGGCCTCCTATCTGCAGCTCTCACTGCACAGATAGCCCATCTTGCTCCTCTTGCCAGGGATGTGTGTGAGGAGCAAAGCCTGGCAAGCTGCCTTGGCTGGCAGCAGCGCTCTCCCCCTCTCCCTCCTGGCTATCATGAACCCTTGCTCTGTGCTTACCCTTGCTCCTTTGCTTCCAACCTCACCGGGCAAGCCCCGAGGACCCTCTGGACCAGGATCTCCCTGTGAGGAAGATAAAAATATACCTTGTCAGGCATGTCTCCAGCTCTGTCTATGTGTGTGGCAGTCCTCTCTGGAGTGAGGAGGCATAACACTGTTCTCAGATCTGGTGCTTCTTGGCTCAAGAAGCAGTGTCAGGGCAGTGTGCTCTCTGAACACGACTCTTAGGCAGCTTTACTGCCCTTCATCCCCACTCATCTCTGGATCAAGTCCTGGAAGTGGAGGCCATATATGCTGGTTTTGGGGGTGATTGTCACAGCTCCTTAAAGGCAGAACAGGCAGCAAGCATAGAAGGAGCAGATCCCACTGGTACCTTCAATTCCCAGCTCCGGCTTTGGGCATTCATGTCTGGGCAGTAGAGCATCATGTGTGTCAGTCCTGTGCATATTGGGCTCATTTGCAATGGTCTGGGCAATTGCTTTACTCACTCTTTCTCCCTTGGTCCCTGGACCGCCTTTGCTGCCCTTCGTCCCTGGATCTCCACGTCGACCCTTGGAAAACACAGAAAGTGGTCACATAAACAGGATGCCAACATGGATTCCAGCTGAAGTGACACTTGGCTGCCCTGCCTTCTCCCTCCTGGCCCAAGAGACATCTCCTTGCCACGTTAAAGAGTCTGTGCCTGGCAGCAGGGCAGCAGGGATGCCCATGATGGCACTGCTTGGGGGAGTCTTGCCTTTGAATTTTGGGAAGCCACATCCAGACTATTCTTTCAGAAGAGTGGTCGTCACAGTGACCACAAACACTCATGGTTCATTCCCTCAAGATTAAATACTCTGCTTTACTTCCAGCTCATCCGGCTTTTCTTCCCCCTCTGGATGTTGCACAAGGACTCAAGCTGATCTACACCCTCCGGGCTCTGCCATGTGGTGCTGGTGGAGCTGTGCTGTTATGCTGTTTAAGCTCCTTGCCAGATAGAGACCACATGGTGCCAACTGCCAGGACAAACTCAGAGGTTATTTCCCCGTGTGCAGACTGGGATGAGCTCCTCACACTGGGGTTTATCAGGAGTGGCAGACAAGGCCATCAGCATCTACATGACTTTTGGGATGCAGAAAGCAAGACAGGCAGGCTAAATGAGGTAGTTTTTCAGCCTCATGGCTCAGACATCACAGAAATAGGTTTTTGTTTCCTTTCCCGATGACCTGTCCAGCACTCATTCATGAACCTGGACCAGGTTTCACGGCATACCCACTTTCCAGGGAGCTATTCAGACACTTACAGGCTCTCCTTTGGGTCCAGGGGGTCCCGTTTCACCTTTTCTTCCTTTGATTCCAGCAGGTCCTTGAGCTCCAGGGTTGCCTGGAATTCCCTGGAAGAAGAAAAAGAAATAGGATTTGTCAGAAGAGAGGTCAAGGTGCACACCATAGCCTTTCTACCTGGGACAAGATGGGAAGAGGAGCACAGATGCAGAGCTAGAAAGGTAAATCCTTTTAACTCCTTGTGCTTTCCCAGTGCTGGTAGCTAGTTTGCAGAATCATCAGGGTGCACTTGTATTCGGGCCACAGATGTACCATGACCAGCAGCTGCTGCTGCTGCTGTTGCTCCATGCCACACGGAGCAGTCCCTAGGAGGACAGAGGAGACATGAGTGCTGTGTGAACCTACCGGGCTCCCTTTTTCTCCTGGAGGTCCGGGGGGTCCGCTGCGACCAGGCCGACCAGGATCTCCCTGAAACAAGAGAGCAGTGGTCATTGTCTACATTGTTAGCACATTGCTGTGCACTGCTGACATGCACCATTTGGAGCCTAAGGTGCAGGACCAGCAAGGGTCTTCCCTTGGCTCCTGCATCTGGTGATGGGATCCAAAAGCCAAGCAGACAGAACCCATCTACTCCATGAATACTGAAGGATTTAAGAGTAAATACAGGCAGTGGTGTGTAGCTGTTGCCACTGGTGGTCTTTGCCCATACCCTTTGCTGGCCATTCGGAGTACTTGTACCTTTATGCCTTCATCTCCTCTTTCACCTTGGTCTCCTGCATCTCCTGGGTAGCCATCAGGGCCCTAGGGAGAGAAGGGACAAAGAACCATACATACAGTGGCAACAGTGTGCATTTTCTCTGCAGAACAAACCAACTCACTCGTAAAGTCATTCTCTAGAGACTGAAACTCAGTTTTTGCTTGCTGCTAGTGCTGATGAGGGGAGCAGTTGCTCCTCTGTATATGGAGAGGGAAGATTCCAGCTTTCCTGCCCATGGCACAAAAAATGCAGGCCTGGGGATCCCAGACCTGGGATCACATCATGCAACGGGTAGGAAAATGAGGCAGTAACCTCTTGTTAGTCATATCTTTCTGCCTGTGCAACTAAAGCTGGGGCTGCACGCTTGATGTGCTGAATGAAAGAGCAAAGCATCCCTACCTTGTCACCACGGTCTCCCTTGCAGCCTGGTGGTCCAATTCGACCCAGCTTGCCCTGGAGAAATAGCATTCAAAAGAAAAAGACAGAAAAGCTCTAAGTGTCTGCAGGGAAAACACAGCTTTTTCCTGTTAACAGTTACTAATTTTTAACATCACTAGCTGGCCATACCTGTGATCAGTTACAGAATAAATAATAAGAGTATTCCTTAAGCAGGATTGTTGCTGTCTGTCGTGTGCAGAAATAAGTGGAGAAGGAAAAAAGTGTGGGGGCTTTAGAAAGTCCTGAGTGTTGTCCTGGGCTCCCCCTGCAGACGGGTTAAGCTTCTGTCTTACAGCTTCAGCAGGCATGTTAGAAGTGGGAAGAACTGGTATGATCTCACAGATGTACTTGTTGAGGATGTAAGACAAAGTACAGAACAAAACCAATGTGTGCTGGCCTGTGAGCAAAGCCAGCTGAAACTGTATAAATTTAGGCTATCCTGTTCTGGTACATTTGCAGAGCATGCAAATAGGGGGTAGGTCATATCCCTCTGCACTCACCTGAGAGGGGACAGAGGATTTCGGGGATTTTGTTATGAGGTACTTGAATGCGGCTTTAATATTAAGAACAAACATTAGCTCAGAGAGAAAATTTCACATTCTTTGAGGAACTGCCTTGAAAACCAAATTTCTGCAAACATTTCTGTGCAAATGTCCTGTAGGGGTCACTAACACTCAAGATGAGCTATCTACACCCAGATCATCCTGCAGCTGGAGGGCATCCTGGGTTATATATCAAGTTCCTGCAAAGAGCTTTCTAAGGGATAGCACTTCTGTGACCTGAATGAATGCACCTCCAGCTAGCTCAAATATTTCTACAGGACATGCAGAATAACGTGCAAATAAGTTTTTAGAAACCTCAGTCAGACTGGGATGGAAGGAGCCAAAAACCAAGTGGGGGGGGTGAGAGAAAGGGAACAACCTGTGGGGACAAAGGAACGTAAACAAATAAAACAACAGCAGTGATGTTACAGGGTGCACTCCATGCTGTTACCTTCTGTCCATCGGTGCCGTTCCTGCCTGCCAAACCAGCTGCTCCCTAGGATCAGGGGGAGAAAAGAGGGATCAGTGATCTGTTGACACACTCAAGGGTTTGTAGTTGGAACAACATGCAAGTTAGAAAAGGTGTTCTCTTACCCTCCGTCCATCAGATCCAATCTCACCCTAGGGACAGAAGAGGACAGGAGTCAGCCACGCTCGCTCACCACACCGGCCTGTGCTCAGACAAGCCTTCCTTCCCTCCTTCAGGTGCACAAAGATTCTCAGGCAGCATTTTCTGCAAATGACTCTGCAACCTCGTCTCTTCCTGGCCTCCCAGAAGTGGAAGCCAGGACCCCTTTCTCTAGGGAGCTCCTCCCCTCAGTCTCCAGACCCTCTTCTTGTGCCAAGTGCTGTACTTCCCTGACTTCACAAGGAGAAGAGAGGTCTGCACCAGCTCAGGATCAACCTGTGCCTGAGCGAGGAATCACTGGGTGCAGTTGCTCCTTCCACGCTGGAAGCAGGCTACCCCACTTCCCAAGCAGATGGTTTAGCATCAGCATGTCACAGGACTCTGAGCGGTGCCTGAAATCCCTCCCTGTTTCTTCAGTTACATACAATGGAGGTAGTTGTTCCCGCCATCACAGCTAAACTCTCCCTCTTTGCAGAAAAATGGTGCCCCCCAGTGCCCAGACATACCATGCAGGCTCTTCTTTCTCACCTTTTCTCCTTTCAGCCCTGGAACACCCTGGAGCAAGATAAAAAGGGAAGAGGGAAGATGCTTTGTTTAGTGCCTGCGATGAGCAGGAGCAAAGGCAGCAGGGCTGGTAGGCATGCTGGGCATCTCGGGTGGGAACGGGCAGGTGGAAGAGAGGAGCAGAGCTCTCTGCGCCAGCCCAGACTGACAGGTGCCTACTGACAGGCAGCAGAAGGATCCCAGTGCTGTTGATGCTCTCCGGGGGGAAAGTCTAGCAATAATTCCTAAAGTCACATCAAATGCCAGAAGTAAAGCAGACAGATTTACAGAACCCCTTAAAGAAGGCCACAGTGGCATTCAAGTGCACAACTCAGGGACTGGTTGGTGGGTGTTTTCTGCTTTCCCCAGTACAGGGGAATGCTGGGGAGTGACATAAAGGGAAGCAATGCTGAGCAGTGGGAAATTAGCCTGACTCACCCCCTGCTTTACCAAGAATACAATGAAGGCAAACCTCTCGGCTTCTGGCTATGATTCTTACCTTGGGACCAGGGTATCCAATTGGACCTTCAATACCTGGGTCACCCTTAAGGAAAGAAGACACCAAGTGTTACCTCAAGCAAGGCACAAATGCAACCCCAGCTGGCACCAGGACTGCGCTCCTTACTGCGACAGAGGGGTAGTTTTACAACTCACCTGCTGTCCCTTCATACCAGGGGAGCCTGGTTCACCCATGCTCCCCTTTGCACCCTAAGGGAAAAAACAAACAACAGGTTAGGACTTGGTGATGACTGGGAGAAAAAGTCAATTTCTGGTAGCATCAGGCTCCTGCAGAACTTGGGGCAGCTGTATGGGGATGGGAACACACAGCCTGGCTCCACAGAGCTTGGAGCTCTGTTGGGTTGTGGGTAGAGTGAGACCCTGCATACAAGAGGGTTCTGCTGTGGGCAGTGGGAGAACCGGAAACAACTTCTGCCTTGCTCTTCTTGTCCCTGCACAGCTTCTCAGGTGCTGAAGGTCCTTGCCTGACAGCTGATGCTCAGATGTCTCTTTGCACACATTGGTCCCTTGGCCTTGGCATGGACATGAGGAGACAATGGTGATGGGTGTGTGCTCCTTTCAGCACGGCCCTGCAGTCTCCCAGGGCCAAGTCAGATGCTGGGCAACTATTTCCCATGTGGGAGCTATATCTGAGGCCTGAGACCTGTCCGTGCTCACCAGAGGTGAGATCTAAGGGGCTCTGCAGTGTCTGCAACGTCACCGGTATTATTCTTCCAACGGGTTAGAGTAACCTACCTTCTGCCCTCGGAGTCCCTTGGGACCAGGAGGACCTGCGATCTCCAGGCAGCTCATCTTGTAGCACTGAAATACACCAAATTAAACACGAAGTGTAGCCACCGTGCTGCAACATGCCTTCTGCTGCACGTTCTCAGCCAGCCTCCACTCAGAGCGTGCACTCTCCACGCCTCTCCCCCTGACTGCAGCAGTAAAAGCTACCACGGGGTCCAGCTGGGTCAGAGCTGAGGCAGCAAAAAGCACACTGAAACATTCTACCCACATGTTAGAAGCTGCCACAAGCACATTCATTACAGATTTGGCTCTGGGTTCAAACTCAAAGAACAGGACTTGCTAAGTGTCAGCCATGGGATCGGGGGCTTGCTCTTCTGGGGCTACCAGGGCACATGCATGCCCTTGGGAGCACCACTCTGCACACTCCTCTCCTGTCCACATGGCTGGGCAGGAACTCTAGTTTGCAGAACACCTATAAAACATGCCTTCAAATACAACATAATGAAATGAGTCTCTTCAATAGACTTGTATTCATTGCCATGAGGGAAATCACAGGTGAGGGAAAGGTAGAAAGTGAACAGTCCAGCATGCTGTTTCAACTACTGGGTAAAGGGCTGGGTGCCCATGCTCCACACCAGTCCCCAAGTGGGCAGAGCCCCATTCCATGCAGCTCAGTGCAAAACCAGGCCCACTCATTTGGGGTACAAGCTGATCTTTGTTAGCAAGCAAGGCAACTAAAACTATGAAATGGAATGCAGATGCTGCTCACTCACCTCAGCATAGGCTTCATGTTTCTGTAAAGGAGAAAACAGGATGAACAGAGTCAGTTAAGGCAGTCAGCTCTGAGAGAACAACTGCATCAAACCCTTGGCAATGCGTGTGATGGTTGATGGTACGGGAAAGGAGGTGATTACAGTCCTATAGCTTTAAACATATCCTGAGCAGAGTCCCCCATTGATAGTGCCTCACAAATGTGCCCCAGGGACCACTCCAGCAGTGGGCAGGAGGCTCAGGGAGCCTCACAGGTCCCAGTGCTGCCCCTTCCTCCATGTGCCCCCAGGTGGGGCATGGGTCTGGCTTGAGCAGCAGCCAGGACTTGGATGGATCCTGCCTAGGGGAACAGAGACAAAACAAGTGGCCCTGGTTAGGCACCTAGCCAGAGAAAACATATATGCTCAAGACCCCATTTGACCCCTTGGTGTTGAAAGGACATAAAAAAAAGGAAGAGAAGCAAAATGATTTTCCTTGGTGGAGGAGCTCTCTAGAGCCTCACCATGAGTTGACCCACCCCACCGATGCCTCCATCCTTGTCACCCCTCTCTGGTGGATCCCCCATTACATTCTACTCCTGGGGCAGCACAAGTCAGTGTCCCTCACCATCGCTTTGATTATCCTCTCAATAGTGTTCTCATCGATGTTCAGGGCGTTTTTCTGTGTGATGCTGTAGTTGCTGCGGTACAGGTCGTGCGGCGGGCTGGCAATCTCCCGAAGTCCCTGCTCATAGACATTCTCACTGGGGGCCACGACGAAGAGCTTGATCCCCATGTCTCGCGCCCTCTCAGCTTGCATCTTCATTCCCCCACAGGGACTGCCAGTGACGTGGCCATCAGTGATGACTACCGCAAACTTCACATCACGGGCCGTCTGGCTCTGGAACTGCTGTGTCATGTTGGAGATAGCACAGTCCGTGAAGGTGCCCCGGCCAAGGTACTGAATAGCACGCAGCTTGGTGAGGTATATGTCTTTGCTTCTTGTTAAAGGGCTGTAAATTTCCACCACATCTGAGTAATGAAGTCCTCCAAACATCCAAGTGATGGAGACTTGGTTCTGGTAGACCTCATTCTCCAGTTTTTCAATGAACTGAGGGATGAACTGCTTTATTTGATCCACAAGGCTCTGGATTGGCACAGTCTGCAGAGCAATACTCTCTGAGGTGTCAATGATGAAGTACACACTGATGGGGCAGTCCGTCTTTTCTGCATGGAGACAATTTTTCAGAATTTGTCACAGCAGTTTATGCAATGCTGCACCCCCTTCATTATTCCCCAGAAAGCTGGACCAAGGAGATTAGAGCAAACAGAGTTGTGAAGAGATCAAACAACAGCACAAGGCATGAGGTTCAGCTTCCTCCAAGGGTGTTGCAACTCTAATCAGGAGTTATTTCTACCTAGACTGGAGGAAATGAGGACACTGAGGACTAAATGCCAGTTTTGAACTAAGAAGAGCAGGGACACGACTTTTGCTCTCCTGGACTATAGATGAATGCCCTGCCCGCTAAGTTGCTGGTTGCACTCTCTGGTTTAAAAACATTTTCAAAAGGATTATAGTGAGACATATAAGTGAGATACGGGAAAAAGCAGAAGTCCCATCTACCACTACCAGTATCTGTGTTCAGGTCAGAAGACCCCAATGTGAAGGACTTCAGATCTGCTCATTACTGAATCAATCTTGAAAACACTGTCTTTCTTTTTTTTTTTTGGTAAATGTCTGTCTGGATGCCTAAATCATCTCTTCCACATTGCAGCTAGGAAGTGCTGAAATTGTAAAATTCAAAATGGGCTGTTTTCTGACATTAGAAATGTATCTGAGTTCTGAAGACTCATTGGTATTTAGCACTGCATCAGCTGGGAGAAGCCACCACTGGCAGAGCTCAGCTCTTCTACTTCTCTGCACTGCACTCAAGATCAGAAATGGGAGTTTCAGTGCAGGACAGTGTTCCCTACAGAAAGACAGATGACAGCTCCAGGGTGCTGCCCAGGAGTGCAAAAGGGGCAGGAGAAGTATAACGTGCCAATGTCAACTCCTTGTGAGCAGGCTCTACAGCTGAGCATGGCCGTTGCTTTAAGATTGCTGCCTACAAAGGAGATGGACACCCAAATTATTCAGTTAATACCTGTACAGGAGGCAACAGGCTCCTCATCCAACTGAGCATGGAGAGAAACTAGAGTCAAACAAAGAAGAGTGGAAAAAAAGGCTTGTCGGAACATCTCAGCAGTTCCTCTGGGTGTTTAGATGCCTGCAGGAAAACACAAGTTACATGTTAAAGACAATATACCAACTCCTAGCTCTGACAGTAAAACATAAAGCCAGACAATGCTTCTTGTTAATTCTGTGTGAAAAATATGACCTCTCTACCACTGTGATGCATCACTGGGCCCCTTACTGTAGATTTTTTTTAGACTTGAAAGCTAAGCAACTCAAATATTTCCTGGTGCAAACAGTGCAAATGATTTAGAAATGCTTGACTTTCTCTGTCTAAGGGAAAAGATCAGGTGGTGAAACTGCGGATAGTGTGTTGGGATCTTCTGATTTCACAGTTCCTATCAGCTTCCTGTGATCACGCAGATCCTGTCACCCTAGGCCCCTAGGGTGTAAGCATCCACACTTCCTTCACCTGTTCAGCCAGACCACAAGTGAAGGCATGCAGCAGGTCCTTTCCACTTCCAACTTGTCATGTGAGTGTGGTGATGCCTGCATATACCAAAAGGGTACAAAATCCCTTGCTTTGAACCCACGGACAAGGGAGTGAATAAGCAAACATTAGAAGGAAAACACAGCTTCAGCATTCAACACATCACTGGGCCTCTGATGTCCAACTGCACACGGGAAAAGGTTTTTTTGTAGGGTTACAATAACCTAAGCAGCAGAAAAGTTGGAGATCTAGTCTGAAAAGTTCTTGGGAATGTATACAGGTGTTCAGAGGAGCCAAGGGTTTGAAACGATATTCACAGAGAAAATCCAAGTGAAAGTTACCGACAGTAAGGAACATGGAGGAACAGTCAATGCTCAGTTTTATGTCTAGAGGACAATTGTACTAATTAGCATGTCAGCTTCACAGTACACAGACCAGGAACTGCAATACTTACTTTTCTGCTTGGTGGTCAACCCAACACCAGACAAAAAGGTCTATGTGTGACCTCCATTATGAAAAGAAGGCCTCAGTCCAGTCCAGAAAGAAATCTTCTTCCTTACAAGTTTTTTTTTTTTTTTTTTTTTTTTCTGGGTGTAGCTCTTTGGAAAAGTCCAAGGCTTGAATAGCCCCCCAGGGCATTCATCCTCCCTGAGTGGAGCTGTGCTGACAGTTCAGGCAAGGTTACGGAGGGCAAGTTAGCAATGCAGCTTCGCTGCTTAGTTGCATGGAAAACAGCATTACCTGATGACTACAGTTAGCTCAGCTCCCCCGGCATTTCCTTAGCTCTCTCCATGAGGCTAGTCAGCAGTTATTCTCTGGTTGGACACACTCCATCCTAGTTTACACTGAAAGCTGCAGCACATCATAGGATTCTGCAAACTCGTTTATGCTGGAAAGACTAGTTACTATCAGTGCCACCAGTATCCTTACAACACAGACAGCCTTCCTCCTTGCTAAGGCTTGTGCTAAGGCTTATGCTAACAAGCCTGCAAGAGCCATTGCTGAGGATGGATTTTAGATCGGGGAAGAAGACACTTCCATGCTCTTTGGAGAGCTCCTGGAGAGGGGACAAGAGGTACAGAGATACAAAAGCTTCAAGGAGTACCAACTTGAGGTGCTTCACAGACTTAGATAAGAAAAACCCTCTGATGGTAAGGGACCTCTCATGTGCCTCCAGCTCAGCATCTAAATGTCTCTGTCAATAATTTTGGCCACGTGTCCTCTTTTCCCTCAAGAGAGGTTACAAAGCTGTTTCCAAAGAGACCCAACTGTGGCCTCATAAAGTCCATGTTTAGGTCAGCGTAGCTTGATTTTCATTTCTCACAGAAGAAGTATTGTAAGGATAAAATACTTTAATGCTAAGGGGGTATTTTAATTAAGATCAAGCTTTCTCTCTCTAACTTTACTACAGGCCTTCCCCATCTTGCTCGTTCCCCACAAAGCAGAGCTTCAGGAGGTCCTGATCTCTTGGAAGACATGACATGCCTTCAGACAGCACCATTTTAGAGCCAGTCTTTAGTGACTGCTCAGGAAGCTGGAGACGACAGCTTTTGGAGAGGCTGTGAGTACTGGAGGCTTTGGCCAAGTGTCTGACTCATGGATCACAGCATCCTGGGTTTAACCACCTCCCTTCCTCCTGCCATGTGTGCGTGGGTGAGAAAGGCTCCTTGCAGAAGAGCTGCTCTCCAGGCAGGACCATGTACCTGGAGGGTGCAGCTAAATTGTGGGGACAACCAGGCCTAACTCTGGCACAGGGCTGCCTGTGCCCACAGCCCTTGGGACTCTGGACTTCATCAATGAAGCACTGTAGCCTTTGCCTCTACACAGAGATGTGAGGCAGAAAAACTGTAGCTCAAAACACCAGGCACACTTCACTCCTTTGTCGTCCTGTAGCACACAGTCTCCTTTATTCCGCTCCATTGCACGCAGGCTCATTCTTAGAGATCACAGCCCTTCACCCGCGGCACGCGCTGCCCTGCCCAACACTCGGTGCCTCCAGCCACCCCTGTGGCTCCCCTTCTTGCCTTGCCCATATGAGGGCCAGGCACAGCTAAGCGCAGCTCCCCCAGCAGTGCCAGCTGCTGTGTGTGAGCAGGGGACAGGGGCTGCGGCATGCTCCGTCCTTCCCCACCCAGTGATGCCATCAATGGTGACTGGGAGCATAGGGGGCAAGGCTGCTACAGCCTCTCTCCCCATCTGAGGGGTCTCCAGAACTGGGGTAGGCAATGCTGCTTATTCTGTCCTCCTGAGTGCTATCAGGATGGTTCTACTGCAAATCTCGTAACATTTGACATTTTCCTCAAAGCCCCACCTCCTGTTGTGAAATGCTCAGATGGGAATCTCAGATTTCACATTTTCTGGATGTTGAAGAAAATTTTTGAACATTGAGAAAAAAAATGTTATGCAAATTGGGAGCTCCTTATGTCTGAATACTTGGTTCTGGGCATGCTCTTCCTCCTTGACTTCTTTTCTCTCTCTGTCAGAGTAGGACCACGACATTGTAGGAGCACGTCCTTACAAGGATTTCTCTTGAAATCTTCTTCTGACAGTATTTGTATTGTTAAGTGATGCACCACTTTCCCCAAGAGAAAGAAAAACACTGGGAATCTTAAGCAATGGTTTGGGGTCATCTGAACAGATTTTGAGGGCATTAGGCTGTGCTGCACCATCCTCCCTGCATTAGGGGCTGTGCTCCTACCTGTTACCTCAGGTGCTCAGCAGAAACAAACAAGGCCTTTGCTGCTCCCACATTCAGACCCCAGGAGATGTGGCTGATACCAGATCATTGCAAAAATATATGGAGTTATTTAGATAAAGCCCTGCAAGAATTGTGGTTTTGCATGAGGTCCTGAGTTCTCTACTTGTGGATTCCTCTTCTGACCCTGAATAACTGAATCAAACGCAACATTATGGCAAACAAATGACTTGTAATGACTTTTGAGTGTGCAAATTACTTTTCGCTTAGTTGCATGCCCACAGCAGATTATCAGACAGATCAGATTTTAATGCTCTATAAAGGCCATCTCATGTGTCTGGCAGATCCACAGTCTGTCTTCTACACATTAAAATTTCTGAATTTCCTCTTGGTGCATGGTGTATTTCTCCTTCAAAACCACAACACCTATTATAGCTGAGCAAATTTTACCCATATTTACATGAATTTTATTGCTCCACTCTCTAAGCTAACTCTGTCTGTCTGCAAGGAGATGGTTTATGGACACAAAAAGTGTTTTTCTCTCAAGAAAGGAAGAATTGTATTAATTATGTCATATGCAGAATTAAGTTTGAAACTGAACTTCTGCTTCAGTCCCAATTTCTTTCATGGCCATGACCAGTGGGCAGTGTCCGTGGTGTTATCCATATGCGCAATGTGCAGGCAGCGTTTTGCTCCTCTTGGATGTTTGCTAAGTAAAATAAAACCAGAAGAAATGCGTCTCATTTGGAATAAACGCATTTGTCACAGTATCCACTCAAATGAGTCCCACAGTTTCAGTGTCTGGTCTGCCATCCACTAGGAAGATCTCCCCACAGCTGCAGGTAGTCTAAGCTCTTTTACAGCTCTCTTACTGCAATTACAGCGGGACATATACAAGAGAAAGCAAGCAGAGAGAAGGCCATCGCCATAGGAAGGCTGGGAGGAGGCAGCCTCCACCCGGGTGTAAGAGCAGGCTCCTCTGCAGGACCGTCTTGGTGATTGCAGCCGCACCCGCAGCCACAACTGAACCGCTGGAGCTCCAGCTCTTGCGACCAGAACTGAGCACACACCTCAATTTACAGTGCTTGTGCAGACCCCCGACACCACAAACAGCCCCTTACGTAGCAGACCCAGGAAGCAAGCGCAACAACCTCGCACACTCCAACTAGCTTGGGAGTAACTAATGTTCTCCTTCAGAACAGAGAGGAGCTTGTGCTGATGAAAACCACCATAACCGGGAGACACAGATCACAGGTTAGTCTAATCTGCAATCTGTATCTTTGTTTCCGAATATCCAAAAATCAAGGAGGAGTCATATCCCAGATCAGTTGCTCTGCTTCACAGCTGCAGAAAAATACCATGCCACTACCACTGCAATCACTTCACTCAGTTGTAGTTGGTGATTTCAACTAAATTGTCCCAGGGAAAAAAAAACAGTTCTACAGGTTCCCATAGAGGGATTTTCTAGACCTCTGGCCCTGGCAGCTGAGAGTCTGTGGCTTACAAGACCTGTACCTCGAATAAACTCCTGAACTTGGAAGAGTGCCCGAGATATCCAAAAGTTGAAAGCCACATGGAAATAAGTATTGTTTTACAGCAGGTACTGTCTGAACACAATGTGCCTGAAAAATTAGTAGCTTGTTGGAGAGTCCCTGGGCAGCAGCAATTGCTGTGCAACCCAAAAGGGCATGGGGTGGGATTTCAGAAGCTCCAGTTTGCAGCTGGAAAACTGTCAGTAGCCATGCAAACGCTATAAAAGGAGAGGAAAATCCTGCCTACCTGGAAAACGGGTTCATCAAAATTTCTCCAAAAAGCCTCAGAAGTGACAGGAAAAAGACTCCGCGGAACTGCTTGTATCAAGAAGGCTTCTGCATCCCTGGTGGGGAGGGTTTGCTCCCTGGTTTTGGGTGCCCAGGGTGTGTATGGTGAGGGGAGCAGAGAGGAGCAGCTGGGAGCAGCTGAGCCTCCTCCAGCCGAGTTCCTCTATTCCCTCTCAGGCAGGAAACTGCCCTCTATATTCCTCCGCCTTCTAAACTGTGTCAGGCAGCCCCTCGTTTGCAGTAGCTTCAGATATCCACAGAGAGTCACTGTGGGTCTACCAACACCCCAGGACGGTCTCCTCCACCAATCTGCTGCTGGGGTGGGGTGAGGCCGTTTATGTTTGGAGCTGAAGGAATTTTTTAAAACAAGCTGGAAGAGTCTCATTTTTCCATGATGAGAGTCCCCTTTTCGTGGCTGGCATTGCTGCCCCACATACTTATACCATCAAATAGTGTTCCTCTTTTTTTCCCCTTCCTCCTCCTATTCCCATCCTAGTAATGTGTCCTGAGTGGAAAAAATAAAACAAGAACATTTCAAAAAAGAGTAACTTGCATCTTACCCTTTGCAAATAGCCAAGACTTACTTAGAGACATCCAAGTCTCCAAGTCTGCGTATTGCTTCTTTCTATTCATTCTTTTTTTTTTTTTTTTTTAATTTCACAAGTAATTTTTTTAGCTCTTCTAAATGAAAGATGGGGGAAATATCCAAAGAAAACAGGGAGAACAGTAAGGACTTCAAGGAACATGGCACATTATCCTCTGAACTATGACTTTCTGTCTTCAAACTTCAAGCAACATGAACCCACAATGGTGAAACCAAAGCTAACTCTCATTTAACTCTTCTCCTATGTAGTGACAGAAGTGAAAGACTTGTCTCAGGAGATCTCAGAGTAAGCTGCTAATCCACTAGTCCTGATCCACAGGAGCAAGGCAACTTGATTGTGTTTGTGAAAAATATCTGAACAGTCAATTGAAAATAATAAACCTGATTCAGTATAGCTGCTTGTGCTTATAAAGGTACATTTCTGGAGTATCTTCTGTGTCAGCATCTTTATCAGGAAGACTCAAGCAATGCCTATAGGAACCACAGTCATAAGCGAGAATTTTGCATTCTACTTTCCCTATTTGTCTCCAAGTACCTTGACAAAAGCAGGAATCATTCTGGAACAAAGGGACACTGAAGAATAAGCTTACCTGAGAAAAAAGACATTTCTTACAGATTCCTTGGAACACCAAAGAAGGATTTCATGGGGCCATCCCATTCCAGGGAGCCTGCTGCAGCTCCAGATTGGAGGGCCAATTTCCCCTTTGAGCATCTTTAGTGAAGAGCAGGGTTCCAGCTTCTGTTAACAGTGGTTAACTGAATAGCACAGGAGGTGTCCAAGCAAAGCATTCACCTTGCAGTAATCCAACACACACTGTGTATCAGGCCATTTCTTTTCCTCATTTTGCTGCTGTGTCCAAGCTCTGTTGTGTCTGCAAGTACCAATCAATGTTACTTCTTATCCACGAAATAATCCTAAGAATTACAGTTAATCCTTCAAATCCTAGAAATATGTCTATTTCTAGGTGTATCTGTCCCTGCAGAAGCTCTTTCTTCAGCAAAAATGCCCAAAGTGTAAATAGGAGGAGGGCTCAGGCCCAGACCTCCATATCTCCCTCTTCTTCCTCACTGACTTGTGGACATTGACTTTTGCGTGTAGTTCCTTGACCAAAGGACCTATTGATTTTTGACTTTCTTTGTACACTTCTTGAACTTTTTAATGTCAAGCCAAAACCTTTTTCTGCAGCTTGACGTGATACACTGCCTTGTTCCCATGAGTATTCTTGTATATCTTACAAAACTGCCTCCTATTGCATCCTTTTCAACAAAAAGGCTAATTTGGGTCTTTCTCATCTACCTAGGTATCCATTTTGATTATTTTTTTTGTAGGAATATTATCTTCACACCTATGGCATGGCTGGCCATATCTGGTCAGTACATGTATTTATGATACGGTGTTCTAACATACAAGAACAATGAAGGTTTAGTATGTCTTGTTTACACAGAAACTGAGAAAAACTAACCTCAAAACAGAACACTTTTTTTTTTCTGGATTTGTTGGGCTTTTTACAATCTTCTTTTATAACTAGCTGCATTAAATGCCCAAGCTCCCAAGCTAGTTCTCTGTCATTGAGTTTTTGTTCATCTGAATGGGATTAGAATGTAGGAAGCACTAGATGAAAAAGGACATGGAGCAGTAACTTTTTGAGACAGTATTGACATTGTTTTTCTTTAATTTTCCTTTTTTGAAGGGGAAATCAAGAAGGGCAAAGACTTTTCTTTCTGTACTCAGTGATCCTCTTTTGTACATAGTGCTTGCTTCTGTATGGACGTCTGTCCAGGTGAAGAATCACTCCCCTTCACTCAGGAGAACCTCATCCACCATCTCTAACTTTTCTGTGGCTCATCTTCCTAATCCTCAAAGATAGTGTCTCAGGATTTTTTATTTTTTATTTTTATATTTTTTTTCTCCTTACAGTGGAATTGCAAATCTCGCGGATATATACATATATATGTGTATATATATATTTTCTTTTCACAGAATACGCATGGATGTGGATTGGTTGCTCATCCCCTATATATCTGACAGATACTATTATTGTTGCTCACAGTGAATGCTGTATACTGAACAGACATTTAGTATTCAAACATATTTAAAATGGAGGGACAGGAAATGTGAGAAGATGAAGACCAGAAAGAGAAGAAAAAAAATGATTGATTTTCTGCTCTCCTCTGTGACTGCACAGAGTTTGAAGTAAAGGAGTCAGTCAGACACAGATGGCTATTTTTTCATTTACATCCCCTTTTATCACCAACCATGGGGCTTGTCGACCCCCATGGCCACACTCCCACACTTAAATATGATACATGTGTATAGTTGTTATTTTCTAAACTGTGTAGCTGCTTATTTTTTTTACATCTGAGTTGTAGCCCCCAGTAAAATGAAAACTTTTAGTTTTAAACCACATACATCTGAAACAACTTTATGTGACTGGTGTGGTTCTCTGGAAAAATAGCTATTGTAGTTCCTTTGTGCCCTGACTGTTTGCAACCCCATCTACCCTTCATGTGTTTCTGAGGTTATATATTGGTCACCAAGAGTCTTGTTTTCTACGTACGTTAAGAAGACCAAAGATGAGTCCAAGATTTTTAAGTTCTTAGTGAAAAAATGAACACTAGTTTTCAAATATTTGTAATTATGCAGTCGATAATCTCAGCATTTTCACTGACTACAAACCAGACAGTGGAATTTATGCCCTTTTATAGCTTCCATTTTCTGAAAATTTTTGTTTCCTAATTCAATTTGTACATGCACAGGTAATGTGTTTGTATGCCTTGCCCAAACAGGTAAAACCTTGCTCTTCTGAGCTTTGGGGTTGTAATTCTGATGTTAGCCTTGCTCTCTTCCTTCATGATCTTAAGTTCCACAGTCTTGTAGACCCTGTAGACAAGGCTGCCTCCAGCCTTCACATCCTCATCCAGTTCTTCCCTGTGTTTGGGTAGCAGGTCCAAAAGAGCATCTTCCCTAGTCAGTTCGTTGACAACCTCCATCCCCAAATTGCCTTTGAACAATTGAAGAAACCTCTTGTAATAGTTATACCCAGCCATGTTGCCCTCCCAGCAGATAATGAGGTGGTTAAATTCAGTCTTGAGTACCTGGGCCTGTGTCTGTAAGGATTCTTCCAGGTTCCTAAAGAAAGCTTCATCCTCCTCTTCTTCTTCTGCAGCAGACACCTTTTACAACATCACCTGTGCATTTACAGGCACTGCTGTGCCTGCTTCATGGCCCAGTCAGCAAAGACCTAACACACTCATGCATCAGTAAAAAGGGTACAAACCTGAGCAACAGCCCCCACTGTTCTTGCTGGTCTTGAATTGTGGTAAAATGAGACACAAAGGACAATCTTTTCAAAGGAAAAGCAAACGTTCATTTGACTCTGTATTCTATCAGCATTTCCTGGGATTTAAGCCATTAAACCAACTGCTCCAGGATGTTTAGAAAGTCATCATGAACACACAAGTGCAATCTGAGGCTTTGCATACTTTTTCCTATTTTAATATTCTGGTGTTATCTTTTAAGTCCCCTATGCTATTGCAATTCTTATTTACTTAACACCCAGTTTTTATACACAGTATTTGTGTGCCCATAAATTTTTGTTTACTAGCACATAAGGAAGTACTGTTTGGAGTTTCTAGAAACTTGTTTTAAACAGCTTTGAGGATTTCCCAACCTACAGCATTATTGAAGCCTTGCCAGGTGCAGACCCAGGTCTGTGACTGTGTATTTTTCCATTAGAGCTCAAGGTCCCCATAGGGTGATGTCCCAGAGACTCTGCATTGTTTGGACAAGGCAGTGCAAAGAGGAGCAGCCAGAATGGGAGGTGTTGGTTCCTCATCTGGTCCTATACTGCACAAGTTCCAGAGGACTTTACAGGAGCCACCTTTAATGCCACCAGCAGCGCATTGATGTGTTCCAGTTTTTGTTATCATCTCCTGCATCAGGATAACATTGACGCGGACTGCCAGCAGGACTGCAGGCCTCGTGTCTAGCTGTGCTCGGGCAGTGTGGGTTTCCAGACCACGTCTAATCGACTTCCTGAAGTGCTTGTTTATGCTTCACTTGTGCAGAGGCCCTTGCTCCAAGTTTTATTTCCCTGCTGCTCAAGATCTCATTTCCTGTGATCAGTTTAAGAAGTCTGGCTCGAAGAAATTGCAGGGCTTCTCCAGAGCTCCTGTGGCGAGTTGTTCTTGCTGCACGTTTTCGTTGAATTTTTGACCATTTTGAAATGGAGACCATGCTTATGAACTTGTTACTACTTTACCTTCAGAGTCAGATGTCAGGCACATTTTCTACAGTCGCCCTTTCTACAGTGTCTTAATGGCTCACCACTTCTGTCTCCTAACAACTCTAACGCCAACCCTAACCCTTAACCTCAACTCCCTAACACCAATGTCACTAATAGTCATGTCTATCTCCACCAAACAGCCAAGCAGGTTTGCAGTGATAGCTCACTGACACAGGCAAGTACCACCTAGGATGACACCTCAAATTTCACAAGCTGGGCAGTCTTCACAGAGACTCTAACCATTAGACAGAGCTTCCAACTATATATTTCTGAAAAACTGTCTCTCCTCGCAACTGTGCAATAGGTGGAAAAGTCAGGCAGTTTGGGAATACCCCTGTGCAAAGGCACCTATGGACTATGGAAATATTCCCATTCAACCTTCCTCTCTGTTGTGTGGCATTGAGCTCAGCCATTTCAGTACCAGCTTAAGAGCAGGTGGCCACAGCTCTCCCAGAGATGTCACACAGCAGCAACACACAGTGATAGGTGAGTCCAGCCGTCCAAGGGGTGTGTGGGCAGAGAGCAGAGGCTGCAGAGAGCAAGACCGAAGCCCTTTCTCCCAGAACATTTTCCCTTTTACCACTTTCACAACCCATGCTTTTTGACATCTCTTGCAGAGCATTTTTCCATTAAGCCAGTCAAGACCTTTGAGTCCCAAGGCTTGCCAAATCAGTGGGAAGAACCTCTGCACAGTGAGGCAATTGCATTCCAGCTTCCTGGCGAGGCAGGACCCCAAGAAGCAGCTAATGCCACTGCGACCTGCAGTACACGCTGGGTAATCCTGAACTATCGTTATGTAGCTTTCAGACAAGCTTTAGTTTCATAGCCCATGGTAGCGAAAGAGTTAAAACGCACAGTTTGGGTCTTTGGTGCTTCGTGATGAAATACGGCAAGAGCAGAATGACCCAGCTGCATTTGTTTTATTTTCTTGTCACCGGAGAAACAAGAAGGAAAAACTTACAGTGGCGTTTCCATGAAATTAGGAGAAAAGAAGCCACATAGTTTATAGAGGAAACCTCATTCCCCTCCCCAGCCTCTTACCAGTGATGGTTCAAAAAATGTACATTTTTGAACTTAGTCACATCCCGCCCCACCCAAGGTCCTTAGCTCCATGTACAGACACAAGAAAGAGATTTCAGTTTCCTTTTTCTGCCGATGAACTTCTATTTAAACATTTGCTTTTTTTCACTGCTGGAGCCTGGAGGTACTGCCTCCCTATGAAATGACTACTCTGGCTAAGGTTACAAATAAAATATAGACTTTCTCTGTTAGATTTCAGCTAACCGTATGAATAATATTCCCTCAAGACATACTCATTATATTGAACCATAAATCTACTGGGGGACACTGTTCTGCAGTGAGTAATAGGTATAAATAGAAAGGAAAGGAATTAATTAGTGCCTTTGCCTGGGAAAAGAGGGGGCTGAAAGGGTTCAGATAGGAAAAAATAATAAAATAAAAAGGCTTTCCTCTTAATGTGGGGGTACAACAGGGCTGGGAGTAGGCTGGCCCTGGTTGGAGTGACTTCCCTCAGGAGTCTGGTGGCCTGGCAAGGACACATTAGGGCTCAACAATTGAGCTGATTTATTTGAAATGCTAATCTTGTCTTTAATCCCAGCTTTGTTTCTCTGTAACCACACTGTTCTGCTGCCCTCGGGTCTGCAGCGAATGTTTCCAGTATCAACACTTCTATACAGCTGAATCCTTGGGACAGATTATGTGTAATTCCCATTTCAAGGAGACCAGTAAAAAGGAATTAGAAAGGAAATATGCAAAAATCCTCGAAGCCACAAAGGGGATTTATTTATTTATTTATTTATATATTTACTGGCTTTAGGAAACTGAGTCCGGTCCTAAGAGAAAATCTGGACTTCAAGGATGCAACTTGTAATTAAAGACACTCACCAAAAGAAGGTATTAAGTTTGGCTTCTTGAGAATCTCGAATCCTAACAACCCTCCAGAGAACTGAGCGTGGCTGTCCTTGTTTGGGATGCTTCAGCACACAGTGCACTAGCGCAGATGTCAGACTGAGCCCAGCTCAGTACTGAAGGCAGAAGGTAAGGTTTGTCAGCTCCTCCCGAGAGAGCCTTGCCTCCCAGGAGCACAAAGCCTCTGAAAACCCTTCCCTTGATTCTCTCCCCACCTATACATTAATATTCTAATTTTTATCTTAAAGAGGTTAAAGGAAAATATAATCCCCTCCCTTCCAAAAACACAGGAGCTTTTGGATGCAGGCAGAAAGGAGGCCAACAAGGGTTGAGAAGAGGAGCTGACTGGTGCACACATTAGCTGATGGATCCCAGCTGGAACCAGATGTACTGACTGAAACTAAATGAATTTAGAGTCATAGGATCATAGAATTTACTGGATTCCTCTTTTTTACACTTTATATTGTATTCTCTTAAAATTAACAGAAAAAAAAAAAAGAAAAAAAAAAAGAAAGCTGACTTTCACTGGGATTCACTACTGCTATCACAATGGAAGCAAGAAGTGTAGCCAGTGAGAGGCACTTGTCCTCTCTAGCAGGTAAAGTAGGTGTGAAGATTTGCATGTCTTCTGTTGAGGACTGCTATTGCTGCTTCTCTTGCATTGACAGAAACTGACACTTTAAAGCAGTTAGAAAACAGGGAGTGAACCAGAAATCCATGGATCTGTTGTCTTGCCAAAGCCTGACAACAAGCTCTGAGATAACCCACTGTTTGTAGCTATGTCACTAGAGGGACAGAAAACACTGCACAGGTGAACTACAACAACAAGTAAGACTGAACAGTAATCTCTCTGGTGTTTCTGCAGTGGTGAGGAACTATTTCTAGCTACTTACTGACAACATTGCCCCCCAAACCCTCTGGAAGAGTGAGTGAAGTCCTGGAGCAAGGGTTTCCATCAAGACCTCATTCATGACCTGAATGCAAGGCCAAATTTGCCGCAGGAAAAACTACTAATAAAGACAATTTGCAGCTAATTTGTGTCTTGCTAACAGGGTATGTCAGGAGATGTGCCTCCAGCTGGAGCACAGGGAACGAACTGTTCCTCAGCTGTGAAGCTTTTACACTGTTCAACGGCTGCTGCTTCCCACGTATTTGATGTGATTCCAGGGAACCCTCCAGAGCTCCCAACTTCCCAGCCCAGCTCCTCAGGTCACGTACAGCAGAGCAGGGTGCGTGTGCTCTTGGCACAACATGTAACACCTCCTCTTCCCCTACAATACTCCAATTTTCGCTCTAACATAAAACACCAGAGGACCTCATCTCATTTGTAGCTATGGACTGATGATCAAGAAATGCATAACTCTATAATGAAGAGTCCTCTCAGCCAAAGACAACACTGGAATAAGACTCTCTATCATGAGTGAACCTGCTACGACTGACAAGGAAATGACATTTCCACCAAGTGTCGTAAAAATTCAAACAGGAGTTCTATGCACGCAAGAAATATAATACCATTAGATACGTCAGTGTTAAAAAACAAAAACAAAAAAAAAAACCAAACTCTTCTGTGACCTGGTTTCAAGGTCCTCCTACAAAGCAAACCTAATGGGTCGCATTATTAATATGTTACTGAGACAAAACAAGCAAATACCCTGCAGAGCAAGTCAGCAATAGAGAGGTACAGAAGGAGAGCAGTATTGCCACTGTTCCCTTGATTCTTTTTTGACAATACCTTAAACCAGCCCAAGAGATCATGGTCACAAGAAAGTTAAAAGATTTGTGCCGGGGATTTGACATATCCTGTTACCTGTTTAATTGAATGCCCATGTCCTTCATTTGAGCATTAATTTGAACCCAACTTTCAACATCAAACAAGGTAATTTTGATCACCTGCTAACGATAAATAGCATCTTGTGTTTAAACTACTTCTCCTTAAGACTGCCAGCGGAACATAAATGCTTATCTCCAGTCCAAACAGGCTTGAGATTTTCCAGCTTTAGTGTGTGATAAACAAAATTAACACTGGGGAGGTGAAAGTGCAGGCATGCACTCACTTTCTTTGACGTACAGCTCCTCGTCCTCCCGTCTATCCCTCATCCCTCCAGACTCTTACAGCCTCCACCTACAAGGAAAATATAAAGAAAGGAGCAGAAATGAATAAGTAATCTTTCAACATTTGTTTCTTTAAAAATAATCTTCTTGGACGCAGAAAACAGATTTTCGTTTTATATTGCTTTCCTCTGCATTGCTCTGGCAGTCTAAAGGGTCCTGAAAAGGTTGGCCTTACCTCCCTGAGTGCCTTGGTGTGCAGCAGCAAACTAGCATAACTGCATTAAAAACATGCCTTTCTCCAGCCCTGGTCCAAGGCCTAAGGAAGTCACAACGTAAATAGGTTGTACCTATCCTAAAAACGTGGCAGTGATCATGTCAGGCTCAACAGTCTGCATTCAGGAAGAGTTTAAAGGTTTAGCAGTTGAACAGTGCATTAGGTCAGGCAAACACAAACATCCTTCAAAGCAGCCGGCTCATACTTGCACTCTTCCCTGCCTCATGAAGGCAGAATCGATGTCCTTTCTGTAGGATACATAAAACTAAAAGGCACTTCTGTGATCAAGATATAGCATAGTCCACAAGCATAGAGGCACAAGGACAAGCACAATGAGAAGGATGAAAGGTAGAAAGGGTCTAGAAAAGGGAAATGGGGAAGGAAGGATTTGTGGAAGTCACTGGAAACCCTGTGGGGAAATCAGCCTCCCACGTTCCTTCTGGAGAATCCAGATAATTGAAGGCTGTGGGAATGCTTTACAGAAAACCCCAGACCAGGGGTTGATTAAGTTCTCCAGACCTCTCATCAACAACACATGGATCCCATCAAGAGACCGCTGCTTTGGCCAGCGGTGAGCAGAAGTCTCCTTGGGGGGAGGACTGGGGCCTGCCAGCGTCTGATAGCAGGAGACAGCAGGGAGCAGTTGGTTTTTACAAAGCCTCTGCCATGTTTCATCTCTATGAGCAAATATCAAGCTCACCTCTGGTCTGGGGTTTTGCTGTTGAAACCCTTGATAAGAGATATGAGCAGCAGCAGGTCTATGTTTGCTGCTCTGCAGCCTTGGTGTAGGTGCTGCAGCCATCGCAGGAACCCCTGTGCACTCCTTGCCCACTGGCAGTGAGAGCAGGGATGAGCAACGGAGGTTATGGAGCACACCAGAGAGGAAACAAACCAAAAATGCCAATCATGGTTGGAGCTTGGATTTGCTACGTCTGAGCTGCTGAGGTCAGTGAGCAGCACCGGCCCCTGCTCCAGTAGCGTCACCCCAAATTAAGAGTCTTGCTCTCGGGGAGAACTTGTTTCCAGAACCAGCAGCTGCTTTCACACAGCCTGAAGTCCATGTTCCATGGGAACACATATTTAAGAAACATCATTTGAACATACAGTCATTATAAACTCCTCCAACATCATCACAGCTTTAACTTATACCTGCTATGCTCTATGCTTCCTTCCAGACAGTTTGGCCGGACAGGATAACAACATGTGCACACACTCTGTAAAACAACAACCCTCACCCTAGCAAACACTGGAACTAAGAGGGTTACAAGTCTGAACACAGACACATGTCAATCTCCATCCCTTGTCCCCCTGGAGCAGGATACAGAGCTTACGGTGTAATAAACTCCACCCCTTGCCTGTGCAGAACAGCATCCCAGAACATGACAGCCATCTGAACGTACACCTACTGCACGCTCACCGTGTTGTCCCTCCATGGGGACACACCCCATTAGCTGGAGCAGCAGTGTCGGCCCACTGCTCCACATATCCCTCCACTGGTCCCTCCCCAAGCCTTTCTCCGCTGTGCAGGACAGCGTGGGCCCTAGGACCCTGCTGCATGGTTCCAGCTCTGGTGTTCCAGCACTGCTGTTGGAGCATCTCCTTGGGGCAGCAGCTGTAGGCATTCCTCGCATCTCCTTGGGGCAGCAGCTGTAGGCATTCCTCTTTTCTTTTCCTTCACTCAAGCTCCTGAGAAAGGAATAATGCACACAGTCTTTGCATCCCAAGACTTGGGGTGAAGGATGCTACATTACAGCGTGACGATTTTAAATGACTCCCATCTTCTCTTCAAGCATTGTCATAACACAGGCCAGAAAGCCAAGAGCTATATATATATTTATATGACAGGAGTTCATCAACAGGTCCAGGCAGTAATAACACATTTGTTCTTCCCACAGTGGCTCTAATCACAACCAGGTCTCTTCTGGACAGAGGAGCTGAATGCTTTGATTGTAGAGGAATTGGCTCTGGCAAAGATTAGGCTCTTTGGCTGGAAAAATCAATGCTCTGTTTTCAAAAGATTTCTCCAGAAATCACATATTTCTACAGAATACCTAGAACTGAGCCAAACATTTGAAAGGAAACATTTCAGACGTGGAGAAGTTATCCATAACTTGCTGAAGAGTGGGAGGAGGCAGCTGCCAGTCTAGTGCTCCAGTCCTTGCACCCTTTCTACCTTGCCAGGGTTGGGAAGTGAGTCCCACTCTGCACCAAGCCATGTCTGGCATCTCAGCCCAGGTTTCACTTACTTCGTTTCCACAAAAGTCCATGGAGCGGGAGCAAAAAGCACGGGGATTTCAGTGCCTAGCTGAAGTTTCGCTTAAGCAAAAGATCAGTGATTTTTCCAACCCAGTGCTCTGGGTTAGGAAAAGATATATATTTTTTTTTTTCTCAGTTGTTCTCAGCCCATTGCTCCATGAGCAACCACAGCCTCTCTTCCCAGAGGCCAGCAAGGAGCACGCAGGCTTTCCTCCCGTTCCCCTCTCGGCTGCTGGTGTGAACAGCCTCGGAGGTCACCAGCTCTGCCTGCAGGGCTGGGCACAGCACCTGGCTGCTCCTGGTGGCTAGCGGGGACCAGCAGGGCAAATGGCTGCAGCTTTCTCCTTCACAGCATCTCCGAGCCCCAGGCAGGGAAAATATTGATAGCAGCAATGACATCCGTGCTCCTGTCACCAGGCGGGCACAGCACCCACTTCTGGCCAAAATGATCCCTAATCATTCCCTTGAGCCTCCTGGGTGGTGCGCTCCCATAAGAGATGCTTGAAACATGCAGTATGAGCACACAGATCTGGTTTCTTCTAACGTAAATCTATGGCCTCCCTCTTTGGAGACTTTCCATTTGTGCGGAGACTGGAGGCAAAGGGAAATAAAAATCCCCTGCCTTAAATGGAAACATTTGCAAGGAACGGGGTAAGATCAGCTGCCAAGTTAGTTACTGCAGTATGACTAAGCAGCAAAATCAGCACAAGATACTGCACTTTCTGTAAGCTGCTGCTCTTTCATACAGACAAGAAACATGCATCTCGCCCCTGCTCCTCTCTCCACCCCCGGACAGAGCGTGGTGATAGGCATAGGCCTAGCTCTGGCAGAGACCATTCAGGTTTGGAAAGAAAATGGACAAAAATATTCAGATAAGAAAATTATTTTTTAATTCAGCAAAGAGTTCCTTGCAACATTGTACTAAAATCACTTGCTTACTAAATTTCTTCTAACACAGCAGTGAAAACTATCAGGCCTTTATTCACTGAAACAATTTTTTACATATAGGACTTACATTTCAAATGTTTTAACAGAATAAAGGCTTTTTTGTCACTTCTAATGCAAATTTTCTGGAAAAGATGTCCAAAGTAATACATCTATTTTTACTAATGCAACACACATGTCCTTTCCTGTGGATAACAAGCAATCACTAGTTAAAGAGCAATAAGAAAACAGTGTGGGTCAACTTCAGCTGTGAGCACTTCAGTTCCAATTTCACAACTGCACAGTGAACATGTGCTTCAAATCTGGCTCTCAAAATCAATCGAGTGTAAAAAACTGATCAATGTAGGCTTGATTGAGCTATCCAAGCTCACAGAAATATATGATAACAGTTTACCAAAGCTGAATGGTAGTATCTGCTCTTATGATCACAAGTATCCATGCACTTCTGAAACAGACACCGTGATATCCTTCGTAGCCAGTGGCGTGAAATGGAGCTTGTATGGGCCAGTTTGTGACCTTCTGGCATGTCTGTTAGGGTTCCAGTTGATTTTACTCCAGACATGCTTATTGTCCCTTTTACGGAAAGATCCAGGCTGATTAGATTAGATGAAGGAGACTTCAATGAAGATAGCTCAAGCTAGAGGAAATAATCTCCAAATGACTTATAAATAAAGGCACCTATCCTGGCAGTGATGCACAGCATTCAGCCTGTATAGGTGACCCAGCAGAGTGCTCCTTTCCTCCTGCACAATGAAGGAAGAACAGACAACATTAAGCCAGAAGTGTGTCTGAACAGAAGCTTGACTTCATGACGCATCACTGCCTTTGGCTTGTGTCCCCCATGCACCCAGGTTGTTTTCCCCAGCCTCTTAAATGTGGGGATCAAGGGGGAGGCATTCAGTCCCTAATTCTCCTACAGCCTTAAGTCATGGTCTTGGAAAAACTTGTAATGTCTGTGTTTTGCAATTCCTCACCAGCAAAATAGCTCCTATAAAGTGTTTATCTCTCTTTTCTTTACCTAATAAAGTCATCAGACATCACAGTCAACAAATATTATACAAACACATTTATTAACTAAGTTGGTTTTGGTATCTTCTGCCATTACCTGGAGACCAGGCACAAGACAATCAGAAACTGCTCTGATTTCAAAACAGAAGAGTTTGAATCGTGCAATACCTCCTGGGCAACAAGCACCCCAAGAATTTTGAGGATCCTGACACGGTCATTTCTGTCCTTACTATGCAGGCCAGGCACTTCTGTATTATAGTGGCACATTGTCTCCTCGTGTGGATTCCCCTCCCTACACTAAAGAGGGTACAGAAAGGCTGCCTAGCCAGCACGCTTTTTGCCTTCAGTGCTTGAGTGGTACCTGTTTGTCAGCCAGATGGTGTCTGCCAGAGCACCCAGACAGCAGCTGTCGTCAGCTGGGTGACAGCTCTAGAGATGTGGCAATGCCATAACTGACTCACTGCTTGCTTGTGCAGCGTTTACCATCACAGTGCTCTTTTTGTCTATGTCTTGCCATGTGCATGAGGGGCTTCCCAGACCCTACATACATAATGTTTTGGGCCCCAGGGAATCCGAATGTGCAGGAAATCCCAAATCCCTTGAGACTATGCAAAAGGAGCAGCTCCATTTGGGTTGGACAGCACCACATTCCCAGGGCCTGCCTGCTTGCAAATGAGTTGGACAGACTGCCAGCTTGCACAGCAAAGGGACAGTGTGGGCTGAATTGTGAGACACCAACTGAAACTGGAAACCTATGGGACACAGAGACTCTAGGCCAGGTTGCACGGATCTCACAAGCTCCGAGCACACTTGGCCTCAGAGCAGCATTGCTATCGCTGCATTCAGCCCTCCTCCTGCACTGCGAGGAGCTGCAGGAAGGGGCCTGTGAGACCCAGGAGCGTTGCACAGGGAAATTACGCCAGCTTAGCCTGCTCCCACCTTGCTCCACATGGTCGTCTCCCTCCTTGTTGCCATGGCCAGTAAAACCAACATCAATTTCCTGCACAAACCAGCCCGGTGTTAAATCTCAGCTGGGTGGCTCGAGGGAGGAGCTGGCTGTTTCATTACGGGAAGTAACATTCAACGCTGTATTAACAGGGCAGGGGGAAGGAAAAGGGGCCTCGGACATGTGCCACGCATTGGGTACAAAGTGTTCGGTCAAGCCCATGGAGGGGTTTGCCAGCTGCGCACCATAAATGACACATTCAGAGGGACCCGGGGCAGTGCTGGGCTGGCTCACCACGCTGCTACGGCAGTTTCGGCTCAGCAACCCGCCACGTGCTCGTGTTCCCCCTCCCAGACCCCTTTTGACACACTTTCCAAAGGAGCTGCGGGGATCCAGATGGGAGGCGTCCAGCCGCCCGCGGCTACGTGCGTGCCCGGCGCTTCCACGCCGGCCAGAAAAGCTGACGGCCTGATCTTTATCCAGGACTGGCTTGCCCTAGAAAAATCAGAAAAGCAACATGCTGTTTTTACAAGCTGCCTTCGAAAAATCTCATGTACCTCAGGTCCCGTGGAAAACACCATATGTAGCCGTGTTTCGCTCTCACATTAAACAAGACATAATATTATATGCAGGGATAATTTTATTGCCAGAGGTACTATCAGAAACCCAGAATCCCCAGGAGCACTCTGGGCTTAATTTCCCATTTATGCAGAAATACACGTGACTCGGATGAAGCAGCAAATGCTTTGAGGCTTCTGAGGGCCTGGATTCTTTAGGGCAAGAGAGGGATTTGTGGGGATTTCAGAAGCTATTGACAAGCACTTTGAGCTAATATCCCTGTGTATGAAGGTCTGAACTGCTGTCTAGAACAGAGCCAGGAGAGAAACCCCAGCCAGGACCTGACAGAGATGCCTTTTCTCCAGGCTTATGCAGCAGTGAGGAGCTGGGTTCTAGGTACTAACCTGGCACGCTTATTCCTGCACTGTTTGCTTTGTCCTATGCCATGAAAAATGGTCTCAATCTGACTGCAAGAGATGCATTTGTGCTGTTGCAGAAAGCCCTTCATGGTTTACTGCGGTGCATGGGGTTTGAGGTGCCAGGAGGAGTCAATCCCCCTGCCCTGCCACAGGAAAAGCTTGCTTCTGAAAAGCTGGGAGGACACGGAGGAGCCTTTACCCCCACACATAAGGTGAGGAGGGATTAATAAGAAGACTTCCAGCAGTTCCCAGCGAACAGGGAGCAGCCTCACGGAAAGGAAAAGCTGCCGGGCAGCAGGGAAGGTGCTGAGATCACCCAGAGAAAGGACAGGCTCTCCCAGGGAGGGAGCTTCAGTAGGACAGGGGCTTTGCCATCCTGCAGGGGGAGGCCCACGCAGGCAGTGGCTGCTGGTGCCTGTCCCAGTTGCGTGCCTGCTTTGGGGCTCCCTGCTTGCTGTATTTCATTTCACAGCTGCGCCTTGCCGTGCATGTCTGCGGGGTGCGGGTGCATTCCTGTGCGTGCAGCTGCGTGGTCTGGCAGCTCCAGCTCTCTTCAGCTCCTTTCTGTGGAAGGATGCAATTTATTTGCTCTTGTCAAGCACCTCCTGGCCTTGCCTCTGTGACTGCGAGCAGTATTAGGCATGTATTTTCTGGGATACCAGCTCAGATTTCAACCTTCAGCTTAGAAAATGATTTGTTGCTGGCTGTGAAAAGCTTGTTATTGAAGATGGCTAACTGAGCATAGCCTATTGATCCACACCAGAGGTTGCCTTCCACAGCTTGCTTGGGCCAGTTAATTGTTTCAAAGCTGCCTGTGTACAGACAACTTGTGCCTTAATGCCTTTCCAGTCTCTAGGACAACCGTGCAAAACAAACGTCTCGAGGATCTCACTTTTCCTTGCCAGAAGTCGAGTTTGGGTTATTAAGTCATTACACAGGGGCTTGGAAAAGCTTTGTCCTGTCGCTGCAAGACCATGGAGGCAGCCAGGGACATGGGGGAACTGACTGACAGACAACCATGGGCTCACCTTTTTGGGTAGAGGTCTCAAAATTAAACAATCACCATGTAACTAACACATGGGCTGGCCACATAAGAAAGGCTGGCCATGCAGACTGCTCAACAACATACGAAAACTGCCCCGGACAGACCCAGGAGCAGGGAGGAAGGTGAAAAAGGCTTTGGCTCTGCGAACAAGAACTGGGTGCCTAGGTTGTGAGAGAAAAATAAAAACACAAACAAGAGAATTCGGCTGGCAAATGACTCTGAAATAGAAAGGGGAAGGTGATCCCCATTCCTTCAGTGGAGAGGACAAGAAGTAACAGACAAAACAGCAGCAAGAGGTATTTAGGTTGGACACTAGGACATGTTTGCCAAAAGTAGGAATGGCTGCACTACTTGCAGTGCTGTAAACAGCAGCAGTGATTTGCTCCAGAAGAGATTGCCTACAAATGCAGTAAAATCTCCGTGTTTGGAGCTCTTTAAGATTGGTCAAACCACCCATCTGACAGGGGAACAAATATGCAGTCTGTGTGGCAAAACATACCTTTAAGTTAGAAAATGAGCTAAATGACCTCCTGAAGTCTCTTCATGGTTTATTTCTAGGTGCTTCTGTGACTAAAGAAATCTAAGTTTGGTGAGGCACTAGCTGCTATTTGGCTTGCAGACTGTGAAAAACAAGATAAAGATTTAGACAAGGTCTTAAGCCTGTGGCTATGCCAAGACTGCTAAAATGTGTGCTTTATGAAGCCAGTTCAGGTGATGGTGTCAGGAAGATGGCTTCCCAAGTTTCTTTTTTTTCTTTTTTCTTTTTTTTTCCAATGGAAAACTTACTCTGGTTTCTTGCAATTGCTGGGAGGCTTCTTCATTGTGTGCCCCCGGTGTGTCTGGAGAGCTGAAGGGCTTTCATTTTCTGCTTGTTCCAAATACTCCATTCAAACAGTCATCGCAGCCAGTCCCACCTCTTCTCACAGGAGCTAACATTTGTGTTGTTCACACTCTCGGCAGATCTGTTGTTGGGGGATGTGAAAACACCTGGCAGGAGGTGCCTCCTAATAATGAAAGGACTTGATGTAAAATGCATCAGTATCTTTGTACCTTATTTTTTTTTGACCATTTTGTTGTAGAGGATCAGTTTAGGACTTTGACTCTTTGTGCCAGCCCAAGACAAAAAATACTCGTCAACACATTGGAATTTCCCGTGGGTTGGAAATTCTGATTTTTTTCTCCTTCAGCTCTTCTTGGCATCACCTCACCAACCTGACTGTCACTGTGCAGCATCCCAGCAGCAAGACAGACAGAAAACACGCTGTGCAACTTGGCTGAGCAGGAAGGAATCTCTGCGGCTGGTGTCTGACATGAGGAGACAGCCTCATGAGAGTGCTAATGTCATGTTTCAGAGAGATGGAGAAATTGCAAGCTTACAGGTGTCGCGATTTTCAAGAAATCCAGAAAAGAGATCAGTGGGGTGCACAGAGGTGACCAAGAAGTTGTGCTCCATGAGGGCAAAGGAGCTGTAAAACAGTACAGCAGCCAGGCGCCATTTCTGCTATAGCAAACAGAGGCTCAGCTTCGTTGCCATTTTGACACTAATCCAAAGGAGTGTCCAAAGCAGGTTTCTTGGCCCCAGGACACAGTCAGAGGGCAGCACAGTCTGTGCCTGTGTTACAGGCAAAGAAGGACTGTAACACGAAACACTAACTCATCTTATTTCAAGAAATAATTAATCTCCTTTTTTTTTTTTTTTTTCACCCAGAAAAGAGTACTATAACCCAAAATTGTCCTTGGCCAGAAAAGAATAAGAAATCTCTCCAGAAGCATAGCAGGGATAGGATGTGTCTGCATTGCCTCCAGCTTCTGTTATTTCATTCTTTTTCCCTTTTAATATATATATAACTATCAAGAAGAGATTCCCCAGCTGTGTTTTGTGCTTGGTTCAGCAGCTTGCTTGTTAAACACCAACATTTCCAGTGGGATAAATGACAAAGACAAGCAGTGTTTCTTGCGGGTGCCTGAAGCAATGGGTGGGATGGGGACTGATGCTCTGCTGAGACAGGCCAATGGAGTAGCTGCAGCCATGTCTCATGGGATAAGTTGTGCCGTGCATTTTGTTCCCCGCTGGAAAGGCCGTGTAGCTGTCTCAGTGTGCTTCACAGGAGGTTTGAAGGCCCTCAGGTCTCCAGGACTTCTCTCAGCTGCTCCCGTGTGCCTGCAATGCCCTGGGTCCACAGCATCTCTCAGCAGAGTGGAGCACTTTGAGTGGGTTTGCCTTACGGCAGGGTTAGCAGGTAGCTGAAAATGAGCACTTGCATACCAAGTTGCATGCAATTAGTAAGCAGAATGAGAAGTTTGCTATCAGCAGCTCAAGCTTCTGCAGAATTAGCTGTTTTAATATCTCCTTTTGCCAAGCTTCTGTTTGTGAACTGGTTTTCCTCACCCCCAAAGATCCACAAGTGTGAGAAACTAAATGAAACAGAAAGACAAAAAAAAAAATTAAACAGCAAAAATTGCTCATTTCAGAGGTATATCTACAGTCCTCTGGAGTCCTCTCTCTTTGCTTCTTGGAGTGGCAGCTGCTGGGCCAGCTGGCTGTGGCTTCCCTCCTGCCATATGCCCTCCAGAGCTTTTCATTGCCACAAGTCTCAAGAGCTCTTTTCCAGCTTGCTGTGGGTGATGCAGGTATTAGGCTGATGCGACATATTATTTCTGCAAAAAGTAGGGAAAGCATAGACTGTGCACCCAGCCTGGTCTCCTGACAGACACTGAGGATGTAATTTGAGGGGAAAGACCCTGGCAGAGCATGCTTATTGCTTGCTTCTTGCCTGTAAGCTTGGCTACAGGCAAGCAAGGAAGACACTGTGAAGAGCCAATCCAAGATTCATTGTTTACCTAATTAACATCTTCTCAGCCTAACCAGAACACTACAAGCAGCTAATTTAGTCCAGTTACAGATACTTATAATCCAAATGACTTAATTCTCGATGGGAATTAGCAGTAGCTGAAACTGCGATAGGCAAGTCTCCCAGAGCCATGCCATGTGATGGTCCTGCGTCCCGTGCATTGCTAGGGGAAGCCATCAGCTTCTCAAGTCCTTTACCTGGAGAAGGACAGTGATGGTACTGTGTGCTGGGGGCACGTCTTCCTCCATGGTCTTGAGTTCACTCAGAATCTCTTTTGTGTGTCAATCCTATATTTCTTAATGGGTTACAGCCTTTCCTCTGCTCTTTGCCCACAAGCTTACATGGTGGAGAGCCATGCAATTGGACAAACACAAAACAAAACTCAAACTCAAACGCATTTGAGAATAATATAGTTAAAACAAGCCCCAAACATAGGATAAGCAAGAGGCATTTGAACATTTGAACATTCAGTTATTTTGCTAGAGGCTAGACAATGTCCCTCTGCTCCCTAGACGAATTGTAGGCACTGAAATAGCTATTAAATAATTTTGAATAAGCAGTTCAAAATCATCCTAGAGCAGATATTTATTGTCATACAGCTTGAGGTCTTGCACCAGCATCATTAACAGCAATTTGGCTGAGCTACAGGGCTGCAGGCTGTGGGAAGAGTTGCCCTGACACGCTTGTGAAATGGTCTCAAACCACCAGCAGCAAGGAAGGAGCAGACAAGCCCACGGAGAAGAGGAATCCTTTGCAAGGACTGTTCTCAGGAGTGATAAAACTCTTCTGCAGCTGGCTGCACCAACTTCAAGGCTTGTTTGCAATCTCTCCCCCCCCCCCCCAACTTTCTGCTTTGTCCTTTAGGATTGCAGCCCTGTGCTGTCCCAGCCTGCTGTGCTGCTGGGATTTTTTTCATGTGTTTTTTTAGGGTATGTGTTTCAGGAGTCCCATCAGACTGATACAGCAGCCTCGGAGATGCCCTCCTCCTCAAGCCATCACCTTCCCACGAAGGGCTGTGAATCAGCATTGCCTCAAATGAGGAGTGTTTAGTCAGAGGAAAACACAGAAATACGGCCCAAATTCTGTCGTTGTTACATAAACCCCCTTGCTGAACATCTGGAGAACATCTGAAGTTTAACAAAGCAGGCCTGCAGGCAGAGGCATTTTTGGCTTTCCTTGTAATGGAAGCATAAAAAATGAGAATGAAAGAATGGGAGTAAATATAACCAGAAATGGAAGACAAAATGGGCCCACAATATAGGGGCCAACTCTGGCTCAAACACTTGACAAGGGCTCCTGCGGTCCTGCCTGGACTGCACACAAGCATGGGGAGAGAGAAGGCAACGGACATAAATGCCACACGTTGGGTGCTGCTGGAAAATCCTTGCTGGTCCCTGTTTTCTGGGGAAGCCAGCTTCCCACCAGGTCCTGTTTAAAATGGAGCTTCTTCTGGGCAAATGGCAGCTTAAAGGAAATGCTCAGATTTTCTCATGGGAAAATTGACAAACACTTCAAAACCGAGACTTGAAAACCGACAGTTTTTGCTGGTTTGGGATTTTCTTCCACGTTTCATAAAAGTGAAGAAGCAATGGCATGGTTAAGGGTGAAAAGAAGCTCATGGAAGCAGGAAAAATCCCTCCTGCCACCCTTTATATTTTCAGCTTAAAGCAGACAAAGTGTTGCAACCAGCCGAAGAGAACAGCGAGTTTTCCCCAGCTTTTCCTAGGTGTCTCTTACATTCCTGCATTTCATGTGGCCTGGCGGACAGGGGTGGCACAAAGTCTCTTCGAGCCCCTGGAGAGAGGCTGAGCATCCCTCGGGATAAGGGGCAGCCTCGTCCCCTTCCCCACCGCCCGCAGCCTGCTGCTGTGGCTGCGGCTGAGCATGTGGTTCCTATTTAGTGCAGGGAGGGAGCCCGAGGCGGGGGGGGGGGGGGGTCAGGCCTTTCCAGCCCCCAGCTCTGCTCCTGCTCCTTGCCATCCCTGGTGCTGGCTCCTGCCCACCCTCTGCTCTGACCGCCCCCCCAGCAAGCTCCACGGGCAGCAGTGGGTAGGTGATGCGGTCTTTGTACCCTGCTCCCCTCCTTTGCCAGTGAATCATGCAGAGGATGATGGCAGGCCTCAAGGAATACTTCTGCTACAATAGCAGCCTTTATTAGTGCAGACGTGAAGGTTTTTTTCCTAGTGTTCTGGGGAGAGGACGGCAGGACATCTGATACAAACGCCTCTGGAGAGAGGGCACCACGCGAAACGCAGCCACACTTGGAGGCTCCCCAGAGGTGCTCCTCAGAGTTTCCAGCTGTGACCAAGGTGTCCCCAGTGCTGCCAGGGACCCTGCACACATCAGCCGAGGTGCTTGGCCAAAAGAGGGCATGGCTGAGAGGAGAATGTGAGACAAGGGAGGGAGCAAGGCAGAGCCTCTCTGCTGCAAAAACATGACATGAATGCAGCCCAGTGCCTGGGGAGTGAGTGGCTTTGGGTGCATGTGAAAAGGTCACAATGAGCCCCCAGGACATACAGCTGTTCCCAGGACAGGCACATTTTAGAGCTGTTTTTGGCTGTAAAACAGATGTCTAGGGAGCACCAAGGCTGGTAAAGCTGGATGAGATGTTCAATACCTTCACCACAAGCCCTGTCTGTCGAGCAGAGTCCACACCTGCCCGGAAAATGAGGCACTAAGGATAGACCCTAAACATAAGGAGAAAGCAAACACGGACTACTTTTTCACCTGATGGTCTCCATCTCTGCACCAGCGAGGAATGGTCTGCTGGAAAACGGCACCAAGCTGTGCAGTTTAGGAACAGACTGTGAGATGTCACAGAACAAATTGCAACCGGAAGAAAAATAAGCACTTCCCTTCTTTTCAGAGCTCAGTACTTTTCTATACCATTTTCAAATGTACTAATTCATAGATTAAAATAATCCACAGGATTTCCCAAATCCATAGCGTTCAATAATATCCAGATTTGTGAAGTAAAAGCAATTTTCTCTTTTGTCTTGTATAATTTCATGTGAGAAGTTCTGCTGAAGTCCTCCCAGATCGCAGCAGCCCCTATTTCACTGAGTGGCTTTAAAACCATTCAGGAGCTTCTGAAATTCAAGACAGACAAGCTTCCAACAAGACTGTGGAAAACAATTTATTTGACAAATTTCTGAAGTGGACAATTTTAGTAAAACACAGGCATAAAATAAAAGTAACTTGTACAATGGATTTCTGGATACAAAATAAAGAGTTTGGGATGTCAATACCTGGCAATCACTGTTGCTTTCTCAGAAGCGCATGAATTCATAGCAAGAGCACCAACAGAAGCACTGAACAAAATCTCACCCAGCCAAACCACATCTTCAGTGCGGTCGTGGAAACAACTGTGTAAACACCAAGGGCCCACATCACCCATGTAGTGATAGCACCTTTGTCAGTATATCTGTAGGGTGTGATTCAAAGCCCCTGGCAGATAACGGCAGCCTTTCCCTTGACTTGGCTGGGCTGTGGAGTAGGCCCTAATTCAATATATAGTACAGCTAGTGGGTTTCCCTAGGGCCTAAGTGTCTAACTCCTAGATGGTCCTACAGAAACAGTATGCCCACAGGGAGCTCGCTGGGAATTAGACAGCTTGGCACTTTTGAAGAATAAAAATAAAAATCCCACTAACTGGGCTCAGAGAGATTTTCCAGCATGGAGTTTGGACCATAACGCAAGTCATCAGGTTACTTATGAGGTTCCTGGTTTCGCTGTAGGACCATGAAACTGGTTAGTGAAGGAGCGTGGTTCTGTAGCTTCTTCGTGGGTCCCCCCTCCCCAGTGGCTGCTGTGCACCTTTCTCTCAGCCGGTGCCCAGGCCCCTGCTCTGGATGGGACTGTCAGCACTGAGGTGGGCTCCACCACTCATCTCCAGCCCATCCCTGGGGGGTCTGTGTCCCATCCCGTGGCACAGGAGGTGCTTGGAGATGCTTCCAACACCACCTAGTGCGCGGGTGGCTCAGGTAATGAAGTCCAGCCCTTCCCACTCACAGGGGAGATGTGAATCATGCTTGCCAGCTGGGACAACGATCCCCTCTCAAAGCCTGCTGAAGTGCTGAAGCACGGCCTTGGGTTAGGACCATTGTGAGCTGGGCAAGC
The DNA here is from genome assembly GCF_009769625.2 of Cygnus olor. Classification (NCBI taxonomy): domain Eukaryota; kingdom Metazoa; phylum Chordata; class Aves; order Anseriformes; family Anatidae; genus Cygnus; species Cygnus olor. The sequence continues at coordinate 11,642,668 of NC_049174.1, read as the reverse complement.
ACTCAGCTGACATATGAATGAAAGAGGCAAATGAAGAAAAAACCCTGTATCTAAAAAGGGCATAATCAACCTTGCAAGACCAAGCAAGTCCTTAGTGGTGCAACATTCCTCATCCTGGTTCTTTTTTCGCAAAAAACAGTGGGATGAGGTTGCTTTTGGTGGGGCTTATCGCTAGGTGTACTGGTGTTTGCCGGCTGCAGGGAGCAAGGCATGGGCAGTCACAGGGCAGGGAGGCAGCTTGAGGCTAAGAGGAAGAAGTGCAGATGAAGAAGCAGGTGGAGAAGGAAGGGGACTGTGCACAGACAGGCTGTGGTATGACAGCTATCTGTATAGACACGAGTTCCTCAGGTCGGTCAAGAATACTGTTAATTTTTTTGCTTTTGTTGTTTTTCATGTTTAGGTGAGAGAGAAGCAGGCACGGCCCTGGTAGAAACCCACGCGGCTGCTCAGTTAACAGCTATCTTCCTGGAGACAGTTTGGTAGAAGACGCCACGCAGCAGGGAGGTGTAGTCGGGCACGCGGAACAGGTGGCGCTCCCCATAGGCAACGTCATAGTCTGCGCTCTTCCCTGTGACCAGGACACGGATGTTGGGCTCGTTGACTTGGCTGCCCACAGCCAGCACGTAGATCTCGATACCAGCCTGCTGAACCTCCTGCACAGTCCTCTCGATGGCCCTCGCGGTGATCCCCTGAGAGTTGCCGTCAGAAAACACCAGCACCTTCTTCTTTGCCCCAGGACGGGAGGAGCGCTGGTACAGCCTCATGATGTACTCCAGAGCAGCGTTGACGTCTGTGGCATCGTTCATGAACTCCATGTTGTCGATGGCTTTGGCGATGACCGTGTAGTTACGCTGAAACGGGACTTCGACCTTCTGCTGGGTTTTCCCGCTGTACTGGACCACCGCAACACGCACAGAGTCTTCGGCTGGCTTGCTGGCCTCCAGGAACCGCTCCGCCAGCCGCTTCACGAAATTCTTGGTGGTCTCAAAGTTCTTGCTCCCCACGCTGGTGGAGCTGTCCACCAGCAGCATGATGTCCGCCAGGTTGGTGAAGGTGACTGCGTGGGGACAGACCCAGGGTTTGTTACGCTGCTCTTCTCCTCCCACCTCTTCCCGTGGGAAGCTGGTGTAGTCACCAGCTGTCTCACACGCTTCCTGCTTTGCTAGACTTAGGAAATCCCCAGCCTGTGGGGATTTGCTGCCTTGGTTTCCCCTGCCCCAATGCTGTCCTACACTTGTCCTTTTACCCCTTCATTCTTTCTTTTATTTGGTTTATGGCAGGCTGCATTCCCAGGTACTTATCTGGCTTAGATAATCTAGTGACTCTTGTTATTTAATTCAGCGGATGTTTTCCTTGACTTACACTGTCCCTTCTTGGAGAACCATGTCATCTACTGAGGCTGGCCCGTTTCCATGATGAGTCTAATGATTGTATATGCTTCTGACTTTGAGATGTATCTGTCTACATTCCTCCCTTTTCAACCACCTTTCCCAAATATCCTGCCACAGTGCTGATTTTCCTGTGTGCTCCTCCCGCCATATCACAATAGATCTCATTACTTCCCTCATCTAAAGCTTGCAAAGTCTAAATCTGGCACGGGCTCCTGTCCAGGCCTGAGGCACCACAGAAACCATTGTCCAGGCTTTTCGCACCCCAGTGCCCCAGGTGTTTGGGCTGGGGTGTCCACAAGGGACCCTCTGCGTGTCTGGCAATGTTTGCTCCTGCAGCAGAGCCCAGACTCTGCGTTCCTACGCACACCAGCTGCCAATTCCCACACCACAGCACCCACGAGCCCTTTGTGTGCTTTATGGCATGAAGAGCAGGTACTCACTTGGGCAGGTGTAGTCTGGACATTTCTTCTCTGTTAAGAAAATTAAAAAGAGTAATGTTAGCAGCTCACCTAGGAAAATTGCTTCTTCTGTAGCTCAGCTTCCCACAGAGCAAGAGTAGGGAAAAATGCTCACCTCAGTTGCGGCCACATTGTGCAAGGAGTTGTGCAAAGCTTATGTGTGCACCAGAGAGTGCAGAGGTGTGTGCTTGAAAAATGCTGTGGACAGAGATGTCCTGCAGCGGGTGAGGACTTGGATATGGCTGCGAAGTGTTCTGAGACATGAGACATCCTTGCTGCTCATTAACTAAACCTTGAATATCATTCTCTTCCCTCAATGCCTGAGCACAACTTGAGAGCATGACCAGGGGAAAGCAGGGAGGTCAGCTTTCATCCCTCACTTTTTGGCTTCCGCAACCCTCACTATGGTCCTTATGGTCTCCAGCCAGAGGCCTACTGCTTCTGCAGCTTTCTAGGAGCTGAGGAGCAAGACAACAGCCTGGGGCCATGGCATCCCGCACACCCAGCTGCCCCCGCACGGGGTTTTCACCCACCTCGACAGACATATGAGGTGATGTTCTGCAAGAAAGAGTCATCCAGGAGCTCGGCATAGTTGTCCCTCTGAATGGACAGTCCTTGTCTTCTAGGCATGCCTAAACAAGCGATGTCGTTCAGTTGATCTGGGTTCGGGTTGTTCCGGAAAATGTCGCCTATCCCAAGGGAAACCACCTGCGGGAAAGTTAGAGTCTATCACTGGCGCCTAATGCATCCATAATCCTGAATGCCCATCACTGCATGAGACAGCTTGTAGTGACACGTGTCCTCCCTGCCCTGTCTTGGGTAGCAAAGGCGTGGAGACCCCCAGGGAGCCTCCACTACTCTGATGCACGGCCACTGTGTGGGTGTTCCCCGCCAGCCCCACCGTGCCACCGTGCCCTTACCGGGGTGACCTCGCACAGAGAGGTCAGTGGGGTACGGTCCCGCAGCGTGTCCGAGCGTCCGTCCGTGATGACGATGGCCACGTTGTTGTTGGAGGTGAACCTCCGCAGCAGGTTCTCCTTGCTGAACTGCAGGGCTTCTCCTGTGTGGGTGCCCCCAGCTATCCATTTAAGGTTCTTAACTGCCCTGCAAGCACAGACACCAGTGAGCCTGCCGTCGCGCCCCATGGATATCACAGGGACAGCTGGGAACACGCATATCGCTGACACGCCGACATGCTTGCAAGGTAGGGCAAAATCCTGCCTGCATGGGGCTTTGGGCAGGTAACTGGCAAGCTCCTTGGCCTCAGCACAACCTACAAAGCCACCATCCACTACAACATTCAGCATCCTTGCATTTGCAGGTGGTGCTGGCCTGGAGATGGAGGATGGGACATGAGCACAGTGTGCCAAGACCCTACAGACTCACTGTTTGAGTGCCCCGATGTTGTCTATGTTGGCATCCCCCATGGCCACCAGCTCCTGTGTGTTGTTGTGGCTGTACTGCACAACGCCCACTCGGGACTCCCCGGGCTCAAACTGTTGGAGAGAAACAGAAGCCACTTAGGGCCAGGTACCTCCAGGGGCCCTGGAGGGCTCAGAAACCTGCTGATAGTTTCATGCTCAATGTCCTCACGGTAGGCACTGCTGCTGCTCCTTGGGGGCACTACTTATTCCAGACAGGAGCCCCTACAGAAGCAGATGCAGGTGGGGCCCAGTGAAACAAGACCCAAAACCAGGTTTCCCATCTCAGTGGTCTCAACACAAGCCATTGGCTATGCTGGCTGGCTAGGAATAGAACTTTTTTTTTTTTTTTTTAAACAAAAACAAAAAACAACAAACAAACAAAAACAAGCAAACATGCTTTTCTTCTTCAATAGTAGTTTTTTCTGCCCAGTGCTAATGTTTCAGGCTTTTTACTGGTTCTTTACCAGCCAGAGACCCATGTGCATCCAAAGACATGTCCGAGAGCAGGTCATCATGTATTTACAGCCCGTGTGCTATGGATCACTCTTTTGGGCTGCAAAGATACCTTTTACTAATGTACTTAACTGGCAACCTTAATTGAAACCTGGGGGCAGGCAGGGCTGCCTGGGGCTACAACACCTCGTGTGTGATCTACTCCAGGCACCTGAAATGCTCATCAAAACAAGGAAGAGACCAAGAAACTGATTGGGCAAACAGTGAGCTGTCTGTTCCAGGGCACAGAGGAATAATTCATAGTTACCACAGAGTCTTGCTGCCCAGAGAGGGTAAAACACATGTATTTTGGGACAATAAATTCTGCGAACTCTTCCTACAAATCTGGGAGGAATCGAGACCCACCCTGGTTATGTGCTTGAAGCTGAGCCTTGTGGAGGCTCTTGTGGAGTGGAGGCATCTCCCTGTTTTTCCAAGTACAGTGAAAAATAAATGTATCCTAGCACTCGGAGGAAATCTCACCTTCACGCGCTCATCCTTGCTTAGGCGGTCAATGACTTTGATGATGAAATCCTTGGCAATCTGGAAATTCTGCAGGCCAATGCTCTCTGAGCTATCCAACACAAAGAGGAGGTCGACGGGACCGCACGTGCACTCTGCAGCAAAGCACAGGCATGGAAAGGCTTGTGGTTCCTCTCTGAGCTGCTCTCAGAGCAGCATGCTTTGCAAGGGGGCATGCCCAAGCAAGAAGCTGATGTCTGCTGTTAGTCCTGAGTGGACCCACCAAAGCCCAGTGCAAAATTAAGTGGCAAAATAGCTGCATAGGAGCTTTGAGAGTCAGTTCCCTAGTTTTTCCATCTACTTTTTCTCAGCACCGGTTGTAAGACACGTAACATTGCCAAGCTGTGAGTACCCATAAAAGGCCCAGTAACTATTTCCAAAACCCGTTTCCTCAGAAGCCTCCTCACTCCTTCCACTTGCCCAGCCCAGGCGGACAGAGGTGACAGTGGTGGGCTGGAGGAGGCTGACTCAGCTTGCTCTCCCCTCTTGCCTGTGGCTGAAGGACATCACGCACCCTGGAACCTTGCTTCAAGCTTTTGGCTTGCAAACCCTACCCATCCAGACAGTATCAAGGAAAAAAAAAAAAAAAAAAAAAGGCACATTTCTCTGCAGACCAGCGTGGGATTTGGGAGAAAGCAGCAGAGCTGGATCCACACCATGCCCTGAACTGACTTCCCTCCCCACTGCAGAAAGGGTGGAGAACATCTGCGTACAGCCTTGCTGGCACAGGGCACCTCCACAACCGTTTTCCATGGCTGTAGGACCAGCCACAGCAGCCTTTGGAGGGGGGCTTACTGCCTTCCCCTGCCTCCCTCCTGCTCAGTCCTCCTGGGCTCCCATCATCCCTCCACAGCACAAGGCAAGGAAAGGGGAAAAAGCAAGGGAAAGGGAGAGGAGGAAGCAAGGAGAAGCGCTAGCAAACATTTGCGGAACAACTTTGCCAAGTAACACTCACCACAGCAAGCTAGAGGAGAAGGGAGAGAAAGAGAGACCATTAAAATGTTGCAGATGAAGATTTTTCATACACTAATGCAGAATGCAGGTCTGTGTTTCTGCAACACAGATTATCCAGGCTCCTGCTCGTTCACAGAGGTTTCCCTCCTGTTTGGCATGCCCAGATCTGTCTCCTGTTCCAGGTCATGATGCCTGACCCAAAACACTGCACAAGGCAGAGCTGTTTCTGCCCATACAACTGTATTCTTACTTAAATAAACAAATCCTGGAGGGACTGAGTAAATTGTTAGAGTGTAGTGCTCACATTCAGTCCCCTAAGCACCCTGTGCTCTTCCAGCACTTCATTACTGGCCGAGAGCTGGGACCTCCCTGCGGCAAGTCCCTGCTACAGCTCCCCCATGGCAGGACACGGGGGCCTTGGGGTGCTTGGGTGCCACCCCTCACCCAGCGAGGAGCCAAGCATGGCAGGGGGAGCGGCACAGGGATACTCACAGCACATCTTCATGATGATGTCCAAGATTTCGCATTCCTGAAAACAGAGATGAAGAAACTCTTTGTGTATCGGCAGAGGCAGCTACCTGGCCCCCAAGTGCTGCTGCCCACTGCCCCTGCTGTTGCTGTGTGCCTTCAAAGCAGATCCTGATCTGGGAACTAGTGATGTGCAAGTGGGGCTGCTCCCCTTGGAGCAGATAAGGGCTAGGCTTTGCCAGCAGTGAAGTGCACCCATTACACTGCCCTTGCAGAAGAAGTTGCATGGAAAGTCCCAGCTCACCACACAGCTTGCTGGACCTTTCCTCCATCCGTGGTGGTTGCTCTTGTTATGAGCTTACCACAAGGTGGGGAGACCTGAGTCCTGGTGACACCACGGTCAGAGCATGTCCTTGCTCGGTGGGCAAATGTCATGGCACTCATCAAAGCAAAGAGGAATGGCCAAACTGGGAATAATACCAGTCTTCCCACTTCTGTGAGAGCTGAAGTTTTCACACTGCAGAGGGGACTCACTGGTGATGGAAAGGAGGAAATCTGGCCAGTGAGCCTCACTAGGACAGTGCCAGGGGCAGCCACCACCTCGCCTGGGAGCACAAGGCTCCCCAGCAGCGGTCTCCAGAAGCACAGACCCAGCAAGCAAGCAGCGCTCTGATCCTGTCCCACTTACATCTGGTCCTGGAGGTCCCACAGGTCCGGGCGGTCCCTGTCAAACAGAAGCGCTGAGTTAGAGCATTTACAAGAGCAGGCAGTCCTATCTTCAGCGAGAGCTCACAATATCTTGCCAAGCAATGCAGGGGCTGGAAAAGTTGCTTGGCTTTCCAGATCCTGGACTTTGAGCAGGTACATCTGCCTGCTCACAGAGAAGGCGACCTGCCTCCAAGTGTGCTGCAGGCAGTTAGCACACACACTGTGTGTCTGCTGAGCTCTGCATTGCCCCCACAGCACCCAGCTGATGGGTGCCTTTTGCTTTGGAGCTGCCTCTCCTGTAGCCTTCAGGCCAACACAAGCAAGCAGCAACTTAACACAGCCTGAAATGCTCTCACGTTCAGGGTGGCCACTCTGAAACTTTAGAGTCTGGTGCCTCGCCCTCACTGATCTTGGCTGCCTGAGAATGCTTTGTTCACGATAAGCACAAACAGCTTTGCTTTTTGCTCCAGTTTGGGATAAGCATGAAAGCCTGCAGAAGGGACTCTGCTCCATTCAGTGGAGCAATCACCTTCTACTGATTTCAGAGACCCACGCACAGGTTTTCCAGATGCTTTGCCCTGTTGTGAGCAGGGCCAGGCACAGCAAGTCTCCTACAGTCACATATATATGCTGTGCTGGTCAGTGCAAGCCCTTCCAGGATCCTTACTTACCGGGGGGCCTTCAGGACCCCTGTGGCCTTTTGCTCCTTTGCTGCCCCTGGGGCCAGGGGTTGGGTTCTGGATTTAAAACAGAAAAAAAATCACAAATCCACATATCAGAGTAAGGTCCAGCACCTTCCCCTTCCAGATGCCTGCTGAACCCTACTTAGTAATATTACCATGAAAAGGTTAACTGAGAATGCTATGCCCAACCAAGCAAGCAAGTTAGGACTTGAGAGGGCTGGGACAGGCACTAGGAAAATCTCTCTCCATGGGACAACGGTGCAGCAGAAAGCAAACATCAGTGCTATCTGGAAGCATACAACACCAAGTGCAGCTGACAGCCGCCTCAGCCTAACAGACCTGGAGGTTTGGTAGCAATAGGCTGTAGGATGCAAAGTGAACATCTAGAGAGAGCTCCACTTGCCATCAGATACTGCGGAGCAGCAAAGGGTGCTTGCAGTCTTACAAAACCTGATGGGCTCTTGCCTACAGGCAAGGTAGCTCTAGACCCAGCCCCAAACTCCTACACCGTGCTCACATAGAAAAATCATACAGCTTTATAGAGATTACTCACATCGTTGCCAGGGTCTCCAGCTTCCCCTTCATCACCTTTAGGACCGACATAGCCTTTTGTTCCCTGAAAAATAACAGAGAAGAAGCTCCTGTATGGAAAGCAGTTAGTGAGATTGGTGCAGGGACCTTGTGAGAGTTGGCTTGGGGAGGAGGCAGAGAGCTATCTGTAGGCTCCCTAGCATCAAATTTCAGTGTTATTAAATAAGAGACCTCCTTAGGTGGCTTTCACTGTCATAGCTACTGTCATAGCTTCTTCCACCCCCAGATGCTGGCTTTGGGGCTACGTCCGAGAGCACTCTACCCCGGCTGCTGTCCTTGGGTGTTATGACCAGTGCACCAAGGCAGGACACTTCCACAGGAAGCATCCACTGCAGGGATAGATGGGCATAAGATAAACAGGGTTCTGGGTGAGCAGGCTGTTTCAAGGGGCCCATTTCACCATGCAGCAGGCGAAGAGGCTCTACAAGCCAAACTACCACCAGAAGACACTGGCCAGGGTGATCTCTGTTAGGTGCAGGAGGAAGCAACACACTTACATTAATGCCAGGGTCCCCTCTGTCTCCTTGCTGCCCCTGGGAATGAAGAAAAGGAAGTATGTTAGGTCAGGCAAACAGAAATAATGGTATTGTGGTTTCAAAGCAGCACATAAAACTCACAGGGGCGCCTGGGAATCCAATCGTGCCGTTACCGGGAGGGCCATCCTCCCCCTGCGAAGGAAGAGAGAAATAGGTGAGACAATGTAAAATGGTAAAACCACCACACAAGCAGACCCCTTGGATAGCACAGCAGAAGGATCCTGCCCTCTTTGGGCAGCCAGTCACCACTGCGAAGTGTTTGTGCAAAAAATATGTGATGGGTGGGTTGGATTCTGGTGCAGGCAGGTAGACAGGACATCCTGCCTGTGTGACCTGCAAGCCACTGAGGGGAAGCAGTGTCCCTCTTTGCTCTTCTTGCAGACTTGTATCTAGAAATACCAAATTGTTTCATGTTAAATCCAGCCCAATACTGTTCTTCCTACCTCTTTTTCCCTGGGGCAGAAACCAGTTTTGCTGCGGTTCCACTACCTATCTACACACCCAGAGAGCACTTCAGCAGGGGTAGGAGGAACTGGGACACGAACTGCCAGTACATCTCTTGAAGACTAAATCTAGTTCTTTAATTTAAAGGAAAAAGGAGAAGAGCGAGCTGGGGCAGGGAGAAAGGGAAGCCCCAGAAGCTCTGGGTGTGACACTGTGCCTCTCAGAGATCAGGGATATGATCACAGGCTGGGAACACTGGGCAGTACGAGGGCCGCTGCTGGAAAGTACATCCCAAGTCACAGCTCTTTGAGCTTGTAGATGTGCATCACATGTGTTCAAAGGAAGTTGCTTGCAACTTTTCCCAACACATCTTAGCTGTGTATGAGTGCTATTTCTTTCCTCTCTGACCGGGACCATGCTGTGTGCAACCAGCCAGTTGTAGACCTTTTCCATGTTGCATGCAGTCACCACAAACACCACTCACCCTTTCTCCCATCAGGCCAGGATCTCCAGGCAACCCAGGTGCTCCAGGCAATCCCTTTGGGCCCTGGAAGGAGCAAAAGTAGCAGTCAAGCGCTGTTCAGCATCCCTTGGGCTGGGAAGATGATGCTTTCTGAGGCAACCTGCTACCACTGTCTTCCTGTGGTGCTATGGTCCCTTGCTTCCCACCTGAGACCAGCTCTGGGAACACAACTGGGAGGTGGGAAGGAGACCTCGTCATTCAAGCACAGCAGGCATGAGCTGCCCAAGTTCATCACAGGAGATGTTTTGCACCCCTAGCTTCTGCCAGAGGAAGGGCAAACTGTAAGGTGAAGCCACGTCACTTGTATTGCAGCCATACCATCCCCCTGGAATGTCCTCTGGGAGGTGAGGAAAAAAGTGGTCACAGCCTTATAGACCCACCAAAAAATGCCTTGAGGTGTCTGACAGGAAGCTAGCATCTAGTTGTTTTTTTTTTTACCAACAAAGGGTTCCTAAGACCTGTGGGAGCTGGGGACAGCCCTAACAGGCAGCATCTCCTGCTCTTCCCTTAATTCCCTCCTCCCGAGAAGATGCCATAATGAAGCAACACTGACCTCATTGCCGCGGGGGCCGTCGTCTCCCCTGTAGCCCTTGGGTCCTGGTGGTCCAGGTTCACCCTAGGAGAACACAAAGAGCTCTCACCACAGGGCTTTGCCCTTGGCATTGCCCATGCTGGGAAGGGCTGGTCTTCTCATTTCGAAGTGTGGTGGGTGAGAGTTGCCACCCCCTGCCTCGCACTCGTCGGGGGTCACCTCCGCGGAGGAGAAAGGCTCTGTTGGTGGGGGTCAGCATGGTGCGGAGGTACTGCAGGAGGGAGGCCTGGTGGGGAGGAGGCTGGGGGAGGCAGGCTGGTACTTTCCAGCAGTGTGCTGCACGGTGGCATCGCATTGGTGTCCCTTGGGCAGAGAACGGCCCTTGGTGGGTCACATCACCCTGAAGGTGTCACAGAAATTCCTCTGTGGGGGCCCTGCCTATGCCTTGGACTCGCTTGGCGGCAGCCAGGCTGACGGAGGCCCTTTCATGGCTGTGGGGAGCTTCTGTCCTCAGGAGGCTGCAGAGCTGTGGCAGCATCTGCTGGAACAGAGCAAAGCTGTCACTCCGCCACACCCATACAGGCGCTGGCCCCTCTGTCCACCAGCTGCAGGGCTGGCCAGAGACATCCAGAGACAAGAGGCATGAGGAAAGAAGGTAGGGAGAGAAATTTTTTTTTTTTTTGCCTTTAAGATCTCCAGAAGATGTCCAGGGGAGGCCCCTCACTTTCTGCTCAGTGCCATCAGCACTTTGCATGGTTTACTTGCCAGGAGATTGGCAAGGGTGGCAGGTCACGGCTGGGTAACAATGCAGCTCCGAGTGCCCGAGCAAGGCAGCCCCATGTGGAGCTGGTGTGTGGCCAGTCCACAGCTGGTGGAGGCAGAAGAGATGTTCTGTATTGCTGAGGTTTTTGGGGAGCAGGATGTTGTCTTTGCGTGTTGCTCAGTGCAGCCCAGCTTTGCAGCCGCTGTCTCTCACCACCCAGAAGCTGAAGAAGCACAAGTCCTGTCCAGCCGCCCCTCCTGCTCCTCTTCACACACCGTTCTTCCAAGGAACAGCACACAGAGGACTTCAAAATTACGTAGTGCAGTGCAGAGCACAAGGCAGCCTAAAGGCATGTGACCCTTTTATCTGCACAAAAGCCCCAAAAAGGGAAAGCTGGGAGGGAGGGGTGTGAGCTTATGACCATTCACATCAGCCAAAGCTGGATCCCGGACAAACTTGGCTCACATTGGCTGTAGGTGGCCTGTGTAGCAAACAAGTCCAAACCCCTTGCAGCCCTGTAGGGGTTTGTGAAGACATAGGATTTGGGGTTGGGAAGTCTTTAACAGCTCCCTGATCGCTTTCCTTGTGGGTGCAACAAGAACTGCAGGAGGAATGGGCACCACAACCAGTAGGAGGTGGACCACCAAACCTGGCCAGAAGGTCAGGGACGAGAGCACAGACCTTTAGCATCTCTCAGACAGAAGGGGGGTGAAACAGGGCCGCAGGTTAGTGGGAACCCTTTCTCCTTGCCAAGCGAAATGCTCTCCTTAGAGAGAGCCAGAGCTTGCAGATAACATGGCTTGAAAAGCACTCGTGTTTGCCAAAGTCCTTCCCTTGCCCAAGCTCAATTACACATTCATTTTTAATTTGGCCAAGCAAAAACATTTTTTCCTTGGTTTATGGAAAAAAACATCTTTGCTTTGCAACTGCTTTTGAAATCTTGAAATCTCCCTGGAGTGAGAGGGGTGCTGGGGCGGCCGCAGTTCTGGGGAAGGCACCCGATCTGCTGCTGTGGCTCTGAGAGGTGTGCGGCCGGAGTTCGGTGCTCTGGGGAGAGGAGGCCGGGTGACAGCCTCCTTCCTCTCTTCCCTGCCAGTGACGGTGGGCTGGAGGCAGGATCTTGCCCAGCCTGGTGCCCCAGCATGCTCACATCGCTTTGACCCCCGGGCTTGTATCACATCTCCGCCTGAACTCTGTTTTCTTCTGCCTCAAACCAGGAATGAGCCTCCCTGCTCAAGGCGAGCAGCTCTGGCCCTTCCTCCTCCGCTGGTGCCAACCTGCAGCACCAGCCCATTGCACGCACACACCCAGCAGCTGCCTTCCAGCCAGCAGCACCTCCCACCTCAGCATCCAGCGAGCTGGGTGCTGCCAGACACTCCTTGGTTGTGGAAGAACTTAGCTCAGCTAAGGACAGAAGGATCTGGGCGAGTTCAGTGCTCTTCATGAGCACAAGGCAGGCTTGAGGGCAGCTCTGCCATGGGGTGGCCCATGCTGGGGACAGCATGAACCCAACAGCAGCCCCTTGGCAGCAGTCCCATGCTACAGATCTCCTTCAGGGCTCTTCAACAGTTGGTCAACCACCTTTGTCCACACGCTGGTCTTCGTGCTTCGCTTGGGGCTCCAACAGAGTGGGAACATTTATCTCAATACTTCCCTATCTCTTGAGCTCCATTGAAACTGTAATGATGTAGGAGGGGAGTTGTCCCACGAAGCCCAATCCAAGGGTTTTATCAAAGCATGCTTGCTCAGGTGGGAAGACCATGCTGGTTATTGCAAACAGTGCTATCTCCAAGGAGAGTTAGCCAAAGGAGTTGACTGGGAGCTGAGTACGACTCTGGGAGGAAGGAGCCTTTAACTGTGCAACGGGCAGAAGCCGTTCTTAGGCTGGAGGTAGCCAGCTCTGCTCTGCAGAAAGCCAGTGGGTTCTTGGGGTGCACAAGGACAAGTGGACCCCAGAGCAGGAGAGTTGGACCTCACAGTGAGCAGACTTGAGGAGCAACTGGCTTTGGAACAGACCGTCTGCAGATGTGAAGGGTGCCAGTGACACTGCGAAGGCCCCGCTAGGCTGTCCTTGCTCACATGCGATGCCTTATCAACTCGCATGACCAAGGCAAACAGCGTCTGGCCCCAGGCCTGAATATTTGGTGCGCTGCTGCAGCTCACACTTGCCAGTTTCCAAATCTGTCTGTCAGATGTGTTGACATCTGTTTCCACAGAACTGGGAAATGACATAGAGGTTTCTCTGTCCTCAGCCTTGCAGCCAAGTCTCCATTTTCTAGCTCTGTTCATGTCCTGGGTTCTCTTAAGAGATTCTGGCCCCTCTGCACTGGCTTTGCTGCCTGGCCTGGAAGGTGCTGAGACCTTGCCCCAAGATGCTGTGGCACCAGTTAAGCCCAGTCTGCAGCCTCCTTGCTCCCCCATGCACTCCCACGGGGGAACCAGAAGGCTAAACCAGAGCCTTACCTGGTCACCGGGTGGTCCGAGGGGTCCTTCCCGACCTTGGTCACCGGGTGGCCCAGACTCTCCCTGAAAACACACACAGAGGGCATGAGAAATGGAGAGGGGCATGCGTAGGATGTGACGGGTCCTGCACACAGTGGGCAGCAGTGGAAAACCTGACCGTGGGTGTTTTTGCAGCGTGCGCTGCAAGACAAGCATCTTTGTGCAAGGCACTGCTCTGCCTGCAGCTCTGCTGGGAAGGGAGGTGTTCAGAAACTTCCCGTGAAGGTCGCACCTGACTTAAAACATTGAGGAAAGTGGCTGGACGCTTGGCAACCCAAAGCTCTCGTTTGCAAGCTAGAAGCTCCCATATGCCTAAGCCAAACAGTAAATACGAAATAACTTCCAAAGGGCCCTGGATGCTGGTGAAGTTTCTGGCAAGGTTCCTGAACCTCGTGCTTGAACTAAGACTTGGAATGAAGCAGCTCACCGTCTGCTGAACCATTTAACTCCAGGACAGTGGCGTGCCTCCATCTCCCACGCACATCTGCCCCGCACGGTGATGCTGCTGTGGTTCCCCGAGCAGAAGCAGGGAAGGGGAGGCTTCCAGCTCCTGGTTTCTTTGGCTTCACGCAGCCCCACCCCACACAGCCCCAGCCCCTTTCTCCCCAGCAGTGCTGGGGCAGAGCTGGCCGCCTGCCCAGATGCTGCTCCTGGATGCCCCGGCCCTGCTGCCCCACGCAGTGGTGGCATGCTGGCACCTCTGACATTTGCCACGTGTTTTTTCATCTGTCCTGTCCCACTGAGGGCTCCTGCTCATCCTTCCCACACTCACGTTGGGTGACTCAGCCCTGGCAGGCACAACAAGTACTTTCCTAGTGACTCCCCCCCGGCTGGCACAGCACTCACCTCTGGCAGGGGTGTCCTGTCCTCACCCAGGTACCCTGCCTGCCACTGTACCCCCCTTGCTGAGTCCCCGGTGCCTGCACAGCCCCACCACACCCCGAGGAGGACATCTTGCTGCTTTGCTCTCCACCAGCTGCTCCATGCCTGCTCTTGGCTCTCTGGGCACGCTCTGGGTTTTGGCTGCTTGCTGCTCAGCCACGAGCATGAAGGGACAATTGCTGGGGATGTCATCAGGTCCCCATCAGGCTGGCAGGTGCATGCACCAAGCTTGTCCACTGGCCCACAGGCTGGCCAAGGCAGCCACTGGCCACCTATTTCAGCCCTGGCTGCCCAACGTGCCCCCGTCTGCACGCAGATGCCCACAGCTATCCCCTGGGAGCAGTTACCGGCTCTCCTCGTGGACCGCGGTCTCCTGGCGAGCCTGGGGGGCCTCTTTCTCCATTGCTGCCCTGCAAGGAGATGGTGGGAACACAGGTTCAGGACCCACTCCTGGTCCTGCAAACCCCACCTTCATCGCCCGCCCCAGACCTCCTCCTCCTCTGTGGGTCCCAGCCCCTGCCCGTGCTTACCCGCTCTCCAGGAGGACCATCCACGCCCGGGGAGCCCTCGTCCCCTGTCTCCCCTGTGGGTCCAGGCTCACCCCTGTTGCCAGGAGCACCCTGCACGAGCAAGCAAGACAAATCAGCAGGTTTTGGAGCAAAGCCCTGCGTGCCAGCGGAGCCTTGGGCAAGCTCAGCTCTGGGGCTGATTGTGGAGTGGGGACCTCGCACCAACCTTCTCTCCAGGGCTGCCGGGGATCCCCTGCCGGCCAGGCTTTCCATCTTCCCCGGGCTCCCCCTTCACAAGGACACAACAAGACAGGGTGGACCAGGACACATCAGTACCAGCGGGTGGGTTTCGGCCCCGTGCTGAGGAGGCTTGAGCCCCCCTTTCCTCCACAGCTCATGGAGGGCCCCAACCCCATCAGGTCCCTCCGTGCCCCCCCTCCAGGTGTGAGCCACCATTTCAGAGCAGCCCCCCAGCATTTTCAGGCTGCTTGTGGAAGGCTCGCAGGCACCTGCAGGAGCAGCCCAGAGTGTGCCATGCACAGCTCATGTCTTGCCAGCCTGGCCTCGCCGAGGGCGAGGGGCAGCATCCTCCAGCAGGGCCTCACCCCCAAGCAGCATGAGGAGGCCAGCGATGGGTCTGTCACCACCTCTCTTGGCTAAACCTGGGCATCTGCCTCTCCTGGACAACCCCTTGGGTTTTTCCCCGTCTCCAGAAAGGGAGAGGGACTTCTTCTTCTTGAAGGTGGGAGTCTGCCTAGCACCGCTCCTCCCGCGCCTGGCTGGGCACACCAAGGGCAGCCCCATGGCCCTCCTGGCTGGGTACCACGGGCTCACCTTTCCTCCCTTGGGTCCGTAAGCACCGGGATCACCCTTTGGTCCGGATGGGCCTTGAGTTCCCTGTTGAAAGCAAAGAGCAGCGTCACTGAAAACTAATCCAGCAGCACTACCTGCAGGAAATGGCATGGAGAGAGCATCCTGGCTGCTTGACCCCCAGCCCCTCGGTGGGGAGGGTGGGAGGGACGGGTGCTTGCCCATCCCATGGGGGTGGCACAGCACTCTGGCACTGCGGTGCTGCATGCATCAGACGGTGGCTGCTTTGGTGAAATGCTGCGGAACTGAGGGCGTTTCTGAGGAAATGGCAGAAAAGGTAGTTGCTGGACCACAGCGATACTGATGCCACTGTGGAAGTGCCATCCTGGGAGCAGAGAGAGCGTGGAAATGAGCAGGCAGATGTGAAAGAACACAACTGCAGAGCAATGGTGTCCAGCACCCTCCAAAACATCCGCGATTTTCTGCTTGTCTGGGCACAGCAGCCTAAAGTTGCTTGCTGCTTTGGCACCTAGCTCTTCACGCCCGGCAGCCTCCAGCGCGCGGTGCGCAGCTCCCTGGGCAGCACAGGGAACGAGGGCAGTGTCCATCAGAGCACGGGGATGGCTGCACATGCGGAGGTGCATTTCCAAGTATTTCCAAGCAAGGGGCACCCACGGGGTACATACGTCGAATCCGGGCGAGCCTTTGCAGCCAGGTAGCCCGGGGTATCCAGCTTCTCCCTGTGGGACAGACAAAGCAAGTGCTGCTGTGAGTGGTGCCTGCAGAATGCCCCTGAGCATCCCGGGCAGGGACACCCCTGCAGGGGATGAGCCCCAAATGGGGAACTGCCTTCATTCCTGGCCCCCACAGTGGTTTTGGGAGGTGTCTGGGCAAAACCCAGGGTCCTCAGGATGAGCAAAGGGCCCTGAGGGGAGGTTTACCTTCATGCCGTCGATGCCGTCGATCCCACGCTTGCCCTTCTCACCCTAAAATGCAGACAGGAAACCATGAAGAAGCAATTTGCAAAGACCCTTCCCCCCCCACACCCCAAGCATTAATGGGGGAAGAATAAGCGGTGCAAAATCTGACCTTGGCTCCTTTGGCTCCTCTTGATCCCTGCAAAAGGAAGGAGAGAGGTCAGGCCCCACGTGGAGCAGACCCGTCCCCTCACCATGCTGCCATCCCCATGCCAGCTCAGCACCAGATGTGGGTGTTCCTACACCCCTGCACACCACCGATGCCCCCGTTGTGCCCGACAGTGCACAAGGCATGGTGCTTGCCTGCTCCCCGCAGTCACATCAGCCTCAAACTGGTTGTCTTGGCTGTATGCTGGTGCTTCCAGGGAGGATGGATGCACAGACCTGGGCGCGTACCCAGCCCCGATGCCAGGCAGCCCCAGTGCGCAGCCAGACAAGGAGGGGGGCACCAAGCCCCCCCCCCCATGTCCTTGCTGCACTCACCTTTTCTCCTCGACTTCCTTTGTCACCCTAGTGATGAAAGAAGGGAGGAAAAACAGAGGATGAAGACACTGGCAGCACGTGGCCCATCCAGAAGCCATGCCTGCCACCCTGCAGCCCCACGTACCTTCATTCCTTGGTAGCCAACAGGTCCCATGTCCCCTGGCCTGCCCTGGAGGACAGAAGCACGGCGTTACGGAGGCAGAGGCTGGCATGAGCCATCAGCAAGGGGTCCGGTCCCCCCGGGCTCTCCATCCACTGCCAGATCCACCTTGTCCCACACATACTTGCCAACATTTAAAACAAGATTTTGTAACACCTCTTGGCAAGACCCCCCTTATGGGACGTGCTTCTCGGCCCCAGAGGCCATGCTGCCCCCTCCTCCAGCCCTCTCCCTTGAACTCCTCCTCCTTTGTCTGGTCTGGTGGCATGGGATGCCTACAGGGGTGAAGGGGACCTGCTGGCACCTCCAGCATCCCCAGCCCTTCCCGAGGTGAAAATGGGGTGCTTGGGGCCATGTCATTTGGGATGAAGGTGAAGGGCAGAAAATCCTTGGGAAAGGAAAAAACGTGTGCAAGCCATGAGGTTTCCAAACCAGGCATGCACATGCTGAGTAACTGCACACTCATGTGTGTGGGAGAAACACATCTCCCAAAATAAACGTACCTAGTAAAAAAGGGAGGAGGAGGAAAATAGTTTCCTTATGCTATTAGCTTCTTATTTACTGGAGGTTTCCCCATAACACTGCGGTGCTTGTGTTGTCAGAGGACACAGGAGGGAGCCCGGGGTACACCCCGTGAGTCAGAGAGGTATCCTGCAGGAGGGGCGGCTGCTTTGGGTGAGGAACAAGGAAGCCTTGTAGTACCAGAGGAGAAGAGGCTGCCCCGTGCTGTCCACGACACTGCCCACTGGGAGCCCTGGCCGATGCAAGGGGATGGCTCTGTGTCACCATCTCCCTGGGGACAGCTGGCTGGGACCCCACTGTGGCAAGGGGGTGGTGCCGGAGTATGGGCCAGTGACCTGTGGGGATGGTGTGGGGATGGGGAGTGCAAAGCTGGGGGCTGGCATTGGGTGCAGGTCCCCATTACCCTGCCAGTGAGGATGTGCCTGACGGCTCTGTCTGAAAGTCAATAAAAAGCCCCTGAGCAGAGCCACCAAGTCCGGTCCTTTACTTACGGGCTCTCCAGCCTCTCCTTTCGGACCGGGAAGACCTGGCTTGCCTCTTTCTCCCTGAAATACAGGACAGAAATAAAGTTAGCTGATCAAAGTGAGCTGATCCTCCCCAGGAATGAAACAGGACTGCAAGGAGAGCAGGGGGGCAGTAGCAGCAATTTCCCGTGGATGCAGGGAGCGGAGGACCGAGGCCACGTGGGACAGCGGTTTCCACCACCTTGCCCAGCGGGGCTGAGGGCAGGGCTGGTGCATGTCCCGCTGGTCCCCGAGCATCCCCACGGAGCCTGTCCCTCTGCAGCTGGGGGCTGATCCCTCACCTCATAGCCTGGATCGCCGGGAAGTCCGGGGGGCCCTCGGGGAGGCTGCAGGAGAGATTCACGGGTTAGACCAAGCCACTGAGGCACAGGGTGGGGGCACGGGGGGAAGGGATGGAGGCC
Source organism: Cygnus olor (assembly GCF_009769625.2). Taxonomy (NCBI): domain Eukaryota; kingdom Metazoa; phylum Chordata; class Aves; order Anseriformes; family Anatidae; genus Cygnus; species Cygnus olor. The sequence continues at coordinate 11,624,409 of NC_049174.1, read as the reverse complement.
TCAAAAGCCTGTCTCACCTGGCACTCGAAGGAGCAGCACTGCCCAAGGGAAGGAGAAAACAGAGTCAGTGGCAGTGGCAGCGCCATGCTTGGCACGGGGGGAGCCCCGAGGCTGGGCAGAGCAGTGCCACCAAGCCCCCATGTGCCTGGGGGTGGCTGCAGGGGATGGGCACAGGACTTTGGGGAACACTCACCGACTGCTCCATGTTGGCTTTCTGCAAGGCAAAAAGTGAAGAGAGGGGGGTTGTGAAGGAGGAGAGGGCCCAAGGTGGGGGCAGGCTGGGCGGGGGGACAGGGGGTGCTCACAATCATGTCGATGATGTTGTTGATGGTCTCCTCGACGTCGAGATCCCGGGTCGGCTTCAGGCTGGTGGCGGTGAAGTTGCGGCGGTAGGAATGGTCCGTGGCGATGATGTTGAGCCGCTGGTCCTAGGGGCGGGGGGCAGAGCAAGACCTGTGGGCACTCCTGTAGGATGTGCCCAGGGGACATGCTGGGGACAGGTGTCCACTGGCCACCCTGGGGACCTGCATCAGCCCTCCAGCCCTCTGTCTGTCCCCAGCCTGGGCAGCTCCAGGCCCCATCCCCAGGACAGCTGTGGGGAGCATCCCTGCTATGTGGTCCCTACCAGGTGGTTGGGAGAGATGGCGACAGAGAACACTTTGATCCCCAAATGTTTGGCTTCATTGGCAGCATCATCCAGGCCACCACAGGGCTCCTTGTACCCCTCCAAGGGGTGTCCATCCGTCACCACGATCAGGTATTTATTCTCCTTGAGATGGGAGCCACTGCAAAGGTTTAAACACTGGGTTCAGTGCTGCAAAGGTTTAACAGATTTGGCTGGAGCGCCCTGGCCAGTGCCCCAGCTTGAGGTCAGGCATGCCTCATCCCAGCGCAGCCAGGTCGATAGCAACCTGCCACCCCAGCACCTGATTTGTGCCCAGGTAACCTCCTCCCCGTGCTGGGGACAGCTCCACACGATGCACGGGGACGTCCCAGCCACCACCCACCATGGTGCCTCCGCTGGGACCACCCCACCCTTGGCCCCGGCCCCACCGCCGTACCCGATGAGCAGCCGCTCGATGCCCTGCTTTATGGCGCAGTCGGTGTGGGTGCCCTTCCCGATGTAGCTGATGGCTGACACGCTGTCCTTCAGCTCGGCCCTGCCGCTGGGCATGGCCGTGAGGTCCTTGATGAGCACCACGGAGTCACTGTAGTGCAGCGCCCCGGCGTTCCACACCAGGAAGCGGTCGCAGCGAAAGTACCTGCATGGGGACATGGGGACATGGGGACACCGGGACACATGTCTTCAGCCATCTTCTCCCTGCCCATGAGGACCTGTCCTCAAACCTCCTGAGCATCGCTGTCCCCTCCATCCCAGCCCACCACACCGCACCCCAAGCCCACCACGCCATGCAGGTGGTGGATTCCTGGTGGCACCGTGGGCAGGTTGGTGGCTCACAGGGAGATGCCCCTGCAGTGAGCGGGGAGCAGCGAGGTGGGCACAGAGATGCTGGGGGTCGTGGGAAGCCCCATCCATCAGTCTGTGTGCTCACAAGGGGGTTTCGGACAAAGCCAAGCTCCTTGTTTAGGAGCCAGGCTGCATCGATGGGGGCCTGGTGGGATGTCCACAAGCATGAGGCTCCTGTTCACGTGGTGCTGACGTGGGGTGGCCCATCCTGGCACCCTGCTGCTCTGGGGTTGGTGCACCTCCAGGTGCCCTCACCCTGGGGAAACCAGGGTTAGATTGAGAGTTGGTGGCTGCGAGGGTGTGGGCTGGGAGCAGCCTGGTGGGTGAGGAGTCAGAGAAAGGGCTGGGCAGAGGGGTGGAGATAGGGAACCCCACAGGGAGCCCCCAAAACTGTGTTCAGCGCCTAGGGGATGCAAAGAGGTTGCAAGGGGGCTTGCTCTGCGGGTGCCAGGTTTAGCACGGTGGGTGCCCTATGACCACACAAGCACCCACATTGTCCTGGCTCTGAGCATTGCTCTGGCCCTGCAAAATAACCTGATGGTGGGGCTGGGGCTGGAGCTGAGCCCGCTGCCCTGGGGTGTCCCCTTCCTCCCGCAGCCCTGCTCTCTTCCTGCTCCCTCTGCAGCATTTGCAGCATCCCCATCCCCCTCCGCTTGGCACAGCCCTGAGAGCCCACTCGGAAGCAGCGACGGGAGCTGCCGGGTACCTCTCTGTCAGCTTGTCGATGAACCGGTTGGTGAAGTCTTTCACTTGTGCCACGAGGTCCCCGAAGGGCTTCACCCTTAGGGCAACGCTCTCAGAGGTGTCCAGGACGAAGAACAGGTCCACAGGGCAGTCTGGGGGCAGGCAGAGCGGTGTGACTTGGCATTGCCCCCGCCCTGCGCCCCAGCTGCCCCCCGGCACACCCGCAGGACACGCTCTGGGAGGACAGCGTAGCTGTGCTAACCCCACGCGAGACACATGAGCATGCATGTATGGGTAAGATCATTCTTCCTCAGCATTTCTGCTTTGGCATTAATGGTGAGCTGGATTGCATCTGAGCACGTATCCGGAAAACGTCAGTTTGTGCATTCTTTCCCCCCATTTGCATTCAAACTTGCGATACCAGGATTAGTTATAAAATAACAAGCGGCTGCAACAAGTATTTATAAACAAACAAACAAGCAAACAAACAAGACCTCACAGCAACTACCACAACGAGAAATTAATGCTTTTCCAACACGTCCCGGCACAAATATCATTGCAGAGGAGAGCAAAGCTAAAAACGAGCCTCAGCAGCTGGTGCCCGGCCCCACGTCCTGCAAAAAGCTGAACCGCCTCCGGCTGCCCCGAGCCCTCCTCCCCGACAGCACCTGGCCAAGGAGAACCAGCCTAAAATGAAGGCTACAAGCGGGCACGCCTGGCGGATGCTCTCCTGGCACATGCTGCCCTGCGCTGTGAGTGTGACTCTTCCTGAAAACTGCCGGCCGTGGGGAAGCTGGTGGCCCCCACACATCTCCGCTGCCCCAGGGGGAGCACCCGGGACTTTGGCCCCCGCTTACCTTGAGCCCTGTGGAGCCGGGAGGAGATGTCTTGAGCCCAGGAGCCCCCCCGGAGGAGGCAGGCGTGCAGCAGCAGCAGCGCGAGGACGAAGTCGTGCAGCCTCATCTTGCTGGGTTCAGATTCCCATCGAGCTGGGGCGAGGGGGAGGCAAAGAAAGGGAAGGAGCCGCCAGCAGCCAGGAGAGGCCGGTCTCCAGAGGTGGTTTCAGCGCTTGGGTCCCGGCGAAGGAAGAGCAGGAGGGAGGGCAAGTGCGAGGAGGAGACTCCGGCAGTCGGAGGAGGGACCAGCGGCTGCCAGCAGTGACTCAGAAGCGAGCAGACATTTCTCCTTGCCCCTCTTTGGGCTTGCTGCACCTCAGAGCGCTCCACAGCTGCCGAACCCAGGGGTGCTCGGTGCCCACCAGCACCCCCCTGCTAATGAGGGAACCCACTGTGGGGCATGCCTGGGGAGGTGGGCACAGCAGGGGCACCAGGCTTGGTTTTGGAAAAACACTTTCTTCTGTGGCTGTCAGGGCTTTCAGGTCATCCCGGTCAGGACCCCAAGGGGCGAGATGAGACCCCCGTGCATGGACTGGGAATGACCCCCCCCCCCCCCCGGCATACTCTGCTGATGGGGGCTGAAGCCCTTAGGGGTGCCTGGTGGTGGGCATCCTCTGGGCACACTGCTCCCCTGGCTGACGGATTTGGGTGCCTGGTGCGGGGGCCTGGGGACCCGCAGCAGCAGTAGGACCCCTGGCCCTCACAGACCACCCTCTCTCCATGCCTGGCATGAGGTTGAGCCCCACGCTGCTCAGCCCAGCCCTGCCTCGGTGCTCTCACCACTGCTGCAGGAGCTGCTGCTGCCAAACCCTCATCACAGAGGCGTTAATTGCCACAGGGGAGAGAGACAGGTGAAACGCTGTGGGGCTTATCTTGCTATGGCTGTAACCTGCTCCCACAGGGCACTTGCACCCCTCCATGGTACGGCAGGGGACCAAGGGCTGTCATTAAATAGCAAATTAAGAGGTTATCCAGGCTAAGGGGGCTCCTTGCCTTGAAAGGTGGACAGAAACCCAGAGAGAAGGGCATAATTTGGGCCAGAGCACCCTGTGGAAGTGCTCGGGAACAGGAAGGCTCCACCAAAGGGTTGTCAGCACAAACCCAGCCTGCACCACTGATCTGTGCACAAAGGACTTTCAGAAGGCACTGTTTGCACTCCTGCTTACACGTCTGGGTTGTGCTTCTCCCCCCGTGCAGCCTTTCCAGAGGAGCTCCTGTGCGTGCTGGAGGTAACTCCCCAGGATCCCCTGCCAGTGTGTTCAGGACAGCCCTCTTCCTTCTGCTCCATCACGTGGAGATCCACCCTGGGACCCTGGCCTTCCCCTGAGCATCACCTCATCCGTCCTCCTCAAGCATCACCCAGCCCCTTCCCTCTCCCCCCCGCGGGCTGACTGCGCAAGGCTCCGTGCAGCTGCAGCCCATCACACCCTGGCCCCCGCTGGGGGACATGGGGGGGCCCTGCCCAACATCCCAAATGCATCCCCTCTGCTGCCTGACTCGGCCATGGGCTTGGATCTGCATCCGACTTCAGAAGCGTTTTAACCCCTTTCCTTTTCTAGGTCCGCAGTGCTAAAGCAGGGATAGTGGCCAGGGGGGTCCCCAGGGCATCAAGCGGCTGTTTCCTTGGAAAACTTCGGGCTAATTTTTCAGGAATCCAGCTGATGGCTGAGCAGCAGCTTGCAAGCTGACCCAAGGCGTGTTGCAATCATTGAGCCTAAGAGTATGCTGTCACGTCCCAAAACTACAGACACGTGCCAGCAAAAGACATCCAGTTTCTCTTTGCTCCCTACTCCAGATGAGGCCAGGGAGCTGTGCCCTCCAGCTCTCTCCACCCAGGAAAGGGACCCTTCTCACTCACCCCTGTGGTGCAGCCCCCCATCCAAAATGCCCCCTCAACATGGAGCTGCGCTCCTGTCCATAGAACAAGTCATACGACTGGGTTTCGGGCTGCCACAGCCCAGTGAGAGCACAGCGAGCAAGTCATAAACTTTTGGTCCAATTCCAGGCCAAAATAGGGTGCAAAAAATGAATGTAATTGGGACTTTTTTTTTTTCTTTTGAGAAAAGAATCAGGTTGCTCCATTTTTTTCTGTTATTACTTCTTTCATGCAACCTTTTCTTCCCGTTAATCAAGCCCACTAACAAATGGAAAATGCCCTTTGGAGGGCCTTTTCGGAAAGTGCCCAAAGGAGATATGAAAATGAGCTGACTTGAATTCCCCTGGGAAAAGCAAGCAGCAAACCTGCCAGCACTCTCATAGCCAAAGGGTTCATTTGGAAAGTGGGGAACAGCTGAGTACCAGCTCCATGTCCCTCAGCTGGGGTTGCTTTGCCCGTTTGCACAGTCCTGGGAGAGGCCAGAATTAACTGAAAATGCCCCCCCTGCGACCACACGAAGCACGCTGATACCCAGCTCCCAGCCGGCTGCGTCGCCTTCCCCAGCTCCTGGGGACATAAACACCCGAAGGATGTGCTAAGGGTTTGGGTGATGGTGTTTGCTGGGAGAGGTTTTCCTCTGCTCTGGTCACCACGGGGTGGTCGCAGGCTGCAGCTCCCCAGGGTGGCTGTAAGACCCCAGCCCCTGGAGGTGCACAACTGCAGGAGCCAGTGTGCCCAGGGGTCAGCTGTGCCCGTTTTGACTTCCCACCTCTACGCTCAGCTGCGGTCCAAGCTGAGCACGGTGCCAACCACAAACCCCGACGAAAAGCGTGTGGTCTGTGGTGTTTCCACACGTGGTGATTTAACTTCCCACAGAGGATCTCTGCAGGAGGAGAAGCCCTGGGAGCAGGGTGGCAACGGTGGCTCCAGCAGTGACAGAGCCCTTGGAGGGCAAAGCCACCCTGCCAACATCTCCCGGCAGGCACAGAGACATGCGGTGACACCGGGAAGGGTCTCGCACTCCTTCACCTGCCGTGCAGAAAGGGTCAGGGGAAGAGCCAGCCCTTGCCATGTGGCATCTCTTGAGCACCCCTTACAACTTCTCCTTGCTGTACGGGACAGGACAGCCTGAGCACAGTGCTCCCTCTCCGCCTGAGCCACTGCCTCCCCTGACCCTAGGCGAACTCCTCCATGAGCCGTTTGCCAGCTGGGCTTTGCTCCTCGAAGCATGGGCTGGAGCCAGCCTGGGGGACCATGCCCTCCTCTCCAGCACTGGCAGGGATTGGGACCTCCCCTTCCAGCAGGGACAGTGGCACCCAGCACGCACAGCAACTTTTGGGCACACAGCTCTGAGAATCCTTCCCCCTTCCCCGAGTTCTCTGGGGTCCTCAGCTGCCCACGCCGGTTGGCGAGCATCCCCACCACAGGCTTTCCAAGCCATCCCATGGGGCTGGGGGCTGGCAGTGGGGGGACTTCCAGCATGGGGTGTGAGTGCCCCCCATCGCCACGCTGTGCAGACCCCTCGTGTGCTGGCATGGCACGGCCCCATCAGCAAAGCCACGGCCTCGCGTCCGAGCTGGCTTGGGGCGGGTTAATTTTTTCTCTGTTACCTCACGCTGGCCTCTGGTCCTATGGAAAAACAAACCATCTGGTAATCATATTTCTCTCATAGCTGTCTGAGCCTGCGGGAAAGCTTGGCTGGGTTTCTTAAGAGAGAAGAGCAAGAGGGGAAGTGTTGGACGCGGCGTGGGAGCTGGAGGAGAGGGGATCGTGCCTCCGGCCCCCTCAGCCACCCACGTGTCCTGGGCACAGCCGCATGTGGTCCCTGCAGGGGCCATCCCAAGGACTGCTTTCCCTGAAGGGCACTTCTGCAGGGCTGGATCCATTTTCTGCAGCACAGAGCTGCCGAGCCTGCCCTCACCAAGGCTGTGTGAGCCCCCTGCCTGACGTCTCACCTCTCCCAGGGAGCCAGAAGCTCAAGCCTGCTTTCCTTGCTGCCTGCTGCTGAGTGTCCCCACTCTCCCAAGCACAGTTTCATTTTCCCTCTGCGTGGGCAGCCAGCCCTGAGAGGCACGGAGCTCTCTCTTGCTTGCACACCCAGACCCCCCGGTGATCTCCCTGGGCCGGGTTCGCATTGCAGCGCCGCTTGGAGCCGGCCTGACCCGTGCCGTGCTGCTGCAGGGATCCTTGTCCGACTCCAGAGGTCCCTGCACGCCCATTCCCAGGCTGTTCCTGCTCCCATTTTTTTTAAGCACGCACCATTTAAACTCACTATTTTTATTCACCCCAGCAGCCATCCCAGCCCACTGGGTGGCTGGGCCCTTTGGGAGCGAGCCTTACTTGCAGCAGGGTTTGCAGCTGAGCTTTCCTTACCGCTGAGCCAGATCCAGCCTGCAGCCTTTTCCTAGAAGTGCGAAACAAGCCAGCTCCCCTTCCTGGCAGGGAATGCTTCCCAGAGAGGTGCCAAGCGTCGTCCTTGGCTCTCATGTGGACAATGAAGAGCGAATGTACAACATCCAACCATTTTGCTGTCCTCACACCTGTTTCCCCTGCTCCCTGTTCAGCCGTGGTTGCAATAATGCTGAATGGGAGGCAAGAAGGCAGCAGCCTCCGGCATGGGGCAGCAGCAGCGTGCCCAGGGACCAGCCCTCAGTCCTGGGGGAAAAGAGCATCCGCTCCCCACACAGGGATCGCTGAGCACAGCCCTGCTGCACGGGGATGGCCGTGGCAGGCTCCAAAATGCCACCCAGCTGCCCAGGGCTGGGACGCAGGCGGGGAGGCTGAGCAGCTCCAGCCCAGAGCGGAGGGGGTTACAGAGCAGACAGCAGACCAGAGGCCACCAGCACACACTGCAGCCAGGGAAATCCCAGCGGGTCATAAAGATAAGCATCTTCACTGCCTTTTTTTTTTTTATTATTATTAAGAGGAACAGCAAAAGTTAAGCAGGCTGTTTCCAATCCCCAAACACTCACCCTCCTGTCAGCCTGCTCTGGAGGGGGCAAGCCCTCAGCATGGGGCTGGGGGTGCTTCTGGGGGCCTCTTGCTTCAGCTGCTGCCCTCCTGCTGCCCCCCCCCCCCCCCCCCCCCCCCATACACAGGAGCCCCAAAACCTGGCTTGCAGGCAGGAAGCACAGAGATGCCCCGGGCACAGCAGGCGGTGTGCATCACCAGCCCCTGGCGATTGTTGGCTTTCCCATCTCAACTCATCCAAAATAAAGAGGGCTGTGGAGGAGAGCAGGTGCAGAGTGATGTTTTTCTAGGCAAATTCCCACCTTGGGCCAGATAAATGTGTTTTTAAGGATGGCACCAGCTGACTCTTTACCACGGAAGTTCCCTGGTTTTCTGCAGGCTGGCACGGGTGGCCTTTCCTCCCAGGGTGGCCAGGGGCCAGGAGCTTTGCCACAGCTGGATCACCCATTTTGGGCTGGGGGGCTGGGGAGGTGCATGGTGCCGCACTGGTGGTGGGTGGCCTGGGCAGGGGGATGCTGTGGGGTTCAGATGCCAGGAGGGTTGGGAACGGGCACCCCATGGTGCTGGCTACAAGTGACTGAGACCTCTGTGCTGACCTGCAGGCTGGCAGCAATCTCTGGGGCTGGTGGGATGTGCTGTGGGGCTGGACCCCAGCAAAAGGGGTGAATGCAGCCTGGGCTGGCATAGACAATGGGGGAATGCTTTCCATCCGCAAGCACAAGAAAAGGTCAAAATAGGCATTTTGTCCTCATTTTCTCATCCCCAGTGCTGGCTCTGCTGGCCACGTTTCAAGGACCTGCTGGGGCTGAGACCCCAACTGCATTGGGGTAATGCATGGGGGACCGGGCCAGCAGCCCCATTTCTGCTCCCCATGGGCAGTGTCCTCTTCTCAAAGGGGCACAGTTGGCCACTGGGGCCAGCAGCCAACGGCAGCACTCTGGCATCGCCCCTCCATCGAGAAATGAAACGCCCTGGAGAAAAGGCATTCCCTGAAATAGCGCTGGGTCTGCTCCAAGGTCCGGGGCTGGCGCGTGGCACGGGGCGGCCGGTTTGAGAGCTGCCATTGTGCGGGGCCGGATGGGCAGCACGCACCCGTCCGAATCACCCGTCCCCGGGCAGTGACTCACATTTGCTATAAACACATCTCCCAGCGGGTAATGAATCCAGGCCTTTGCTGCCTTTTGGGAGGGCTCTGGATTTTCTTCGCGGCACTCCCCCCATCCCGCTCCCCTTCCCCTCCTGGCAGCCCGGCTCCTGCGCGTGATTGTTTCCTGATGCTGAGCGCAGCCAGGGCGCTGAGCTGCTTTTTCCAGCAGGCTGAGGCTGACTGGCGGGCTGCGTGGGACGACTTTCCACCTTAACCCTTCCGGGGGTCACAGGTCCTCAGCAGCACCCCGCCACCCCACGGCATCCCCCTGCCAAAGCCACGGCCGTGCCAGGCAGCCAGGAGGGACCCGCTCGCTGTGGTCTGACAGCAAGAGCTTTATTGCGTTTACACAGAAAAGCCACGAAATGCATTGTAAAGCAGCGGGAGCCTGAAGGGTGGAGAAGGAAGGCTGGTCTGCAGAAGCAGGTACCGCTGGGGTGCCGTAGGCGCTGGCTGCGAGCTGCTGTGTCCGGTCATGCAGGGAAGGTGCTCCTCCCGTGGGTCTCTGGGTCTGGAGAGCTGGGGGTCAACCAAGGGAGATGGTCAGAGCTCAGCTAAGGTCCCAAGCTGGCATTTCGTCCCCCTGGACCCCCCCAGCCACACTACATGGACACACAGCTCCACACAATGCCCTGAGCAGCTCCAGCTCCGTACCAAAAGACCCACACCCCAAGGGCTGTGCTCAGCACCAAGGGGCTGCACCACCAACACGCACCTCTCCCCGCTGCCACAAATCCCCACTCCCTGGCCACGCGCCGTGCAGAGCATCTCCCTTCTCTCCACGGCCCAAGAGGCAGCAATTGCATCTTTCGCATCGTTTGATGCTCGTTGCTGGGGTTGCCAAATGGTGAGCTCGAGCAGGGGCACAGGGGAATCAGTTTTGTGCTCAGTGTCGCACACCCCACCGCAAGGAGCCACGTTCACATGGTCTCCAGCTGCCCTGGTGCATTGCTGCATTTAAAGATGCTCTGTGCTGTCCTGTGTGTCTTGAAAGCATTCCAGACTGAAATATAAAGCTATTTAAGACAAGAGAAGTAGCAGCATTTGCATGCAACTAAATCTTTTTTTTAAAGAGATTGCAGTTTCTCAGCAGTGTGAGGTTTGCATTTTTAACTGGCTTTTGACAGCGCAGTGCTCCCCTGCAGCACTCCCATGGGGGACTCAGGAGCACGGCTGCGTGCTGAGTAGCACACACAGATATCCCCAGGCGGACACAGCAACTCCTGCCGCAGCAGCCCTGGGTTGTGTCAGGGCACTGTCAGCTCAGGGCAGCCTCCAAGAGCACAGCAGCATCTGGCTGCGAGCTCTTCCAAGAAGGACCCCCCCACACCCCACACCCCAAAAAAAACCCAACAGCCCACTGAATGAAAAATTTCGGGTGACCACCTCATGAAAGCTGCCCTGCTCCCCTTTGCCCTGGAAATCCTGTTGGATTTCCATCTCACTTTGACCCTCAGCAGTTGGCGCAGCCCTGAATTTGGGCACCCCTGCAAGGAACGGCTGCTCCAGCCCTCCAGCCCGCTCCTTTGTCTGCACTCCCCTGGCGCATCCTGCACCCCAGGTCTCATCCGGACGGCCAAAACCCACAGGGGCTTCAGAGCTGAGTGGCACGAATCCCTCCCCGCCCCAGCTAGCTCGCTTGTTGGTGCAGACACAAATGCTCTCAGACACAGGCTTTCCTCCAGGAACAAACAACGCCGCTGAGACGCTGCCTGCAGGGAGACAGAGCACAGCACGCGGGGAGAGTTTCAAGTGCTCCAGCCCTCGTGCGCAGCCTGGCTTTCCCTTTCGGGATCAAAGCAGCTCCTTATAGAAACAGCATGTGGGTTTTAAATCAGCAACAGGCCGAGGTTCGGCATGGGGCTCAGCTCTCGGTGCAGCCATGGAGCCAGCACCAGGCCCGTCCTGCTTCACCCAGCTGGGTCCGCTCCCCGCACGGGGAGCCGACGCCAGGGCTTTTTCTGGGAAGAGACATCCCTGTGGCTGTGCTGCGTAAACACTGGTGTGGGAATCCTGAGCCGTCCGGGTTTCGCACTTGGCTAGGTTTAGTCTGCGGGATGCTTTCGGAGTGATTCGGTGCCGCTTGTTCCTCTTCGCGGGGCTGAGGTGTGGGGGAGGGCGCACATCTGGATCTGGAGGAGTTGCACATCTGGTACATTCAGTACTTCCTAAAAGTCACTGCCACGTTACCCTTCAGATGGAGGCCTCAGGCTTGATGCATAGCACAGTGAATTAAGATCCACAGCTGCTTTTTTTTTTTTCCTTTCCCTTTTTTTTTTTTTTTTTTTTTTTTTGCAGTGGAAGCAAAAATAACCCTCTCAGCAGAGCTCTGCTGTTGAACAAGGGAGCAGGGGAATTGCACCCAGACCCTGACCTTCCTGCAAAGCCTTCCACCCCAAGCTCTGCACCGGCGCCAGCTGCCACTGGAGAGGTCTGGGGCCGCAGGGAATTTCCCTGGAAAACATCCTCCTGTTGCGAAACACCAGCCCAGCAAGATCAAATGTGCTGGGTCAGGCCAGCTGTAGCCTGAGCCTCGGCTGTGCTGGGACCCTCCTCCCCGGGTGCAAGCAGCATAACCAGAGTGTGTGGTGGGACCGAGGGCAGGGGTCCAGAGGGCTAGTAGCCAGCCTGGCCATGCACGAGTGCCCAAATGGGCCAGGGTGTCTTCAAGAAGGTCCTGATGCCGGTGGGACAACCCCGCAGTGGGACGTGGCGTTGGGCTCCTGCTAGGCATCCGCATGGATTGGCACCGGGGCAGACGGAGTCACAGAATCACAGGAAGGTTTGGGTTGACAGGGACCTCAAAGCCCACCCAGTGCCACCCCTGCCGTGGGCAGGGTCCCCTCAAGCAGAGCAGGCCCCAACCAGCCTGGCCTTGGGCACTGCCAGGGATGGGGCACCCACAGCTCCTCGGGACAGCCTGGGACAGGGCCTCACTGCCCACATAATGTATGATTTCTTCCTTATTCGTAACCTAAATCTACCCTTTTTAGTCTAAAACCATTACCCCTCGAAACACCCAAATATTGCCCGTGCCTCGAGTTTTGGGGTACCCTCTCCTTGCCGATTTAGGGTACCCCAAAACTCCCAGAGCACAGCCCATCGAATGCATGGATGGAAGGACGGACGGATGGACGGACGGACAGGGCCAGCACAGGGCGGGACAGGACGGGACGCTGGGTTTGGAGGGAGCTGGGGACGGGAGCGGGGTGCGCAGGGCGATGGGGACATCTAGTGACCGCGGCGGGAGCGACAGGGGGCCGGGGGCTCGCCCTGCCCCTGGGGACCCTGCTTCTGCGGCACCGAGCGGGGAATTACCCTTTCTGATGGGCCGTGAGCCTGAAATTAGCATAATTAAAAGTGACTAGCATGAATACATTATATATTTAAAACAAACAAACAAACAAAAAAAGCAAAAACAGCAACAACAAAAAAAACCCACCCTGAATTACAACTAAATGAGAGCATTTAAATTTAAAATCTCTCCGGTGAAAGCCACTTTCCCGTAGGGGAAACAATCTTTTTTTTTTTTTTTTTTTCCCCCCTTCCAAATACAGCCTATACAGCCTAGGAAAAAATGCACGTACCGATAAGCCCAACACTCACTTTCGCACTTTCGGGAGCGTGACCTAGGACAGATATGGGGGGAGTGGAGACCTTCAGTGGAGGCCCAAGGGGCAAAGAGTGGTCCTCAGCCCCACCACACTCCACAAACGGGCAGACTGAGGCTTTGCACCAATTAATTCCTGCCAAAATCCCATTTTCCCGCAAAATAACCCATTCCCAAAGAGTTTAAGTAATACTCAGTCAGCGACTTCCAAAAACGTTGAATCACTCTGTCTGGATAAAATGCATTGCTTTGATAGAGAAAAGCAATGTATTAAAGCTCTTCTGTTGATTAACTGTGACATCCATGTTGTCTTGGATATTCTCCGCAGTGTTAAAGTTGTGCATATATTTCTCCCACGGACATGGCTGTGGATGCATTGCTGCAGCATTTATAGCTCACATTAAGTGCAAAACCAAGACATACCACAAATAAAAACAAAACATTGTGGCTTCTTCCAAAGAAAGCAGCCATTCTTCATGCCATCTCCTTCTGAGTTGTACCAAGGAATTCAAAGCCGAATTTGACACATCCCTTGTGATTTTGTTGCTATCGTTGCTGTCATCAGCATGTCCCCAGCAGGTACTGCAGTGGTTGCTTAATCAACTCTCTCTCCAGGCCTCGTTCAATCCCAGACAGTGATGGATAAGTTGATAGATTCCCACATACCACAGGATTTTTGGTTTGATTTTTTTGTTGATGTTTTTGCTGTTGTGGTGGTGTTTTTGTTTGTTTTTTTTTTTTGCCTTTTTTTTGTTTGTTTGCTTTTCTTTGCACGCTAACCTTGGAAGGGCTCAGCCCCCTTCCCACTCTCTCTCTTGCCTGTGTGTGCAGGGGGCAGTGGATGTGGCTGCACCCCTCTCCGGCACGGACGGGTCCCTGGCAGTGGCTGGCAGACAAGCCTTTGCTTTGCAGAGACCCAGCCTGGGTTTATCAGTTTCTGCACGCCCGGCTTGAGAACACCCCCCTGGCTTCATTTGCAGGATGGCTGGCATTTCCCAGCTGGAGTTGCTCAGGTGGCTTTTTCCATTGTAAGTGCTCTCTCGAAAGCTAAAACTAAAAAGCAGCCTGTAGCAGAGCAAAAAGCAGACTTCTGATCGGTTTGGTGGATCAGGGCTCCTGACGGGGAAGGTCTGGGCAGGGGAAAGCATCCCTCTCCAAGGACATCTTCTGCCTCTACCCCAAGGCCGCCGCTGGGACTGGGACACACACCCACACCCCTACAGCTGGGAAAAAGGGCGACGGAGACCCCGCTGCGAGGCCCTTCGGTGCTCAGGTGCGCTTGCCCCACGCTCGACTCGCTGCCCGCACCTCTGGCAGCAGCACCGAGGCAGCGGGGAGACACGGCTCCCTCTGAGTCCTGCCTGAAGCACCTGCGCACCCCCGGCTGGGAATACGGGGTGCTCCACAGCACACCTGGACGCCGGGCCAAGCAGCAGGAACAGCTGAATGCAAACTTGAGCCTGGCTCCAGCAAGAGCCCCCCGCCACGACCGCCCCTGCCAGCGCTGAGCCCCTGCGCTGGGGGAAGCTCTGCAGGAAGGACAGAGGGAAAGGGTATCCAGTCCTGGGGCTCGCTGGGAAAAGCAATATATTTCCCATGTTTTATGGTGCAGAAATGTCTTGCAATGGTTGCAGTACGGGGAAAATGTGTGCCAGACATTTTGTACGGTATAGATTAGCTGATGGAAAATATATTTGTTTCCTCTCTTGAGAGGCAGGAGGGAGATGCAAAGCCTGGAAGCAGAAGGCAGGGGAAGGGCTTGGGGCACAGACATAGCAGATCTGTCCAGACAAGGGGATTGCGAGAGCTATTTGTCGTCCTACCATAAGTTGTATACTAATCTTTGGGAAAACCAAACATTGTGCAAGCCAAGTACACTCCCTGGTAAAAAAGAAAGCTTAGAATCACTCAGGAAGTGCATTGTCACCAACTGGTACCTTTCCTAAAATAAAATTATAATAAAGGAAAGGTTTGGTACACACACCCCACCTTCCCTCCGAGCTGCTAGGATGGAGAAGGATGTGGAGGAGACAGTGGGGTGGCCCAGAAGAAGAACAGTCGGAGCCCGATGGTAGCAGAGCTGCACAGACATTTATTGAACACAAACACTGACGAACACAGCCGGCTCGCAGAGCTTCCTGAGCTATTGTCCAAAGGTTGCTCGTGGGGATTGTCAGAGTGCTTTCATGGGCCCCTGGGGGTGTGAATCCCATACAGCTGAATTCTTCCTGCTTCCAGTTGCTTGTTAGTTAAAAAAGGGGCATTGTGTGTTTAAGTGTGTGTGTGTTTGAGAGAGAGAGGGAGATTTTCTTCCTTGAGTATTAAAAATGGCTTGTCTGGACCCTGCCATGCTGCAAAGAGAGACGTCTGTGCGTGAACCCATGCATGCATGTAGGCTTGGCTCCTGCACTTTCTGCTTCCAAAATAACACAGGGGTAAAAAACTACGCCTTATCCTCAGGGCAGGGGTAAGAGGTGGCAGAGGGGAGCCAGGAGGGGCGAAGCGAGCAGAGTGGGAGCACCAGGGGGACTGGGGGGAGGAAAGTGAGCACAGCTCTGGGTGGCATCACCATGCCATAGTTTACAGCGAGAGCCGCCAGGCTCAATGCAAACCTTTAGGTAGCTACGCTAGGCTGACACTAGAGACCCATCGTCATCTTCTCGAGTCTCACAAGTGGAAAGTCCCCCCCTCCCCCCCCCCCCCCCCCCCCCGAAAGCAGAAGAAGTAATAACGCCGTACGCTGAAAACAAGGACCATAACCAAAGAGTTCGGGAGCAGTCTCAGGAGCACAGTAAGGAGGTCATAAAGAAATGTTCCGGTGGGTGCATATGTGTGTGTATTTATATATATATATATATCTGTTAGTAAAGAAAAGAGTATCTGTGGAGGTAAGGGGAAGACGGTAAATGTACAGGTTGTACAGGCTGGGTGGAGTGCCCTTGGCTGGAGAGGGTCGGGTGGTGCGGAGTGGAGGATGGTGGGTGGAAATTAGAGTGCGCCCATTCCAGTGACCTCAGACGTCAGCCTAGAATAGACAGGGGCAGAGAGAGGGTGGGGAAGACAAAAACAAGCGCTTAATAAATGGAGTAGAAAAGAAAACGCAGATCCTCCATGGCAGCACTGCTCCTCATGCCTACGTCCCATGGGATGCCTGGCGAGGCACCCATGGGCTTGGCATTGTGCAGATGGATCCCCTCTCCCCCAGTGTCCTGTCCCTATCCTGACCTATCCTGAACTGGGGGAATGTGCTCATTTTTTTCCAGATCTCGATGTCTCACCGGGTTCCTCCAGCACCTGTGTTTCGCCCACTAGGGGTGCTCAGGAGGTTCGGGTAGGGCTGGGGGCAATGTCACAGCTTATGGCAGAGGGTCACCTGCCCGATGCCTGGTGGCCTGAGCACATGGGGCTTGGGGGTCCCCATAGAGGGTGCAGGGGGCTCAAGTGTGGACCTGAAGACCCTCGCTGATGCCAGCTAGTGCCCGCTCATGGCAGAGGTGCCACGCACAAGGGGTGCTGGCAGGAGATGTCCCAGCACACGGCCTCACCTCTACCAGCATCCCTCCTACGGGGGGCAAGCAGCATTCCCAGCATCCTTGCCACCAGCCCCGTTGTCCTGTCACCTGCAAGCTGCCCCAGCTCCCCTGTTTTGCTCTGCCTTTCCAAAGCAAGGGAGAGGCTGAGCCGTGCCCCATCCACCCCCCTGCCAGGCCGCCCTCCATCTCTGCCTTCGCTACAGCATGAGCTGTGGCTCGGCCAGCCCTTCCCGGTAACAGAGTCGCTCAGTTTTCTTTTCTCTCCTTCCTTGGGAGGTGGTGGGGAGGTGCCGCGGGGCCAGGCAGTGGGGAGGGCAGGGTGGCAGAGACGGCTGCAGGTTGGGGCAGAAGGGGATCGGGTGCAAGGAGGGGAGGAGAGACTGCGCACACCTTGCTGCTGCTCCCTCACCCCTTCCTCTTGCCAGCGCCGGCATGGATGGACAGACGGATGGACGGATGGATGGACAGACGGACGGCCTTGCAGCGTGAAGCCAGTGAGACGACCTCCCTCCTCCTGGGCTGCCTGCCCGCTTGCCCACCCGCCCGCACCGATGGCCCCGGCCCTGCTGCCGGTGGCGCCGGCCCTGCGTGGCCCAGCCTGCAGCGTCCCCGACCCCGGCACGTGCCGGCAGAGCCCTGCTGCGTCGCACTGCCAGGAGATGAAAAGGACGCGATCAGGCCGTTCCCATGTCTGCTGTTTATTGGACTGCTTGATTGACTTCATTCGGTGGAGGGAAGGATTTTTGGAGGCCTGGAAGCGCGTGGGAGAGGCTCTGAGGAGGCAGCGAGAGAGGGCCGGTTTCGCAGCGAGGTCCCAAATTACACCTTCCTGCCACCAGACCAGATCCATCTCCGTGCCCTGCCCCAGTGCAACCTCCTCGGCGGGGGAAGACAGCGATTTTGCCTGGCTACAAGCAAAACCCTCCTGAAGTGAGGGCGGCGGGCGGCCCCGCCGCCGGGTCTCACCTGGCGTTGATGAGGTACTGAGCGAGGCTGATGTTGGCAGGGGTTCCCGTGATGGTGATTTGGCGCTCTGATGACCCTTCCGTGGCGTTGGCGATTTTGATCTGTGCTCCAGACATCTGCCGAATTTCATTGATTTTGGTCCCTTGGCGTCCGATTATGCAGCCTATTAGCTAGAAAGAAAGCGCGGGAGGGGGGACGGGGGACGGCGTAAAGCGCGGCTCAGGGACATGAGCATGACCGCGAGGCCGGAGCCTTCCTCACCCTGCCCTGGAGTGACCGTGACCTCAGTGCTCACGAAACCGGGAGATCCCGCCTGAACATGGCACAGGGCTCCCTGGGGTCAGCCTGGCCCCAGGTGCCCCCCAGCAGCTGCAGACACTCGCCGTTAACAGCTTCACACTGCTCACCCCATCCTGCCCTTCTGCCCCCCAGCGTCTCCCTCACTGCCCTGGGAGGAGGGTCCAGGCTGTGGCAGGAAAGGAGAATTTTATTGAAAAACGCCTTTTGCCCTCTTGAAAAAATAATTAGTTTTCCTTAGAGGCACATAGAGGCATGAATTTCCTCAGTGGTCCCTGAGGGAGTCTTGATCTTTGCTCTCACTCATTCGTACATCAGACTGGAGTTCCCTTACGCACCACTACAGCTGGGTAAGGCACAGGAAGGTGAGCAACATTTACAGCACAGGTACGAGGTCTTTCTGCATGTCCTGCTTGGCCATCATCATTTGAGCGCCTTCATCCCTCTCATCAGCTGCTGGGCTTCTGCCGCTACCCATAGAGGTGGAGACTGCTCCCAATGTCCACTGGTCCTGCTGTCAGATCACAGCTGCCTTAGCGGTTTGTCCCATGTAGTGCTTAGATCTTAACGTCAGACGGCAACGTGTTTCTGGGTAGACTTCTTCATTGCAACTCTCTCTGCTAGGCCACCAGAGCTCCCAACAAAGTAGAGGCTTAGGAAGAGCAGAGAAATGACCTGCAGTTGTCCTGACTGCTGCTGTCCTAACGGTGCTGTTGTGCACAATGCTGTGCCTCTGTAAGCCTTAAGGAAAGCTTCACTGACAGCCCCTGGTGAAGGTTTCTTAGTTCCACAAAGCCAGAGCCAGTCCCAGCCATGTCCATCTCTTCACCTTATCCTTCACCTGCCTGGAGTGCAGGCTGAAGGACCCGAATGTGCATCCACTGCAGCACTGGAAAGGTATCAACTATCTCTGGGGCTGCAGCATGACGTTCAGCCCAACAGCCACCCATCCTGGTTCTCGCAGAGCAGAAATAGCTCGAAGAGGCTGGAGGTGATTCAGCAAACGTACATTGGGAGCCTGCTCGGGGGAGAAGAGGAGCCAAACCTATTCAGAGGCTTCTGAGTGTCTCTGCACAGCATTCAAGTTTCTCCTGACAGTCACAGAAGTGACAAGCTGGATTTCATCACCGGATTTCCTTGAACTCTCCTTTCTCTGCAGTGCAACCACGGTCTGATCGGCACTGCTAAAACCTCCTGTAGGTGATTCGCTTTAAGACACCCAAGTCTGTGCTCTCTTTCCAGGGAAGGTGACAGTGGGAATTTCAGAGCCTTCAAAACAACAGGAGGTATTTTCAGCAGGCAGAAAAAAGACGCAGGCAGTGACGTTTAATACAGTGCAGGTCTGATGTGAGCCAGGCTTTTGGCAAGCGAATGCTCCCAGTACTTCTGTGTCCTGTGGCAGGTCATTCAACACACTAAAAGGCAGGCGAGACCCCTTTGCGAGGGGTCCCCCAACACTCCCAAAGACGCCCTCATTGCTGCCAGGGCCGCGGTCCCCCAGGCTGGCCAGCCGTGGCCATTGCAAACTGAGAAGCACCTGTAGGACTCCTGGTGGTCTATCATGGGGGCTTCCTCACTGGGCCAACAAAAGCTGGGTAAACAGGAGGAAGAAGAGGAAACAGGCACCAGACCCAATCCCCCCCGAGAAGGGTGGGCTGAGGGTGCCAGTAGTGGGGATGGTGCCTGGGAGCCATTTCTGCACTCGCCCTGCTCCTGGTTTGGGCACGGGCTGGTTATTAACCCACGGAAACTACAAGGCCACTCCAGAAGTGAGACCTTGGGTCCAGGTGCTGTCTGCCAGGGCTCTGCATCCCACCTCCTCCTATCTAAGCACCCCGAGCAGCCTCCTTGCCCCTCTCTGTGACCATGACAATTCCAGCCTCCTTCTGGCAAAAGTCTGAGTCCAATATCCACCTCACCACAATGCCTCCACATATAAGACCCAACTGGTGACTGCCACCAGTACCAAAATGCGATGCACTGCCTTTCAAAAGGACAGATCTGAAACATCTCAGACCTGCCAGTGGTATATTAGGCAATTATACTGGGGCTGGCTTGGGAGCTCCCTCCGCTGCTGAACGCTGTCAAGTGGGCATCTTTCGTGAGCACTAAGTTCACTTGGGAAGGAAAACGGAGCACTGAGGAGGATTCTCCCTAGGCAAGCTATCAACAGGGTAGAGACCAGCAGGTGCTTCATGACCCCAGACAACCAGACTGAGGAGCTGCACAAAAGGCATGAGTGAACCCGGTGAAGGGGTATCTCTAAATGTATTTAACGAGCTCATACATTTGCAGAGCACATATATATACATATATATATGTGTATACACATACACACACAGGCAGAGGCATCGCCACTGTACTTACATCATTGGGAATGGTGAGTTCATGAGTACTGGCCGGGGGACTGGCATCCAGACCTGGGCATATGCAAGGGAAAATGGTTACAGCTTGCAGCAGCAGCGCAGCGGGTTGCTGGCACTTCCCCCCAGCAGTCGACATTGCAAAGGCTGCATCCTGCTCCGGGACTGGGAGGGGAAGGGGATCACACACTCTGGTACAAGGAGGAGGAAGACGGTTGCTACCTGCCTCATCTGGAGTGGGGTGCCACCTTCCACTGTGCCCCTCGACCCTCGGTCCCCAGGTGAGACTGGCTCTGGGAAGGTTTGTGCAGCACAAGGCTGCAGCCTCCCCCGGAGGGCTGGCAGGGGTGGGAGAAGGAAGAAACCCTGGAGGCAGGGTTTCCACGCGCCCTCCAGCCCTCCCTGGGCACGTCGCCCTTAGGAAAGCAGCTCAGCAGCTGAAATGCTGACCTTAAGCCAGAGCTTGCTAAGACACGCATGCTGGCTGGACTTGGGACCAATGGTCCCTCTTAGGGCAAGGCAAACAACATGCCGGTGGAGAGCCTGCTTCCCTACAAAACCACGTGGAAGCACACTGCCAGCAGCAAGGAGTGAATGCAGCAGTGTGTTTCTTCCCAGCTTCTCCCGGGACAGGGAGGACACTCTCCTTCATGGTGGGAAAGGCTGGAGCCAGCAGACCACCACGCACATACAGCTCCACGTGAGAGCCTGGCACAGCACTCCTAGCCGGGTTTAAGCCTGCTTTTCCCACTGGTTTCCATATTAAATCACCTCATTGCTGGAGTAGGGACATCCTATTCCAAATCTGTAGGACAGAAACTGTCTGGTAGCTTATAAGGAATTTGCAGCATCAGCAGAAAAACCTTATCTGTATAACATAAACTACCAAGGAAAACCTTATCTGTATAACATAAACTTTTAAGAGCAGTGTGCGCTAGAGTCCAAAAGACTGCAATGTGTGTGTCCGAGCAAAGAGAGGAATAAAGGGGGTGCACAGGAAAAAAAAAAAAGCAGCAGGAGACTGGAACTGCTGTGCCGCTGTGGAACAACACAGCAGCAGCACTGAGCCCCTGGTCACAAAAGCCCAAGGGGCATCCTTGTGCTGCGTGGCCATGTGTGATCCCTTGAGAGCACCAAGCACCTACTGCAAGCCAGTGCTGGGTTTCGCGGTCTGTGCTTCCCTCTGCACTACGGAAGAGGGGCTCCAATCAGTTCTGAGAGCAAACAGCCTTGGGTTTAAAACCCAATGGGTGCGAACCGACTCCTGTCTGGGTACTGGAACTGCCCCAGTAAGGTGTCTGCTGGCAGCCGCGGCCACGTCCCTTGGACCCCCTGGGAGCAGGAGGGGGGTGGACGGGCCCTAAAAAAAAACCCACAGTCAGGAGTTCCCCCAGTCCACATCCCTGCCTTGGCTGAGGTGGGCAAGCTCCAACAAGAAAAGGAGGCTGTACGCTGAAATCGTCGCGCAGCACCACCCCTGGAAGGGAGGATGCCCGGTCTCTGAGCCACCAACCCACAGTCCCTGTGCGTTCCCGAGCACCGTGCCTCGGCCGCCCCATGCAGGCAGCATGCCGGACCCCTTGCGGGAGGTCTCTTGGACCCATTTCTTGTTGGGAGCACAAGGAAAAGCAGGGGATGGGGACACAAGCCCAGCCCTACCTGCTGTACTGGTGCCAAAGCCGGCACAAAATAGCTCCTGCCTGCATTTGGTGCAGCAGGCAGTGCTCAGCGCTGGCTGTAGAGCACAGGGCACAGGAAGGGGCATTTCACCAGTGCCTCATCCTCCCTCTGCAGTGCTCATGCACAGAGCGAGCAAAAAGGGCTAAGCCTTTCCACGTGCTCCTGCAGAACCAGTTCCCAATCTACAGCCTGGACAAACTCCTTCCCCCTGCTCCCTGATGCCCTCCACGGATGTTCAGTGTCCTCCACGCATGTGCTGTCACCTCCACACCTATTTCCCACCCCAGCCCCCCATTGCCTCTCCCAGCTGCATTTTGGGGCATTGCATCATCCCCTGCGTCACCACAGCCGTAACATCCTTCTCCATTACTGGGGGATTGCTCATTTTGGGATACTGGGTCCTCCCCTCTGACATGCACATGTAATCCCTCTGGATGCAACACGGGGAATCACTGTGTTCGGCCAGGTCAGGATTAATGCCATGGGTGATTGCAAGGGGTAAAGTAGGGCACACAGAGAACAAGGCTGCGCAGAGACAACAAGAAATCTATTTTTGCTACCACCTGGTGGGGTCTATTTCCATGGTCTATGCTTGCTTTCACGGTTGGGCGATGCCCCCAGATGCTTTCGAGGCAGGCAGGAAGCGCACCCCGGCATGTTCGGGAGGTCTGGCTCCCCTCGCTCACGAGCCTGCAGGTCTCTGGATCATCCCCCTGAGCAACAGCGGGGTATAAAAGCATGTTCAGCACATACGGATGAATGTGCAGCTGCCAGGGACATTTGAAATGGAAATTTTTCCAAGATTACGGCCATGCTTCGTCTCCTTGGGGTCCTGTTCCACTAAAAATGCAGCTCTCCTTGAATGGCTGAGAGACAGCTAAAATTGCATGTTATTTCCATTCCCACAAGCATTTTTTCTACTGTTTCCGGGTGAGGTTTATGCAAAATTAAGTGGAAGAATAAGGGCGGTGACCCTGATGTCTTTCCATTATACGGAGATGGCAGCTATAGGCAAACATCAAAAACCAGGTAACGAACTAGAGGTGCTTTTCTTTGGACATGCTGCGCAGAGGGAGATGGCAGGCATGGTGCTGCCTGGTCTCTACCTGCCCACCAGAAAACATGCTCACTTCTCCACAAACAAGACGATTTATCCAGGAGCACAACAATGGCACAGTCCTACTTCAGAAGTATTTTTCAACAGCCGCCTACTGATTTCCCTGTAGCTTTGTGTTTTACCTGATGATTGGCCCATCAGATTTTGAGCTTCTTCGGAGGAATGTAAGGGCAGCTTTTCTCCTGAAGAGCAAAGAAGAAACAGATTTAATGCTTTTGCCTTCGAGGAGATAAGCAATGTCACTTCATCTAGGAAGCTCAAAATATGATGAACATATACTGTCAGAAAAGGCATTTCCATTCGGCACCTTGACCACTGAGCAAACAAAGGTGCTTTCAGCATTGCCATCCCCTGCGCTCTATCTGCTTCCTAGCTGACCATGAAACACAGTGCAGGATTTGCAGGCCAGGCTGGTGAGCCACGCCAGCTCCGGCTGTCCTCCTGCCACTGCGTCACCTTCCCACTGCTCTCCCCAGTGCCGTCCTGCCCTGCGCCATCCCGCAGGCACGAGGGCAGCATCCCCCGCCGGCGCTGCGGGGATGTCCCAGAGGTCCGGACGGGCACACGGCGAGGGATGCTGCCTCCTCCGGGTGGGGAAGGGTGGTGCTGGCGCTCATTCTGCTGCTCAGAAAGCCATCAAGGCTGGAAGCAGAGCAGGCGTGCACAGTTACACGCTGAGCGTGCCCGTGAGGACCGCAACCCCTGCACTTCCATCTAGTCTCCCTGCTAACCTATCCCTGTGGACATTGCAACTTCAGTTTTACTGGTCCTGTTTGTTTCCATTAGATACAATGAGTTCAGAAAGAGAGAGAAACTCTACAGGTAAGAAGAGAAGGATATCTAGAAAGGGCGTGTGGGTACGTACCAGGGAAAGCGGGGGTGGTCTGTCCAAGGGGAGTAAAAGGGGTTTGCTGCATAGCCAACTGGTGGAGCTTGGTCAACTGCTGAGGGGTAGGAGGGACATTAGAGCTAAAAAGGTTATTGTCATAGAGTACAACAAGTCACACCAAAAATCAAGAACAAAATTATAACGGAAAAAAAAAAAAAAAAGAAACCAGGAAGCCATGTTGAGACATGGCAAAAACAACACTAACAGAAGGACTTGGCCTGGGTAAAATGCAATAGAGCCCAAATCTTTAGCAGAAGTGCTTGGTCAGGGTCTGAAGTACAATACCAGCAAGAAGCCCGTTCTTAGCTCATCAGACGTTTTGGTTCCTTTGCCACACGATGAGCTGCTAAAGCAGCAGCGGGGCTTTTGTGCACAGCATTTCCAGCCTCCACCTTCCCGTGCTGGCTTTTGCAAGCTGCTGCTCACTGCTGTGTGGTTTTGGAGCAGAGGAGGCACCTTGGAGGCACTGCCTGTGTGCCGGCGGCACGGAACCCTGCTGGCAGTGCCGCGCTGTGAACACCTCCCCAGCAGCCACTGCTCTGGTGCTGCCCTACTGATGGGGAACATCTGTGGGAGACGGATGAACCATCTGGCTCCATGCTGGCTTGGAGATGTGCACTGCAAGCACGAGCCCTTAGCAGCACGGGGAAATGCGGGCTTCAGCCATGGCCAGTAGGTATTTCAGATCCTTGCATCCCTTGTTGTGCTGGGTATCTTTTTTGAGCCCCATCAGGAAGCGGCTGCATAGAGGATTTTGTCTGGACTACATTTTGTGCTCTGCTTCACTGCTCCAAACGTAAAACAAAATAAAACTAAGGGGGTGGAGGTGAACAGGTCAGTTTTAGTGGGGAGCAGCCTTCATCACCTCCCGCTTGCTGGTTTCACTTCCACACTCGTTGCTGTTTAATTAAAGAAATATCATGTTCTCTGCAAAATTAAACCCAGATGGAGCTCCTCATTGCAACGAGTCCAACTGACAGGACACCACAGGGAACCTCCAGCATCTTTGCCACGCTCCTGAAACTGGCTGGGCACTGCTGCCCTGCAGCTCCCCGAGGAGGAGTGTGCTGGGGAGCTCTGGGAGAGCCCGTCACGTCTCCCCTTACTGGGACAGAGACACCCAAATCCTTCCTATCATTGAAGCAGCACATTTCTAAGAAATAGTGCTGATAGTGGTGCTTAGCAAGTGAGTACCCCGGGCAGTGCTGAAGCCCTTCAGGAGGCAAAACTCCCACTGACCCACGTGGGTTTTGCCAGAGGGAGAAGACTGAGGCAGGAGCTCACATTTTAGCTTTGGCATTTGGAATGCTCTCATGGGTCTGCAAAAGGGGGCCACTAAACACAGAGACCTGTGAGAGCAAAGGCAATGCCCTGGAACCACGGTCAAGACGAGTTTCCCTGCAGAGCAAGTATTTAAAATGACAGATCCTCACGAGAGGGCTACAAGAGGAAGGATGGAGAGCACGGCCCTTGCACGCATGACTTTTTCCAAGTCTCAGCAAATCCGCCGGGAGCAGGGCAGAGAACAGTCAGCAAGGCACAGACACTGTTTTTCCAGTGCTGATTAAAGCCTAAATATTTTCAAAGCACTATGTGCACTAATACGTGTTCTAATCTTGCCAAACAGAGGAGTATAATAACAAGGAAAATGCTTGCTGTTTGCAAAGGAAAACTGGGACAAAGAATATAGTGATCTACCCTTGCAATATGCATCCGTATTTATCTTCTGCGTTGGGAAGCTAAAGTGAAATGCACACAATTAAGAGTATTTCTGAGCAACAATTACAGCGGGCTATTCAAAGTATACGTATTCTGGCATCACGTGGAAAGCCAAACTGTCCTCCATCAAAACCAGGCAAGATCCACGCTCCTCCACTAGAAGCAGGTGCAGCCCTCGCTCCTGCGAACAAAACCCAGCCTGCAGAGCAAAAGCAGCGCCAAGTCACTCCCCTGACACCAAGGGGAGCGCGCGTGCACAGAGCCTGCCTGCCTCGCCTGCTGCTCAGCTGTGCCAGAAGTAACGCAGCGACTCGAGACCCAACTCGCCCGCCGGCCGGAGGAACACCGAGCCACGTCAGACCCAGCCCGGCCGATCTACACCTTTTACTTGTACGCGCGGAGGTGCCAGCATCCCTTCCCTACGTGTGCCCCAGCAAACACAGGGCACCAGAGCAGGCCATAAGCAGGGGGTTTCGGCATGAGTGAAACCCAACCCTGGCACTGAGTCACCCAAGTGAAGACCCCCCCCAAAAAGCACATGTCCCTGCCCACCGTGTGCTGACGGAGCTCTCACTTTTTCCCCATCCCACCGAGACACCTCCGTAAGCCATTGCATGACCAATGTTTTAAGGACAAGGAGGGAATGGAAGGGAAGCTCTTAATGTTTTTTTTTTCCTTTCTTTGCTTGTTTTGATCATTTTGAGGCACAAAATGCATAGAGTGGTTTTTGTCTCATAACAAAGGGATAGCACTGAACATTGCAAACAATTTAGCATCAGGCCAAGTCCTCAGAATTAATAAAGTTTAGCGCTAACAGGTTAAAAGGCTCCTGAAGGTATTACAGATACTACACACTGCCAGTTACTTTGAGAATATGCTATTAATATTATTGTCTAATATTAATATTATGTGAATTAACAGTAGCATGCAGGTGACATAAAAGGGTGTAAGAAAAATTAGGGTAAAACTCACATCCGGGTGTGGAATAGCATATTGTCCCTGAATTGTGTAGGCCTGCAAAAGAAAAACAAGACGTTATTAGAGGTGGAAGGAGGTGGTGGCGAAGCCCTGCCAGCCCTGGGCTTTGCTCCTTGTCTGATGGGGGGCAAATACTGCTAGCGCTCTGCACATAGAGCACATGCTGCTGTCAGCAGCCACCAGCGACGCAGGCTGGATCTGGGGCTGGAGGGGAGGAGGGAAGAGCGTTCCCCCTGCCCCTGGCCAGCCCAGAGGAAGAGATCTGGCTCTTCCAAAAGAAGAAAACAACTCTTCAAAGGTCCCAGGTCTGCGTCAAGGAGGAAGCCAAGGCTGTGGCGTGCTTCGCTGTACAAAAGCTGCTCATCAGTCGGAGCTGTCTGTGCAAGGGGTGCACAATAGCATCACCACTGCCCTTTGCAACTAAACATGACTTTGGCATCCTAAAAAGCAAGCCGGTGAAGGGAGCCTCGCCCTATTTCAAGGTGCACTGCTCCTAGTGGGTTCTCCATCTCCACACCTCCTCCAGCACTCTGCTGAAGGTGATGCACAGATCCACGTGGGTGCTGGCTAGGCTGATAGCTTACTGGTTTTACCACTGCTTGTAGCAATCCCTCCTCTTTTGCAAGTAACCTGAAAGTAAGCACCGCTGTGGGTAAGAGCCACGAGAGTGCCCAATGTTTGGGACTTAACCAGCTAGCAAGGCGCATCCCACTAGTCGACCCATTAATCATATAATTCTGAAAGAAATGGTGTAAGAGATGGACAGCACTTTATAAAGGGAGAGTAAAGACAGCCAGGAAAAAGTCAAAAAGAAAAAAAAAAATCCCTGCACCTCATGAAAATTTTCTGCATCATTTGCAAACAATGAAGTGCTTAGTGCCAGGAACAGCCCCAAAAGCCCACAGGAGGAGGGAGGCAGAGCCCTGTGCGCAGAGCCAGCATCCCAGTGGGACAGCACCGGCGTTCCCATGGCGATGGGCAGAGGGGCTCTGGGAAGCTCAGCGTTTCCTGGCAGTTTGATTAGGCCTTTGTGTTTTGATTAGAAAACTTGATTAGAAGCAGTGAATTAAAAGGCAGGGAGGTATCTTGGGTAGGTGCATCTCAAGCCTCTCACTCCAGCCCCAACCGTGAGGAGCTGCCAGGGCTCAGAGGATGCGTGGGGCTCGCCCAGGGTGGGCAGGGAAGAGCTCTGCTTCCCGAGGCACTCGCTGCCTCCTGCGGCATCACCTCTGTGTGAGACACCAAGCCCCAGCAGTAGGAGAGGCGCTGCCCCCTTACTCTCCCTTTTCAGAGGATACCACTCACAGACAGCTGGACCCAAAGCTCTTTCCCAGGGTGGCTGCTCAGGCCACACAAGACACTCGTCCCACTGACTATGAGATGCTAATTCAGCACGCTACTTGAAATAGCCTGCGCTTTGGGCTTGCCCTTCTGCTACTTATTACAGACTGGGAGGACATGAAATAGCTTGCACGGCACTGCTCAGAACACACGAGCTGTAGCTCACGCAGAGAAAAATGCTGCAATGTCTGCACTCAGAGCACTTGGGTGTGGGGGAGAGGGAGCAAATTTAGGGGGTCCCAATCCAGGCAGAAAGAGCTGGAGCCAGATGTGCCAGGAGATACGGAGATCAATGAACAACGTGCTGGCGCTGCTTCCTCTGGAAAACCGACGTGTGTCACGCACACACGGTTTGCACGCTTCTCTTGCTGGGGGGTGCAGGCTGGGGGCACTGAGCACATCTTGAGTCCTCTCCTGGACTAAGGGTGGCTGTCCAGGTGGAGGAGATGACCATGGCTGGCACCAGGTGACACAGGTCAGATAATGGACCAGCCTGAGAGTGCTCTTCAGGATTTAAGCTCATTTCTGACACATTTTAAGGAAATTAAATGCTCATTATCTTAACTGAGAAACGCATCAGCAACCGGGAACACATGCTGCATGTAGACTTATGGCACATATTGCACGCATGTGCCATGGGAGCTGATGGCTATTGAGCAAACTGAAACCTGCTGTCACCTCCAGGGGTTGCTAGAAATATCATATCTTCACCACAAGCCTTGATTTAGCCAGGTTTACCATGGCATGACATCTCCAAAGGCAACGTGATACAGGCTCTCCAGTGGACACAGATGAGCCCTGTCCTTGCAGCGGGGGTTCCCTGCTGGTGGCACCGGATCAGCCATGTGGCAGTAATGGGGACAACCCTCCCCTGGAGGCTGCCCTGGAGAGGCTGGGAAGAGCCCAGCCCACCTGGGAGCGATTTGCAACGTGCAAAGTCACTTTAATTTGACTGGAGAGGCCAGAAAACAGGATACACTGGCCCATCCCCATCCCCAGCATGCCTGCAGTTCTGCACAAAGCTTTTGGTCCAGCTGCCGTGGCATGACACGGATGGGATGACACCATGCAAGTCAGAAGGCAAGAAACCTGAGTGCACTAACGGGCAGCGGCTGGTGCTGCAGTAAAAGGCTGAGGTTGGCAGTGGAGGCTGCAAGCGGGTCGGCTCTTACCTGACCACCTGCAAAAATGACAGGGGTGGAGGCGGGCTTTGGGCGGTAGGGAATGGTGGCACCTTTTGGTGGGGACTAGGAAGAGGGACAAGGAGAGGGAGAGAGAACATTAGAACAGCTTTTCCCGAAACAGCGGCAAAAAGAGAGTTAGAAAGCACCCGACGGAGCACAGGCCTCCACCCCGTGCCTCCGGGGCCGTGGCCAGCAACACCCGCACCAGGCAAACAGCATTTCCGTACAGGAAGACATGGGGGAAATGGGCATTTAAATGGGAGAAGGAGGACACCCTGGGGAGTTCCCAGCCAATGCACAGTACTCTCAAACACTTCCTGGACCTCTGCTGCATCCCCCGCCTTTGCTCTGCTCTCCACGGACCATGCCTCCTGGTCTAGGCTGACGCCAGTCTGTGACATCCTCCTCAGATCCCCCCACCTCAAGATGCAGGGAGATGGGGAGGGACATGGTGTGTCACTGCAATGCCAGGCGCACAAGCGCTGGGCTTTCTGTCTCCGGATGCCACGAGCCTCCTCCATGCAAGGGCTTTCTTTGAGTCTGAACAGGTGAGAATATCTCAAGTTGAAGGGACCCACAAGGGCCGTTGAGTCCAACTCCACTCGTGTATCAGCAGCCTGTCCCAGCCCCACCAAACACCTGGAGCTGCTGCATGGCATCGTGAGCATGGCTCATGCACACGCCAGGACCGAGCGTCCCACCCAGATGACACTGTCCGACCCCTCTTGTGTTCCTTGCTGTGGGCACGGTGGCACCTCTGGGGCTTGCTTTAGTTCCTCACTGCCCGGGCTGGCCGCGCAGCAGGCGCTGCAAAGCGTTGTCATTGCGATCGAGACCTCCTGTACCCCATCGGTATGGGCAGCAGCTGGAGCCCGCACGCTGACCTCGGCATGGCACATGGAATCTCCTAACCATGGCTCTCTCAACGTTGGTTTACTCTTAAACACAACTAACAGTCCACAGAGGAGATCTTGGGAGATTTCTGGGGATCATGAGAGATTTCAGATAAAAGCCTTCTGATTCTACCACATGTGAAATGGCTCAGTTGCTACTAATATGTAAGGATAGGCAATATAAATTACACTATCTTGTAGAAAATTCATCATTTTCTTCTATGTTCTTCTATACGTCTATCTGTAGCCAAGAGTCATATTTAAATCTTCATGCTTAGTCCTAGTCTGCAGGAAAGCTGCATGATCAAAGCACAGCGTGTATAATCACAAACCTGCTTCTTGTTTTACTGCATTACAAATCTTGGAGGGGATGAGCAAGAATTTCTTGTGGTAAGATAACTTAAGACATAAACGTTACAAGGAGCATATCTGCAAACTGTTAAAGCTGGGGGACTTGCTAGACTTAGGACTGCAAGAAAAAATAATGCTTTTTTTCTCTTTCACATTGCTGAGCCAGACAGAGGAGCTGCAACCCTTGTTTTCGTTGGTGGAAACAGCAACCACCCAAGACCATACAACACACACTGCGAGCATCACCTCAAGCCCATCTCTGCCACAATAACCTGTAGCCACTGCATGGCTAAATCCACACTCCCCTAACAGCACAGCGTGTCCATGAGAGCATCAGTACCAGCAGCGGTTGGTAACGTGTTCATGGACATTGCTGCTCTTGAACTGAAGTTGCCTGTGTTTGGCGTTGCCTTGTCTCCACCAGACCTTGGTGTCCTCGTGTGAAACTCTTGCAGCAGCAAACACGACCCAGCGCCAGGCCGAGAGGCCCTGGGCACAGCCTGGAGCCCAGGAGGCTCCCTCTGAGCACCAGGCAGCACTTCTGTGCTGGGCGGGTGCCGCAGCCCTGGCACAGGCTGCCCAGAGCCTGTGGGGTCTCCTCCTTGGGGAGCTTCAGGAGGCGCCGGGACGTGGGGCTGGGCACCCTGCTCGGGGTGTCCCCGCTGGAGCGGGCCCCGGGGGTCCCTCCTCATCTCAACCAGTCTGTCATTCTGTGAAGCAGGCTCCTCCTTGCCACAACAGGGCAGTGGTGTGTGAGCTGCCCAGAAAAGCTGAGGGCCCATGCCTGTCTGCTGCTGGGAGGCACCAGGAGCGGGGCTGTCACTGTGCTGTGGCTGCGGTGGGCTCCTCCTGGAGCTTCTCCAAGGCTGCAGGTGTGGATGTGGGGCACATGGCTGCAGTCAGCCCCGCCATTAAGCCATCTGTACGGCAGCATAGCTCCACAGCAGAAAGTATCTGGGGAGAATTTCTCCCAGAAAACTGCACCCTGACCACATGTCCACACGCTCTGTGGTCCCTGCTCTCCACCAGCCTTCCTCACTACCTCCTCCCCTCTGCCTCGCTGGAGCTCAAGCTTGCAGGCACGCCCCACAGCTCCCTTCCATCTGCACCCTCTCAGTTGCCCAATGTGGGAGATGCACTGGCCACCTCCTCCCAGCCTGCCTGGTATCCTCCAGCAGCCCTCTCTCCTGAAACCAGCTGGTGCTGTGACACAAACCATCTCCTTCGGGCACCCAACTGTTTTCCAGTTTGGCACTCTAGAAATAACATGTGAACACAGTGGGGAAAACACACTGGGTGGGTTTCAAACGAAGGTACCAGGAAATGAGAGTGGTCTGCTAGTGCGTGGTGAACAGTGACAAGGACACGCTCCACAGCTCGCAGCGCTGTTGTGGTGCTGGTCGGGTTTTATCCTATATACTTTACCCCCTTTGTTACAGACTGTACCTCCAGCATCACCACACAGATCTGTTTGACACACTGGATAATTGCGTCGGGTGTCCCCGAGATTGTCACTGCCCGCTCCGTGGAGTTGGGCAGCATGTCCCCCGCCACTTGAACCTGAGCACCTGTGGACTGGAGACAGAAAGAGAGAGAAGGAGCAATCCCGATGCTGAACCCCTCTCCCTGCAGCCAGCTCCAGCTCCAATGCCACGCGCCCCCAGAGAGCTGCAGCTGCCCTGTGCAAGTGGGGATGCGGCAAGTCCCGAGGGACAAAAGCCATGCTGCTGCTCCTGTGTCAGCTGGACCATCCTGGGAAGTGCCTGGCACATGATGCCAGCATATGAGGATCCCTCTTTCCAAGGCTGCTCCCATTCCCCCTTGGCTGCAGATCAGCGCCGAGGAGCTGCGGTTACATGCAGTAACTAAGGCAGGTCTGATTTACCTCCCTGATTTCCTTGATCTTGGAGCCTCCTTTGCCAATCAGCGAGCCGCACTGACTAGCTGGCACGACCAGTCGCAGCGTCACTGGAGGTTTACTGGTAGCAGTGCTGTTGCTCATTGAGTTGGTTATGTCCTTGGGAAGGAAGAGCACAATGCATCAGCCCTTGTTCCCCAACCAGATGTCTGCCATCCAGCCCAACCCAAATGCTCTGAGCCAGTAAAGAGGGGTCACGTCCTCCAGACCCAGGCTGGTCTCAGTTCTTGCCCATTTAGAGATGCCTGGACCAGCCAAAAGGCTTTGGGACCAGGCTGTGCACCAGCTGAGCAAGTCCAACCAGGCATGCGTGTGTTGGAGGTACCTAGCTGCACTGCTGGCCCCAGCAGTGGGCATGCCTGAGCTCTGCTTGCCCGGTGGGTCACCACAGCTGGATGCAGAACCTTGTACCCTGTCCTCCCGGGGCAAAGGGCTCACATTTCTCACCTCCTCAAATTTGTAGGCGATCATGGCGAAAGCCTTGAAGATGGCGTCGGTGGGGCCAGTGATGGTCACAATTCGCTCAGGGCAGTTTCCCTCCGAGATGTTGATTCTTGCCCCGCTCTGGAAAAAGAAGGGCAGCCCTGGAGTAGCCACAGCCAGGAAACTGGGGGGGATGCGCTAGAGGCACAGCCCTTTCTTTGGGTTGTATCCTGCCTGCCCTGGGAAGGCTCAGCACGCAACTGTAGAAACTCAGAGATCCCCAGGAGCACATTACTCACTTGGTCCCTGGTCACCACCTGAAGACATCCCATCTAACCTTAGGAAGTCCTCCCCCTGCCCTGCCACAGTGCTTCCAGCCCTGCCTCACCCTGACCCTCAGAAAGGGCTTCCGAGCGCCCACCTTGGGTCTTTTACTGCAATGCAGACCATACCATCAAGGCAAGCCTGGCTCGTGGCATCGCTGCTTGTAAAAAGAGGAGTGCTGCTTAGAGATCTGGTAACTCTTTGGCAGCTAAAGGCACAAAAACCTTGGACAAACTGCATCTCACAAGAGACTATATTTCACTGTTTCATTGACAGCAAGCTCTAGGCTCTGGAAAATTCCCATTAAATGTGATGGGAGTTTGAGGAAGGATAAAGCTGGACAAAAGAGCTCAGGGGACAGCTAACTTGGGTGTTCTTGCAGGAAGGCTGAATGTGGTGTCACAGCCACACGTCTCTCACAGGGCAACGAGCCTTCAGGACAGCTCTGGCCATTGTTCTGCGTGCCCTTCCCACTCCTCACCCCTCTATTACAAATTATTTTATGGATCTGTGCTGCTCACCTCCTCACGCATCTTCTTCACGGTCTCTCCTTTCTGAAACAAGAAGCAGAGACACAGGCCATCTTAGCAACTCAAGACTTTTACCTTCAAAACAACCTTTTCAAACATGCATATAATACACAGCAGCACGTAGCCAAATATTTGGGCAGCTCTATGGTGCCGGGCCCTCCATCCCCATGTGATCGGTGGGCTGAAGAGCTGATGCTCCAGGCATATCCACCCCTTCGTAGCCCTGCTCCCATGTCTGTAAGGCACGAATCAGACAAAATAGCACAACTGCAACTTCCACCTTCCTTTCTGAATTTCCTTTTAGTAGGAAAACTGCGTGGAAAAGCTCAGGAACTGGCCAGAAAGCCATCCCACATAGCCAGGACTTTACAAACCACCATGTCAAGCACCACGACGCAGAGTACCTCATGAAGCTTTCTGCACAAGCTAAATTGTGCCTTGAAGCCTCAGAGGAAAAAAATAAACCATATTGCATCACATTTCTTAACTTTCCTTAATGAATCTATTTCACATTTCCAAGCAACATGACGACAAGCACCTATTCATCACCACAGTGAAGCAGCCAGAAGTTGTACTAGACAAGCTGCTTTTTTAGGGGAACAGTCTTTGACCTCTCTGTGGGTATCTCGCCACTGCTGTCACACAAATGCAGTTCATAATGACCCAACGTTTAAGGGACATTAGAGGATGAGGTAACTGGCACACACCCCGTCAGAGGCAGTAAATGCTGCAGGCAATTCAGGCAGTGTCTAAATACACATTTAAAACATGTCCTTACCTTTCCAATGATGCTTCCGACTTCCTACAAAAAAAACAAACACAGCATAAATGACGCTGCAAGATGTGAAGATAACCCGGGCAGGAGAGGAAGCCAGGATGCCACCCCTCCCGGGAGCTGTTACCTTGCCATGCATCAGCAGCCGGATGGTGAGGGTGACGTTCAGGCCGCCTTCGGAGACCTTTGACTCCATTTCCTACCGGGGACAGGAGACGGCGTTAGCGGGAGGGGAGCCCCAGCACAGGAGGAGGCAGCAGCACAGCCGTATCACCTGGGGGCAGAGGGGGAAGGATGGGTATGGCTCGGACAGGCCTGTCCTTCCTCACAGCTTCGCCACCCCGTTCTCCACCGACCCAGACTGCAGTGAAACCATCAGCACAAGCACAAGAGGTTTTCTCACGATGTTTCTGTGGCATGGGACAGGCCCTGATGGGCAGGGGCACGGCTGCAGGTGGGCTCGGTGCTCACTGCACCAACCTGCAGCTCTGCTTCAGCTCGGCCACCGCCTTCACACAAAAGCCATGGCAGGATCAAAGACTCAAGTGCCTGAAGTGGCATTGCCAGATGCCTAAAATAAAGCTGTGCCCAGCTGAGCCTGTGGATGCAAGAGCAGGGAGCTCCTACAGCCCAGCCCATGATGGGGTAGCCTGGCCAAAGACCGACTGCAGAATTGGGACTTTAAAAGACCCAGGACACCAACCCAGCAAAACAAAATTCACCATTCCAAGCATGAATGGACACTCAGAAAATCTGGACCAGTGGGTTTTGTAAAAGCCAGCTCTTCAGTTACTGGGAAATACCCATCAGATCCCGAGAGCACGGAGAGGGAAGGACCAAGATGGTGTCTTGATTACCAAACTTCTTTTTTAACATCCAGGTCTGTGAGGTGGCACTGTGTTTTTTGAGGAATATGTGTCATTTCCAGCCATACATGCCTTGCATTTATCTAACAAAATCTCTGCCAGTTTTCCAGGCGCTGACATGTTCCTTTCCCTTTACATTCTCTCCTTTTCCTTCTCTGCCCTCTAGAGGGAAAAATGCCACTGGAATTTTGGAGGCAGGGGACAATAAATCAGAGCATGGCAACAAATCCTCCCTCTCCTTTCCTGACAGCTCCTTAGTGGCATCTCTGTGCAAGGACCAGGCACATGAAATGTCTCCACAGCCTACTGCATGGGGAGACTGGTTCTGTCTCAGAGGAAAGTGCCAGCATCCTCCTACATGCAATGCTGCGAGATTTGTAGCAATTCTCCTCCATGTTATTTAATCCCTTAGTACATGTCAGATGGGAGATTTTTCATCCCTGTCACAAGCATCCGGCATTTTCCTTTGCTCATACGGGGACTTATGTGGCCAAAAAATGGGAGGTAAACCAGTGCTCAAGTATTACTTTAATGCAAAGAGGCAGTAGGGATGTATAAATATGCAGCAGTGCATAAATGGCCGGGAGATGGGTTTGACAGCAAGTGCTCTCTTCTAAGAGGTTCTTATAAAACCCAAAATGGATAAAAAGACATTGTGGTGATCAGGGAGACAATGCTGTCCCACAAGACAGCAGCTCGCTAGAAATGGGTTTGTTACAAACCCGTCAGGACCGGGAGAACCGCCGTGCTGGCCCTGCTGCTCAGCGCAGGGGCTGGCAGTCCCAGGAAAGGTGGGTGACAGCTTTCCACCAAGGGCGCACCAAATTTGCCGCTTTGCCTTCACCAAACGACCTGTAGCGTAGCCACTTACTACTGCTGCGTCTGCCACACCTTGTTCCCCATCCCTCACATGAGGGACCCCGAAAGCTGGCTGTTATGTAAATGTTTCCAATTGATTGAAAAAGTGGGTCATGTGTTAGCCAAATGCTCCTGGCTTTAAGATTTATCAGCATTATTAAATTAAACACGCTTCATGCTCCAGTGAGCAGGAAAGCTACATTGGCCTTTTCTTAATCATACTAGTGAAAGGTAAGTCTTTTATATGTGAGTTCATAAACTCAGTAGAAATGATGGGAACAATAGAGCAGAGGCATTTATTCTGTACGTGTGTCCACCCTTCCCTCCCCTGCAACGTTGTTCATTCTTCATGGACAAAGTGCTGAGAAAAAATCTCCCCCTAACGCCATTTTGAGCATTTCAGAGTATTCTCAGCCCAAAGAGACTCATCTCCTAGGATCCTTCCTCTTCACAGGGCCAACAAGCTCTGCCTAGTTCATGGCATCTTCAAAATTGCTTCTTTGTCCTTCCACCCGAAAGCCCTGAGGACACCATTATGTGCAGTCTGACGGATAAAGCAGACAAAGAGCCCAGCCCCAGCCCTGCACAGAGTAGGTGCAGTCCTGCAGAGGTCAAGGACGTGGCACCATGAGACGGAAGAGCTGGGTTTGGCCCCAAAATGGAAGACACACCCAACGCTGATCTGTCCCTGAACATTATTCTAAAGGATGACCCCACTGCAGAATGAAATAAGGGTTTTTAAATCCATCTGCGTTTTGGAAGAGTGCTTAGAGAAGGCATCATCAACACTCAGAACAACCTCGTTCTTCCCCCCTCCTTTGGTTTTGAAAATAAATCTATTAAATTCCAGGCATTTTTCTTAACCTATCAGGAATTCTCATTGGCTAAAAAACAGCTCATGCACCAGTGACCAAGCAAGAAAAGGAGTAAAATGGAAACCTAGAGCAGCAGGAGGCCTCCTGCCCACCCCCCCGACACAATCTGACTTTTCTCTGTGCTAGTTTTTTTGGAGGTCAGATCAATTGCCTAATTTAGTGCTCTTGCCTTTATGCTTGCTGATACACCTCACAAATATTGAGATGTTCTTCAAGATCGAGTAAAATCTAATTATTATGAAAAGTCTGAACACTGTGTATTAATGTAATTATTTATTTTAATTGAATTAATTAAAGACCACGACCTTTTTCGTGGTTGCTTCACATCCCAGCCCCCTTGCAGGACAGACACAGCACGTGAAGCAGAAGACGGGGGGCGGCTGAGCCCTGGGCTGGGCTTTATTCTCCAGCCTGCTTCCAAGTGGGAGCTGGCCCCTGCTGCCGGCGCTGGGGCAGCTCCCCCTGGCAGCCCCCTGTCCCCGAGGCGCAGGAGCAGCAGCCGGCCTGTCGGAGAGGGTGGCTTTGGCTCTCACAAACGGGGCCCATCGCAGAGGCCTGCCACTGGCACTGCTGCTGCCTGCAGACCCCAGGGCCAGAGCTGGGGTGGGGGGCTCTTCTCCCAGCCTTTCAGGTCAAGGGGTCCCTGCTCTGGCTAGGGCCCATACTACTCAGCACTAACTCTTCTTCTCTTTGCATCAGGGGGTTTGCAGGTGTTTCCCTTCCCGTGCTCCTTCTTTGCAATGGTACAGCGTTTCTTGTTTACTTCCAGGGATCTATGAAGGCCACAGGTGAGTAAAACTACCCTTCCCCTAAGCGGACACCTTTTTTTCAAGTTTGTTCTCAAACCCATCTTCCAAGCTAGACGAGAAAACTACAGAACAAACAGAAAATACGCTTGGGTAGTCTGCACTGAAGTCACTTTCGTGCCTCTGGGACTAGGTCCTGCCAGAAGTCAGATGCATAAAGTAAAGTTTCTTTTCCAGATTCCATCATGGAATATTATCATTAGTGTTATGGAGATCAAATTTCACAGCTTTATCTAGGTATTTATTCTGGGGGACAGCAATGTTTTGCTCAAGCTGTCTGAAAACAAACAGAGAGGACAATTCGGTGCAAAAACATCCCACAGGCACAACCCACCCCTTCCATGAAAGGTCTAGAAGGAAAGTTCACAGGCACTGCCAAGTAAAACTCAAAAAATCTCTATCATCCACGTCACCCATTGCATGGTTTCCAGAAAACCACCCCTTCCTGACGGGTTTGTTCAGTCCAGGCTGCCACCCAAACTCCAAAGCCTTGGAGCCCCATTGACCAAGAGCCTTTGCAGATGCATGCAGGCGAAGCACAGGGTGGCCATGGCACTGATCTGAAGGTGGAGGAGATGCCACCTGCCCAGGAACCACATGGAGATCCTGCTCTGGAGCATCTTGGTGGTTGCTCAAAGGCAATGCCAACCTGAAGAACATACAATGTGTTTCATGGTCTCTTGGTGCTTCAAGAGTCCCACCAGCAGGACACCAAGCATTAAAGACCCAGGGCCCTTCAGCACACCACAGTAATCTACATCAAGGCCCATATTTCTAATGTATGGGCCAAGTTTCGTGTTGGGAATTAACATCTTGGCCAGAAAGTCCATAACTTGAATACATTTTCCAGCATGAGGGAGGAAATGTTTAAAAACCTCTGACCTCTCAATACCTGTTTCTTAAAACTCAGACCAGCATTTTCTGACACTTGGGAACTGAAAGCCAAGCCCTACATGTAGAGAAAAGCAGGCAGAAGGGAGCTCAAGAAAGACACTCTTTTTCTGACTTTTTTATGCTTTCTAGCTTGCTTTCCCGAGATCTGCTTGTCTACTTTGTCCACTTGCTTAAGCAGGAGCTTTCTCCCCACTCATCTCCCTGCAGCTTGATCCTCCCATTAAGACCTAATCCAGTGATTTTCAGCATTGCGTTTTAGCAGCTCGGGGCAGCGTGATGCAGCGAATTTGGGATTATGACGACAATACAGTCTGGCCGGATCAGACTGGGGATGGAAGGAGCAAAGATAAAAATTGATGTGGGAGAAAACCAAAGTCTAGTACTCAGTTGAACCCAGGCTCCAAATGGAAATGCATCAGCTACTGGCATTGTTTTGGAATAAAGCTGCATTCACAGCTGCTAACAGTTTCCACAAACAGGAGTCATTTTGATTAATGTTTCCTCCACTCACCAGCTCCAGCGAAAATATGTTAGAAAACTCTAACCAAAAAAAAGAAAAAAAAAATAGATGCTGCCACTGTGGCTTGGTACATCAGCCATAGTTTCCCAGCTTCTCACCTGCCCTTGGTCTTACCAAGCATTTCAGGAGATGAATCTCCCTGCTCTCGCCCTCACAACAGGCATTTCTGGACACTGCATTCTTGGTCACCTGCTCCCATTCCCTTGCTCTGCTCCAGGCGATGTGTGTCTGCTCATGGCCCACGATGTTACTTGTTGGCTGCTGATGAGCAATTACAACCTGCCTTCCCCTCCCTGCACATGAGCACCATGGGGTTCTTCCAGCCTTACTCACCTCTACGTCAATTACCTCAACTGCTACTGCAGGGATGCAAATGTTGCTTCATCTGGACCCACTGCTCCCTCCCTCCCCTCTTCTGGCTCCTCCGCCCATGAATTCGGTGTCAGCGCCATCACTGCAAACAGCTTCTCCTGCAGCCTCAGTGCCTCTGGTTGTTTTCTAACTCCTGGTCCTGCCGCCAAATTCTTTGCTAGCTGTAACTCTGGGGAGCTCCTCTCCATTTCCTAACCACTTCTTACCTCCCTTCAAGCCAGCACAACTTGCTCCCCATATCCTTCACCCTCCAGAGAGCGGGGCTGGCTGTTCACACTGGGTGACCCTCCAGGGATAGATATTGCCTCTAGACATTGGTGTTAGCCAAAGCCCAGGACCATCTGGTGCAGACACCCCTGGGTGATGGCCATGGCCCCAGCCCCGCCATCCCGCTGTGGGCTCAGCTGCATCCCAACCAAATACACTTCTCTGCTCTCAGACCAGCCCAAAGGCTGTTTATCCTGCATGAGTGTTCCCTTCTGCTGAACCCACGTTAAACTGTATGTTTTCGGTGGTGTTGCTGAGCCAGCTCCCGTGGCAGAGCTGGACTCTTGAACACCACCTCTTCCATTTTTTGAGAAGAAAATAGAAGAGACGGTCTGCACAACACGCAAACCCTCCCTAGTGATTTTCACATCACCTCTCTTTTGAAATGATTCTTACTCTAAATTTCATGCATTTCAGAGTGATTTCTGACCTAATTGGTAAACCAAGAGGAAGAGAAATGAAGCATCACATACCCCCAGCAGAGACTTGTCCCAGGTGAGGAAAGCTGGTGAGTCTCTACCACTAAGAGCAGCACTGAACCCTGGCTCCTGCCAGTGGGCACTGGAAACCTGGGCAGGGACATCCGGGAGGACTCCTTGCTTATCTGCTGGGCACCATCTGCTTCATCCTACCCCACCAAACCTCAGCAGTTAACGCACACCAGCAGCAGCTTCCCACAGAAGTATAACCCTGGCACGGGTGGTGCGTGGATGTGAAGTCACACACAAAATCAGAATTGGACCCCCTCACACTAGTCAGAGTTAATATCCATGGTCTCTGATGCAAGCCTGATCCAAAGAGAAGTACTGGTTTGGTTGCAATGCCTATGCCATTACAGTAACCTTTGGTGTGAAGGACAGCGAAGGAAGCATCAGCTTTTTCCTACCGGTCACCCCAGGATGAAAATCTTGCATGAAATGAGGAGACAACAATAATTTCATCCCATGCAACAGGCCAGAAGGACTGCAGCACCTGTCTTTTGCCTGGATGCAACCACAGAAGACATAAAACTTACAGGTTTAAGTAAATTACCAGTTTTAGGGGAAATATCTCAGGTACTGCCACTTACATCTATCCAGAGACATCTGTTAGATAAAGAAGTTCCATTCACTCATGTGAGCTGCTCCTGTGTTGCAAGCAGAGGCTAGACACACACCAGTGAGGGAAATTCAATGTAGTGGGAGCAGACTATCAGAGGTCCCTGTGCAGCACAGAAGCCCCCAGCCCTCTGGCTGGTTTCAGAGCTCATCGATAGTGGGGCCCTGAGCAAAATGATAGACTTGAACCTGTGAAACCACCATCTCAACAAGCTGAGAGATGGTATGATAATGGGTCTTCGATGAATTTGTTTCATTTGTACCGAATGAAAGCCTTCTGTCAGGCTGGGGGGAGTGGGTAGGTGGGAACAACGCGCTTTAGTTCTGTCACTTCTAATTCCCCGTTAGTTGCTTTTGGAATGATTTGCCAGGAAAAAAAAAGTACTTTTGGTGAAGGTTAAACTGTTAAGTACACCAGAGATTTCAGTCCGTGAGGAGATAAGCCAGTGCTCTTTGCACTACCCAGTTGGCTTTATTACTGCCCAGTGACCAAGAGCGTCCCATGAGACTTCTGGGTGCTAGGTGGACTTGAGACCCCACGTGCTGAGAAAATAACATCTCCTGTGATAAGGAAGGTGATCATCTGCACTGGTGCCTGGCCGGAGCCACCAGGGAAGGGAGAAACTCACATGGCATGGCAGGAGCCAGGGTGGTCACCTGCAACTCTGCAGGCATCTGCCACACGCAGCCCCGAGGTGAGCCTGTGCAGAGGGGCAAAGCCCCAGCTGGAGGCAAGTTCAGGATCATCAGAAGAAAACCAGGAATGATGAGGTGGGCCTTCATGGGAGATCCAGCCACAGAGAGCAACTCCAGCCCCCTCGGGCCAGGAAACAGGGGAAGAAGTTGGGGGAGGCAGGGCAATGGTCATGACTGAGGGGATTACGTGCAGCCAGGGAGATTCAGGTCAAGTGCTAGAAAAGAGCTTCCTTACAGACAGGACAGCCATGTGCTGTGCCCAAGGGCAGTCATGCTGCAGGGATGCATCTTATTTAGCCTTTTTTTTTCCCCAGGTAAGGAAAGGGAGCAAGGAGATGCCACCTCACGCTAGGAGATGCTATGACCAGGCTATGTAGTGGTCTGTGGAGAGCAGCCACACGATTTGATCCACCTGACCCATCCTGGAGGGTCCCTCCAACACACACATCCCACAGGGGCCTTGCACTGCCTTGGGCCTGGCACCAAGCCCCACTGCCCCATAGATGATATAGTCAACATTCATGATCAAGGAGAATGACTTGTCTCATGCCTATGCTCCGTCAAGCAGAAATCAGCCCAGAACAGCATTTTTTTAATGGTTATATTCAGTGCAATGCTAGGAAGCAGGCATTCATGGCAATGCTTTTGCACACACTTCGCTTTGGTCCAGCACACTCCTTCTCCTGCAGTCCTGCCATGCAAAAGAGCTGCCCAGTGCAGGCACCACAGCAGTGCTCCGCTGGGGACGTGCACCAGCTCTGGAGGGCCCCTTCCTCAACAAAGGATGCCACAGCAGCCAACATTGGAAACACAACTGTCCAGAGACTGCATGGTGAGGTTATCAAATTGCAGTCCCTTGTGTGCCATCTTTTACATGCCTTTTTTTCAGGAGAAGGCCAAAGGACACTCAAAGGAGAACACTCATGGCCGTAGGCCCATGATGGGTGATTGCAAAGGAGGAGAGGCCACGTGGTGCTGTGCAGAGCTCGAGGACACACAGCTTGTCCTCCAGCAGCCAGGAAAACAGAGGGGCAGCTGAGAGGAGATCACCTCCGGAGCCACCGGCAGAAAGCAAGAGGCACATTCATCCCACTGCTGTGCCAGGGACTGCGTGTAGCCTTGAGGGGATAGCTGAGTCCAAAGCTGGAAGGGATGAACGGACTCAACCAGCACAAAACCTTTTCTACACTGCTGCTGCAGAGCCGCAGTAAAGCCCATCATGCATTTCACTGGATCTAGCCACCAAGAAGGTGACCTCCCATCCCCGTCCCCCTCTCCATCTCAGCCCACCATTCTGGGCTGAAAATCCCAGAAAACTGGGGATGGGGTGCATCTGCTTCCAGTGCATCCTCTGAGATAGATGATGATGCAGCATCTCCCCGCAGGTCCCAGCTGCATGCAGAGCAGCAGGCATCCTGCACCCCTGATCCGTGCCCCCCCTCACTCCCCTCTGCCAGAGCCTGCTGGCCGTGCTGGCTTTAATCCCACAGGCAGCATCATCCCAATAATTTCTCTCCGTTTTCAATCTACTGATCTGGGGGCAGCCCACAAATCTCTTCATCCTGCTAGCACAGCAATCTACTGCCTCATCTCATCCCAGCTCCATTTCTCTCTCTAATCCCTGGAAATAGGGACAAGGCTTGCACCGTGAGGGCTGTCCTGGAGGGGTCTGTCTGTCCAGGCGCTGACGGACAGACAGTCAGACTGACCTGGAACACACAGGGTGGCAGGAGGCAGCAGGTCAACACAGGCAGGGAGCTTGCTATGTTGACCACACTGACCAGGTTCAGGGCTGGATCCGGAGCTTCAATACTTCCATGGTGCTGGCTCTCAGCAAACCCAAACCCATGTCCTCCACTGTGGCCAGAGATGCTCTGGCTTCTGGGCAAGGAAATGGACGTGTGGCCGAAGGAGATGCTCTTTGGGAGTGGGCAGAGAGGAAAGAGCCCTTAGAGTCTCTCCCTGTCCTTGGTGAAGCAGCCCAGCACCGTTCAGCCAGGACAGAGCCGACCTGTTGGGATGCAGCACTGAACCCATCCTTTCTTCTCCCGCACCGATTTGCATGGGGCTGGAGAATGTGGCCATGCTCAGTGCATGACAGAGCTGTGGCCCACCCAGCACTGCTCTGGCATGTGACAAAGCCGGCAGCCGTGCCACCAGCCCCGGGCATGAGATGTGCCGTGCCTGCGGTGGATGCAGCCCGGCTGCACAGCTCCGTCCTGCGCTCGCCATTGAGGAGGAGGAGGAGGAAAGGGAGGAAGGTGGCCCTGGGCAGCCGGGGGTGGATCGCTGCCGCGCCATGCTCAGACCCTGACAGCAGGCTCCAAAACTGTCACTCCCGATCTGTTTTCACTTCAGCTAAACCTCAGCCTCGATTACGATCAAGGAGAGCCGTGTTTTCCTCTCTCCTTCTCCCCGTGCTAGGTCCTCTGTAACCTCGGGTCCAAACATTGAGGAAACCAGTACATTGGCTGGGCTGGGGAGCAGGGCTGCTGGGGAGGGGGCCATGACCACCCTGTCCCCAAAGTGTCCCTCCCTGGCCCTGGCATGGCCGGTCTGGTGCCCCGCGCCTTACCATTTACTCATTTAGCAAAGCCTGAATAACATAAATTAAGACAGATGTGAGCGCATGCACGATCACAAGCACTAGGATGGGTGCATTCAGCGAGAGGCAGAAAAGCATGCTGCGGGGATGGGGACAGCTCTCGCCCCATGGGGAAGCGTTTGAGCCACCAGGGGAGTGGGGATACGAATGCCCCACCAGTGGTGGGACTGGGCTGGGGCTCAAACCCGTGCACCATGAGCCCCAAGGGCACCATGCCTGCTCCCCTTCCCACGCAGCAAACGCTGCTCCCCAAGCAGGTGCCAGGCAGGGAGGAAAAAAGTAATTATCTCATTGCCTCAAAAAAGTGGTCCCGCATCTCCACCACGGGACAGATGAGGACCACCAGGACGTGAAGCGTCAGTGGTGACCACCTGGTGGAACTTCCTGCAAGGTGTCAGCACCGTCTGTCCATGCAGGCGCCCAGGAGCCCTCCGCTTCCACCCCAAATCTCTGCACGCAGCAGAAGACAGGGTCTGCTAGGTCTGATCCACACAAAGCACACCGCTGATTGCAGCAGTGTTGACATTTTCTGGTCATCCTC
Source organism: Cygnus olor (assembly GCF_009769625.2). Lineage (NCBI taxonomy): Eukaryota > Metazoa > Chordata > Aves > Anseriformes > Anatidae > Cygnus > Cygnus olor. The sequence continues at coordinate 11,580,080 of NC_049174.1, read as the reverse complement.
ACCAAAATCCCATGGACTCTTTAAGGCGTATTGAAGGCAGATACAGACATTAAAATAATCTTAAATCAACTTAAAAAAAATCCCTTGTTCTTGATCAGCAGTTTTTTCCCCCAAAGTGATCTGTTTTCTTCAGAAAGAAATGTCCTTTAATTCAGCTGGATTAAAGGAACATCTCTGAGATTTGTTACTCAGGAAGACCTTAAAATTTGTCTTTATATCTGGGAATAATAAAAATGTTTATACAAATTAATCCATAAGAGAGGGGAAAAAGTCTGAGATTAAGAGCTCCAAAAATGTTACTGAATTATTTTGGACTTAAAAATGGAACCCCAAATATTATGTAAAACTGCAGTTTTCCAGGGTTGGGTTTCTGTATCAAAATTCAGGCTAGCATCTGCCTTTGCATCTGTCAAAACAAAGGTCAATCATTGTATGGAAATTTAAGCACAATGTCCTTCATCCACTGTTTCTGGTTTATTTTTAAGCTGGACGTGACTTCCGAGTAATAAAATGAGATTTTCTAATATGGTTCACATTAAAACCACATTATCCCAGAAAACTCAGATTACAAGACAAATACATCTTGAGAACATTTTCCCTTTATAATAAGGATATGATATTTTGGGATTGATTTCAACAGCATTTAAGTCCTCCATAACCTTTGAAACTAATAGCTCACTTTAATACTTATAAAGAAATGTTTTAACCAAAAAAAACGTAACAGGAAAAATGCAATGGTATCAAAAATGTAGCTACCATAAGTAAAATGGTTATCTGAAGACAAAAATTTAAAGGAAAAGAGAGAGCCTCTCGATAAAAGGCGTTCCTATTCCCAAATCAAATTTCAGTGCATTTCCTCAGTTCAGGAGAAAAAAAATCGTGGAAATAGAACCAAAATATAAAATTTTAATCAAATAGATTTGGAGGTGTTATTACATTGCCAAACCAAGACGTGATCAACATCTATGTTACTCTAGCATCAATTTCTTTAAGCCAATTTGATTTCTGCTTTTCCCACCCCGCGCACATACATAAACAACGCTGTCCAAAGCACGCACTGTTAATCACACAGCTGAGGAATGGCTGGATATTCCAGTTAATGCAGAGATAGGCGCTTCCCTACCCTGCGATACGATCATTTAGCATTAGCCGCAAGATGAAGGTGAAATTGAATTTCACAAAAATAAAGAGCACTCTATTACAAAGAATGACAATTCTGCAAAACCAAATATTTTATAGGAGACTTGAGGAGCAGCCATTAACTTAAGCTAACTACCTTGCTCGCACACCTCTTTCTCTCATGGTCTCACCTCCGTCCAACACGGAATTTAATTTTCTCTACTCAAGAGATTTGTTTACAAGATTCGCTTAAGAGCCTTCTTAAGGGTTCAAGGCTCTTTTAAGCCATACTGGAGCTCCGTACCTGACTCATTTCATGATTCTTCACTAATTTTCATCTGTGGGAAAAGTTGCACACGGCAAGTGGACTTCCACCAACACAATCTCTTAAATCTTCTTACCTTCTCCAAAGAGCCGCTTTAGTGCTGATTTTGCGTGACGGGTCCGCACAGATGGCCACTCTTTTCACGTTTGGAAAGGATGAAAAATGCTACGGGGAAAAAAATCCCAGTGATCTTTTGCTGTACAGCGCAGAGGGCTCCAAACCTCATTGGCCCTGGGATGGCAACCACGTGGCACGGGATGGGGAGCACGTGACCTATTTTCTCCCAAATCCCTTGGATTGCTGGAGAGGGGGGATGCACCCACCACCGATGCTTTTGTCATTTCAGTGGGCTTTGATTTTTTTTTTTATTATTATTTTTTTAAAGGCCACTGAGCAAATCAGGTTGCCTCGAGGCGATGAGAACAAGCCAGACAGCGCTTTCAACATGAAGGGGAAAGGAGCTCCGGTACGAGATGGGTGCTGGGGCTCTGCCTGTGTACATGGGGAAATTTGGAGCCATTTGGGCAGGGTATGGGCCAGGGATGGTGCCTGTGGGAGGGAGGAGCATGGTCAGCAGCACACGTTTGGCAGCTGGCAATTAAAACAGCCAGCTCGTGGCAGGCAGCAGTGATGGAAAGACCAGGTTGAAACCCTGACTGCGGACCCCGGATCTCAGCTGGCACATCCACTCCCTGAGCCTCCGAGGAAAGGGATGCATGATAACTGTTTCATAGCCAAAAAAAAGACCACCTCATGCCCCTGCACTGCTCCGGACCCCTCCTAGGCCAAGAGCCAGCGCACCTCCTGCCTTGGAGGCAGAGGGTCAGCTCTAACAGCTGCGTTGGAAGAAGGACCAAGAGGCTCAGTGCCTGGTAGATGGAGTACTGCACACTCCAGGTGGGGCTCCATCTGCTCCCACCACCACATGGCCATACCAGGCTCAAAGAACACTTCAAAGTCTCCCCCACAAATGGCTCCGAACCTAAAAACCATCCCAATCCTCGGGTACCCCAGAGGGATCCCCGAGGCCCCACAGAGCAACACAAGACACGCTGCCTTGCCCCAGCTAAGTGCTTCCCTGGGGAAAGCAGCTCTGAGCCATCCTGGACAAGACAGCTGTGGTTCATGTGCTAAGGATCTCCTGGCCTTCCCTCCGTGACCACTGGTCCCCCTGGCCTCATGCAGCCAGGCTCCAAGGGAACGTGAGCCCTGGGCATGCCCTGAGGTCCAGGAGCTGATTGAGCAGCACTGGAGCTTCTTTCTTCTGCCTGACTGGAGAAAATGAAATGTTGAGTTCCTTTTGCTTCTAGGTTTTTGGGTTCACACATGTAAATTAGGTGCTGTTCTTCTGCACCAGCCCACTGGAGTAAGGACACTCATTTTGAGGAGGAGAAAAGGAATTTCTGGAGCCCAAGACATACTGTTGTTTCTCCTATTGGCTCAAGCCCATAGTTTGGGCCAGTCAGAAGCTGCATTTGATGGCAATCTGAGTCCCACCTGACAAATCCTTCAACTATGCTGTCTTATGCCAATGATACAACTGTCCACCACCACTGCAAATGGAAGGCCCCGAGTGAACCCACCTCTGGCATCAACACTTGAATTTTAGCGATGTTGCTTCTGTGAAGTAGCTGACCCCAACCACCCTCTTGCCCAAGGGCTCGAGACCTTATTGTCTGTAGATAAGACCTAAGGCTCCTCGAGGAGCCATCTGAGATCAGACTCTGGTGAGGAAGCACAGCTCTGACCACCTCCAACCCATCCTGGTGTCACCACCACGTCCCACCCAGCCGCTGGTTCTTGGCCGTGGCTGTTCCCCAGAACGATGCTGTGCACGAGGACAGAGGCATCAGTTCAGTAGGGTTTTGACTGAAATCCTGCCTGGCTCGGAGGGTCACACTTCTCCAGCCAGACAACAGGACCTCTTACTCCAACATGAGCCGAGGGATAACCTTCCTTGCTATTGTGTACTCAGATGCAGACTACTCGGCCCAAAGCAGCGAGCTTGCCTCCCACCTAGCCCCGCAGTGCTCCTTCACGGCCCCCTCACCCTCCTCAGCAGTGCCCAGCCACATCTGGCCCCGAGTAATCTGCTGAATAATTATATAATAGGCAGGCAGGCAGAGAAATGATTTTAGGCTGCTCTGCTGATAGAAAGCAAGCTGGATTAAAAGATCAGAACAAGCAATACTTAGATTAAAATGGTTTGTTGTTTTCAGCTGCAGGAAATCCACGGCTAAAGCAAGGAAGATGCTGAAGGAAGATGCATCATCTTTCTTTCCCCCAGAAAAGTGCTTTCTATGTATTAGCTAAGGCAAGCTCTAGGTTTCCAAGCTATGCTCACGTTTTATTTCCCAGCATGTCAAACGCACGCACTTTTCTGGTTTGTATGGCATTTTATCTGAAGGCTCCTCCAAGAGCAGCGTGAAGATGCTTCCAGCCACGTTTTGCTCCGCAACCAAACCAAACACCACGAATTCCTTGCTTGCCTGTTACGACACCCAGACCCTCAGGTGTCACACGGCCACCAGCCCAACAGAAAATTCCCCCACCTACAAGAAACCTGCTCCCTGGCACCCAGAGTGGCCACTTGGCTCCTGCATCCGCGGCAGCTAGGCAGGACATGGGCATGGCCCCCACTGAAGCCTTTCCTGCCACGGCCGGAGCGGCTGGCGGACACCGTGCTCCTGGCTCCCAGCAAGGTCAGCGGCGTGGTGCTGAGCTCTGACAGATGGCTTTGGAAAGGCGTGAAGGGGAGAGCAGGGAAAAAGCAGTGCGAGAGGGACCATGCGAATGCGGCCGAGCCCTCTGCGGGGCACAGCGCTGGTCGCCTGCGGCCCAGATCAATGCCGTCAGCTCTGCCGGTTCACCTTCAAGTTTAGATTAAGCAGAAGGGTCAAACTGGGAAATCGTTTGCCATCAGCCAGCCTCATGCCACACCGTGGCCAGCTCTTCCCTTTGCCAGCACGGACACCTCTATGGGAGCACCTTGCCATCCCCTGGGCAGCTCTGCCCCGGCACCATCACTGCCCAAATGCAAGGTGGAACAGCAGCCAATTCTCAGTGCTAACTGGTCCCCCCAGGAAGGAGCCCTCTTTCAGGTTTCCCCAGTACCCTTTCAGGTTTCCCCAGTACCTACAGTGTTGCCAAAAAAGAGGTAGCACCTCCAAATTTAAAGGATGAAACACTGTTCCACCTTTTCTTGCTTTTCAGCAGCTACATTCTTTAAAAAAAACAAAAGCCACAGTTTCTGTCTTGCACCAGGCTGGGCACCAGGCTCTTCTCCCACTCGTGGATGCCAGGTTGGGGCTGTGGCACAGTCCTAGCAGAGGGGATGGGATTTCTGGCAGGGAAGGTGGGAAGGCAGAAAAGCAAGGCTGGAGACCTTCCTGGAGGAGGTGGGAGCTGCGGGATGCCATGATGTTCATCCAAATGATGCCTTAACAGCCACTTATTGCAGAAAAATGTCTTCACTAAGGCCAGAGGATAAACTGCACATGCCAGACAGACTGGGGCCATGAAAGCTTGTGGGAGGACAGTCTGGGGGCTTGGTCCCAGGCTGGACACACAGTCCAGCGAGGACGTGCCCTGGTTTTCCTTGGAGTTGGCTGTGGGCAGCCCTTCCCTGTGCTCAGGGGATGCCCCCAAGTGGGGAAGAGACAGAGCCCTTTTCGGGCAAATTCTGCCCCAGCTGCATCTTAGTGGGTCGCCTACAGCTCCCCTGAGAAATCCTCCTAACATTTTGTCCACTTATTCCAAACTTGACATCTTTTTGCAGGTACGAAGCACTGCTCTGGCAGATGTCTCCTGGGGTTTTGTGTGCAGAAAACAGCGTGTGTGCTAATCCCTGTTAGTGACCTGGGCACTTTTACCAGGAAAAGGAGAGGAGAGAGGTGGGTTTGTCAGATGCTACAGCATTTCTGCTTTATGGGGCTGTCTTCTCACCAAGAGATGCACGACCTCCTCTTTACTAATGGAAAATGTTGCCCTGCCATCCATTTGCAATAGTCAATGCCTGGGACAACATGACAGCCTCAGGCCAAAGCAGATCTATTTTAGTAACAAAAGCAGAGTGGCTGATGAACATGACTCCATCTCTGCTCTTCCCTGCTTAGCCCTTTAGCTGTATGACCAACATGTCAGAAAGTGAGCAGCCAAGTGCAACAGGGGTAGAGGCAGCAGGATGGGAGACCTCTGTGGCCACAGGACCGGTCAGGGGCTCCATGCGCTGACGGTACAGATGCGAAGACTTGGAAAGGGGCCGAGCGTGCCTTACCTTACCCTGCAGGCTGGCCTTGAGCTCCAGAGCGATTCCTCAGCAGGTCCGGGTCCGCCAGACAGGGGCATGCTGAGCATGGAGCAGGAGCCAGGGGCCGCGGCGGGAGCCTGTGGGGCCAGGCATGGGAGAGGTCAGGCATGGTGCAAGGGGGGTGTGCAGCCCCAGCCCAACGAGCAGAGGGATGAGGATCGGGCTAAAACACAGCACCCGGCCCCATGGGGTGAGCTGGAGGCTTCTCTCGCCACCCAGACTGGGAGCACCACCTTCAGGTTGTTTGTGGGGCAGGCAGCAAAGCCCGGCCTACATGTACTCAGAGCCCGCTTGGGCAGGTCCTGCCCCAGCAGCCACCGACCTGAAGGCATCAGAAGAGCTGGGTGGAGGAGCAGGACCCCAACAGGTGCCCCCATGGGGGTCGGGGCTCTGCTTCATCCAGAAATCAAACCACAAAGGCAAGGGAAGCAGTCCCACATGTTTCAGCAATGAGGGCACAGGGTTATTTTTATTGCTTCATTTTCGCTGCTGCTCCCAATAAGTTAACTGGGGCATGCATTACCCGTCAATACAATCAATCGAGCAGCCTGAGCAGTTAATAAGCTGAGTGCCAGAGGGCAGAAAAACCTCTCCACTGCCCAAAATGCTCTTTGAGCAGCGGGACAGGCAAGCTGCAGCCCCGATTTGTTTCTGGAGCTTGGGGCTGCTCTGAACGCACCAGGGCACCGACAGCTTTGCAGATGGAAACTGCTCCAGTGCCTGACCGTTCCTAGCGGATGGAAGCCACCAGCAAAGCCCTCCCAGCAGCAGTGTCGGGGTGCGACTCACCGTTGGAGGAGCAGCAGCAGCTGGCAGGGGGGGCGTGGGGCAGAGGGCTGGGGGTCAGCAGTGTGGGCAGCAGGGGAACACCTGGAAGAGAGCGTGACACCTCAGGACCCCGCGCACCCCTGAGGGCACCCCACCGACACAGGGAAGGAAAACAGCCCCGAGAAGGGGACTCCTCAGCAATTTTTTTTTTTTTTTTTGCTGGTCACCAGCTCCTCTGTTGAGAAAAGGAAGAAAAAAATGAAGCTCAGCTGCTGCTGTAGGTTGAATTGCCATGTAGGTCAAATCCCCAGCTCTCATACACTCGCTCTAGGTTACAAGTCCGTACCCTTTTATCAGCCCCACACCACAGCCATAGCACCATGTGCTCAGGTGTATGGAGAGGGGCCTGTTTCCAAAAACATTGCTGCTTGGGTTTTAGTTGGGTGTTTCCCCAGTGAGAGTTTATGGCCTAAGCTTGAAATCTCTTTTAGGTATTTCGGGGAGAAAGGCTATTGAGAATTCATGAGGAAAGAATGGTTTATTCGTCTTGCAGGCCCCGGCTTCCAGTTTAGCCCAAGATAAGTCTAAGCATCCAGGAAACGCTTCATTAAGGAGCTTGTCAGCAGTTTTCTTAATCAAATATCAGTCCATCTTCCAGCAGCTCTGCTTCTTGTTACGTGCATCACAGCCCTTCTGCCCAAACACTCACAAACTGCCAGGCAAGGCAAGCCCCTAACCATGGCAGGATGTGACCAATGCAAGTCAGTGGTTGTATTAAGAGGCAGCACCACAAGCTTACAGACAAGTGACATTTTGTTCTGCTTGCTGACTACCGTCCTCACCATCATCTCCCAAAGCCTCTCTCCAGCATAGCTAAAACCCCTGCACCTTGTACCAAGTCTGGCAATACAAGCAAAGGAATCATTTTTTTTCCTGATCGTTCCTCTCCACTGAAACACTCAATGGTGCCACAAGAAAGACACCAGCAAGCCTGCAATGCCAAATGTTTTCTTACCTACCAGCTCTCATGGACCAGATACCATTAGCAAATTTGGCCTCTGCTGCCCAGCTACAGGTCAGCAGTGCTCAAGGGGGGTCACCCAGGATGCTGAAGCATATTTGTAAGCAGCAGAGCTGTCCAGATCCCAGCAAAATCACACCTATTGCTCCCAGAAAAAAAAAAAAAAAAAAAAAGTACCTCAGGATACCATCAATACCAGCTTAGCAGCGCTGTTTCCTTGCTTGACACTACCTGTCTGTGCTGAAGACCTTGGCCATCGCATTCCTGTGCTCAAGAATTCTGCAAGACTCGGGCTTGAATGGTGGAATCACAGAGACATGGCCAAACGTTCTCCAAAGATAGTTTGACCTTGTGGCATGGAAAGAAGGCAGAGGGGAAGCACTGGTGTGTGCTGACACCTGCCTTGCCCAGCCCAGGGCACATTTTTGTGCTATGACTGTGACCACAATGCCTGCTCCAACACCCAGCCTACCTCTTCTGCAGACTGCAAACCCCCAAGAGCAGGCAGTGCACCACTATTTAATGACTAGTGCAAGCTGTCTGCACAGATGCCTCGAATAAAATCAGCCAGCCAAGCCTGATGTCCTCACCTGTGAGCACTCTGCGCCTGTAGTGCCACTTGCTTGGCCTGCCTTTGGGAGCATGGGTTCAGAGAGGGGCTTGCAGGCTTCCCCTTGCTGTGCTGAAGCCCCCCAGGGAAACCAAAGCCCCTGGGTAAAAGACTGGGGGGATGCACTGGTGGGGTTGGGGTGCTCTCCCCAGCACCTGAGCTGTAACACACCCCAGAAAGGGAACATCCCACTTTGTGTCGGAGGGGACCGGTGCCATGCTCCTGTCCGGGAGGGACACAGCAAGGACCTGCTTGGTCCTGCTGCTTGGGCTCCCAGTGGCACTGCTGAGCGCGAAGGGGAGAGAACAATCCTCCCCTGACCTGTGTTCCCATCACCCGGCTCGCTGTGTGTTTTACACAGACAGAGGCAATGATTTTAATGTCCCAGTGAACAAGCTGTCGGGACGCATCAGCCTCAGCAGGCAGGCTGCAGTGATGGCTTCTCCTCCCAGGCACTGCCTGGCAAGGAAAAACGAAGCGAGTGCCGCGCACGCATGCGTGCCACCGGTGCCCATTATTTCCCAGCCTTTTAATGAAGCATCCTCAGAAGCCACGTTCCTTGGGAGGGAAGGAAGGTGAGCACCTCCTGCAGAGGAGCCGCCAGGGGCAGGCAGGGTGGGCATGGGATGCAGGATGCAGCCGCCACCTGACATGATGGGAGCTGAGTGCTCTGAAGCCGTAAGAGCTGCGGCAGCGATGAGCTGAGAAAAGCCGTGAGCTACATGAGCTGAGCTGACATCTGCCCCCTGGGTGGGTGCCTAATGAGCGGAGACATTGTCCATTTGGGGAGGCGAGGTGAAGGTAAAAGACTTCCCGGCTGACACCTTGCAGTCTCCATCGGTGCTGCTGGTGAGAGGGCCGTGGAAGGGGAGCGGAGGTGGGGGCCAGCACCCGGCAAGTGGGATGGGGACGGCACTGCTGTCTCAGCATCTCATCACCGTGTCCCCTGCCCGGAGCTCCCCTCTTTGCAATTTTCTGCCTCGTTACTGAGTGGAAAGAGAAACAAGCACTTTCTGAGCACGGCCCAACTGGGAGCATCTTCATGGGGGGTGGATGCAGCCCCACACCTGCTGAAAATGCATTGGTGTGGGGAGAAGAGGTGCCCAGGGCGGTGCTGTGCCACCCTGCTCCCAGCCAGGGTCTGGGCATGGGCAAAGGCTCCAGTGTCCTGCATCCCCCCGTGCTCTCCACACTGCATCGGTGCCGCAGCAGCACGGGTGCGGGACAGCACTCAGCGAAGCCCCAGCATCACCCGCCAGCCCCCCGGCACTTCCACAAACCCAGTTCAGTCAGTCCCTATAAATCCAGCGAGCCCACCTGTCACGAGCTCTCCTCTAGCTTACCTCCAGCCTCTTTGCTACCCGCCACCTTCCACGGTGCCTGGTGACGAGATGGGAGTGATGGAGCGGGAGAGAGGAGAGCCCGTCGTCGCTCCTCTCGCTCTTCACCTCCAGAAAACACGTCTCTAAGATACTTGTGAGCCAGAACCCCCCCAGTTTATCCCCAAAGCCCCGTCAGGCACTGCAGGTCTGCCTGCAAAGCCCATTTCTCTCCCTCTGCAGACGATGCTTTCTCCCCTGCAGCCTGCCCCCCACCTACCTCTTCCCCCTTGGCCAAGGGGGTTTTAACGGGCACCCACCTCCCTGAAACTGCCTCCCACCCCTTGAGCACCCCCATGGCCTTCTACATGCTCACAAAAGCTTAAAATACAGAGCCATCCCTGCTGCCGCTCCAGTTTTCACTGGCCAAGTCACACCAGAACAGCTCCGGGGGCTCACTCCCAGGCTTTGCCTCTCATTGCTCTCTGCTAACCAGCAAAAAAAGCCGCGGGGCACCCGCAAACTGCAGGAAACCATCGCAGAGGGCTGTGCGGAGGTCAGGCTGGCAGCCACATCCCAGCAGCCTGCTGTCTCTGGCGTGACCTGGCACCTGGACATTTGCCCCACATCCCGCCCCACTTGTAGGGCAGCTGCTTGCAGCCCGTGCGTTGGCAGCGGCACTGCAAAACCCCAGGAGGAAACCCCAGCGTGGGGACAGCCACCAGGCTCCTCCCCGGCACCCGCGGCCCCGCCGGGCTGAGCAGATGGAGCGGCTGCAAATCCCCATAAGCCAGGGCAGGGGACTAATCTTTTAGAGGAAAAAATGGGTTGGCGAGGGGGATGCTCAGCTTTTTGCCTTTCCCTCCCTCCTCAGGCCAAAGCCAGTGGTGTTTTCAGAGCAAGGTGAACCAAAACAGTGCCGGCAATGCCCAGCTGGGACATTTGCACTGTGCAGTCCCCAAAGCCTTGCGGTCGCTGTCAGCACCTTGCCCGGGGACGTGCTGCGTCCCTGACACCCGCGGACATCAGCCACCATTATCAGTCTTGTTTTACCTGGCAGGGTAAGGAAGCAGCAGAGCAAAAGGTGTCTCTGCAGGTAGCTGGGAGAGGACCCTCAGCTCTGCCTCCCTCCTCCAGGTGGGACTTATGCCACTGTTTCCTTGCCGTTTCTCTCGGTTTATGCCAGCACCAGCCCAGAAACAGCCTTGGGACGAGCCCTGCACTGTGCAGAGGAATCCAGACTCCTTCCTTTCTTTTGTGGGAGGGTGTGGGTTAGGTCCATTAAACAGGGCTATTTGGGGTCATCCACAGGGCTATTTGGGGACCCCCAGCGCAGAGCCCACCTGCAATAAAATGTCCTGGGAGAGATGGGGACTGCCCCACAGGCACCATGGCCATCGAAGCCATGCAGCACAGATGGGAGGCTTCACGTCCCTCACTTGCCCATCACCCACCAAAATCTGTCCCCCCTGGAGGGGTAACACATTTACAGATGGGGAAACTGAGTCACGGAGCTGTCTGCAGGTGTAGGAGTGGAGGGCACAGGGGGATAGAGCCGGGGAAGGGGAGGAGAGGGTGGCAGTGCCAGGGGAGGGGTACTATGAAAGAAGGTGGCATCTCCAGCACGGCTCGGCTGGGAGATTTGGCTCTTTTCTCCCGAGGAAAGGCAGTGGTGCAGGTGCGTGGTCTCCTCAGAGCTGATAGGGATTCTGGGGCTGTTTCTCTGCACCTCGCCATGCACTCACCATCCTTCCCAACACAGCCCCGCACGTCCTGCAAGATCTCTCTCCTGATGCTGGGCATCCCCGAGGCATCCTCCTCCTCCCGCTGCCCTGCCCTGGAGGGGCAGCCAGCCCCCGGAGTCACAGAGCATGCCGAGCAGCTGCATCAGGAGTATCTTCCCCAAAGCTGACAGATGTCATAAATGTCAGGATTGTGCCTGCTGTTTTTTGGCACTACAGTTCCCCAAGCTGCCTGCCTGCCTCCAGGTGCATTGCATGCAGCAGCCAAGGCCACCACAGCCCCATGGAGCAGCCAGCGGCACCTTTCCAGGGAAGGGTCTTTTTTCAGGGATACCCCAGGGTCTGCTTTCTACAGCTCCCCAAAATATTGCCTTTATGTTGTCTGTCACGTAAAAGCCTTTAAACAGTGAATTATTTTGGTGTTTGAACAAAGGACAGAATCATGGAGTGATTTGGGCTGTATCTCCGGAGGTCTCTGGTCCAGCTCACGCCCTGAGCAGGATAACATCATGCTGATTGAAGCTGTGTCCAGCTGGAATTATTTTACCCTGAAAGCTCAAAAATTTGTGTGAATTCCTGAGCACAGATGCTGGCACAAAGCTGAGCAAGAGCAGTTCTCCCGAAACGCATAAAAAAGAGGTGAGTTTCGGTTTGGGACATGTCCCTTCCAAGCCAGAGAGACGCGGAGGGCGCAGCCCTGACGTGGACCTGCCACCTTTTGTTTGACACCATCCCCAAGGCAGACATCAGCCCTGCTCCGTCCCGCAGCCAGGAAGGGCTCAGCGGCAGCACTAGATGGCAACCCAGCACCGTCGAGCAGCCCAGCTGCGCCTAGGCTGAAGCTTATTCATCCCTTTTCCAGTATTCAGGGAGATGGCAGCAGCCCGGTCCTTCCCTCCTGCCTAGGATCTCAGCCCGTGCACAGCCACTTCCCAAAGCCCTCGCCTCGATCGTTTTGGGAGCACAATGGGCTGAGCTGTCTCTGCCTGGGCTCGAAACCCAGCCGTGCTGCAGCAGGGACCTCACCATAAATCACCCCACCAGGGCAGGGGCATGCCTGCCGGCCTCGTGGCACGGAGTGGCCCGGCCCTGGCCTTCCCTCCAGCCTCCCCCGTGTCTCTGCTCCCCGCTTACCCCCGGGGATGGTCCCCAGCACGGCGCGGCGCGGAGACACATCTGGCGGCGTTAGGTCTGCGGCGCCTCGTGCCCTGCGGACGACAGGGAGGGGAGTTCAGGCTTGGAGGAAGCATCCCCCCTTCACCAGCCTCCAGTCCGGGGTCTGCAGCCCGAGCAGGCAGAAGTGATGCTGGTAGCGGGTGAGAAAACCCCGCCAGCCCGAAGGGAGGGATGCTGGGCAGCACCCAGTGCTGCCTCTCTGCAGGACGGGTGGGTGCTGCACCCCGACCCCCCGGGGACAGCCCCCTGCTTGCACCCCGGGGGCCCTCAAGGCGTCTGCATTTTCAGGAAGCCATCACCTTGCGCCCGCCCACCGCTGGCTTGGGGAAGTCAGCACAACAGGTTTGCTGCTCCTCGGCGGTGGCGGCGGCGGCAAGGGAGCGTGAGTCATCCTCCAGCCTCTGCCCTTGAAAGCCAGCCAAGGCGTAAAAGCTTTTACCGCACCCTGATGCAAAGCAGCCAGCAGCAGGACACCCGAGACAAGCTCCGGGGTTAACCCCTTCTGGTGAGACGCCAGCTCCAGGGCCCTCAGACATCGCCACGAGGGCTGTCTGCACCCCAGGGACAAAGCCGCCCTCCTGGGGAGGGGACGCATGCAGGGCCCCAGCGATGGGTGGCAGGAAGCCCTGGCAGAGCAGTGACAAACCCCCAGAAACTGCCAGAGATGGGTAAATTAGAGGTCAGAGCCACAGAGAGGCGTTGAGCATCCCAACCCCAGCAGAGCAGTGCGGGGAACCCCAGCCTGGTCTGGCTGGCTGGGGGCTTCGGGCTAGGGGCGAGGATTTGCTGGACAAACAGGCAGAAGCAACCCCAAAAATAAGGCAGACACTTCACAGTGCTTCATTTTGTTGTTTTCTAAGGAAAACATTTGATTCTATCACTTCCAAGTATCACCCCCTGGCCACGGCTCCCCAGCAGTGGGCACAGCCTCGACGGGCCTTCCCCAAAGCGGGGGGACCTGCCTCCTGGAAATGCTGTCCCACAGCAATGTGGTCACTCCTGGAGGGAAAAGCCAGCTCCTTTGGGGACACTCGGAGTTTCTGTGATAAGAAGGAGCTAGAAAAGAGGGGCCACGGTGGGGTGAGAGCCTGCCTGTGAGGGGCTGGAAAGGGAGGGGGAAGCGCTACGTGTTCCCCTCCCGAGGCTCTCTGCAGGGCCAGCTTGGGGACCCCATGCAGGCAGCAGCGCCTGCAGTGCCCCGCTGCAGCACACGGGGGCTGGCACACCCACGGGTGGGTGGGAGTGGGCTTCAGCCCCGAAATGAGCCCATGCTCTCCTGGGGCCTCTGCACAGCCCAGGGAAACAAGACGGGGTCCTGGCTGCACCCGGAGCGTAAGGGCTGAGCATCTTCTGACCCACCCCGAGGGCGCTGGCACTGGTTTTGGCACCTGCCTGGAACTGCGTGGCAGAGCTGCACCTCCACAGTTTAAACACAAGTTCGGGCAGGGGTTTCCCCATCACATCCTCCCAGATGGAAATAAATCCTCCTGGAAAGCGCGGGTTAGCTCACAGGGATTTGGGGTGCCTTCCTCACCTCCCACAGGGCTCTCCATCCCCAGGGCTGTGACCCCGGGACGCGGGGCTCTGCGCCATTCCCGGGGGGCCATGCAGCATCCGCACCGGGGTGGGGACGCTCTGCAGCGCTGCGGCCGACAGAGGAGGCGGGATGCCCGACCTCCTAGGGCGCTCGGAGACGTGTGCTCCAAAAAACAGGGGTCCAGGCCCTCTTCCTCCCCCCTGCGCCAAGGCCTGGGCAGCATTGGCCTCAGCTGTGGGTGCGGCGAGGAGTTTGCTCGGCAGGCACTTGGAGATGCAGAGCGGGGGGCTCGATGTGCCTTTGTTGCCCACCCGAAAAGCAGCAGCACAGCATCCCTGCCACCACCCGTTGCAGGGCCCACGCGTGCTTCCCCCTGCAGCGGCGTGGGGACAGCGCTTTGGGGCTTGTTTGGAGCTGCCCTCGCCGAGCCAAGCAGCGTGCCGGGATGGGATCCGGGGCCAGCAAACTCCGAGCGAGCGGGAGGTGGCACGGCCCCGGCGGGGACACAGCGGGGCCGGGGGTCGGGGACACCTTCCCCGAGCAGTGCTGCCCGGGGAGGGCATCCTCGTCCCGGCAGAAAGCAGGGGGCTGCCCCCGCACCTTGCCCACGGGGGACCCGCCACCCCCAGACCCGGCACCCCCGGGGGAGCAAAGTCCCGGGGAAGGGGGGAATTCCTACCTGCCCCCCGGACGGACGCACGGACGGACGGACGGACGGACGGAGCGACGGCCGGGCGGACTCTGGAGAGGCGGGGAGGGCTGGGGGCTGCCGGGGGCAGGGGCAGGGGCAGGAGGGGCCGGGAAGGGAGGAGAGGGGCAGGGGAGCGGGGGGGGGAGGCTGGGGAAGGGGCCGGGGGGAGGCGGCCGGGCGCGGCTGGGCTGGCTCCGAGCGCGGCGGCAGCGGGAGCTGGGTGCGCCCTGCCCGGCCCCGCAGGCCCTGCCCACCCCGGCGAGCTGAGCCCCCCCGTCCTGCCGCTCTGCCTGCCCGCTGCATGCCCGGCCCTCCCCTCCCTGCCTCCCGGGGACCGCCACCGGCAGCCCGGCAGGGCAGCGGGGTACGCCGGCCCTTCGCTCCCGGGGGGTGCCGACCCGTGCTGATGGAGCCGGGGGTGCCCCCGCTCCCCTGGGAGCTGGTGGTGGTGGGGCGATGCTGCTGAGAGCCGGCCGCTGGGCTGACTGGGTGGGGGGCACGGGCGGTGCTGCAGAGGGTCCCACCAGCGTCCCCAGGGCGCTGGTGTGTCCCCGGCTGGTGCAGGGAGCACGCACCCGGGGGATCCTGATCCCAGGTCCTGCAGCACGGAAGACCCATAGAACGGCTCGGGTCAGAAGGGACCTTAAAGGTCATCTAACTCCAACACCCTGCCATGGGCAGCGATGCCACCCAAGGGAGGGACCTGGCCCTTACAGATAACCAACGGCCCCAACAGGCCTCTCTCATCTCTTTCAAAGGGACGAGGTAAAACAAGAACTCCCCGGGGAAGCCTCTGTGCAAACCCCAATTTCTCCCGGGCTGCTGTTCAAGCCATCACACAGCACCGTGGCAAAGCCAGAGCCCTGGCTGCAGGAAGGGCAGGGGACGGGGGCTGCCTGGCAGGGGATGCACCCACCCAGCACGTCCCACACCTAAACAACACATCCCGGCTCTGTCTGCTTGGCTGAGAAAAGGAGGGGAAAAAAGCTAGGCAACTAAATTTAGCAGGGGTTACTGGGACATCCCCACGGGAGGCCCCTGGGTGCAAAGGGGTCTGCCCCCCCCAGGCTGGGTGCTGTGGGGCACGGGGGCTGCAGCAGTGCCCAGACTGGGCCCCCAGTTCCGTGCTGCCAGGCGGGTGCAGGGGTATAAATATTTCAGCGGAGTAGCCGAGGCCTGTCAGGTCGCATTTGCTTCTGGCAGAGTAACTGCGAGGGAAGGGGGCGGGAGGATGCTCTCCGGCTCTCTCCTGCGTCATGTCCCAGGAGAGGGGGCACAGGGGGGGCACCAGCCCCGGGTCCTGCTCCTGGGGGGGGTCTCCACCTCCTCCTCGTTCGCCTCTAAGCGTGCTCTTGCCTCCGGGCCCGGTGCAGGGCCATGGTTCGGTTCCTGCTGTGCTGACACCCGGGTCTCACCCCATTGATGCCCCTGGGGGCTGCTGGGGGCAGACACGTCCATGCCCCCGGCACCGTGCGGGCAGCAGCGCAGGCAGAGCTGTCCTGCAGGCTGGCAACGCAGGGGGCAACGTTTGGGAAATGCCCGTTTCTGGCTTTCTCCGGGTGATGCTGCCAGAGATGGGGCTTTGCACATAGCCCCGTTTATAGGGTTACCGGTATGCCATGACCAGCCCGGAGGCCACGGCGGGTGGACGCCACGGTCCGGGGACAGCGGTGGCTGGGGAGGGGACAGGGGAGCCCTGCCCTCCTGCTTCCTCCTCCTCTTCCTCTCGTCTCCTCCTCCCCTTCCTCCTGCCCTCTGCACCCTGGGGCTTGTAGTCCCTTCGCCGCCGCGCACATGGGGCGCGACTACATTTCCCGAGGGACCCCCAAATCCTCGTCCTCCTCTTCCTACTCCTCCTCCTCTCCCGCTCCGGCGGCAGCGGGCCGGCCCCGCCGCCCCGATGCCCGCCGCCCCGCAGGTACGGCCGGGCACCCCCATCGCCCTCCTCTCCCTCGCGCACCCCAAATCCCCCCCGCTACCCGAAGTAGTCCCCCCTGCCCCAACGGAGCGCCCCAGAGGGGTTCCTTCGGCGGGGGCTTTTGGGGGAGCTTTCCCCTCTCCCCTTGCGCAGGTCCCCCCGGACCGTGCCCCTCGCGCCCCCCGTGTCCCCCGGCCAAGGTCACCGGGCGATGACTCCTGCCGGCCCTGCACCTGCGGGCAGAGCCGCTTGGCTCGGGGGAGGGCTCCGGGGGGCTGCTGGGGGTCCCCCGAGCCGGGAGCATCCCGCGGGGCCCCCTCGTGCGTGGCGCTGGGGGGATGGAGCCGGGGCTGGGGGCTGCGCGGAGCGGTGTCCGTGCGTCCTGCCATCCCCGCGGGGACGGCGACACGGGTGTGAGCAGTCAGTGCAAGGGGACCAGCATCCTCCTGGATGGAGCTCAGCCCCTGCAAGGCGCACGGCGAGCACCTGCTCCCTGCGGGAAGCAGCCCCGCGGGGTGGGCAGCGGGTGCTGGAGGGGGTGGCCGGCCACATCGGCAGCCCAGCGCCGTGACGAGCCCGAGCCGGGGCAGAGTCCAGGCTGCCCGGGCGCTGGGGACGCGGGGCGGGCGCTGCGGGGGGTTTTGCCACTCGCCCCTTGCTCTCCGTGTCTTCGTCCCGCCATGCGTGGCGTGGTGCGGGCGCTGGAGGGCTGTGGGTGTTGGAGCACCGCGCTGCGAGCCCCAGCCCCGCTCCCTGGGCTCTGGGTGCCGGGTGGGCCTCAGGAAACACGCTGATCCCTTGAGGAATGTCAGGCGTGCTGGAGCAAGCGAGGGCTTGTCGTGCCGCCGGCTTAGTTTCCCTAATTCTGCGTCTGCTTGAGATTAACGGCGTACCCCGGGCTCCGCGTGTGCCTGTGTAAGAGGTAGGTAGGGGCTGTTTGCACAGCTGTGGGGTCTGGGCACGATGCTGAGTCACCAGCGCTGAAAACCCACAGGAACGCGACTGACGGGCGAGTCCTGGTGCCGACGTCGGGACCTCTCCAGCAGGGCAAGCCCAGGCCTCGCCGTGCAGGGTGGCACGGGCTGGGACGGGCTGCGGACCCGCGGGTATTTGGGGCCAGGGTGTTTGAGCAACCGCGATCGGTTGTTCCACAATTCGCGGGTCATCGGGTTTGTAGACCGTGGTACGGCGGCATGTGGGTTTTTATCGCTCGACGAGTGCTGCCATTGAGGCGTGGGAGGGAGGGAGAGGTGCTGCGAGGGCACCGGGGTGTGGGGCTGTCTCCGGCCGAGCACGACGTCTGCTGCGGGGGCGAGGAGGGGAAAGGAATCTCACCCCCCCCCCCCCGGGTAGCTGCGGGCCCCTCTTCTTTTTCGGTTTTGCACATCCCCTCCCTTGTTTGGGTTTGAAAGGCCGGAAGGAAGGGGAACCACGGGTGTTCTTGGTGAAGATGAATAAGTAGCAAAATCCCGCGTCTAGGAAGACAAAAGCAGACAGGGAAAGGGCATTTTGGGGTCAGGGATGTTACAGGAGGAGAGTGGGGAGCTGTGGGGCCGCATGGGATGGAACGAGTGGGCTCGTTGGGGACAGCCTGGCTGGGAAAGCAGCTCCTGGATGTGCTTTCCAAAAACTTGGACGCTCATCCAGGGCCCTGCCTCCCCCAGCCCCATCCCGTGACTGCTAATCGGGCCTCCTGCTTTCCCACTGCCAGATTCAGGGATTTGAGCATTTAATCCTCCATCAGACCGTGAACCTCGTGACAGCCCCAGGGCATTTCTCGCTTCTCCCTGGCCGCTGCCGATGGATGGCCTGAGCATCGCACCCTGGCATGCCTGCAGGCACCGCGTGCGGCAGGGGAAGCCGCCTGCCTCCGGTGCCACGAAAGCCTCAGCTAACGTACAGCACGGGCAGCCCCGTGCTGGGCACATGTTAACTCAGTTATTTTGTGCTCGGCTGGGGCTGGCACTGCCCATTCTGTACCTCTGAGCCTGGTGCTCGGCTGTCTTGCCCTCCCCAGCCCCTGGGAAAACGTGCTGAGCAGCTCGGCCCAAAGGGGAGCTTTGCTCTGGGGAGGGGGAAAAACCCCCCTGGCTTTAAAACAGGAGAGAAGGGAGGTGGCGTGGGTGGGGGAGGATGGGCAGCCCACTGCAGAGCAGCGCGACGCGTGCATCCGTCAGATCTTTATGTGTGCTTTGAAAACACCGCCCGAACTGGAGGGCCTCCTTCTGCAAAAATAAAGGTTTTTTTTGATCTCTGCGGGCTCCCAATGTTGCAAGAACATCTCCCGGGGCGAGAAGGTAGTGGTATTTATTTGCGTTACTATTACGGAGGAGTTTGATCCTGTGCCAAACGCTGCTCTCTCCCCAGAAGCTGCAGCAGCGTGTCCTTCGATGTGCCGAGGAGTGCCTGCGGCCGGAGAGGAGCAGCCTGGCGCGGCAGTGCCCGTGTAGATGACAGTGTCGGGGCGAGAGCTGCCGTCCCACCGCAGCGCTGCCCGGGCCGCCACCGCCATGCCCAAGCAGGATGATGGCAAGAAGCTGCCCTCGGAGATGGCGCCGGACCAGCGCTGGAAGCTGCAGGTCTTCTACCTGTGCTTCTACGGGTTCATGACGCAGATCCGGCCCGGGGAGAGCTTCATCACCCCCTACCTGCTGGGGCCCAACAAGAACTTCACACGGGAGGAGGTGAGTTGTGCTTCTCCCTCCAGCGCACCCCGTTTTGGCCATGGGCACCCAGGGGCCAGCCAGAGCATCCCCCCACCTGACTGGGGTGCCGAGGACATCCCACGGCAGCTCTCAGCCCCGTGATTGAGCAGTGCTGGTGGAGAGCAGGGTGGCTGAATGCCCAGTGGTACAGGGTTGGGTGGCTGCTCTCCCCCCTGCACGCCTGGAAAGTGCTTTTTGGGGTGCAAGGAGCTTGGCAGGGCAGGAGCCGGGGCACTGCTGGGCTGGGTGTCCCCCCCACCGTGCCAGCTGGGGGTGGGGGGGACCCCGAGATGCATGGCCAGGGAGGGGGCAGCGCCGGGGCCTCTGGCAGCGAGGGGGTTAGGCGAGGATCCCCCCTACCAAGCAGTGCTGGCCCCACTCCCAGCCGCCGTGGGAACGCCATGTTCCTGGCGCAGCAGGGGGCCGGGGCTCAGCCCGGCCCCTGGCCGAGTGCACAGGGGCCAAATTCCTCCCGAGGAGGGGTCCCAGCCCCACACTCCTCCTCTGGGCTGGCAGCACCCACCAGGGCCACGTCTCCTGCCCGGTGGCGCTGCGCCCTGCACTCAGCCTCCCTCCGTGCTCCGCAGGTGACCAACGTGATCACGCCGGTGCTGAGCTACTCCTACATGGCGGTGCTGGTGCCCATCTTCCTGCTGACAGACTACCTGCGCTACAAGCCAGTGCTGGTGCTGCAGAGCCTGAGCCACATCTCCATCTGGCTGCTGCTGGTGCTGGGCACCTCCGTCCTGGCCATGCAGCTGATGGAGTTCTTCTACGGCGTCACCATGGCCGCCCGCATCGCCTACTCCTCCTACATCTTCTCCCTCGTCGCCCCGTCCCGCTACCAGCGCATGGCCAGCTACTCCCGCTCCGCCGTCCTCCTGGGCGTCTTCACCAGCTCGGTGCTGGGGCAGCTCTGCGTCACGCTGGGCAGCGTCCCCTTCCTCACCCTCAACTATGTCTCCCTGGGCTTCGTCACCTTCGGCCTCCTCCTCACCCTCTTCCTGGAGCGGCCCAAGCGCAGCCTCTTCTTCAACCGGCCCGAGGCGGCCTGCGACGGGGCTGCGCCCACCGAGCTGGACAAGATGGCCGGGGGGAACGGCGGCAGGGCGGCGGGGGGCTGGCAGGAGATGGTGCTGTGCCGCATGCTGCGGGAGGTGTGCGCCCTGGCCAAGCAGTCCCAGCTCCAGCTCTGGTCCTGCTGGTGGGTCTTCAACTCGGCCGGCTACTACCTGGTGATGTACTACGTGCAGATCCTCTGGAACGAGATCTACCCGGCCAGGGACAACCGCCGGGTGTACAACGGCGGGGTGGACGCCGCCTCCACGCTGCTGGGTACGCTGTCCTCTTGGGGATACTGGGGCCGGGGGGGACGTGGGGTGGGAGCACCTCCATCCTGCTGCACGCCCTGGGGAAGGCAGTCTTAACACTGCTTTACGCAGTGCAGTATCAGGGAGGTGGCAGCGGTAGGCTTGAGGGCATGACGCAGGAGCAGCATCCTGTGGGGGTGGGAGTTCATGGTGTCCCCTGTGCGTGTCCCCCACCCCCCAGGGGCCATCGCCTCCTTTGTGGCCGGCCACGTGAAGATCCGCTGGGCGCTGTGGTCGGCGCTGGTGATCGGGTTGGTGACGGCCGTCCAGGCGGGGCTGCTGATGCTCATGAACACCACCAGCAACATCTGGCTGTGCTACGCTGCCTACGTCCTCTTCCGTGGCTCCTACCAGTTCCTGGTGCCCATCGCCATGTGCGTGGTACCCCGACCCCTCCTGGGAGGGTTTTGGGGTGCGTGGGGGGCCGGCTCTTGCTGCCATCCCCCACTGGTGGCTGGGCCAGCGCTCACCACCCTCCCCATCTCCCAGTTTCCAGATTGCTACCTCCCTTTCCAAAGAGCTCTGCGCGCTCGTCTTTGGGGTCAACACCTTCTTTGGCACTGTGCTGAAGACCATCATCACCATCATCGTGGCCGACAAGAGGGGCTTGGGCCTCTCCGTGCATCCCCAGGTAGGGCACCGAGGAGGGCCGGGGTCCCATGGCACGGGAGGAGGGGCGCAGGAGGCGCGGGGCTCGCTGCAGGCACCACTCTCTTGCAGTTCTACGTGTACTTCGGCTACTTCACGCTGCTGGCAGCAGCCTACCTGATAGTGGCCATCGGTGTGGGCATCCAGCACAGCCGCCACGCGCAGCCACCGGAGCCAGTCCCCGCCACAGCTCCGGTGCAGGAGAAGAGCCCAGAGGCAGACGCCACGGAAGCCTGAGTGTCAGCACCCAGCCGGGCAGGACGGACGGAGAGATGGATGGACGGGCTCCCTTGGCATGGCGCCTGGCCCTGGTGGCGGGTCGTGGCTCGGTAAATGAGTGTCACCACCACCAGCGTGTGCTTTGCCTCCCACCACGCTGGTGGTCCTGAGGATGCAGGGACCCACCTTCTGCCCCAGCTGCTCCGTGGGGCCGGGGGCTGTGCTCCTGCCCCGAATTGGGTGCAGAGGAGGATGCTGGCGTGGCGCAGAGCCAGCAACCAGCCCCGAGGCTTGTTCTTCCCACCCCTTTTTGAGGCTGACACGGCCTCAAACACGACCGGAGCAGAGGCAGGGTGCCCAGGGCAGCACCACCAGGTACCACGTGAGGGGAGCGGTGGGGGCCCAGGGGGTCCCGGCCACCGGCTCCCCATCGTCCTGCAGAGCTGTGTGGAGCCAGGCTACAAGAGGATAACGTTTCTTTATTCAGTGCCTTTAGAAAATGGTTTATGGGACACAACGGACAAAAATATAAAGATCCACAGGCTTTAAATTGCATTAATTACACAAAATACAGTAGACTGTAAGAAATAGAGGCCGTGTGACTCGCACAGCTTTTATGGTAATAATTTCCATACAATAATATAAAGCTAGTTACAGATTTATCTTTTTTTTCCTTTCTTTCTTTCTTTTTTTTTTTTTTTTAGCACCTTGGATTTGCCCACACCAATGCAAACTGGCTTTGCTCCGCCTCAGCCACCCCGGGTGCAACACCGGTGGCCTGGCGGGTGCTCGTGGTGTTTGGCCTCGGTACCACATGTGGTCAACACGCACACACACGCAAACGCATGTAAACACATGCCAAGGGCACGCCGGGCTGCCCCACTCCTGCCCCAGCTGGGGGGCTGCCCCATTACCCCGTGCACCCCCCCGGTCCCTGCTGACCTGTGCCGAAAGCCAGAGGCACCCGGGGCAGGGGCACAGGCACAGCCAGGGGTCCCAAGGGTGCACGGAGGGGATGGGACCCTGGCCCTGTGCAGGGGTGGCAGTAAGGGAGGGGGCCCGGAGGGGAGCTTTGGGGTAGATACTGGGGACCAGACCCCCAGGGTTCACCTCGTGCCCGGTGAGGAATGGGCGATAGAGGTGAGGATGATGAGGTGCAGGGCTGCCTGGGAAGGTCCTTACCAGGGGAGGACGGAAACTGCCGAAGAAGAGCCGCTGGGGAGCTGCACCACTGCCAGGGGACAGCCCCTCGCCTGGGGAGGGGACGTCTGGGGTCCTCCCTGGGCTGGCAGGAGATGCCACAGCTCCGGCAATGCAGCTCCTTGGTGAGGACGGTGTGGGGCTGGGCCCCCGCCCCAGGCTTCCCAGCAAGGCACACAGCATGGCATCTCCGAAACCTCCCTACAGTGTATCCTCCCCACCCAGCCTCCCCGAAAAGAGCATCTGAGCAGGGAGGAGCAGTGGGCGGTTGACACAAGGATACAGCTGCAGTGGTTAAACACAAGGGATTAGAAGAGAAGTGGTGTACGAGAGGAGGAAGAGGAGGAAGGCAGCCAGCCCACGGCTGCCCTGATCAGCAGGGGTGGAGGCGAGCGCCTGCCGGGCCGGGGCAGCAGCGATTGCGATACTCTTTGGCTTTAGGTCTGGGGGGAGAAGAAACCCAGTGGGGCGAAGGCAGGAGCGTGGCGGGGAGCAGACCCTCCCCGGGGAGGCGTGCAGCGCTCGGTGAGCAGGGTCATTTTTTGGCAGCGGTCATGAAGCTGTTCTCGATGCAGAGGACGATGAAGGCGTGCTGGCAGCTGCTGGCCGCCTGCTCCAGGAGCTTGCCCGAGCTCAGCGAGGAGGCCTGCCCGCTGGTGCTGCGCTCCTCCGTCCGCCACGCCTCGCAGTAGCTCTCGGGCAGGCGCCGGCCCTTGGCGTCTGAGCCATGCCAGACGCTCTTCTGCGGCCTGGAAGGCAGAGGGGGGGGTGAGGCTGCCGCAGCAGGAGCTGGTCCCAAGCCTCAGAGCCGGGACCCCAGCTGGTCCCCGTGGAGATGGACGCAGTGGGATGTGGCACGGGGTGCCCGGTGCCCAGGGATGGCCGCAGTGGGATGCAGCATGTGGTACCCGGTGCCTGCTCTGAACCCGTCCCCTCTGCCTCCCTGCCTGCCTGCCTGCAGCAGGTCATGGCCACATCCCGCGCCCTGTCAGGAGCCCCATCCCTGCACTCACCATGCCGAATCCCGCAGGACGTCCCGGCCATCGAAGGAGAGGATGCGGGCATCAGCCCGCAGCGGGGCCTCGCTGCCGGTGAAGAGAGCCTCCCAGTTACTGAAGAGCACCTCGTCCTGGGGGGCAGAAATGGGGGTCAGCCCATCCCGGGACCTCCGCAGCCCCAAGCCCTGGCTCCCAGCAGCCCCATGACGGGATGCTCTGTGGTGCCATGTAGGACGGACATGGCACAGGGGATGTGGCGAGGGGCTTCGGCAAGGGGTCGGGGCTGTACCCGGAGATTAACGATGGGCACGGTGGCACGGTCAGCCCTGCGCACAATGCTGTACAGGTCCTGCAGGCGGGAGGAGAGGAAGGCGCGGAAGGTGCCGGCCAGCCCGACCTGCCGGGCTTGCTGGAAGCACTGGAAGTCGGCGCCCCGGATGCCGCGCATGCCGCCGCTCAGCGGCGTGTTCAGGGCCACCAGGTGCAGCTGCAAAGGGGACAAGCAGGCATGAGGGACACCACGTCCAGTCCCATCACCTCCCAGCCCGGGGCGTGGGACCGGCAGCACTCACAGCAGGCTGGAAATCCTGGTGCACGTGGGCGGCCACAGGGGCCGGATCCGGCCGGCGCTGAACGTAGTAGCTGTTGAGGAGCTCGTGCTGCTGCAGCAGGGGCGGCTGGGGCAGGCGGTGCTGGTTGGCCAACACTTCGTCCCCGCGCCACGACCGGGCGGTGGGCGGGGGGCTGTGGTTGCGCAGGGGGTGCAGGGGCCCGCGGGGCTGGAGGGGGTGCTGGGACCCCCCGTAGTGGACGCTGGGCGGCTTGTCGTACACCTCATTGTCCTGGGGTGGGATGGAGGGAGGAAGGGAGGGAGCGCTCAGGGGCTGTGCTGCCCCCAGACCCCAGCACTGGGGATGTGGCGGGGACAGGGATGGGGGACTCACCAGTGCCGAGCTGGGGACCAGGGTATGCTCCTCCAGCTGCAAGGACACGGCACATGAGCGCACAGCCGCCACGCAAGCGCCCAAGCATCCCCCCGAACACGGTGCCACCCGTCCCCCGACTCACCAGGACCCTGCGGAAGCCCCCGCGCAGGCGGACGTAGAGCTCCTGCCGGTCGGCCAGGAAGACGAGCCCCCCCTCGGGCAGCTCGTGCGCAGCGCTCAGCATGGCCTGGTACGTGGGCAGGGCGCGCAGCTGCGGGCACAGCACGCCGGGCGCTCAGATGGCTCGGATGGCCAGCCCCTGCGTGGTGCCACCCGCCCCAACCAGAGCCCCCACTCACCCCCAGGGACGTCCCGCTGGTGCCCGGGGGCCCGGGGGGCCCCGGCGGTCCGGGGGGGCCAGGGATGCTGATAGCTGGGGGGAAGAGAGGTGAGATGGGGATGGGCTGCCCCAACCTGGGCCGTGGGCAGTGGCGCGGGGAAGGCGCTCACCTGGTCTGTGGGGGCCTGGGAAGGAGGGTGGCCCGGGGGGGCCGGGAGGGCCAGGAGGGCCTTGCCGCCCCTCGTATCCGATGCCGGGGGGTCCCTGCGGTCCAGGAGGCCCCGGTGGCCCAACGATGCTGTCCCCCTTGGGACCCTAGGTGGTGCGAGAGAGCATCCCTGAAGCAAAGCAGCCGGGGGTGCCGCCCCCACAGCGCAGTACCCAGAGCCTCGCTGCTCCCTGTGCCATGGTGCACTCACCGGCATGGTGTAGGGCACTCACTGGCAGGATGTGGGGTACTCACCGGCAGACCCGGGTAGCCCTGGGGCCCTGGTGGCCCCATGACACTGGGGCCATACAGTGCGGTGCTGCCTGGCTCACCCTTCTCGCCCTTGGGACCTGCCTCCCCCTTGTCACCCTGTGGGACAGCATGTCCTTAGGACGAGTGGCCGGGGAGCACCCCACAGCCCCGAATGGCTGGGGACCCCTGCAGCGGGCACGGGGAGAAGGCCTTACCCGCAGGCTGGCGCTGAAGCGGCTCAGGTCGTAGGGGAACTGGCCTGGGGAGACAGAGAACAGCGGCGGTGTGGGCACGAGCCGCCTGCCGCCCGCCTCTGCCCGGGGGGATGTGTCACTCACCTGGGGGCCCTGGGGCACCCATGTCTCCTTTCTCTCCCTTTTGCCCTGGGAACTGGTGGAAACCTGCCAAGAGCACAAGGGCGATGCCGTCTCAGAGGCGCAGCGTCAAGGCCACTGCCCTGACAGAGGGACCCTTTGGTGGGGTCCCCGGGCCGCTGGGAGGTGCTGGGGTGCAGACACCCCCTTACCCGGGAAGGCCGGCAGTGCAGGACGGCTGGCATCACTGAAAGCCTGCGGGGATGCAGAGAAAGCAGCTTCGGGGACAGCCACCTCCCTGCCAGCATGTCCCCTCCATATGACAACGGGATGGAGGTGGCGAGCACCGAGCCCACAGCACGGTGAGCCGGTCCCCGCCGTGAGGTTACGGTGGCACTACTCACATTGTTGCTGTCATAGACTATGCTGCCAGGAGGCCCAGGAGGGCCGGGGGGACCTGGGGGACCAGGGGGACCCTGGGGGAGGAAAGAAGACACATCAGGGTCCTGCAAAGCAGGCAGTGCGACAGGTCCCCGCACAGGGCTGTGGCTGTGCCCTGGGGCACCCAGCAGCTCAGCAGGGGCAGGGACAGCGGCTCAGGCATGCGTGTGCCCATTGCTGGAGGGACACAGGCCCCCAGCCAGCCTCTCGGTCCCCTCTCCCCCCACCACACCCCCTGTGCCAGGCCAGCTGCGCTCACCCGCAGGCCCAGCATGCCGCCGATGTCTGCCGGGTCGCCCTTCTCGCCCTTCAGCCCATTCATGCCGGGACGCCCCTGCGGACGAGCAGCGAAACATCAGCCTTGACCCTGTCCCTGTTCTGGGGTCACTGGTGCCCCTGCCCTCAAGGTGCTTCCTTCTGAGCCCACCACCCCCTGCAGACATGCCGGGGAGCGGGCTGGGGGTGTTTTGGGGGTGACCGAGGTAGAGGAGGTGGTGGCCCAGAGGCAGAGACAAACAAACCAGGAGCGGGTCTTACAGGTCTGCCCGGAAAGCCAATTTCTCCCTTCAGCCCTGCTCGTCCGTGGGGGCCCTGGAGAGAGAGAAGATGGGAGCGTTCAGAGCTGCGGGAGGAGCCCCTTCCCTCCCACGGGACACGAGGAGGACGGTGGTGCTGACTTACAGACGGGCCCATCGGTCCCTGCAGCCCTGGCTCCCCCTGTGGACAGCAGACGGGGAATTATTGCACCAGGAGCACCCGGCACTGCGCTGTGGCACAGGATGCGCCCGGCCCCTCAGCAGCACACCCACCTTCTCTCCTTTCACATTAGCGGCAACGATGGTCCCGTCTGGGCTAATGATGACGCCGGGCTCTCCCTTCTCTCCCTGCAAGAAAGCAGGAGGCACAAGGGGAGACAGGTGAACCGGCACCAATGCCAGGGCTCAAGAGGGGTGGGGGAATGCAAACCATTACCTTCAGCCCTGGGGAGCCCTGCAAGCCAGGCGAGCCCTGGTCCCCTTTTGGTCCCACCGGGCCCTGCACGGAGAAGCACGGGGCATCAGCCACCAGAAGCAGACCCGACCCAGCGATGGCTGTTTCTGCCCCGCCACCTCCACGCCTGCCTCCCCCCTAACGCTGGAGCTCAGCCCAGGGCGCACGGTGGGGCTCGGCTTGGCTCTGGGACCGCCACACCAAAAAGCGTGGCAGGATTGATAACCAGAGGTTTGGAACAAATGCCTGGAGCGTCTCTCCCTGGCAAGGAGGGCTGGCCAGGCTCGTGCCAGCAGGCTGGCAGCCATCAGTCCCTCACAGTGCCCTCAAGCTCGCAAGAATTTTGGCTCTCAGCTTCTCTGCTCGCTGACAGTTTCCCTCTGGCACGGCCTATTTTCATTCATCTGCCCTATTCCCCGAGGGGCGAGTTGGGCGGATGCTTTCCCGACCGTTCCTCTGGATGCTTGCCCCCAGTCCCAGCTGGCCCCCGGGGGCTGCCCCACTGCTGGCTCTGGTGTCCCCCCAACTCACCGGGAAGCCGGCGTGGCCCGGTCTGCCCTGCAGGGGGAACAGACACAGGTGAGAACAGGCAGCAGCTTTCCAGCCGCGGAGCCCTCCCAGCACCGCGGGCGGCAGGGAGGTGAGGTACCTACCTCTGGGCCCGGCAGAGCCGCCAAAGACCTCTGGAAAAACAGTCAAAATGTTTTTTTAATGAGACCTTTGCTCTGGAGCCCAGCCTGCAGCACGGGCAGAGCTGCAGGAGAAGTCCCCCTAGTTTTATTTCTGCACAACGGGCGCTGGGTAAGCCCCTCCTCCCCAGCGTTAGCTCCCCCCAAGCGTGGGAATGACTTACGTCTTCACCCGAGACGTAGACGACCTGTCCGGGGGGGCCAGGCAGGCCGGGGGGACCGGGCAGCCCCACTCCATCTTGGCCTCGCTCGCCCTGGAAAACGCAAGGGTCAGTGTGCCGGCTGCCACCGACCAGCCCCATCGGCAGCGCGGCACCAAGCCCGCACCTACCTTCTCACCGGGGCTGCCTCTGTCGCCTTTGGGTCCCTGCAAGGAGAAGGGAGCGTGGGTGAGCGTCCCGAGAGGCGGCGCCTTCGGGGGATGGGGTGCGCTGTGGCAATGCCCGCCAGCTGATGGGGACGGGGCTGGGAGCAGCACGAGCATCCCCCACGTGTGGTGGGCACCGAGCAGAGCAGCAGCTGAAGGCATGGGGGGTTTTGGCTGCTGGGAGCAGAGATCTACATGGAGATGGGGCCGGGGGCAT
This sequence comes from Cygnus olor, assembly GCF_009769625.2. Taxonomy (NCBI): domain Eukaryota; kingdom Metazoa; phylum Chordata; class Aves; order Anseriformes; family Anatidae; genus Cygnus; species Cygnus olor. The sequence goes on along the minus strand of NC_049174.1, from coordinate 11,551,661 downwards.
GCTCCTACCTGCGGTCCAGGGAAGCCCTCCAGGCCAGGGCGGCCATCCACGCCGGGCATGCCAGCGTCCCCCTGGAAGAAGCATCGGGACAGGGCGAGATGCAGGCACAGCACCCCCCCTGGCATCCCCAAACATCCCCCCCGGCATCCCGCTCCTACCTTCGGTCCCGGCAAACCAGGCTGCCCGGGGCTGCCGACCTCCCCCTTGATCCCCGGCAGTCCTGGCACGCCCTGTAGGACACACGGACAAGGGGACGTGAGCACGCAGCGCCCAGCGGGGTTGGAAGGGAGGGAAGGGGCGCGACAGCCCCAAGTTACCTGAGGTCCGTCGGGCCCGCGCGGTCCAGGGGAGCCGGCGGCGAGCGGCAGCCCCGAGCCCTCCATGTCGGCCTGGGGCAGGAGAAGGGGCTGAGCCGTGCCTGTCCCCCTCCTCCCACCCTGCGCCTTTCCCCTGAACGCTCCTGGCACTTACAAATCCAGCCTCGTACGCCGGCCCTGGTGGCCCCGGTGGGCCAGGTGGGCCTGGCTGCCCTCGGGGTCCGATGGGCCCGGGAAGGCCAGCTAACCCCATCTCTCCTGGGGCGCCTGCTGGCCCCGTGTCTCCCTTGCTGCCCTGCAAAGGGGAAAGAAGAGGAGGGTGTGGATGGGAGCCCACAGAGCCATCCCCACGCAGCCATCCCTCAGCCTGGCAGCCCAGCCAACACCCCAGGTCCCTCTGCAATGTGCACGGTGGCCACCAGAGGCTCGTCTAAATTCATAAATGTTTTTTTACTTTTTTTTTTTTCTTTTTCCCTCCATGCTGCCCCAACAGCAGGGTGAACTCAGCACCGAGCTGGGACACTCGCATGCACCCCTGCATTGTGTTACAGGTCTCTAAGCAGTCTGCTCAGCCCTCGCCCCTATCTCCCACCCCGTCTACGCTCTCAATGCCGGTGAGCTCCCAGCTCCGAGGCACGTTAAACCGTGTGTAATTAACAGCACGTGTAATTAACAGTTTGGCTGCAGGGCTGTGGTGGGCAAGGGGCAGCCTGGCCCTGCAGGGAGGGGATGGCAAGTGTGTGTGTCCCCGCTGTGCCACCTGCCTGCTGTTACCTCGACCCTCGCCTCTCCCAGAGGTGGGGATGTGGAGTGGAAAGAAAGAAGCTGGAGCAGGCAGGAGGGGAGAGGAGGTGGTTTGCTCTGGTTAGAGGTGAGAAGAGGAGTGGGTACAGAGAGAAGAGAGATGTGCAGAAGACGGGGTGTTTCTGAACAGGGTGCAGGCACCCACTGGCTCCTTTCAGGGCCACCCTCGTGTTTGAAGGCAGAAAAACATCCCTGTTGCATACTGCCCGTGTGGGCACTTTCCCGTCCCAGTGTGCCAGGCTCACAGGCATCCCTCTGGCCCATGGCACCACTTGGGCGGCAGCACCCTGCGCCCTCAAGCCCCGGCACCGTTCTGCTCTGAGAAGAGCCCACGTGCCCGCGGCCCCCACGTCTGTGCAAGGGCTGCCCCCAGCACAGCATCCCTGCAAAGGGACCCCCCCTGAGAGGAGCCAGCCCTGGGCATGGTACCTTGGGTCCTGGTGCTCCGGGGAGGCCGAGGTCACCCACGTCACCCTGGGGAGGAGGAGAAGAGGGTGTGAAGGGGAGCAAGTTGGTGATCCCCAGCCCGGGCCTTGCTGGGTCTGGAGGGAGCTGGGGCCTCCGGAGATGCGCCAGGGGACGGAGCAGCAGCTGCTACAGGTCCCCAGGGTGCTGGCTGCCCCAGGAGGGAGCAGAGACATCCTGGGTGCACGGGATGGAGGACACTCACCCGCTCTCCTTTGGGCCCTGGTGGCCCAGGCATCCCGTCTTTTCCAGGAGGACCTTGAGGACCCTGCAAGATGCCCAGGAGGTGGCTTCAGCGTGGGGGAATGCTGTGGTGCTGGCAGGCACGGAGCTATTGCCACCACAGGGTGGCCCTGGGATGGCTCCCCCTTGGCCACCCCACTCCTACCTCTGGCCCCGGGGACCCAGGGACCCCATCTCTGCCGGGCAGCCCCGGTGGTCCTGGCAGGTCTGTGCTGTTCATCCCAAACCGTCCCGGCTCCCCTGGCAAGCCGGGCACACCAGGGGGCCCCGGAGGACCGGGTGGCCCTCGCGGGCCCTGTAAGAGAAGAAGGGGATGATGGCCAAAGGCGTCCCTTGCTCCCTGCCCGGAGGAGGGGTCCCACACTCACCCGCACGGTCTCCAGGTCACTGCCAAACCCGGAGCCCTCCATGTCGATGAATGTCTGGGGGAGAAGCGCAAGGGAAACACTGGGACCAGGGTGCCCAGCGGAGCAGGGGTGCTGCCCCAAGGCATCCCCATGCCATGCCCCGCAGCCGCCCCATGTCCCGGGGGCACCTACCAGCCTGTCCTGCTTGAAGGAGGGTCCCGGTGGTCCGGGGGGACCTGGCAGTCCTGGGGGGCCCCTTGGCCCCACACCGGGGTCACCCTGGGATGGAGGAGAGAGCGTGGTTTGCAAGCACAGCCTGGCCACCCGCTACAGCACGGGCACAGTCAAAGCACTGTCATGGTCACTCACCTTCTCCCCCTTCAGCCCGGGCTCTCCTGGTGTCCCGGGGAACCCCTGGGGCCCCATCACGCCCTGCAAAGGGGGGCAGAGGTTGGGCGTCAGCAGGTGGCGAGGTGCAGGGGCGGCCATCCCATGCAGCACCCCTCTGCCCCCCTACTTACGGGTTTGCCATCCTCGCCGGGATCGCCCTAGGGATGGCAAAGAGCAGAGATCAGTGAGGTGTGCCGGGGAAAAGGGGGAGCAGCCCCATCCCTGCACCCAGGAGAGGGGCTGCCTGAGCTAGGGTCTCAACTCACGGGCTCGCCGTCCCTGCCAGGGGCCCCTTCCTTCCCCGGCAGCCCTGGGGGGCCGGTGGGGCCGGGGGGGCCGGTGACTGGCTCCAGCACTGCACCGTCGGTATGCCGCGAGGGGGGGCCGGGCTCACCGGGCTCGCCTTTCTGGCCCTTGGAGCCAGGATAGCCAAAGCCAGCGCTGCCCTGGGGAGCAGAGGGAAAGGCGTCTGCCCGTGCCCAGCAGCACGGCCCCTCTGCCCCCCAGGGCTCACAGCCGGCATGGGCACAGCTTCGCCCTGCGGCACTGCCCAGCTCCCCCAGCGATGCTCACCTTGATGCCCAGTTCACCTTTTTGCCCCTGCGGGAGAGAAACGGAGACGGATGGGTGTCAAACGTGGACATGTGGCTGCAAACCAGCGGGAGAGGCAGCCCCCAACAGCACCTCTGTCACCTACCTTCTCGCCCTTGGTGCTGCCCATCCCCAAGACGCCACCAGTCCCCGAGTCCCCTTTCAGGCCACGTTCGCCTTTCTCCCCTTTTTCTCCTTTGGGGCCAGCGCCTGTGGACACAGGAGAGGGACCTGGATGCTCTGGGTGCTGACACCGCTGGGGACAGCCACCCTCCTGTGTCTCCACTGCCGCTGCGGTGCCCCAGCGTTACCTCCCGCAGGGACCCGCAGCCTCTCCTCCGCTCTGGTCCTCTCCGCCTGCTGTGGGGAACCTGCGCCACTCCTCGACCCGCTGTCCGCTGCCACGGGTGGGGAGGTGACGGGGACAGCATCCACCAGCCCCGGGACACCCTGTGCCGGCGACAAGGGGACACCAGCTTTGAGCCTTGCCAACCAGCACGTTGACGCTGAGCGCAACGCCAACTCACCCCATCCTTCCCCGAGGGCTGGCGCCTGTCCTCTGCCCCGCTGCCAAAATCTCCAGATGCCTGCGTTTGCCCGGGGAGAGACAGAGCGGGTCAGCCTGCTGGATGGGGTAGGATCCCCCGAGGCTGTGGCCACCCAACGCTCACCTCGGCGTCGTCGTCCTCCTCCTCGCACTGGTGCTCGGCTGCCCGCGGGTCCCCTCGGAGCTTCAGGTCAGCAATCACACCCTGCAAGACACCGTTGTGGACCAACATGGGGTCCTGCTGCCCTGCCACCACCCTACAGAGCCATCATGTCCCCAAAGCAGAGGTGGGACATGCCGGCTGCGGCTAGCCATCCCCCCATGCTGCAGGATACAGCACCTCTGCGCACGACCTCGCCCCCAGCCCCTCGCACCCCAGCCCCGTGCTGCCGGCAGGGCTCAGCTCCCTGCTGCGGACTCCGATCCATGGGAAAAAGCCCTCCAGCACTAGGAGGTCACAGCCGGGCCCCGGGCAGCTGCACAGCAAGGCTTTTACGGGGAGTTTTTGGATGTGCTCCTCGCTTCCACATCGCCGGAGCACTGCCCACCCCAGCCGGCCTTGCTGCCTTGCCCCTCCCCAGCCAGGGATGACAGCCAGCCCCAGGCCGCCACCGTCTGATTTTGTATTTCTTAGGCTAATCCCCACTTCCTTACCATTTATTTGGGTTTTGGAATCGTCGTGAGCATTCAGACCCCTTATTTACACAACAAACCTCCACAAACTCCTCCCTAAGGACGTCACCTCCAGAGAAGCCCCCAGAGCTGAGCTACCCGTGCTGCCAGGGGGGCACCATCCCCATCCTGACCCAGGAGGGTGCGTGGGCACTGGCCGGACCCTGCAGCTCTGCAGGGCCACGAGGCAAAGCCCAGGTCCTCGCTGCTGGGACGGGATGTGGGGATGCTCTGAGCCCAGCAGGGCAGCAGGGAGAAAACCACCCCGCCAGGGGCCGTGCTGGGAGGCGAGGTCGGAGAGGAGCGGTGCCTCGTCTCTGGGCGAGACACCTAAAATAACACCGGGGCTTGCTGGCAAGCACAGCGTGCCGTGTCCGGGAAAGAGACATGCTCAGGAAGCACGAGGTGTTTAAGAAAACAAGAACCGTGGGCAGTCGCGGTGCAGCCAGGCTGCCTGCTATCCATCTATAAATAAAAATACAGAGAGCTATAACCAGCCCCCAAGCAAACAGCCCCCGTTTGGGCTCTGAGCTCTTCCTGGGGCTGCCCGGCTCTGTCCCAAGTTTCCTCCCACCAAGCACCAGCACCAAGCCTGCACTATGCTAAATGCACTACTCCAGGCTGGCCCTTCCAGGCGCTGGCCTCTTCTCTGGCATCCCGCTGTGGCCAAGCCCTCCATCTGCAGGATTTATTCGGCCCTGTCGGTGGCAGGAGCGCGGGCTGGGCGTCATGAGGCAGTCAGATGCCCCGCAGACACCCCGGGGGCCGGCGAGGCCTCAGCCTCAGCCTCCCCTTCCTTGGGGCTGGCAGGGGGGCCGCTCTGCAGGCTGCCTCCTCACCGAGGCAGAAACATCACCTGCTAGGAAGGCACGAGTGTGCTCTGTTCTGGATTTTTCTTCCGCACCCGCCTCCCAAATCCTCCAAACCTCCTCCAGCTTGGAGGTGATTTCTTCCACGGCCACAGCTTGGCCCTCCCAGCAGGTTCAAGAGCAGGAGGTTGCTCTAGAGACCCCTCGGGGGCCAACTTGAGCCACTGGTCCCCAGCCCATCAATTATTAATCCCTGCCCGGGGACCTTTCCACAGCCTCCCTGCCCGACACGGTTTAATGGCTCCGAGGCCCCGGCGGTGCCAGTTGTGAGCCAAGGCAATGGTTAAGCTCAGGAGTGCAGTCCTCAGCTTTCCTCCCCCCAAGAGCTGTGGGGGATTTCCATGTCAGATGCATTTTCCCCACACTTTCCGTAAATCTTATCTAACACGCAAGCTGTGCTCAAATCGCAGTCCGAGCTATCACCTTCCCTCCCGGCTCTCAAACCTCTTCCTGCAGATACCGCCCAAAGCCGGCCAGCAAAGATATGCTCCAGCCCAGACATTTTTTCCAGCTAAGAGAGACCATTTCACCAGCCCAGCTAGCAGGCACCAAAGCAGATGGGTATTTTTAGCAAAGTGGAGGCTCAGAGATACTCTGTGCACTGCTGGAAAAGCCATGGGCCAAGGTGGATGCCACGGTGCAGCCCCATCGCCTTCTGCCTTGGGAGCTTTGCCCTGGGGAGGCCCAGGGACATAAAGCTGGTGGCTTCTTAAGCCAGCCCTTCTTGCCAGGCTTCCTCACGACACACGTCGACTGGTTCACAGTGTGGGCAAAGAGGCTGGTGTCACGTCCAGCTGCCCTTCTCCTTGGGAGCTGCAGGTTGGGGTGACCCAAGGCCTTACCTGGTATTTATCTGGGTCAGCCCCCCCAGCCTGAGCAACGAAGAGCCCGGAGCCTTCTTCCAGCTCCATCTCATCCGGGGAGCGCTCGAAGCGGACCCGCTCGTACTCCTCGCAGTCCAGGTAGAGGACAACTTCGTCCTCCTCCACGCTGATGGCGAAGCGCGTCCACTGGTTGAGCAGCGTGGGCACGGTGAAGGTGGCCGCCGCGTAGGAGCTCTGCGAGCCCGGCTCCGTGTAGTAGAAGATGATCTGCTGCTTGCCCGCATGCAGGTCCGAGAGCTTGACGCCCACGTAGATGATGCTCTGCAAGGAGTCCGTGATGGCAAAGAGCACACCGGCCCGGGGGGTGGTGGGCTGGATGTGGAAGAGGAGAGAGAAGTCCCGGTAGAAGGGGCTGGGCAGGTGGTACCGAGCCACCTGGCCCGTGTTGGCATTGGGTCCAAAGACATAGCCGGGGTTGTTGTCGGGGCCGTAGATTTTGAGGATCTCCTCTGGCGGGGGGTCTCCGATCAGCTCCAGGAGGCTGACCTCGGTGCTCAGGTTCTCTGCAAGAGGAGGGAGAGGAGACGGTGACAACCAGCACAGCGAGGACACGCACCCTTGGCAGGTCCCCCCCTCTCCCCAGCACCTTTGGGGACACCGCACGGGGCCACCCGCTCCTCCTTGGGAAGGCAGCGTGCTCTCACGGGGCTGCTGCTCCGCAACCCGCTGGAAATGAGGGAGGAAAGCGACACGCAGGCTCTGCTTTGCATCTCAGCTGCTGAGCCTAAAAGTCCCATCCAGCCAAAAGGAAACTCGCTGGTGAACTTTCGGGATATTTCGTGCCCTTTCCAATTAATTGCTACTTCACTTTTCTTGTCTTGCAGAGATGACCCCAACACTCATTGTCTCCAGAGGAACGTTTTGATGCTTTCCCCAGCAGCTAACCCTGCTTCTGGCCCCATTCCCTGGACGGATTCAGCTTCCCAAAGCAAGCGGGGATCTTCCCGAGGGAGGGAGAGGAATTGCTGTCCAGATGGACAACCTTGTCCCTGGATGGGGTGGTGCCAGGGCATGGGCAGCACATCCGTATGGATCAACCCACGGACCAGGACGTGCATCGTAACGGAGCAGGGGGGGTTCTGGGGAGCAGGGAGGGAGCCGGCATCTTCCCGTGCACCCCGGAGCTGCAAACTGGATGCAGCAGCAGTGCTCCTCAAGCTGCTCCCCCAGCACCATCAGGGTGCAGCTCCCAAAACGTGTCCCAGTCCCTGCTGCTGGCTCTCCGGCTGCACAGTATCCCTCAGGTCTGATAAAATCAAAGCGATCGTGCACGTGCGGCCACACGCCCGTGCCCACGCATGCCCGTGCCTGCTCCAGGGTCACGGCCACCCCCACATGGCCCTGTCCCTGCAGGGTCACCGCGGCTGGGAACAATCCCAGCCCTCCCCTTGCACTGCCTGGGAAAGCTGCCGGGCCGACGCGCACCCCGCCGGCTTCCCAGCTGATCTCAATTTCCAGCTCGCCTCCTGCCCCGGCTCGTTTTCTCAAGGCACTTTGGGGAGTTCTGGTCAGGACGGTCTCTCCTACCAGGCGCAGCTGAACATCTGGCTGCGCGAGCCAGCCCTCTGGATGCAAACTCCTGTTGTTTTGGCAGCACGCACATCCTCATCGCCCACACAACGGGCGCTGGATTCCTCCCTTCCTATGTCAACCTCTCGGGCCGGTGCCAACTTGATGCGAGCGAGCATGCTGCACGCCGGTGATGTTTAACTCCAGATTTCCCAGGAGTGAGAAAAATCTGACAGCTGCTCCCAGGTGCACGTCCCCATTTCGGGCTTGCCACTACCACGGCGGCCACCCGCACTCCAAAATGGCCGAGGGCTGCGGTATGGGACCTGCTCCAAGCTGCCAGCCAGGACGGGGATTTTGTCCCCTTCTCGAGCCAGGGACACAAGGGGCCTCTGCAAGAAGCTGAGGCAATTCAGTATTCCTACTTCCCCATGTTGAGCACAGGCAGGGGATATCGGGGCAGAGGTGTGCACAGGAGGCCGGGAACCTCCACCCTGCTCTGGAGCCAAGTATCTTCCTCCAGAGCTCTTTGAAAAATAAAAAGATATTAAAAAAAAAAAAAAAAAAAAAAAAAAGGAAAGAAATCAGCCCAGCCCTGCCCAGCCTGGAAGGAAAACATGTCCTTTGGGATGGTGGGAGGAGATGAATACCTGGGTTTCTCTTCCAAAGCCTGCGGGCACCTGTGCAAGCGGAGCATCCCCAGCCTCCCATGGCTGCCAAGCCAGGACGCCAGGGCTGACTGGCCCTGCTGGAGGGAGATTAGAAACGCCCGTTTTTGAGGCAGGGGCATGTTTTCTCTCCGCCAACCCCAAAAAGCATGAGTCCTGTGGATGGCAGCCACCCTCGAGTTGCTCCACGCAGGCACGAGGAAAGCCGCTCCCGTGGCGCTGGCCACCCCTGCGTGCGTACGGAGCAGCCCCGGCGCCGAGAGACGCCGCCAGGATGCAGGGACTGCGCTTATCTCGGGTTGGAGGAAGCCAAATTCGGAAAAGCTTTAAGCTAAGAGGAAATTAGAGCTTCCTCCCGGGGGTCCGCACGGGCTCGCAGGGGTGTAGGAGCCATTGCTGCAATTTCGCCATGCAGACAGCCCATCCTCTGCCTTGGGGCTCGAGGTGTGGGGGGGGAAAGGCTGAAAGAGGCTTTTGTTAGCAAGGCAACTTTCAAGCGTGTTTCCCTTGGTATTTCAGCCATCTCTGGGATCCCCCCTCCTCTCTAAACGTGCCGCTTGTGCCCTGGCTGGGAGACGACACGAGGAAGCTTCCCAAAGAAAACAGGGTCGCGCCTTGCCCACGTGCAACGTGCGAGCAAGCCCACGGCCAGGGAGCACGCGCCCAGGTCCCGTCCCACTGCGCGCGTGGCATGGGGACAGTCCCTCGGCCAGCAGGACAGCACTCGCCCCCCAGCCTGAGCGTGAGGCTCCCCAGCACCGCCGCCTACAATGAGACATTGTGCTCGCCCTGGCCACGGGAAGTGCTGCAGCCAGAAGCCAGACACGGCACCGTGACCCTGCCTGCGGGCTGGTGCCGTCGGGTGCCCGCTGGTTGCCCCAAATTCCCAACAGTGGGGAGGCAGGGAAATCCCCCAGACGCAGCTCCATCTCAACCCCAAACCTGCGTGCCTTTTCCAGAGCGATTCCTGGAGAGCCCAAACACTGCACCCTCCGTCCTGTGGAGGACTGCCAGCACCCGCGGCGGGCTGCGGAGCCGGCCACACGTCTCTCCCATGGCCCGGCTGGGTGCCAAAGGCTGCCGGACGCCACTGCAGTTGCTGGTGGCGCTGGCATGGGATCATACAGGGATGCGTCAGGCTACAGTGACCGAGCTTTGGGTCCCGTAGCCCTTGGAAGGGCCCCAGGGATGCTCCAAGCCGCTCTTCGCCTGCGCCGCCTCCATCTCTGCTCCCCCATCGTGCAGCATCCCACAGACAGAGCCGCTTTGACAGCCCGGGGAGCCACCAAGGCCACGTGTGCGTCCCTTGTGCCCAGACCCCTCTGCCTTGGCCGCCCCTGGACGTCACCCGAGGGCACAGGGGTCTGGCTGGGAACACAGCCTCATTCAGCAGAGCTGTGAGGGGTGGTAGGGGGGGGCTTTCATCTCTGACTGATCCCTGCTCCGAGGGGTGCTTCTGACCTCCCCCCGTGAGCAGCCCCAAGCTGCCACCCTTGGCTTCTCCCCCCGCAGAAGGAGGCCTAAGCTTCTGGCCAAGTTACACACAGCTCGAAACCACTTTGTAGTGAAAATAGGACACAAAGCACCTCTCGTGCCTTCTGAGCAGGGGGGATCAAACATTAGCCGTGGGTAAATCATTAACCCCAAAGCGAAGGTGCTGGGGCAGCTGCAGGAGAGCGGGGCAAGCATGCGAAGGTGTGTACGTGGGGTCACAGCCCCAGCCCCCGCTGGGAGCGATGCCCTGGTGTTCCCTTCCCCAGGTCACCTTGAAGCCCCCGTGGTGAGCTCCGCAGCCACCCTGCATGGAGGACCAGCCCGAGGACAGGGCAGGGATGCTCAGCTTTGCAAAAGAAGCCAACACCCAAGAGCTGGAAAAGCCGAGGCTGGGTGGAAGGAGGCTTTGGCCAGGGGTCTCCGCAGCCTCCCGCAGAGACGAGGCAGTTGCATCCCTTGGCGCACGGGAAAGCCAGGCGTGGCTGGCCCGGTGGGGCGTGGGGAGGACAGACACACAGACAGAGATCGCCCAGCCACATTACCTGCAGACACATTAATAAAGACACAAGAATACCCTCCGTCCTCCTCGGGGAGAGAGTCACAAGGCAGAGGCAGGCGCCCGCCGGCAGAGTGCATCCAGCACAGGTCTCTGACGGCCTCGCAGAAGCCCTGGCACGGCGGGGGGGTTACGGGGACAGAGGCGCTACACCCAGGGACCAGGAGCAAGCAGAGGAACCACTCCAAGTAGCGGTGGCACCGAGACTCAAGCAGCCCCTCCCACTCATGCAAAGCAGCCCGAATTTCCGCCTCGCTGCCGTGGCTGAGATAATTCGGCAATCTGACATGGTCGGTGCCCAGCACGGTGCAGAAGGGCAGGTTGGCCGGGAGGGGCAGGCAGCGCCCGGCCGCTGGCATCAGTCCGGGAAAGGAGGAAGCGAGACCCTCGCCGCCACCGCCAGCGAGCCGCAGGGTGGAGGTTAGTAAATCAAAGTGGGGAGCACCGGCGGTGTCAGCAGGACGAGAATCCACACCGCCAGCTGCCCTCTGTTGGGGCGCAGAAGGGCTCCGGCTCCCGTCTGCACCGGCCAGCGCCAGCCCCCCACCACCGGTGCCTTGGCTGCTGCCGTGCTTTGGGTCCCTGCCACCCAGCGGGGCGGCGCTTGGAGCGGCAGGGGACGGCCCGGGGGCCACCGAGGGTCCCCCGCCCCACGTGCCGGCGCGGTCTGCAGCACGTGGCGTGGGCGATGCTCCGTCTCTCGTGGGGTCCGGGGCTGGCGCCACCTGCTCGCGGGCACCGTCACCTGGTGAGAAAGGGAAAGGAGCACTACCTGGGCGGGCAGCCACCGGCTTCTGCAGGGACACCCGTGTCCCCTCCGTCTGCCGGGGTGGCTCCGTCGCATCGGGGTGCCCCGTCCCTGCGGGACGCGGGGCCTCGGCGGGGACGTGGGCGGATGGCGTGCTGCTGGGGGGAGTGGCCGTCCACGAGATGCTCGTCGGCGCCGTGATGCCCGCAGAGCTCCTGTCCCACTGCTCGGTGCCGTCCGCGCTCTCCTGGCCCGTGGGCACTGCCGTGCTGGGGTCCTGCTCCTGGTGCTGCTGCGTGGTGGCCGGGCCCCCCGCCGCAGGGTCACGCTGCTGTGCTGCCGTCCCTGGGGGCGCGCTCGGGGTGGGCGATGCCTCTGCCAGCTGGGACGCGGCAGCTCCAGTGCTGGGTGCCACAGGGGTTCCCGTGGTTTTCGAGCTGCCCCAAATCCAGTCCAGGAGCTGTGCCTCGGAGGAGGAGAAGCAGCAGGAAGCCAGCAGCAGCAAAAGCCCCAGGCGGTGTGGAGCCATGGGGAAGGGAAATCGAGCCCAGTTGCTTCGCGAAGAGAAACAGAGGGGCTGGGGGAAGGAGAGGAGGGCAGAGGCAGGAGTTCAGCCCCGGTGAGGCGCCCGCAGTGCTCACATCGGTCTCTCCTCCCCAGCGCCGAGCCTTCAAACCGGAGCAGAAGGAGGAGTGGCTGTGCTGCTGGCCACGCCAAGCCCTCCTCTGCCGAGCGCCAGCCTCCCTTGCAGTGGGCACGTCCCCCTGGGGGCACGAGGCCGGGCCGGGGACCCACCTGAGCCCCCAGACACGTCTGGGAGCCGAGCCAGTGGTGGGTGCGAGCTCCTTGCGCTCCCTGCCCCGCATCAGCCAGCTGCTGCTGCTCCCCGCCGTTAACTCCTTCCCACCCAAAGGAAGGAGGAGGAAAAAATCCAGATTTCCCCTGGATGGAAATGCAACAAGTCCCCGGAGCAGCAAGTGCTTTCGAGACGCTTTCCCCGATCAGTCTCGCTGCCAGGACCCCCCAGGTGCTACGGCGGGACAGCGAGCGAGCAGGGCTCTGGGGGAGAGCAGCCGGGCCCCCCCCAAGCATCATGCGCCAGCCCCGTCTCGAAGCCAGGACATGTGAGCAATCGTAGCCTCCAGTGCTGGGGTTTTGCCGAAGCCAGTTGCGAAAGCCTCTGCTGAGCAGCTCAGCCTCGGAGCCAGCTGGGGACACGGCCGCTCCGCGCGTCCCCAAGCCCTCCATGACCAGGAGGTGCTGGAAAAGCATGCAGACTAAGGCTCAGATGTCTGTTAGCTTCACGCAACGCTTCCCACGCTACGTTTTGGGGCGATACGGGCGAGTTTTCCCATTAAAGTGCTAGCTGGCAGGGGAACCATGCCGCGCTAACACGCTTGCCCCAAAACTGATGTTGTTACACGAGCGCTTTGTGGAACAGCTCTCCCCCGCCGCGGAGCAGCCTGCAACCAATGTCACGCATTTTTTGCCTGCATTTTTTGCCTTTACGCCCAGGTTTCCGCGTGCCCCCCCCCCCGTGAGGGGGGAGCTCCCTGCAGCTCCTGCCAGCACCGCCTGCCTCGTCGTGTCCCAACAGGACAGGGCCCCGCTGCGCTTCCCGAGGCCGCTCCACCCCAGGACGAACCCGTGCGCCCGTGCCCCCCCGCGGGAGCAGCACGTTTGCCCGTCTGCTGGGGACGCTTTGCAGGGGGACAAATCCCAGGCGCTGCCTCCCTGCAGCAAGTGCATCGCTTCGGGAGCAGCGTGGAGGGGATTTTGCAGGCGTGTTGCTAGGCCAGGGGGGTCCCCCTCCGCCCAGCGATGACAAGCACTCGGACGAAACCCGTGCAAAAGTACCGCAGCAAACAGGGCTTTGCACCGCAGCCAAGCAAGGCTGGTCCAGGTCAGGGAAGGCCAGACCTGGGTCCAGGTCCTGGACACAAAGCCTTTTCCTTTCCAGCGTTGCCCAACATACCCGGGGATCCAGGAGGAGAGGGCACTGCAGAGGGGGACAGCCGTGACGGGCTCATTCCTGGCCGCCCAGATGGACAGACGGACAGCAAAGCTGTTCCCTGGACGGAGCCCAAATCCCTTTCTCACGCTGGTGAGTCAGGGCCGGGGGATGCCGGGTGCTGCCGCCCTCCTCCCACCCCTGCGGGAAGGACGTGTGGAAATGCCAGGCTCAGCAGCCTTTCTGCCCCAGCCTCGCAGGGGCCCAACGCAGAGGCGGTCGGCGAGGAAAAGCCCCGGAATCCGTGCTGGGCTGTGCAGAGAAACAGCCCTTTTAGGCTCCTCGACAATGGAGGGATTCAGTTTTGCCACAAAGGGGTTGTTGACGGGCCACGGGCGCAGCCGAGGAATGCACCGCGCACGCCGCCCCGCGCAGGGGGGATGCGGGCTCCATTTCCCACGGCCTCTCCCCCAAAGCAGGGGGCAGGAGCGGAGGGCAGGAGCAACGCTCTGGAGATGCGCAGCAGGCAGAACGCCGGGCAGGAGCACCACAAGCCCCGGCAAGCCGCCTCGCCTCCGCCGGGGGCATTTCGGGGCTGGCGGGGGGCGGCACCGTGCCGGGGCGCACCAAGCGCGCAGCCGCAGCGCGGATCCTCGGGCTGGGAGCAGGGAGGCAGCGTGCACAGGGCGTCAGGGGAAGAAAAGCCGGAGAGCACGTCCCCCTGGTTTCTAACCTGCAGCTCCCCACCCGTGGTTAACCAATAACCGCGTTTGGAGCGGGGCGCTGGGGCACGGGGCTGAGCCAGCGGGTTTCCAGCAACCCCGGGGCACCGGGAGAGCCCGGGGCTGTGGCAGGGGACCCGGCCAGGAAAATATTTGCTTTTGCTGTGCTAGTGCTGCAGCGTGTGGGGCTTGTTGGTGCCTCCTGCCACTGCGCTTCGAGCTCTCGCCCTGGAGGGTTTGGGGATGGGACGGGAGTGGGAGCTCAGCAGCCCCCATCCTGCGGGTCCGGGTGGCTGCTGGGGACACGAGGACACCCAGCAGGTCCCCGTGGTGTCTCACCGGCCGCTCCCCCCCGGGGGCTCCCCACCACAAGCTGAGCGCAGCGAGCGGCGCAGACGGACAGACAGACGGAGGGACAGGCAGGCGGACGGACAGGCGGGCGGACGGACAGACAGCAGAGGGAGCCCCAGGTCCGAGCAGAGCGCGGAGGCGACACCGCAGAGAGGGACCCCGAGGGGTGCGCCTGCCCCGGCTCCCCCCAGCCCTCCAGCTGCAGACCCGACCCCACAGCTGGGGCAGGACGAGCCCCCTCCAGGTGCCACTGCCCCAGCGAGCACCTCGCCCACCAGGACAGAAGGCCATCGGCATTTTTAGCAGAGCAAGCCCGGGCAGAGCTGGTGGGGCAATCTGATCGCCCCTCACCCGCAGCTTCCTTCCTCCCCTCCCCGGGCCTTTCTCTTGCTTTTGACTCCTGCTAAAAATGCCCCCAGCCCCCTCAGAGAAGTGGTGTGGGATGCTCTGGCAGCTGTCCCCGCAGCAGCACGGCTCCGTGCCCCACCAGGACCAGCAGGGAGGACACCTGGGGTTGCTTCTGGTGGAGAATGAGGAATTACCTTCCTCCCTGCCGCATGCATCAAGCTTGTGCTAGGGATGCATAAGTGGAGGGGCTTAGGATAACAGCCCCCACCAGCCCCCTTTCTGCAGTGGCAAAATGTTTTGACGGTTTCAGGGTGCGCACCCTGCTGCTGGGGCACCCACGGGGCCGTGAGGCTGCCCCGTCTCCTCCACCAACCCCATGCACAGCTCAGACCTGGGGTGCCAAAGCTGTCTCATGCCGGCACGCTGCAGCCCTGCAACCTTTCCAAAGCCTGCCCTCGCTTTACAGCAGGCTCCTTTGTTAGCCTGCAGAAAGCTCACCCAGTTAACGCGGGGAGGCGACAGCAGCACCGTTGCGTGCTCCTAACGCAAGGCAGGAGAAAGCACCCAGCTCCAAAGGGCACAAAACGCGGCGGAGTGAGCCGTGAGACGGGGGAGTTGGCTGGGAAAATCGCGGCTGCCAAACAGTTGGGCCAGCTAACCTCTGACAAAGCACCACGCGCGGCGCTGCAGGCCTGGATACCCGGCACCCCGGTGCGGAAATAAGGGCACACGGCGGTGCTGCCCCGTCCGCTCACCTTCACCTCCTCCACGTGAGGGCTGCTGGGGAAGGGACGAAACCTCAGCGCCGGCCCAGCAGGAACGCTGGAGGCGGGAGCACTTACTCACCAAGCAGAAAAAATTCGGCAACTGTCAGAGGCAGATGGTATCTTTAAAACCTATCGATGTTTGGGATTTTAATCTCTTCCTCATCCGAAAACACAAACAGCAGTTAAAAGGCACTCATCGGGACACACGCGCAAGAGGCCCGAGGATATTGCCACATCCCGCTGACCTCCCATGTGGAGGGACGGACGGACGGACGGCAGGACACAGCTGTGCCAGGGGCCGGGACGCACACGCCCCCAGCGCAGCACGCTGCCCCTCGCTGGGGACCTGAGGCTGACTTTGGGACGAAACCAAGCACAAAGCGACTCAATGACCAACCGCAACCCACAAAATCAGCGCGCGGCTCCCCGTGATGCCCAAGTCCTCCCGAGATGCGCACAGGCAGAATCCTTCCCCGCCCCCCCCCCCCCCAGTCCTGACAAACTCGGTGCAGCAGTGATTTTTGTGGCAGAAAGGGGTGCTGCATGGTTGCAAGTGCAGCCCCCAAGCCAGCGTGCGTGACAGCAGCCACCAGGCCACGGCGGCGGTGACGCAGGTGGTGGCTTCGGGAGGACATTTCTGCTGGGACCGGCCTCCCCCAGCCACGCCGCACCGTCGAGCCCCCGGGACCGCAGCGTTCCTAAACATTTACTCATGGAGAGACAGAAACTTCCTCCCAGCGAATTCCTCGATAAGATAAACCATTAAAATGTCACAACTGCCTGAGGGAGCAATCAAATCATCCAGGGGATAACAAACTCCTCGGTGTCAGCAGGCAGGCAGCCCAGGCGCGCTGCGGCACGGGGACTCACCCCGAGCAGGGCACCCGCACACCTCCAACGTGCGGCGGACCCGAAGTGCCCCGAGCCTGGCTCTGGCGTCCTGCGCCTCCTGCTGTGACCCCAGCCAGCTCATGGGGGCACCGGGGACACTCGTCAAAGGAGTATTTTTAATTTGTCGGCCCTCGTGGGAAATATGCAGGCTGTGGCAGCGGGCACAGCGAGCTCCGACGGCGGGGCCGCTGCAAAGCAAACAATCCGTCCGCCGTCCTCCCGGCGAGGCTAAAAATAAAATACCAGCAGGCCCGAGACCCCGGGGAGAGCACGGGACGGGTCAGGTCTCACCAAAGCCACCGCGCATTTGCCTCGTAACTCGTTACCCGTCAGCAAAGACCAGGAGCCCCGGTCCGAGGGGAGGGCAGCGATGCGGGGGCAGCTCCCTTTTCCCCCCCACATCTTGGTTTATCCGACAGCCAGCGGGGCGCAGGACAGGGGGGCACCAGCTCTGCTTCCCATCACTCCGGGCCGCCCGACAGCCGGGAGATAAGGCAGGGGAGGCGAGGGAAGGAATGTGCCCCGCTCCCCCGTGGCAATACATCACCTTGCAGACAAATTGCTCCCTGGAGGAGGGGAGCTGCAGAGCCACCCAGGCCCCAAACCGCCTCGAACCCGGCACTGCCTTCACCCACTTTACCACCAGCGGCTGGCATCAACTCCGCCGTGCCCCAGCGGGGGGCACGCAGCATCCCCCTCCCCACGGCACGGCCAGGAGGTCACAGCTCCTCCACCCGACCTCCCGGGAAGCCTCAAATTGTGATCGCGTTCCTGGCATTCCTGCCCCAGCACCAGCAGCCGGGGGGCTCCAGTGGTCGGCAGCGCTCATGATCCTCCCCAGGAAAGCGTCTTGGTGATGGGGGTATCATTTCCCACCCAGCACTGCTCCCAGGCACCTGTTTACCTGGAAATACAGAGCAAGGAGACCTCTGCAGAGGGGAGAGGAGGGCAGGGGCTTGCAAGCTGACTCGATGCCGCTGCAGCTTGCTCATTTGCAGAAAGCAAAGCCGAGACGCCGAGGAAGAGCCACGCAGGTGGGAGCTGCATGCCCGTGTGTGCCCTGGAGCTCAGACAAAGCCTTCCAGCATCGCGCAGACGTGAAGGAAACGAAGCCTGAGATGTCAGGACGCGGCTCCCGGGAGCACACCTCCCGTGCGCCCACAAGGGCACCCCGGGCACCGTGCCGGGATGCCGTCTCCGATGTCGCAGAGCAGCAGCAGGAGCAGCGCCGAAGGGTGCCTGATGAAAGCCGCACGCTCCCCGTCCCCAGCTGTTTTCAGGACTTCGGTGCAGAGGAGCATAGCGGCACAGCCAAGACCCCTCCGCTTTGCACACAAGCAGGTTTGACATGCAAAAACCAGGAGAGCTGCCAAACGACGCCGTGCCCACTGCTACGACAGAGCGGTACGGCGCGGGGCCACGCCAGCATCCTCCTGCCTCCGACACAAGCCGGGATGCCAGGTGCCAGCTGGACCACGCTGCTGCAAGAAATAACTGCTGCAGCCGGGGGAAGATGCAGCCGCGCGGAGAGGAATACCTGCCCGAGAGCTAACTAACCACTCTTCCCAGGGCTGGCTTCCCCGCTCGTCCCGCAGGAAGGAAACCCAAGCTGGCCAGCCCATCACGCAGCCAGCAAGCCTCCCCGTTCCGCTGATGGGCCAGGTGGTGAGAAGCACTGCTTTGCTAAGCAATGGGAGGAAAAAGAAGGAGTGGGGAGGGCTTTTCTGCACCTCAGCAACCATCTTCCAATCGCCCGGCTGCCCTCTTGTATCTGCGCTGACCCCCTGCAGCGCCGGGGCTTTGTTTGTCTTGGAGCCTCACGAAGCCCAGGACAAGAACAAGGCTCCCTGTCTGCTCTGCGGTCCTTCCACCTCTCTGCGCTCCTCAGACAATACCCAGTCTGTGCTGCTGACTTTGGCATCTTTTTCCTGATCTTTCAAAAGTTTCCGCTGCGTGAGCCGGCCGAGCTCTGACGTCCCGCCTTGGCGGCGTGTCCCCGTCCCATCCAGGGCTGCCTGCCGAACAAGGTCACCGCGCTTCACGCCGGACCTTGGCACGGCCTCGGCACCGGCCCCGCTGGCGAGCCAGGATTCGGGCGGCTACAAGGGGTCAGATGCCGGGAGCAGCCTTCGCAGCAGCCCCTGTGAGGGGGACGGGGAAAGCATCACCCGGCCCTTGAACCTACCCTGCTGCCTACGTGCATCTCAGGGCTGGACGCCTTGGAATTAATTTGTCCGATGACAAATTGATGCCAGCCAAAGCCGAACCCCTGAACAGGGACAGAAGGGGTTCCCAGGCAGCTTGGTTTTGCTGGTGGCCGCTTCGCTGTTCTGGCTTGGCCGTGGAGGAGGGACTGGGGCAGAGGCAGAGCCTTCCTGCAGCCTAGTGGCGGTCACAGCGAGCCTTCCCAGGACAGCATGGGTTAAAACAAAAACGAAAAAAAAAACCCACAGCACAAACCAGCAGGCATGCCTGAAGAGGAGGATTAGAGAGAACAGGGCCATTTCTCAGCGCAGACTATGGCAACGTAAATAGAAAAGTAACATTACGCTGGAGACGGGGCCCTTTCGCCCCACTCCTGCCCTACAATGCCACCATTGTCCGGCTGACAACTGGCAATTATCCCCCTGCAGGCTCTGCATACCGCGGGTTCTCGGGGACCGCCTCCTGCTCAGCCCCCCAAAACCCCCCGGTTTGGGCCAGGGGTGCCCCAGGAGGGCCGGAGGTGCGGCGGTGGCCGCGGGGAGCAGCGTGGTCCTGCTCCGCACCACGCTCCCCGATTAGGGTCTGGGGGAGCTGCCCCCTCGCGCCCCATGCCACAACGGGGCCAGCCCTCGGGACGGGACCTGTCCCTTCCCACCCAGCTCAGGTAAGGTGATAAAAACCACTGGAAAATGCCTCGGAACCAGCATTAACGTTGCCCCGGTTGAAAAATTGATTTTTTTTTGGTTCGGTTGGTTTTGGAGGGAGTGGCGCGAGCCAGAGAGAGCAGGAAAAGGGCAAAAGGAGGGATCACGGCGCTTTTCCCCACCGTGAACTCCGGGCACTACAGCCAAGGACGGAGCAAGCAGAGGACAAACACAGGAGGCGGCTACAAGCCCTGAGCACCATGAGCAGCTGCTGTGGGATTTTTCTCCTGCATTTTAATTATACAGCCACTCAAGTTTCTTCCTAACGGGAATGCTGAAAACCAGTTTTTCCTGCAGCAAGGCCAATTCCACAAATGCTAGCAGTGACCTGTGAAAAAAAAAGCCATAAATCAGCACAGCGACATTTTTTTCCCCCTTGCAGCGTCACCATGATATTTCACTGTTTTTTCCTGATTTCAACATTTTTTTCTATTGCTTTTTGCCTTAAAAAAAACACAAACAGGTATCCATGGCCAGAGCGAATAGATAAAACACTCTGAAATCCCACCAAAACCACCCTCAGCACGGCAGCATCCCTTATAGCCATAGCCACGCGGCTGCTGCCCATGGGCAGGATGAGGCCCTGGCGCTGCAGCTCGGGGTGGCTTGGGGCCATGCCCTGCACAGAACGAGCACAGCCCAAACCTCCCCTCCTGGCTGCTGTTGGGTGGCAGATGATGGGCACCAAGGTTTGCATGGCAGGGCCGGGTGAATCAGCATCCCCTGGCGGGAGCGCGATGCTGCCAGAGCTGGAAAGGAAAAGCAGGGGGAAAAATAAGGAGGAAAAAAAAATAAAAAGGGAGGGACGGCAGGAGAAAGCCCGGAAGGGGCCGCAGGAAAGGAAAGGGAGGGCGTAGCAGATTACGAGGGGACAATGTCAGAGCCCCCCCGCAGGGGACAGCCGAGGGGCCCTGCGGTCCCCGGTGCCCCCCGACGAGCAGCAGGGGCTGAACCCCAGGCACGGCATGGGGTGTGTGGGGGTCTGCAGAGCACGGCCAGAGACTCATCGGCACAACAACACCATTGAGACACATCCAGAGCCCGTCCACCGCCCTGCGATGGAGCAGGACCCAGCCGGCATCCTTCCTCCACGGCTGCACTAATCCTGTTGCCAGGACACCCGCGGGCGGCAAAATACCGCACCGAAGGGATTAGCGTCTAGACCGGCGGCTGACCTTCCCCTCCGCTCCCTAGGCGGCACCGGGGCAAGAACTGGGGCCCCGGCGCCGCCCCGGGGAAAGGAGGCTTGTGGTCGGTGCTTCTGGAGGCAGGTCGGAGGGGCAGGGCAGGAGGGATGGTGCTGTGCCCAGCGTGCCGGGAGCTACCTGCGGCAGGGTCGGACGCGGCCCCGCAGCCTGCTGCCCAGCCCGGGGTTTGCCCAGCAACGCGCCGACAAAAGAGCCTTTCATGAGAGGGGACATGTCCGCGCCACAATTAGCAGGGGAAGAGGGAAAAGAGCTGAAAGAAGATTATTGCCTCCAGTGCTGCCTTTGGGGGCCCCTCTCAAACCTTTGCATTAACTCTTTTGGCCGCGCCCTCAGAGGGGACAGAGCTGCGAACATCAAGCCGTGTGTCCATGCCAAAAGAAGTCCCCACCAAAGCCTGAAGATCCCAGGTGGCATCACTGTCTCAGAGGATGCCACCAACAGACCTGTCCCCTTGGGCACCGCTGGGTCATTTGAGCAGCGAGCGGTGACACGGTCCCCAAGCCCCAGCGCTGGCCCAGACCCAGCGAGCAATAGCAAGCCAGCAGGAACCCGGACCACCACCCTCCTGTGAGACCAGCTGGGCGTCAGAGAGGGAAACCAGAGAGCTTTGGGGCAGCTTCTCAGCTCGCTGACTGAGGGGCACGGGGCTGCCCCACAGCTAGTGGTGCCAGGCACGGCAGAAACGTGGCACTGGGTGCTTATTCCAAGAGACTGGGAGCACTTTGGCTGGCAGCCCCCCCCCCCCCCCCCGTGGGAAGGACACCTACGACACTGCCAGCTTGGCCGGAGCGAGCTTGGAAGCAGCTGGCGATGCTGGGGACTTTCCTCCCTTGCCACCGAGCTCCCAGGGCTCCCGGCTTAACAGCTACGGCCTCTCACCAAGCAGAGCAGGTACAGAGCCCCGAACACGGCACCGTCGGCCGTACCTCGCCTGCTTATCTGGGGTTATCAAAAAGGTGCCATTTATCCCAAAGTCAACAAGCACCGACTCAATTAACTTGCAGCCTAACGAGGAAGGTGGGAATAAAATCTGTTTAACTACGGTGTTTACCGGAGGGGAGGCATGTGGCTTACTTGTGAATTATAAAATCGGAGATGGCTTCAAGGGCATTTGGGCTCACAGAGCAAGCAATAATTGGGGATTTATGCCAGCAGCAATGGTGCAAAGACTGCGCTTCCAGGTGCCTTGGCTGCTGTTCCCACTCCAGCCTGCTCCTGCGTGTGAGCAGCCTCCCACAGCCTGGGGACGGGGTCAGGGGAACAGCCACATCCTTCAGTCCCCTGGGCCCGGGAGGAAGAAACCAGCCGGCTGAGCTTGGGAATAAAACAGAAATACAATAAAACTCGCTAATGACAAATTTCCGCCTAAAAAGGGCCGGGATGCAATGCCAAAAAAAGCAATAAAAATTCCACAAGAGCAACCTTTTTAGCTGAAGACCGGCAGACACGGGATGTTGCGGACCAGATGTTGCTCACTGAGGCAGCCCCGGCGCTGGGGATGCTGCTGCCAAGCGGCCGCGCTGCTCAGGGCCGGGAGCACCACGAGTCCCTGGGGACGGCCCCCGTGTCCCTGCTGCCCCCCTGTCCCTGGAAGCTCTGGAAGCCCCCAGTAACTGCACAGACGTCCAAACCAGTTTCTAATCCCGCTCAGCTCCTTGCTTCAATTACATCTTTGGCAACGGACTCTCCGGGTCAATCAAGCCCTACACTGAAAGCCAAAAACACACGCGCACTGCTGCCACACACCTTCCTCCATCCACAACGCCAGGAGCTGGGATTTTCTCCTGTGCCCCGATATCCAGGGATTGTGCCAGGTTTTCTCTGTGCCACCTTCCAGCCTGCAGCGCCTCCCTGGAGCACCAGCTCTTGGCGAGACCATGTGCATCTTCCCGGCGCGCTGTGCACGGGGGTGCCCGAGGAAACGTGGGGAGAGCACCCCACGGGCTGAACAGATCTGCAGGGTGAAACTGGGCTGAAACCCAGCCTGGCACCCGCTGCAGAAGGTGCTGCCTCCAGGCAGACCCCAGGCTGTACGAGCAGCCAAGAGATGCACGGGATGCTCTTGGAAGCGGTTCGTTCCCAGTGCTTCCTCAAATGTCATCAGATATGGTAGAAGATCATTAAAATGCTTTATTAATCCCATACCTCTGGGCTGCTGATACACATCCGATACTTAATCCCAGATGTCTCCTTCAGCGCTTTGAACTCTGCACTGAAATGCCAGAATTAATTCTTTTCTTGGTAAACTATGGAGCTTTTGGACAAGATGCAGCACACTTGCTAGGATTGCTATGTCAGGGCTCAGACCGTCCTCCCAAACAGTCGTGGCAGCGCAGACCAGCGCGGGAGAGGAGCTTGCACCACGGGAGCCTTTGCCACCAGCCCCATGCTGTGCAAGCAAGGAAGCGCCCTGCACGGCTCCTTGCCTCCCTGGCTGTCCCAAATCAGGCTGGCTGGCAGACATCATCGCACCCAGCATCCTCCCAGGGCTCTGCGCTCACGGATCACGCAGCTTTGGGTCACTCCTCCTCCACGCCTGTCTTCTCTAAGCGCTCGGACTCACTGTTTAAACAACGCCCAAATTGTATTGAAATAAACAGTGCAAGAAGAGGTTATTGCAGCCGAGACCAAAATAAATAATAAGCGATGCCAAAGAGGCTGCTATTCAGGGCACAGGCACCACTTCTCCAGGGCTTGGAGGGCGCGCCCGGAGCCTTCCAGGAGCTGTGGGGCACGTCAGCCCAGCTCTCCGTCCCACCAGGGATGTGCACCCATGGCCCGATGGGGCCACGAGGGCTCAGCTCCTTTCCCCCCCCGCAGAAACCTGAAACCCAGCTGGAGCACTGTGCAAAGGATGCTGCGGGTGGACCAAGTCCAGACACGGAGCTGCAAAACCACAGAGAAAGTTAGGATCAGGGCTTGAAAAGGTCAGTTGCATCAACGGAAGCAAAGAAAACTGCCTGGGAGTGCAGCCACTCTTTGGAAATGCTCATCTCTTTTTAAACTGAGTTTCCAACCCAAAAAAAATGAACCACGACACTGGGGCCATCCAGTCTGGCAGCCGCTCTCTGCAGCCCTGCCAGCAGCCTGGGCAGAGAGGGGCGAGAAATTGGGTGGTGACAGCACGGGGACACCAGGTCGCTGTCCTTGGGCTAACCAGGAGCCACCCCTCGGCTGGGCGAGCAAGACACCGAGGCATCACTGACCGCGAGCGCCCGTCTGTGCGCTCACATCACCCCAAAAGAGGCAGCGAGCGGGCGTGATGGTGGTCCCAGCACCACGTGCAGGATGCCGGCACCGTCCCTCGTCCCCAGCTCCTGGCACTGCCCACGGCCACCCCACCCTGCCGCCGGGAACTCGCCACTCCGCCTGACCTCCAGACGGAGGCAGGAGGCATCTATTCTTAGCCTCGGCGTCACGCCGCTCCCTCTCTCTGGACGGGCAGGAGGAGGCTCTGTCCACCAGCCGGACAGACACACAGCCCGCAGGAGAGACGTCCCCAGGCTTGGCTGCTGCTCGGGGCCCACAGCCCGGCGGCTCTCTCTCCCTCCCTGCCGGCTCCCACGGCGGAGAGATAAGGTTTCGCAAACAAAAACCCTGCCAGCTGATACAGAGAGAAGAGCCCACAGCATCCCCCGAGCACAGCAGCATCCTCCCCCGCTGATCAACCCCGTCTCGGTGGCCTTGGTGCTGCCGAAGGTGAGAGGTGCTGCACACACGCGGCACCTGCAGGTCCAAGACCCCCGGCCCTCCCCGTCAGCTCCAAAAAGGGAGGCAGCCCCGCTTCCTGCAGCGCCTCGCCTCAGGTGCTCAACGAGAAGTTCTCCCCAAGGTAAATCAGCGCCTGCGGGCGCTGCCCGTGGCACGTTCCCCCAGGGGAAGGAATTCTTAAAATAATGTTTGCGAAAGCTCAGATCCACCTGTCAAAAATCCCCACGAGCTGATGCCAAAGCAGTTATGTCACAGGCCATAAATCTCTTTGCGCAGCACCTGCTTTATCTTTGAAGGCTCGTGCTTGCAAGGCATCCGAGCCGTGGAGACCAACGAGGCACTGAAGTATGGAAATAAAACCAAGACCGAGCCTCCGTGCTGGCAGCGCAGCTCCGACACCTGCTGCGTTGACAGCGGGGGAGGCAGCTCAGCCTCCCAGGTGCTGTCTGTGGTCGCCTATTGCAATGAGGGCTTCTCACTGCTACCGGCCCCAAGACCTGGATGTCCTGGCTCATCCCAGCTGTAAAACTGAGGCAGAGAAACCCAACGCGAGTGAATCCCTGGTGACCTGTCCCAGCATCTGACCCAGTGCCAGCTCTCGCCACGTGCAGCCCCCTGCAGCTGCCCCGACCCCGCCACGTTCTCAGGACTGGACCCGTGGTGGCATCCCCACGGCATCCCCACCCCAGCCCCCTGCACGGCTACGTGCCACGCTGGGGGATGCCGTAGATCCGGTGATAAAAGCCAAGACAAGCTCCAGGCAGCTAAGCCCCCAAATTTGCAAGGAAGGCAGATAAACAGAAAGGTTATCTCCGTGCCAGGACGGCCTTCGGAGCAAACATTCCCGAGGAGCCCATCACAAAGGAGGGCTGGCAGAACAGGCCCTGCAGTCCTTGGACATTGAACCAAAGGGAACAAAAAAAGGAAAAAAAAAACAAAAAAAACCAAACCACCAAGCTGCTCTCGAATTCTTTAAAACCCGATCCACGGCCTCTTTGGGAGGTGGCCAAGTCAGCTGGGTGAAACGGGCACTTCCCGGCCAGTGCCGTGACCCAGGCCTGGGAGCGCCCAACCCCGCCGTGCACCCGCCGAGCCGCAGCAGCAGCGGGGGGGACCCGGGGAGGGGGACGTGGCCTCGGCTCACTCGCGGCCCCGGCCAGCCCCACGCCAGGAGCCGGGGCGCCGGCGAGGGGTGGGCAGGGCACAAATAGCCATTTCTGCTCTGAATAACCACTGTTAAAACAGTCCTCGGCCCTCCGGCTCAGCTCGGCCGCACTGGACATTCTCCAGGGACTTAAAATAGTTGATTTCACGTCGGAATAATTTTGCCTCTCTGGAGACCTCCAAGAGGAGCTTTTTGTTCCCATGGTCCCCAGGGAGCCTACGGCAGGCGCCCACGCCCCAGAAAGCGGCACCAGAAATCCAGCCCAGGGCACTTTGAGAACTTCTCCGAGTGCTCCCAGACAGGCTCTGGGAGCGCCGGGCATCCCCGCTGCCCTGCCAGGCTCCCCGGCTCTCTCGGCGCTCCTGCAGCACGACCTGAGCAGGGCAGAGCACGGCGCAGCTGAAAGCAGAGGCGGCCGTTCCTGGATGGCATACGGCCG